>NC_081323.1:24427552-25052552 GCF_026419965.1 Kogia breviceps
TCAACTGTGTGAATATCCCACAATTTATTTATTCATATTTTACTAGGATGATCATGTGAGTTGCTCCCAGTGTGGGCGATTAACTCTGTATATCCTTTTTTTTCCTTTTTGCTCTGAATATTCTCCTGGGCATACATACAGTGGTTACTCCATATACTTACTTAGGAATGGAATTGATGGTTTTAAAGTTATATGCGTGTTCAACTTAATTAGGTAGTGCCAAACTGTTTTCCACCTTCACTTTACCAATTTAACACTTCTATCAGGAGTAGATATGAATTGTTCTTGCCCCATTATGTCACCAATATTTGTTTACTTTTTGACTTTAAAAAATTTTGTCCATCCTATATAAAACAGTATTTCGTTACAGTGTTAACTTGCATTTTCTTGATTACCAAGAAATTGAGCATTTCCTTCATATTTTTATGGGCATTTGAATTTTCTTTTTTGTGAAATTCCAGTTCATGTCTTCTCCCCATTTTCCCATTGTCTTTTTCTTATTGATTCATAAATATCTTGTGTACTAATCCTTTGTTGGTTATATGTATTGCAAATATTTTCTCCAGTTTGTGGTTTGCCCTTGCACTCTTTTTATGGTATTTTGGATGAATCAAAATTCTTAATTTTAATGTAGTCAAATTTATTTTTCTTTCTGTATGTTTAAGAAATCTTTTCCCATCCCATGGTCATAAAGATATTTTTCTATATTGTTTTCTAAAAGTTTTATAGGTTTACCTTTCACATTAAAATCTTTTTAACTTTTTATAGTGTATAATTTCAAATATACATAAAATAGAGAAAATAGTATATTAAACCCCTTTATTCCCTTTACCTAGCATCAAAAATGTTCAAATCAGGGAGTTCCCTGGTGGTCCAGTGGCTAAGACTCCACGCTCCCAATGTAGGGGACCCAGGCTCGATCCCTAGTCAGGGAATTATATCCTGCATACTGCAACTAAGAGCCTGCATGCTGTAACTAAGATTCCCGCATGCCATAACAAAAGATAACACATGCTGCAACAAAAGATTCCACATGCCGCAACTAAAGATCCCGCATACTGCAACTAAAAAAAAAGATCCTGCATGCCGCAACTAAGACCCAGTGCAGCCAAATAAATAAATATTAAATTAAAAAGTTCATATCAGGGCCAATCTTGTTTTATCTATACTCCCATCCACTGCATCCACTAGAACATAATATTTCACCCATTAATATTGTAGAATATATTTCTAAACTATACGAATTATTTTAAAATGTAACTATTATACTAATATCATACCTAAAATCTTAAAAATTTCTTAATATCATCAAATATCTATTGAGTTCCTCATACTTAAATCTTTAGTAAATCTATAATTCATTTTTGTATATGGCATAAAGTAGGAATCCAATATAATTTTTTCCTATACATAACAACTGTCCCAGCACAATTTATTTAAAAGTTTATCTTTTTCCTTCCTTTCTGTAATGCTACCTCTGTCATAAATAAAGTTTCCACATATGCTTGAGTTTGTTTCTGGGATTTCTTTTCTGTTTCATTGGTGTATTTGTTTTAAGAAACTGTCTTAATTATTATAGCATTATAAATCTTGACATTTGGTAGGAGAAGTCCTTTGACTTTTTCTTTATCAGGAATGTCTTGATTATTACTGTTCCTTTGCTCTTCCATATAAAAATTATAGAAACATCTTGTCAAATTTTACACACAGAAAAACTGTTAGGATTTTTATCAAAATTGCATTAAATGTATGTCAACATGAGGAGATGTCATCTTTAATGTATCTTTTTATGTGAACCTATCTCTCCATTTATTTAGGTATTCTTCACTGTATTTCAATAGTTTTTTTTTTTAACATCTTTATTGGAGTAAAATTGCTTTACAATGGTGTGTTAGTTTCTGCTTTACAACAAAGTGAATCGGTTATACATACACATATGTTCCCATATCTCTTCCCTCTTGTGGCTCCCTCCCTCCCACCCTCCCTATCCCACCCCTCTAGGTGGTCACAAACCACTCAGCTGATCTCCCTGTGCCATGCAGCTGCTTCCCACTAGCTATCCACCCTACGTTTGGCAGTGTATACATGTCCATGCCACTCACTCACTTCATCACAGCTTACCCTTCCCCCTCCCCATATCTTCAAGTCCATGCTCCAGTAGGTCTGTGTTTTATTCCCATCCTAACCCTAGTCTCTTCATGACATTTTTTTTTCCTTAGGTTCCATATATATGTGTTAGCATACGGTATTTGTTTTTCTCCTTCTGACTTACTTCACTCTGTATGACAGACTCCAGGTCCATCCACCTCACTACAAATAACTCACTTTCATTTCTTTTTATGGCTGAGTAATATTCCATTGTATATATGTGCCACATCTTCTTTATCCATTCATCTGTTGATGGACACGTAGGTTGCTTCCATGTCCTGGCTATGGTAAATAGAGCTGCAATGAACATTTTGGTACATGACTCTTTTTGAATTATGGTTTTCTCAGGGTATATGCCCAGTAGTGGGATTGCTGGGTCATATGGTAGTTCTATTTGTAGTTTTTAAAGGAACCTCCATACTGTTCTCCATAATGGCTGTATCAATTTACATTCCCACCAGCAGTGTAAGAGTGTTTCCTTTTCTCTACACCCTCTCCAGCATTTATTGTTTCTAGATTTTTTGATGATGGCCATTCTGACCGGTGTGAGATGATATCTCATTGTAGTTTTGATTTGCATTTCTCTAATGATTAGTGATGTTGAGCATCCTTTCATGTGTTTGTTGGCAATCTGTATATCTTCTTTGGAGAAATGTCTATTTAGGTCTTCTGCCCATTTTTGGATTGGGTTGTTTGTTTTTTTGTTATTGAGCTGCATGAGTTGCTTATAAAATTTGGAGATTAATCCTTTGTCAGTTGCTTCATTTGCAACTATTTGCTCCCATTCTAAGGGTTATCTTTTGGTCTTGTTTATGGTATCCTTTGCTGTGCAAAAGCTTTTAAGTTTCATTAGGTCCCATTTCTTTATTTTTGTTTTTATTTCCATTTCTCTAGGAGGTGGGTCAAAAAGGATCTTGCTGTGATTTATGTCATAGAGTGCTCTGCCTATGGTTTCCTCTGAGAGTTTGATAGTGTCTGGCCTTATATTTAGGTCTTTAACCCATTTTGAGTTTATTTTTGTGTATGGTGTTAGGGAGTGTTCTAATCATACTTTTACATATACTTGTCCAGTTTTCCCAGCACCACTTATTGAAGAGGCTGTCTTTTCTCCACTGTATATTCTTGCCTCCTTTATCAAAGATAAGGTGACCATATATGTGTGGGTTTATCTCTGGGCTTTCTATCCTGTTCCATTGATCTATATTTCTGTTTTTGTGCCAGTACCATACTGTCTTGATTACTGTAGCTTTGTAGTATAGTCTGAAGTCAGGAAACCTGATTCCTCCAGCTCCATTTTTCATTCTCAAGATTGCTTAGGCTAATAGGGGTCTTTTGTGTTTCCATACAAATTGTGCAATTTTTTGTTCTAGTTCTGTGAAAAATGCCAGTGGTAGTTTGATAGGGATTGCCTTGAATCTGTAGATTGCTATGGGTAGTAGAGTTATTTTCACAATGTTGATTCTTCCAGTCCAAGAACATGGTATACCTCTCCATCTATTTGTATCATTTTAAATTTCCTTCATCAGTGTCTTATAATTTTCTGCATACAGTTCTTTGTCTCCTTAGGTAGGTTTATTCCTAGATATTTTATTCTTTTTGTTGCAATGGTAAATGGGAGTGTTTTCTTAATTTCACTCTCAGATTTTTTCATCATTACTGTATAGGAATGCCAGAGATATCGGTGCATTAATTTTGTATCCTGCTACTTTACCAAATTCATTGATTAGCTCTAGTAGTTTTCTGGTAGCATCCTTAGGATTTTCTACGTATAGTATCATGTCATCTGCAAACAGTGACAGCTTTACTTCTTCTTTTCTGATTTGGATTCCTTTTATTGCTTTTTCTTCTCTGATTGCTGTGGCTAGAACTTCCAAAACTATGTTGAATAAGAGTGGAGAGAGTGGGCAACCTTGTCTTGTTCCTGATCTTAGTGGAAATGGTTTCAGTTTTTCACCATTGAGGATGATGTTGGCTGTGGGTTTGTCATATGTGGCCTTTATTATGTTGAGGAAAGTTCCCTCTGTGCCTACTCTCTGCAGGGTTTTTATCATAAATGGGTGTTGAATTTTGTCAAAAGCTTTCTCTGCATCTATTGAGATGATCATATGGTTTTTCCCCTTCAGTTTGTTGATATGGTGTATCACGTTGATTGATTTGTGTATATTGAAGAATCCTTGCATTCCTGGAATAAACCCCACTTGATCATGGTGTATGGTCCTTTAAATGTGCTGTTGGGTTCTTTTTGCTAGTATTTTGTTGAGGATTTTTGCATCTATGTTCATCAGTGATATTGGCCTGTAGTTTTCTTTCTTTGTGACGTCTTTGTCTGGTTTTCGTATCAGGGTGATGGTGGCCTCATAGAATGAGTTTGGGAGTGTTCCTCCCTCTGCTATCTTTTGGAAGAGTTTGAGAAGGATAGGTGTTAGCTCTTCTCTAAATGTTTGATAGAATTCGCCTGTGAAGCCATGTGGTCCTGGGCTTTTGTTTGTTGGAAGATTTTTTATCACAGTTTCAATTTCAGTGCTTGTGATTGGTCTGTTCATATTTTCTATTTCTTCCTGGCTCAGTCTCAGCAGGTTGTGCATTTCTAAGAATTTGTCCATTTCTACCAGGTTGTCCATTTTATTGGCATACAGTTGCTTGTAGTAATCTCTAATACTCTTTTGTATTTCTGCAGTGTCAGTTGTTACTTCTCCTTTTTCGTTTCTAATTCTATTGATTTGAGTCTTCTCCCTTTTTTTCTTGTTGAGTCTGGCTAATGGTTTATCAATTTTGTTTATCTTCTCAAAGAACCAGCTTTTAGGTTTATTGATCTTTGCTATCATTTCCTTCATTTCTTTTTCATTTATTTCTGATCTGATCTTTATGATTTCTTTCCTTCTGCTAACTTTGGGGTTTTTTTTGTTCTTCTTTCTCTAATTGTTTAGGTGCAAGGTTAGGTTGTTTATTCGAGATGTTTCCTGTTTCTTAAGGTAGGATTGTATTGCTATAAACTTCCCTCTTAAAACTGCTTTTGCTGCATCCCATAGGTTTTGGGTCGTCGTGTCTCCATTGTCATTTGTTTCTAAGTATTATTTGATATCCTCTTTGATTTCCTCAGTGATCATTTCATTATTAAGTAGTGTATTGTTTAGCCTCCAAGTGTTTGTATTTTTTTTTTTTTTTTTTTGTGGTATGCGGGCCTCACTGTTGTGGCCTCTCCCGTTGTGGAGCACAGGCTCCGGACATGCAGGCTCAGGGGCCATGGCTCATGGGCCCAGCCGCTCCGCGGCACGTGGGATCTTCCCGGACCGGGGCACGAACCCGTGTCCCTTGCATTGGCAGGCAGACTCTCAATCACTGTGCCACCAGGGAAGCCCCAAGTGTTTGTATTTTTTACGGATCTTTTCCTGTAATTGATATCTAGTCTCATAGCATTGTGGTTGGAAAAGATACTTGATACGATATCAATTTTCTTAAATTTTTTTTTTTTTCTGTACGCGGGCCTCTCACTGTTGTGGCCTCTCCCATTGCAGAGCACAGGCTCCGGACACGCAGGCTCAGCGGCCATGGCTTATGGGCCCAGCCACTCCGCGGCATGTGGAATCTTCCCGGACCAGGGCACGAACCCGTGTCTCCTGCATCGGCAGGCGGACTCTCAACCACTGCGCCACCAGGGAAGTCAGCCCCAATTTTCTTAAATTTACCAAGGCTACATTTGTAACCCAAGATATGATCTATCCTGGAGAATGTTCCATGAGCACTTGAGAAAAATGTGTATTTTGTTGTTTTTGGATGGAATGTCCTATAAATATCAATTAAGTCCATCTTGTTTAATGTATCATTTAAAACTTGTGTTTCCTTATTTATATTCATTTTGGATGATCTATCCATTGGTGAAAGTGGGGTGTTAAAGTCCCCTACTATGATTGTGTTACTGTTGATTTCCCCTTTTATGGCTGTTAGTATTTGCCTTATGTATTGAGGTGCTCCTATGTTGGGTGCATAAATATTTACAATTGTTATATCTTCTTCATGGATCGATCCCTTGATCATTATGTAGTGTCCTTCTTTGTCTCTTGTAATAGTCTTTATTTTAAAGTCTATTTTGTCTGATGTGAGAATTGCTACTCCAGCTTTCTTCTGATTTCCATTTGCATGGAATATCTTTTTCCATCCCCTCACTTTCAGTCTGTATGTTTCCCTAGGTCTGAAGTGGGTCTCTTGTAGACAGCATATATATGGGTCTTGTTTTTGTACCCATTCAGCCAGTCTGTGTCTTTTGGTAGGAGCATTTAATCCATTTACATTTAAGGTAATTATCGATATGTATGTTCCTATTACCATTTACTTAATTGTTTCAAGTTTCTTCTTGTAGGTCTTTTCCTTCTCTTGTGTTTCTTGCCAAGAGAAGTTCCTTTAGCATTTGTTGTAAAGCTGGTTTGGTGGTGCTGAACTCTCTCAGCTTTTCCTCGTCTATAAAGGTTTTAATTTCTCCATCAAATCTGAATGAGATCCTTGCTGTGTAGAGTAATCTTGGTTGTAGGTTTTTCTCCTTCATCACTTTAAATATATCCTGCCACTCCCTTCTGGCTTGCAGAGTTTCTGCTGAAAGATCAGCTGTTAACCTTATGGGGATTCCCTTGTGTGTTATTAGTTGTTTTTCCCTTGCTGCTTTTAATATGTTTTCTTTGTATTTAATTTTTGACAGTTTGATTAATATGTGTCTTGGCATGTTTCTCCTTGGATTTATCCTGTATGGGACTCTCTGTGCTTCCTGGACTTGATTGACTATTTCCTCTCCTATATTAGGGAAGTTTTCAACTATAATCTCTTCAAATATTTTCTCAGTCCCTTTCTTTTTCTCTTCTTCTTCTGGGACCCCTATAATTCGAATGTTGGTGTGTTTAATGTTGTCCCAGATGTCTCTGAGACTGTCCTCAGTTCTTTTCATTCTTTTTTCTTTATTCTGCTCTGCAGTAGTTATTTCCACTATTTTATCTTCCAGGTCACTTATCCGTTCTTATGCCTCAGTTATTCTGCTATTGATCCCATCTAGAGTATTTTAAATTTCATTTATTGTGTTGTTCATCGTTGCTTGCTTCCTCTTTAGTTCTTCTGGGTCCTTGTTAAATGTTTCTTGCATTTTGTCTATTCTATTTCCAAGATTTTGGATCATCTTTACTATCATTATTCTGAATTATTTTTCAGGTAGACTGCCTATTTCCCCTTCATTTGTTACGTCTGATGGGTTTTTACCTTGCTCCTTCATCTGCTGTGTGTTTTTCTGTCTTTTCATTTTGCTTATCTTATTGTGTTTGGGGTCTCCTTTTTGCAGGCTGCAGGTTCATAGTTCCCATTGTTTTTGGTGTCTGTCCTTAGTGGCTAAGGTTGGTTCAGTGGATTGAGTAGGTTTCCTGGTTGAGGGGACTAGTGTCTGTGTTCTGGTGGATGAGGTTGGATCTTGTCTTTCTGGTGGGCAGGTCCACGTCTGGTGGTGTGTTTTGGGGTGTCTGTAGCCTTATTATGATTTTAGGCAGCCTCTCTGCTAATGGATGGGGCTGTGGTCCTGTCTTGCTAGTTGTTGGGCATAGGGTGTCCAGCACTGTAGCTTGCTAGTCGTTGAGTGAAGCTGGGTCTTGGTGTTGAGATGGAGATCTCTGGGAGATTTTCGCCATTTGATATTACGTGGAGCTGGGATGTTTCTTGTGGACCAGTGTCCTGAAGTTTGTTCTCCCACCTCAGAGACACAGCCCTGATGCTCAGAAGAGGGGGATCGGTGGCGCCGGGACACCAAGAGGCGAGCTGGGTGATCTGATGGTGCGGAGCTGCCTATACTCTTGAACTCTTGCGGGGTCCCGTGGACTCACGAGCAGAGCGCGGGCCAGAGACCTTCAATACAGTTTTAAAATTTTCTCCATAGGGCTTCCACAACTTTGTTAGATTTATTCCTAGGTACTTTTAATTTCTGTGATGATTGTAAATGGTCTCTATATAAATTTTATTTACTAATTGTTGTAATTGACTTTTTTTTTTTTTTTTTTTTTTTTTTTTTTTTTTTTTTTTTTTGCGGTATGCGGGCCTCTCACTGTTGTGGCCTCTC
This sequence comes from Kogia breviceps, assembly GCF_026419965.1. Taxonomy (NCBI): domain Eukaryota; kingdom Metazoa; phylum Chordata; class Mammalia; order Artiodactyla; family Physeteridae; genus Kogia; species Kogia breviceps. The sequence goes on from NC_081323.1 coordinate 24,435,783, forward strand.
CCGTTGCGGAGCACAGGCTCCGGACGCGCAGGCCTAGCGGCCATGGCTCACGGGCTTAGTTGCTCCGCGGCATGTGGGATCTTCCCGGACCAGGGCACGAACCCGTGACCCCTGCATCGGCAGGCGGATTCTCAACCACTGCGCCACCAGGGAAGCCCTGTAATTGACTTTTATAACATGATTTTTACCCATAACTCTTACTAAATTCTTTTAATTCTAATAATTCACCTAGAGATTCTTTTGGATTTTCTGCAGAGTTGAACATATACCCACAAATAAACACCACTTGCTCTCTCCCTTTCCAATCCTTATACTTTTTTTTAAACATCTTTATTGGAGTATAATTGCTTTACGTTGTTGTTAGCTGCTGCTGTATAACAAAGTGAATCAGCTATACATATACATATATCCCTATATCTCCTCCCTCTTGCATCTCCCTCTCACCCTCCCTACCCACCCCTCTAAGTGGTCACAAAGCACGAGCTGATCTCCCTGTGCTATGCAGGTTTTTCCCACTAGCTATCAATTCTACATTTGGTAGTGTATATATGTCAATGCCACTCTCTCACTTTGTCTCAGTTTACCCTTCCTCCTCCCCGTGTCCTCAGGTCCATTCTCTATGTCTGCGCCTTTCCAATCTGTATACTTTTTACTTCTTATTCTTACATTATTGTATTGGCTAGGTCTTCATTATAATATTGAATAAGATGAAGCATTCTTGCTAATCTTTCAACAAAGGGGATACTTTAACATTTCACAATTACTTGTGGTAATAGAGATGCCCTTCATTAGATTAAGGAGGTTCCTTTCTGTTGCCTTTTATTTTATTTTATTTTTTTGGCTGTGCAGTGCAGCATGCGGGATCTTAGTTCTGGGACCAGGGATCAAACTCACACTCCATGCAGTGGAAGCACAGGGTCTTAACCACTGGACAGCCAGGGAAGTCCCATGCCTTTTTTATTTTTTATTTTTTTATTTTTTATTTATTTATTTTTATTTATTTATTTATTTTTTTTGCGGTACGTGGGCCTCTCACTGCTGTGGCCTCTCCCGCTGCGGAGCACAGGCTCCGGACGCGCAGGCTCAGCGGCCATGGCTCACGGGCCCAGCCGCTCCGCGGCATGTGGTATCCTCCTGGACCAGGGCACGAACCCGTGTCTCCTGCATCGGCAGGCAGACTCTCAACCACTGCGCCACCAGGGAAGCCCTATTTTATTTTATTTTTTAAAAATTTATTTATTTATGGCTGTGTTGGGTCTTCGTTTCTGTGCGAGGGCTTTCTCTAGTTGTGGCAAGTGGGGGCCACTCTTCATTGTGGTGTGCAGGCCTCTCACTATCATGGCCCCTCTTGTTGTGGAGCACAGGCTCCAGAGGCGCAGGCTCAGTAGTTGTGGCTCACGGGCTTAGTTGCTCCGTGGCATGTGGGATCTTCCCAGACCTGGGCTTGAACCCATGTCCCCTGCATTGGCAGGCAGATTCTCAACCACTGCACCACCAGGGAAGCCCCTTTTAAATTTTTATTTATTTATTTATTTATTTATTATTTTTTTTGCAGTACGCGGGCCTCTCACTGTTGTGGCCTCTCCCGTTGTGGAGCACAGGCTTCGGATGCACAGGCTCAGTGGCCATGGCTCACGGGCCCAGCCGCTCTGTGGCATGTGGGATCTTCCCGGACTGGGGCACGAACCCGTGTCCCCTGCATTGGCAGGCGGATTCTCAACCACTGCGCCACCAGGGAAGCCCTATTTTATTTTATTTTAAATGATTTATTATTTATTTATATTTATTTATTTTTGGCTATGTCAGGTCTTAGTTGCAGCATGGGAGATCTTCATTGAGGCATGTGGGATCTTTTGTTGTGGCACGCAGGCTTCTCTCTAGCTGTGGCGTGGGGTTTTCTCTTCTGTAGTTGTGGTGTGTGGGCTCCAGGGTGCGTGGGCTCTGCAGTTGTGGTGCGCAGGTTCCAGAGCATGTGGGCTCTGTAGACGCGGGCTCTATCGAGGCACGCAAGCTTAGCATTTGTGGCATGCAGGCTTAGTTGCCCTGTGGCATGTGGGATCTTAGTTCCCCGTCCAGGGATCAAACCTGTGTCCCCTGCATTGTAAGGCGGATTCTTTACCACGGGACCACCAAGGAATTCCCATGCCTTTTAAATTTTTGAATCATGAACAGATCTTGGATTTTCCTCATCAATTGGTACAATCATATTGTTTTTCTCCTTTAATCTGTTAATGTGGTGAATTAAATTAATTTATTTTTCATTATTAAATCAACTTTGCATTCCTAGTATAAACCCAACTTGGTCATATAGTACTGTTTTTTCCTGTCTTGTTTTCTTTCACTATGCTTGTTTGGTTTTGGTATCAAAGTTATTCTACCTTCATAAGATGAAATGGGAAGTGTCCCTCCTTAAAAATTAAAAAAAATAAATTTCTGGAAACTTTTTGTAAGATTGTCTATTCTTTGAAATTTTGGTAGACCTTACTTTCCAGGCTTATCAGAGTGCCTCATACAGATTATGGTAAGATTTTAAAATTGTGGTCCAATTTCTTTAATGGTCATGGGACAATTCAGATTTTCTATTTCTTCATCAATCAGTTGGAATTTATCTATTTCATATGTTTTTAAATTTGTTGCCTAAAATTGTTTATACTATTGTTTGTATCTATTTAATCTCTTCACCACCTATCATATCACCTTTTATCATTTGTAATATTGTTTATTTTTTCATTTTCTCTTGTTTACTTTTAATTTTACCAGTGGTATTTCCAAACCACCAAATTTTGGCTTTGTTGATCTTCTTCAGTGGATGTTTGTTTTCTTTTTCATTAATTTCTGCTTTTTATTTTCTTTTGCTTTCTTTGAGTTTATTCTGCTATTTTTCCTTTAACGTCATATATTGGATGCTTAATTCTTTAATTTTAACACTTTCTTCCTTTTTTTCCTTTAAGACTATGAATTTCCCTCTAAACAGTGCTTGGTTGCATTTCAACCATTTAGATACATAGTAGTTTTACTACTGTTCAGTTATAAGTATTTTCTTGTTTCTATTATAATTTTTCTTTTAGACTGTGAGTTAAGAAATTAAGTTTTAAAGTTCATAAATATGTGAGGTTTTTCAGTTTTTCTTTTTATTATTGGTTTCTTTTTAAAAATTTATTTATTTATATTTTGGCTGCATTGGGTCTTTTTTTTTTAACATCTTTATTGGAGTATAATTATTTTACAATGTTGTGTTAGTTTCTGCTGCATAACAAAGTGAATCAGCTATATGTATACATATATCCCCATATGCCCTCCCTCTTGCGTCTCCTTCCCACCCTCCCTATCCCACACCTTTAGGTGGTCACAAAGCACTGAGCTGATCTCCCTGTGCTATGCAGCTGCTTCCCACTAGCTATATATTTTACATTTGGTAGTGTATATATGTCAATGCTACTCTCTCACTTTGTCCCAGTTGATCCTTCCCCCTCCCCATGTCCTCAAGTCCATTCTCTATGTCTGCATCTTTATTCCTGTCCTGCCACTAGGTTCATCAGAACCATTTTTTTTCTTTTAGATTCCATATGTATGTGTTAGCATATGGTATTTATATTTTACTTTCCGATTTACTTCACTCTGAATGACACACTCTAGGTCCATCCACCTCACTACAAATAACTCAACTTGGTTTCTTTTTAAGGCTGAGTAATATTCCATTGTATATATGTGCCACATCTTCTTTATCCCTTCATCTGTCAATGGACATTTAGGTTGCTTCCATGTCCTGGCTATTGTAAATAGTGCTGCAATGAACATTGTGGTTCATGATTCTTTTTGAATTATGGTTTTCTCAGAGTATATGCCCAGTAGTGGGATTGCTGGATCATATGGTAGTTCTATTTTTAGATTTTTAAGGAACCTCCATACTGTTCTCCATAGTGGCTGTATCAATTTACATTCCCACCAACAGTGCAAGAGGGTTCCTTTTTCTCCACACCCTCTCCAGCATTTATTGTTTGTAGATATTCTTGATGATGGCCATTCTGACAGGCATGAGGTGATACCTCACTGTGGTTTTGATTTGCATTTCTCTAATGATTAGTGATGTTGAGAATCCTTTCATGTGTTTGTTGGCAATCTGTTTATCTTCTTTGGAGAAATGTCTATTTAGGTCTTTTTCCCATTTGTTGATTGGGCCATTTGTTTTTTTTATATTGAGCTGCATGAGCTACTTGTATATTTTGGAGGTTAATCCTTTGTCAGTTGCTTCATTTGCAAATATTTTCTCCCATTCTGACGGTTGTCTTTTTGTCTTGTTTATGGTTTCCTTTGCTGTGCAAAAGCTTTTAAGTTTCATTAGGTCCCATTTCTTTATTTTTGTTTTTATTTCCATTTCTCTAGGAGGTGGGTCAAAAAGGATTTTGCTGTCATTTATGTCATAGAGTGTTCTGCCTATGTTTTCCTCTAAGAGTTTTATAGTGTCTGGCCTTACATTTAGGTCTTTAATCCATTATTGGATTAAAGCACCACTTATTGAAGAGGCTGTGTTTTCTCCATTGTATATTCTTGCCTCCTTTATCAAAGAGAAGCTGACCATATGTGCATGGGTTTATCTCTGAGCTTTCTATCCTGTTCCATTAATCTATATTTCTGTTTTTGTGCCAGTACCATACTGTTGATTACTGTAGCTTTGTAGTAGTCTGAAGTCAGGGAGCCTGATTCCTCCAGCTCCATTTTTCTTTCTCAAGATTGCTTTGACTTTTCGGGGTCTTTTGTGTTTGCATACAAATTGTAAAATTTTTTGTTCTGGTTCTGTGAAAAATGCCATTGGTAGTTTCATAGGGATTGCATTGCTTTGGATCTTTGTTGTGAGCAGGCTTTCTCTAGTTGCAGGGAGTGGGGGCTACTCTTTGTTGCGGTGTGTGGGTTTCTCATTGTGGTGGCTTCTCTTCTTGCGGAGCACGGGCTCTAGGTGTGTGGGCTTCAAAAGTTGCAGCACATGGGCTTAGTAGTTGGGTCACGCAGGCTCTATGGCACGTGGGCTTCAGGAGTTGTGGTGTAGGGGCTCAGTAGTTGTGGCTTGCGGGATCTAGACTGAAGGCTCAGTAGTTGTGGCACACAGGCTTAGTTGCTCTGTGGCATGTGGGATCTCCCTGGACCAGGGCTTGAACCCATGTCCCCTGAATTGGCAGGTGGATTCTTAACCACTGTACCACCAGGGAACTCCTATTATTGGTTTCTAACCTAATTGCACTGTGGCTCCAGAATGTGGTCTGTTTGATACTAATCCTTTAAAAATGTGTTTAGGCTCACGTTATGGCCTAGCATTTGTTCAGTTTTCATAAATATTCCAAGGGTACTTTAAAAATGTTTTCTGTAGTTGTTAGGTGCAATGTTCTTTTTTTCTCAGTCCCGAAGAGTGTCTGTCCCCTTGATCTCCAACAGCTTAGAGATCATTTAAATCACGACAATGGAGAGGCTGTTTTTCCTGATGCCAGGCACTCTTTGGCACTTAACTCTAGAAAGAATATTTCCCAAAGATGGCACCAAGCACCCTTTTGCCAGACATGTTACAGAGTCAATAAAGTCTCATTCAGACCTCACATTTTCTGCCTTAGCACATATTTACACTGTTTTCCTTTCTATGTTTGCAGATTTCAGACTCTACCTTGCCTCACTTATGATCTAGTTCTTTCATCACTCAGTGGCTTTGGAGGAAGCAGATTTTCACAAAAACTTTTGTGGTTATTGTTTTTCAAGGAAACAACATGTGATAACCAGCACTATGCCTAGTATTAGTAAGTGCACAATAATATTTGTTGAATGGAAAAACTAAAACTACAATACAATGTCAAAACTGAAGCTCGTTTACTAAAAATTGTAATCAAGGCAGAAGATCTCATTTAAATGCTTAATAATTAGAATATAAATTAATACAAATTTAGAACATAATTCACAAATTGCTTAATTATTCTTTTTCCACTGAGAATATAAACTAGCTATCATTCCATCTTTAGTCAAAGAATGCACACATGTGTGACACACAGACACAGGACTAATGAGTGATGGCAGATTAAAATGAATATAGTGAAGGCATATCATGACCTGGGGTTAGATTCTAAAGTCAGTATAGGGACTTCCCTGGTAGTCCAGTGGTTAAGACTCCGTGTTCCCAATGCAGGGGGCCCAGGTTGATCCCTGGTCAGGGAACTATATCCTGCACACTGCAACTAAAAGATCCTGCACGCCACAACAAAGATCCTGCGTGCTGCAACTAAGACCTGGCACAGCTAAATAAATAAATATTTTAAAATAAATAAATAAAGTCAGTATATATAGTGAAAATTGCATATAGTGAAAATTACCCTTGAATCCCCTTAAGAGGGTGCCACGTTGTCTTCACATATTTTACACAGCCAGTTTTTCCTCCAATGTTCGAACAGATTGCTGTTACTTCAGTTAAGCACCAGATTGAAGAGGCGGTTTGCATTTACCGGCCATGACCCTTTAATCATTTGACTCATAGTTACCTTGGTAAGAAGCTCATCAGAAAGAACTGAGACAGCCTGAGTGCAGCAAAAATAGAAATAAAGTTTTCTCTCTCCTGAGAACAAGGAAATAAAGGGGACAGTGAACAGGCTAGAGAAGAAACATAACCTGGCCTGAAAGAGTTAATCACTCCTAGTTTTTTTCTTCAACTGTTACTAATCTGCAGTGTCTGTAACTAGATTTGTACTTCACAGAGCTAACCTATTACTCTTCAACACTATGTGAATTACATCCTGCACTCCCTTGTAGCAAATCACCCCTTGTAGCATTTGCATTTCAGAAAAAAGGTCGCAGGCCAATAACCAGAGACAAACGGACCCAATTACCCGGCTGCCTGACGCCAGCTGTGACTGTTTTGAAATAATGAAGGGAGAAGAAGAATGCAAGACCTTCACTACTTTGATCCTTATCATATACCCCCGGACTGTGAGCCCCTCATATAAAATCTTCTCCGATTCCCAAAGGAGGGGGGGACACAGTTCTTGAGGCGCTAGCCTGCTGTGTCTTCCCTTCTGTCGGGCAGAAAATTAAAGCCATCTCTCTTCCTCCAAAATCTCTGTCTCCGTATTTCTGTTCGGCATCGGTGCACAGGGAAGCCGATATTTCCGCAAGAAAATGGGGCTCGTCAGGGATCTGCTCTGGGGCAAGCGGCCCGCAGGGCCCCTCGGCTTGATCGGAAACTCGGGGATCTCTCTCCACGCCAGCCTCCTTTGGGAGAGCGGAGGGTTGGAGGATATCTCTGAGGCCAGATCGCCAGGGACTCCTTGCTGCAGAGCTGTGCCCTGATCCCACACGGCCCACCGACTGGGCTGCGGAACTCGGAGGCTGCGGCGGAGAACCGGGGAGAGGCTGACCTAGCAGCTGCCAGGCTTCTTTTGCCTTGAGGACAACTTCTCTTCTCTTGCCCGCGCCGGCCTGGACTTCCACTCTGAGAAAACACTGAATATTGGAGGATCATAAAGAGGGCGTAGGGAAGTCGCGACACACCCGGCAGCACCTACGTGAGTCTCCCCAAGTGCACTCCGTGACTTTTGACCGTCCCTTTACGGGAACTTCGGTTCCAATTTTGGGATTTCCCTGCAAAGGGAAAATCCTGATGTGGAATTCTCCCTGCAAAGGGAGATTCTGATGTAAGGCGCTGCTTTGGGGCAACGGTCCAGGTCGAGTGGGATTTGGAAGTCACGTTTGGGCGGGTCTCCGCCATATGTTTCTCCTTTTTCTTTTTGAACATCCCATTGCTGTTTCCTTTTACGGTTTATGTTTTATGTGTGACTTCCAGCTGACAAGGTGAACGTTTATGTTTTGATTTGAGCGCCCTAACCTCTAACGTCTGTTACCAACTGCTCGAGCCTAAATGGGAAGCGCTTCCTCTAAGGTTCCACCCCCACCTGGGAACCCTTAGGAAAAATTTTAGATGACTGGCCGACCTATAGCTATTATCCAATGACAAAGAAAAATGGCCTGAAAATGGGTCTCCTACAATTAGATCTTTATTGCCACAGGATGGGAAAAATGGACTGAGGTTCCCTTATGTTCAGGAATTTATGCCCCTTTTATTATTATTATTTTTTTTTTCGGTACGCGGGCCTCTCACTGTTGTGGCCTCTCCCGTTGCGGGGCACAGGCTCCGGACGCGCAAGCTCAGCGGCCATGGCTCACGGGCCCAGCCGGGGGGTAGGGGGGATCTTCGCAGACCGGGGCATGAACCTTTGTCCCCTGCATCGGCAGGCGGACTCAACCACTACGCCACCAGGGAAGCCCTATGCCCCTTTTATTATAATCCTGTTCTAGGCGGCTCCATAATCAAAAGCCGGAGGAGTCAGGAAAAAAACCAAAAAAACTACCTCTCCTGACATTCTAAATGATCCTCTTCTAACTTCTCCCAACTCTCGGGGAGGGGGGAAACCAAGCTTCCCCAACTCCTGCAAGTTTCCTCACTCCTTCAGATTATTTTGATCAAACTAAGACCCCACTTCCCCAGAGGGACAATCCCTGATGGGACAACATTTTATCAGCCAGTCTACCCCTGTTACCAGAGCCAATTTGAGCACTATCTGGTTTAAATTTTAGCTATGAAATCATGACCACAGAAAGAAAAAGATGATTTTTGACAGTATGGCCACAATATTCTTTAGACTGGAGAAAACTGGTTAAAATAAAACTTTTCTTAAAATTGCAAAACCAGTTCTTTTTGCATGTGCAGTTAGAAAAAGCTAGCTGGTTAAAATACTTTTCTTCAAAATTCTGACCCTGAGAGAACAAAAATATGCCTAGGACAAACCTTGAAGTTAACTCTTATCGTGTCCTTGAGCTACAAACATAGCCCACTCTGCCTGAGACTTCAGCCTTGGGTTAATTAGTAGAACTTCAAGCCAAGAGAAAAAAAAAAAAAAGAGGCAAAGAGATATTTTAAATCTCAAGTGGAAACTCTGAGATCTCTGTCTGGATATATGTGTATGTCTCAGTATGTGCTTTTGTCTTTGGATAATATTGCTGAGGGTAATTTGTAAGTAAGCTCTGTTTAACTGGCTTAAAAGAAAAGTCAGCTCTTACAAATCAAACAATTCTAAATACAAGAAAAATTAAATTTCAGGTTCACATGAACTGGGAAATATTCAATATTAAATTAGTACCTGGTATTAATGTTTGTTTGTTGATCTAATTAATATAGACATGTCTTTAGAGCCATCAACCTTAAGTATATTACTTTTATTGTGCCTAGGTTTAATATAAACTAAATAAGATCTTATTATATCTGTTACAAATTTGTCAGCAATGAAAATTACTCGATGTGAAGAAACTTTTAAGAAAAAAAATTGCAAATGAGATAAGAGTTTTGGGTGAAATTTTTAGGAATAATTATGTTTTAGGAATATTTACTTAAGAATGATCTTTCCAGATGTTTGACAACTTGAAAATTTAGAGTTGTAATAAATTAAGTTAAAGGATGGAAGTTTATTAAATAACCAGGACATTTACAAATAAAATAAGATACTAAAACAGTAATTACTGAACATTGGCTTCCTTTTACAGAGAAACAAAAGGTTTAGAACTATTAAAAATGTGTTTGGTGCCACACTGAGATATTTTCTATAAGAAAGCACATTCTTCAAAAATTATTATTTGGATGTATGTTTACCAATCTACAGAGTGCTGATATAAAGGACAGTTCATGGTTGCTTAAGGAAAGTAGGATGTGTGTTTTTAGTAAAGAAGGTATGAGGAATGGAATTGCATTTTATTAAGGGAAAAGGAAGTAGATCTGACTTACAGGTGGCTGTTTCTGAATGGGAAAATAAAGCGATGGATACAGAAAGTGATAAAAAAGATTTGTGGAAAGTGGACCCTGAGAAAAGAGTTTTATGCATGGTACAAGTTTTCTTAAGATGTTGAACTGCCATGGATGACAGATTTTAATCTTCTTTACATTTTAAGTGATCAGTTCGATATTTGCCTTTAAAATCTTTTATTGTTACTTTGGCTAAGTGAATAACTATTGTTTCACAGTGATGTATGATCTTATCTGACTGAGTGTTCTAAACTCTTTTGATATTTTTGATAAAACATCCCAACTTAAATTGTAATGAAGTTTCTTTGACCTCTAGCTAACTTTGGGGTGCTTCAAAGGGCCCCTGAAACATCCCAAAGAGAGATATCATACTAATTAGGTTCATGTGGTATGTTAAAAGTACATGGGAGGTATTGTCAAATGTGTAATAAATCTTCTTAGGTTATATTTTATGGTAATTGTTACTAATATAGATAGTCTAGAACTTATATGGAGTTTCAAAAAAATTCTGATATGTCCTGGTAAAATGTTATCAGTTATAATTCTAGTTATTATCTTGTGTCATGTCACAACAGTAACCAAGTTACCTTGTTAATGACATTGTAATCAGATTTTAAACTTGCCTTAAGTCTTTTATAGACACAACGGTTTCACTGTGATGCCTTTGCAAAAATGTTTCCTCTTCAAGATTTATAAAAAGGACTTTTGGATAAATACAAGTTTCTGACTTTCAGACCATAATGCTAAACTGGATAAAAAGAAGCTCTCCTCCTCAAGCTACTTATGGTTTATAACAGTTTGGTAATTTACACCTATGGGTAAAATTAAAACATTTATCTTTTTTCTCTATCTGCTCCCTCCAGAGACTGGAAACTCCTAGGTCCCCAGCACCTTTATCAGATAAATTAGGAAGGCTACCTCACTAACAGGTATAGAAATCTCAAGGTATTTTCGGGACCCTGAAAAAGGAGGAATTCACCTAGATTTGGTAAGCGAAATCTGTGACAAGCCCTTGGTGTGACTTTCCTGAGAGGTCTTTTAAAAGTTCAGTCTGAAACTCCGTACAGTTTCAGCAAGCAAAAAGCCTATATGATTAATTACAGTTATATAAATCATCAGGCCAAGTTTATTGAGACCAGACTGAAATTTGGTTTTCTCTCTCTTAAGAGAACAAAGTTTTCTTGGAATGCTGCTTTAATAATAGACCATATAAATTTATTTGCCTTTAAGTGATTTATACTTACTTTTAAAATCTTTTGTTACTTTGGTACAGTAAATAAGTATTATTTCACAGTGATCTATGAAGATTATGGCACATGTAGATAAAGTTCATTATGCTTCTACAAAAATTAACCCTTCATTGTCAGACTTTTCCCATCCTGATGTCCTTAAAACATGACAACAGTCTACTCCTAAATCAGGGAATTAAAAATGGGTAAACAATAGCTGTAAATCAAACAGTCAGGGCTATGGAAAATCCAAGACACCTGCTTGGCTTTTTGTACTCGCTGACAAACCTCATTTTTTATTTGATGGGATAAAGCCTTCCGGGTCTTGCAGGGTTAATGCCCTCACAATGAAGAAAAAAAATTATGTTTTACTGAATATTAAATTCTAGTTTTGTTAATTAAGGTGTTTACTAAGACTCACTTCCCAGATAGTTCCTTGCTGTTATGTTATATTGCTAAAAAGTTTAATTGAATTATTAAAGGACACTCTAAGTTTGTTTCTAAAGCTTATCTCAGTAATCTATTTTTGAATGAAGATCAGATGCCCTCTGACCTACAACCAGGAGATTATACATACTGGAAAAGACATAATTTAAAGGACTATCTCCAAACTGTATGAAAGGACCCTTATCAGGTACTCTTAACTAGCTCATACACAGTAAAACTAAAGGGAATTAACTCTTGGATTAATTTCCACTCACAAAGGGCCCCTGCACTGGACTGGCCTATAGGGAGGACCGCTGACCTCAAAATCACCTTGAAACAACGATCAAACAGAGGAGAAACTACACTCACACCAGGATGAGAAAAAGACAACATCAGAAGTAAACAGCTTACCCAAGATCCTGGACCTGACTCATCTGCTCATTTATAATGTTTTCTTGACTTCTTGGACCTTTGCATATGTATCAAATGTTTTTCTATCATAGGCATGATCCTATGCTAGTATTAAAAATCAATCCAATTGTTGGGTTTGTGGACAATTACCTACGTCTAGTACTTCTGGGTTACCTGAGTGGATTTATCCATTCCAAGGCTCTAATTGGTTAACTCTTAGGAAACTTATCTTAAAAGGAAAATTATACTCATGTTCAGGCCACTATTGATATTACTGGATGAGAGTCCCTCACCTGACCAATTAATAACACCTGCTCTGACCCTTACCATAAATATGAATTTTCCTCTATTACTCAAAGTTCAATCAGAGCAACAAGCAACATTTCAGCCAAGGAATAAAACCTTCCACAATTATGGGATGGATTTATATAATTAACACTATGGTAACTTAAGGTTAAAGGCTCCTCTGTGCTGGGAACAATTAAATCATACTAAGAATAATCAGTCTAGTAACACTAGGAAACTGGGCTGAGTACCTTATGGACAATGCCAATATATAATTTCCCTGAAGAATAGGGATTGGTACAGAACAGACTAACCTGGGATATACTGGACTGCACCTAATGGAACTTCTTGGCTTAATTCTTACTTATGACTTTATTAATACTGCCAGCTATGCTATTTGTATTTTGTCTATTTCAAAAAAAAAAAAAAATTATTGTTTCTTACATTACCAAAAGTGTGACTTAGCCTCTGATTAAATGATGATATATAGTTCCATATGAGATCAATGATTGCAATAGTCTAACTCTAGATATGAGAAGAAGCAACAAGATGGAATATTGTCCTGGACCATAAGGGACTAGGAAGACAGGTGTCCAGAGACTTTTGGATACTAGTAAAGGCCTAGTCCAGTAACAGCACATGGAGTGGCCTATCAGCAAAATCTTTGCTGGACCTGGGAATGAGCATTCCTAACACCATGGGACAAAATGGTCATGAAATGCCCCAAACCATGGTTGAAATTATGACCAAAAAGGGGTCCTGCTGACTGAAAACTGACACTTGCCATCTACTTCTAGAAGGATTAAATCATGAGCTGCTGTAGCTGGTGACCTTCAACACCCACTACAAGGAGTTCAGGGTGGAGATCTGCAATGAGGCACTCTGTGCTCTGGGAGAAATTGACAGGACAGGCTTTCAGGTAGTTAAATACTTTCAGGAGAAGATTTTAGGAGCCCCAATTCTTGCATCTTCTCATACCTAGAGAAACACTGACATCATTAATGGTGACACTATGGTGTGATTTTAGGCAAGTTCTTTTATTGCTAAGAACTTGAGTTTTCTGAGCTGTGTTAGATTTGGGATGCCACCAGCCATTCTCAAAACAATGTCTGCTGGCAGCTGGTAACTGCAACTTTACTTCTTAAAGGTCTCCTCTTGTAACTATTATACTTTTAGATGATAAAATTGCTTTAGATCATATATTAACAAAAAGAGAAAACATATATGTAGTGACCAATAGCTCCCATTACTTATATGTTAATATCACATCAAAGGTTAAAACCTACTTTGATGAAACTAGATAATCAGCTACCTGGCTACAATTCTCCCCAAAGTGCCAGGCCTAGACTGGGTTTCAGGCTTATTCTCCTAAAAAGAAATGAGATCTACTTTGTTTATTAACATTTAGGTTGTCATTCCTCCAAATACTTCTAACAGGGTCTGTTACACCTACCTCATTCACACTGGGCTAATAGAAGAGGACATAAAATTATATATATGAACACACCAAATGGCTCCATTCCTTTAGACAGGGTAACCCAAGCGCTGACTCTATCTAAATCAGGATCAAAATTACTACCAAAGGGAACGTGGCTTTTAATTCTGCCTGGGACCCTGGCTACAATAATTCTTTTACTAATCTTTGGCTTCTGTTTTTTCAAACTACTTGTTAATTTCTGTCTCTTCCAGATTACAATAGGTTCACATCAAGATAATGATGATGCAAAGATTCCAGCCATTTCTCAGAACAGATCCTGCCAAAACAACAACAGAAGGCACCCTGGGGCCCTTAATCAGACAGGGTGAGAGCTCCGTGACCCCAACTAGGTAGGGTCTACGAGCCCCTTGCCAGCCTAAAGAAGCTACAGAAGACAGACTGTCGTCCCTCATCCTCCCAATAAAGATTTCTTGGGGTTCATGTTTCTCAGGGGGGATTTGAAATATGAGATACATGGGCCCCTGGGCCGGACAGTTGGTGTTTGTCAAGTGGAGCAAAACTGAAGTTTTGTCCTCAGCCAGAAATGAATGACGCCTGTTTCCCTTCCTCTGTTGATATGGAGGGGATGAACTAGCAGTGGGGAATTTGTTGCAGCAAAAATAGAAATGAAGTTTTCCCTCTCCTGAGAACAAGGAAAATAAAGGGAACAGTAAACAGGCTAGAGAAGATACATAACTTGGCCTGAAAGAGTTAATCACTCCTAGTTTTTTTTTTTTTTAACTGTTACTAATCTATAGTGTCTGTAACTAGATTTGTACTTCACAAAGCTGACCTATAACTCTTTTTTTTTAAACATCTTTATGGGAGTATAATTGCTTTACAATGTTGTGTTCATTTTCATTCACAGAGTGAATCAGCTATATGTATGCATATATCCCCCTATCCCCTCCCTCTTGCACCTCACTCCCACCCTCCCTATCCCACACCTCTAGATGGTCACAAAGCACCGAGCTGATCTCCCTGTGCTATGCAGTTGCTTCCCACTAGCTATTTTACATTTGGTAGTGTATATATGTCAATGCTACTCTCTCACTTCGTCCCAGTTTACCCTTCCCCCTCCTCGTGTCCTCAAGTCCATTCTCTAAGTCTGCGTCTAGGGGCAGGACAGGAATAACCTATCACTCTTTAACACTATGTGAATTACATCCTGCACTCCCTTGCAGCAAATCACCCCTTGTAGCATTTGCATTTCAGAAAAAAGGTCGCAGGCCAATAACCAGAGACAAACGGACCCAATTACCCGGCTGCCTGACGCCAGCTGTGACTGTTTTGAAATAATGAAGGAAGAAGAAGAATGCAAGACCTTCACCACTTTGATCCTTATCATATACCCCGGACTGTGAGCCCCTCATATAAAATCTTCTCCGATTCCCAAAGGAGGGGGGGACACAGTTCTTGAGGCGCTAGCCTGCTGTGTCTTCCCTTCTGTCGGGCAGAAAAATAAAGCCATCTCTCTTCCTCCAAAATCTCTGTCTCCGTACTTCTGTTCGGCATCGGTGCACAGCGAAGCCAATATTTCAGCAAAATGAGGAGATAGCAAATTCCTCCTTGCCATTTAACACTCATAATAACAGTATTGAGTGGAATGGAGAAATCCCCAGCACTATTTAAGTCCCTCCCTCTCTTCCTTCTTTCCTTTCTTTTTGCTTGCAGTATGAAGGAGTTTGTAGGTTCTCTGTAGAGGCATCTTCAGGCATCTTTAACAGCCTTTTTTAAAAATTTTTAACAGCCTTTTTATGATACAAAGCCTTAACTCAAAAGAATGGATCTTGAGTGACAGCATGTCTGACACTAGGGCAGGTAATGAACTAAGCAATTTTTGGACTGGGTTGACTTTGCTGAAGGTCTAAAATCACACAAAGCAAACATCTAGGTTCTCAATGAGTTTCAGTATATTAATTCATTCAATTTCAACAAATTAAAATACTTTTTGAGCATCTATTTTGTGTCAAGCATCATGGGCACTCAAGATACTATAGTAAACAATTCAAACAATTGACCACTGAGGTGATTGTTCAATCCTTTTGACAATTTCTGCTTAATCCTTTACTACTCTGTAAACCCCTCCTTTCTTACATTGCTCAAAGTGAAGGGAAAAGGAGTTAATGGCAGTGTAAGTGATATAAAATAGCAGTCCAAGACTCAGGTTACCATCTTATAATCCTTACTTATTAGCTTTTTTACCCTCTAGAAAGATCTGGATATGGCCTAGCCAGCAGTAATAATAATAATAACAGCTACCAAATAGTGATTTTTTACCATGTGCCAGCGACTGTGCTAAGTACTTTATATATCTTATCTCAATTAACTCTCACAATGACCTTATAAACTAGGAATTATTCTCATTTAATAGTTGAGAAGACAGAGGCACAGAGCAGTTAAATGACTTGTTTTGAACTATTTCAATATATTGCCTCTCAAATTTCCCTTACACCACACAGAGGAAAAGATAGTTGTTAAATGCATTATAGGTGTGCAGCCTAGGGAAAAATAGGCAAAATAAGTTATAGAAGATAAAATAAGAATATAGAACATTACAGATTTTAGAAGATTTTTTCCTGATTTCAGGGAGCTCATCTCCCATCCTCCTAAGATGAGTCAAGGAAATATTTCAATGAAGAAATAGGAATAGAGGGGTTCAGTGTCACCCTGGGGTCAGACTGCAAGTCAGGGCTAAGAGTCAAGCCTCCCAGTACTGAAGTGGCAGTCACTCTTCTCTCCCTCTCAGAGGACTCCAATTCTGCCCCAATTTACCATCTCTTCATTTCTACCCAATGCCCCTATAGCCATTCTGTGAACTCCAGAGGCACCACAGAGACCCCAGTCTGATTTTCTCCAGCAAACAATGGGACAGAGTTTGCGGAACTTGCCTTGGAGCCTCTGTAATCTTGGGTTTAGGAGAGTTTGGGTTGAAAGTGGGAGCAAGAGAAAAATTCCATTTCCAGTTATGAAAGAAAATCTTTAGGGAAAGGTTTTATGACATCTCATAGACAACTGGAATGAGGGGCCATTTATCTGAGGCACAGCCCATTTGACAGACTTCCACCATGGACATTTCCTTGTTTTTACAGAACTAACTGGCTCATGAATTGTTGAAAGATTCAATGCCGTATAACGAATAATAGGAACAAATACTACCACTGGGTTTCATGGGTATTATGAACTTATTGGAGATGCCAAAAGGCACCATGGTTTAACTCTACTGTTTACTATTTGAATTCCTATAGTAGTTACACAATGAGATGGAATTAGCCTCAAGTAGTTTTGCCTGGTTGTTGCCCTTTTTGTTACCTATTTAACACACCTTCTGACCCCCTAAACTGGGTTAGTACTCCCCAGTATACATTCTCACAGCAATCTGTACTTTTCTTTCTTAGAGTGAATAAAATTATAATTATTTGTGTGATGTGTTCAGTGCGTGTATTTCTCTTCTATAATGTAAGCTCCACGAGGGAAGGCATTTAAATACATTGTTTGCCACTGTATCCCTAGGTCCTCCTGCAGGGCCTGGCCCCAGAGATGCTCAATTAATATCCAGTGAGAAGTGAATGAATTCGTGATCTGAGAATCACAGAATTTAAGAACTGAGTGGGACTTTAGGAGTTGTTTAGTCCAACCCCCTCAGTTCATGGAATAGAAAACTGAGTTCCAGAGAAATAAAGAGATTTGCCCATTGTCACGTATTGTTGCAAGGCAGACTCAAGACTAAAACTGGGTCTCTTAATTACCCTTTCTCTACCTTATTGTACTTATGGTTATTTAAAAGTTTTAGACTGAAGGCATTGACCAGAAATTATGGATGTAGTGGGTTGAGTAGTGTCCTTCTCAAAATTCACGTCCACCTGGAACCTCAGAATGTGAACTTATTTTCTTCTCAACTACTTCCTGAAAAAAACTGTTTTTTTCTTTTGATTTACCAAAAGACCTTCTGTAAATATAGTCTTTTCTCTAAGATATAAGCAGATTCTGTGTTTAAGATGGTGCTTTGGGGTTTACTAAAATGTCAGGCAACTTGCTTGTTGAACTCAAGATAATAACAACTTATTAACTAAAAATAGATTGACAGCTTACTCTGTGCCAGGTTTTGTGCTAGGCACTTCACATGCTTTATCTCATTTAATCCTCACAACAATTCCAGGTTCTATTATTTTATAGATGAGGAAACTGGAGTTTAGCAAGATTAAGAAACACATTCAGAGTTATACAGCTATAAAATTGATGGAGTAGGTAATCTTATTCCAGAGACTTTTCCCTTAAACAGTATACTACAAGAAGAGAAGCTCCATGCTATCATTTCTATTACCTCAACTGAAATTTGCTTTTTTTTTGTTTAGAAAAGTTGATATGTTTATATATGCTCATTACAAAAATCAGACAATACATAAAAGTCTAGGGAAAAGTAAGAATCACTAGAAATATAGTCCCCATAACTAGACATATATTCATTTGTATTTGCTTCCAACTCTCTTTCTATGCGTATATACCACACACACCCTTAAAAAAAGGGGGGGGAGAGGGAGGATCATCCTAATCCAGGATAGAGAAAATAGTATAGTATAGTGAGAGGTTCAGAATTTAGGCTGTGGAATCAGCAATATTCTGTTACAATTTCAGTTTATGAGCTTCGAATCTTGAACCAAGTTTCTGTGCCTCAGATTCCTCATCTGCCAAATGCAGATAACAGTAGCACCTACCTCACAGGGTAGTTATGGGCATGAACAAGATAGTGCAAGTTCTTAATACAGTGCCTGGCACATAGTTAATGCTCAGTAGAGGGTAGCTATATTGACAATATGCAAGCTGTGTAGCCTGCTTTTTCACTTAACATGTTGTGGACATTTTTTCATTTCAGTGAATGTACATATGCAACTGCAATTTTAGTTGCTATGTAATATTCCCTATTAATAAAAATTTTGTTTCTAGTTTTTTGTTATTACAAAATATACTGTGATTAACAGCATTGTTCATTCCATTTTAACAGCCTTATTAAAATATAATTGATAGCCAATAAACTGCACATAAATACTGGTGAAACCATAGCTACAATCAAGATAATAAACATATCCATAACCATGAAAAATTTTCTCCTGCCTCTTTTAATCCCCCTCTTTGCTCACACCACACCTTCCCCTACACTCAACCCAGTCCCCAGGTAACTACTGATTTGATTTCTGTCACTATAGATTTGTTTTCATTTTCTAGAATTTTATATAAATGGAACTATAAGGTACTCTTTTATGTTATGGCCACTTTCACAAATCAGAATTATTTTGAGATACATCCATGTTGTTGCCTGTATCAATAGTTCATTTCTTTTTTATTGCCGAGTAGTAATCCCTTGTATGATTATACTACAAGTTGCTCATCCATTCACCTGTTGATAGAAATTTCGGTTGTTTCCAACTTTGGGCTATTACAAAGTAAGCTGTATGAACATTCACGTATACGTCTTTGTATGGATACATGCTTTCATTTCTGTTGGTTAAATACATAGAAGTGGAACGTCTGGGTCATATACTACATGTACGTTTATCTTTTTAGGAAACAGCCAAACTATTTTTCAAAGTGGTTGCACCATTTTACATTCCTGCCAGTAGTGTATTAATTGAGAGACAACCCTCCATGTGTCCCTGGCAATCCTATATATCTTGCTGGGTATGCCAAGAGTGCAAGGCCCTGACTGTCCTTTACCTAGGCTATTTCTCAGGATTGCACTTACAGTGAGCAATCTTGAGGGATGATATAATGTCACCCTCTGTGACAAAAACCAGGCTTATTTACTACTTGCTATAAAATAGCAGTTTCCCCAAACTCAGGATTCCTCTCCTGTAATGCAAGCCACTGGAAGTATTAGGCATCCCTCTGGGCCCCCCTTATTACCCCCATAGTACTTGTGGGAATCAAGGTAAGCATGCTTCATGCTGTTTGCTATGCAGTGAGCAATAAAGTACTTCGTTTATGACTCAGGAGTCTTGTGTCCTGCCAGCACTTATAAAACAGTAACATGCAAACTTATTAGTTTGTGTAAGATAAAAGAAAATATCTATATTGGTCTCTGCACCGCCCCCTCTCCACTTCCTGGAACAGAGTTCTTAAAACCCTTGTAATTTCCTAAGTGATAAGAATACTAGTAGCCTCTCTTCTCCTAATATATGGTCTTTGACCCTGTCCCTGACACAGGGCTTCTAAAACCCTTGTAAATTCCTAAGTGATAAGACGTTAGGAACATCTTTTTTCTAATGAGTTGACTCTGGGCAGGCTCCTGGTTAGCCCCTGGACAGAGGCTAGTCACCAGAAAGACCAAGTCATGAGTAGAAGCTTGGAATGTTCAGCTTCCCCTATCCCTCACTTCTCCAGAGAGGGGAGAGGGGCTAGAAAGGTAGTTAATAATTGATCACGCTTACATAAAGAAGCCTTCATAAAAATCCCCATAGCATGGGTTTTTGGAAGCTTCTGGGTGGTGAACGCATCCACATACCAGGAGGGTGAAGCATTTCATCTCCACAGGGATTGGAGCTCCTGTGCTCAGATCCAGCCTTGCTCCTATGTAGCTGTTAATCTGTATCCTTTATCATATGCTTTTATAAACTGGTAAATTTAAGTAAGTTTTCCCTGAGTTTTGTGAGCCGCCCTAGCAAATCAATTGAACCCAAGGAGGGTGTTGTTGGAATTTCCATTCTATACCTTATTGGTCAGAAGCACAGGTGATAACCTGAGCTTGTGACTGGCGTCTGAAGTGGGGCTGGGGTGTACTTTGTGGAACTGACTCCTTAACTTGTGGAATATGTTGCTATTTTTGGGTAGATAGTGTCAGAATTGAGTTGAATTGCAGAACAATGAGCTGGTGGTGCCGAGAACTGCTTGGTGTGGGGAAAGACAGCCAC
The DNA here is from genome assembly GCF_026419965.1 of Kogia breviceps. NCBI lineage: Eukaryota > Metazoa > Chordata > Mammalia > Artiodactyla > Physeteridae > Kogia > Kogia breviceps. The sequence goes on from NC_081323.1 coordinate 24,456,336, forward strand.
ATCTATGGTGTCAGAAGGGTTGTGAATGTGGTAGAAGTGTGAGAGTAAAGGAGGCACATAGGAGAGAAAGGCAGGAGCAAAGAACTCAGTTTTTCTCTACTCAGGAAGACTAGTAGGTTTTTCTTACACAGCTTGTAAGTAGGATAAAATCAAATCCAAGACTTGAGAATTCTGAGGATGGGATGCTGACAGGGACATTACTCTTTGAAAGACAAAGGATCTGGGCCCCACAGGCAAGGAATGGGGTTATGAAGACACTCTTTGGGATCTGGTAGTGAATATGCTTGCACAAGGGGTGGGTGGGAGATGGGGAGAAAAAGTCTCCCAGTACCCTACCTATTAATGAAGCTGAGCGGTTTGAGAGGAAGGATTGAAACAAACCATCTAAAAATGTTGCCTGAATTGTTGTTACTCATTCTCCTCAGGATGGGAGGAGGAAGGGCTGACAATGGACAGCAAGCCCAGGGCCCCAGTAAAAAGGCCATGTGGCAATGGTTAATGAGTCAGGAGTCCCCAAAGCTGAAATAAATGATATCAACAATAACAACCTTGAGTTTTGGGGGGAGTAAAAACATTAGATGTTTGTTTGGTTGAACAGGGAACAAGTGGTCCAGCAGAAACAATATGGATTCCTAGGAGGAAAAAGGGAAATCAGAGCATGAGTTAGAGGTTAGACGCCATTTCCTAGTATAGCAGCACCACCTGCCTGATGCAGCCATCAAGTACAGCCCTTAAAAAAAAAAAGGCAACTGTTAACCTGCTACTAAGCCCTTGTTGAAGTCAAATGCTGACCCATGAGGCTGTGTGACTCTCCAGCCTGATAGCCCCATTTTGGGTGGGTGAACAAGAACTCTACACCTAACCAGGGAAAGGTTCAAAAGGCCTCACTAGTCAAATGGAAATGGTATATTCAAGTGCATAGCTGGGCTGGCCCTAGTGACAAGTCAACTTTATGTGAAAACTTTCTCCCTTCACTGGCTCACTTGGGCTCTTGATTCACAGAGTTTATCCTAAATGCCTAAGCCTGGTTCACTGATGGTTTTGTTAAAATGAAAGCTGATGGTGTCCCCTGGCTGGCTGGCTCCAATGACAATTCTGGAAGACCAACTGCAGTAAGGGCCAACTAGCACAATGGGCTGAAATGAAAGCCATCACATTTACCTTAGGACTAGTCATGCTATATATTTTAACTGACTCTTGGGCTGTTGCCAATGGCCTAGCTGTCTGGTTTGCTGCTTGGAAGACTACAGACTGGCAGATTAAAGGCATCTCTCTTTGGGTCATGAACTGTGGAAACAAACTGCAGATGCCAATCAAACAGTCTGGATCACTCATGTGATATACAAAATAAGGGCTCACTTTCTGATAAGACCAACTGGAATCAAGCTGCTGATCAAGCTTGCACCATCCAGACTGCCACACCTGCTACCTAGATCCACCATCACATTGGACATGATAGCACATCATGGACTGGGCACAAAAAAAGGAACTCTATGTTCCTGATGCAGAAGCTACCACTCATGCCAGACTTGTGACTTCTGTCAAAAGTTGCGTTATTTGTCTCATGGTGAAAAGAGGCCATATTGCACTGGGTATTGATCCTACTGGCTCCTGGGGAATTGATGAATCAGACCTTTGAGCCCTTCTGAGGGCTTCTCATTGCTGTTGATTCACTCTTAAATTATGGTTCTGCTGTTCTAGTCTGATCAGCCAATTCTGGCCACACCATTGTGGCCCTTAAAACCAACATGATTTTGGCTTTCTGGATGATGATAATAATGCACCTTTTATTGCAAAAGCTCATTCAACAATGGACTGATAGTCAAAGTATGTGATAGACCTTTCAGTCCCCTTATCATACTCAGACTGCTGGAATCATTGAGGGATGGAATAAACATTTTAAAAAATAACAGCTTTATAGAGATATAATTCACATATAAAATTCACCCTTTTGAAATGTACAATTTCAGTAGTTTTAGCATATTCACAGAATTGTGCAACCATCATACAATATGTATTTTTTTGTGATTGGCTTCTTTCACTTAGCATAATGTTTTCAAAGTTCTTCCATGTTGTAGCATGTATCAGTACATTCTTTTTCAAGGCTGAATATTATTCCATTTTATGGATATACTATATTTTCACTTACATATTCATTTGTTGACAGGAATTTGGGTTGTTTCCATTTTTTGGCTAGTTTGAATAATGCTGCTATGAACATTTATGTAAAAGTTTTGTGTAGATATATGTTCATTTATTTTGGCTATACACCTAGGAGTGGAATTGTTGGGTCATATGATAACTCTGTTTAACATTTTCAGGCACTGTCAAAACTGTTTTCCAAAGTGGCTGTACCATTTTACAATCACATCAGCAATGCACAAGGGTTCCAACTTCTCCACATCCTTGCCAACATTTGCTATTATCTTTCTTTTTGATTATAGCCATCCTAATGGGTGTGAAATGCTACCTTGTGGTTTTGATTTGCATTTCTGTAATGACCAGTGATGCTGAGCATCTTTTCATGTGCTTACTGTCTGTTAGTACATCTTCTTTGGAGAAATGTCTATTCAAATCCTTTGCTCATTTTTAAATAGGGTCAATTTGTGTCTTTGTTGTTGAGTTGTAAGAGTTATTTATATACTCTGGATACAAAATCCTTACCAGATACATGATTTGCAAATAGTTTCTCCCATTCTGTGGGTTATCTTTTCACTTTCTTGATGGTGTCCTTTGAAGCACAACATTTAAAATTTTGATGAGGGCTTCCCTGGTGGCGCAATGGTTGAGAATATGACTGCTAATGCAGGGGACATGGGTTCGACCCTGGTCTGGGAGGATCCCACATGCCGTGGAGCAACTAGGCCCGTGAGCCACAACTACTGAGCCTGTACGTCTGGAGCCTGTGCTCCGCACCAAGAGAGGCCGTGATAGTGAGAGGCCCGCGCACTGCGATGAAGAGTGGCCCCCCGCTTGCCACAACTAGAGAAAGCCCTCGCACAGAAACGAAGACCCAACACAGCAAAAATAAATAAATAAATAAATAAACTCCTACCCCCAACATCTAAAAAAAAAAGTTGATGAAGCCTAATTTACCTATTTTTCTCTTCACTTGTTGTTTTAGTGTCATATTTACAAAACATTGCCTAAACTAATGTCACAAAGATTTATTCCTGTAAATATTTTTTTAAGAGTTTTATAATTTTAGGTCTTACATTTAGGTCTGTGATCCACTATGAATTAACTTTTGTATGTGGGGTGAGGTAGGGGTCTGACTTCAGTCTTTTGCCTGTGGCTGTTCAGTTATCCCAGCACTATTTGTTGAAAAGACTGTTCTTTCCCCCATTGAATGATCTTGGTATGCATGTCAAGAATCAATTGACCATAGATGGATGGGTTTATTTACAAACACTTAATTCTATTCCACTGATCTATATGTCTATCTGCATGCCAATGCTATAATTGTTAATTTTATGTGTCAACTTGACTGGACCACAGGTGCCCAGAAATTTGGCTAAACATTATTTCTGGGTGTGTCTGTGAGTGTTTTAGGTTATGCATGGGCTCAGGAACATGGACTTCCACTCACTGAGGCCAACCTGGCTATGGCCACCACTGGGTCCCTGATCTGCCAGCAGCAGAGACCAATATTGAGTTCCCAGTATAGCACCATAGCCTGGGGTGATCAACCAGCTACCTGGTGGCAACCTGGTGGTTGACTGCTTTGGGCCACCATGGAAGGGGCAGCATTTTGTTCTTACTGGAATAGGCACTTAATCTGGATATGGATTTGCCTTCCCTGCACACAATGCTTCTGACAAAACTACCATCCATGGACTTACAGAATGCCATTTCCAATGCAGTATTCCACACAGCATTACTTCTGATCAGGGAACTTGTTTCACAGGAAAAAAAAAGCACAGAAAAGAGCCCACGCTCCTGGAATTCATTGGTCTTATCATGTTCCCCACCATCCTGAAGCAGCTGGATTGATAGAATAGGGGAATGGGCTTTTAAAAAATAATATTTATTTGTCTGCACTGGGTTGCGGCATGTGGGATCTTTTAGTTGCAGCACATGGGATCTTTAGTTGCAGCATGCTAACTCTTAGTTGCAGCATGTGGGATCTAGTTCCCTGACCAGGGATCGAACCTGGGCCCCCTGCACTGGGAGCACGGAGCCTTAGCCACTGGACCACCAAGGAAGTCCCAGAATGGGTTTTTGAAGACTCAAATACAGGGCCAGCTAGGTGGCAATATCTTGCAGGGGTGGGGTCAGCCCCCTTATCCACAGGTTCTGCATCCGTGGATTCCACCACTGGGGATCAAATATATTTTTAAAAAATTGCAGAAATTTCCAAAGAGCAAAACTTGAATTTGCCATGCACTGGCAACTATTTACATAGCATTCACACTGTATTTACAACTATTTACATAGCATTTACATTGTATTAGGTATTATAAGTAGTCTAGAGATGATTTAAAGTATAGAGGAGGATGTGAGTACATTATATGCAAACACACCATTTTATGTAAGGGACTTGAGCATATGCAGATTTTGGTATCCACGATGGGGAGGGGTGTCCTGGAACCAATCCTCTGCAGATACCAAAAGATGACTGTACAGTTGACCCTTGAACAACTTGGGGGGTTAGGGGTGCCTACCCTCTGAGCAGTTGAAAATCTTCATATAACTTTACAGTTGGCCCTCCATATCCACAGTTCCACGGATTGTGTAGTATTGTAGTGTCTGTTTATTGAAAAATATCTGCGTATAAGTGGACCTGCACAGTTCAAATCCATGTTGTTCAAGGGTCAACTGTATAGGTTCTGAATCAGCATCCAATACAGGCTAGACCTCGATTTATTGTGTTTCATTTTACTGCTCTGTAAAGATACTGCATTTTTTCTACAAATTGAAGGTTTGTGGCAACACTGCATGGAGCAAGTCTATTGGCACCATTTTCCCAACAGCATAATTTTTAGTTAAGTTATGTACATTGTGTTTTTAGACATAATGCTATAGCACACTTAACAGACTACAGTGTAGTGTAAACATAACTTTTATATGCACTGGGAAACCAAAAAAATCTGTGTGACTTGCTTTATTGCAATATTTGCTTTGTTGCAGTGGTCTGGAACTGATCCTGCGATATCTCCGAGCTATGCTTGTATATGGTGCTGTTTCTCTGATAGCCAGGATTCATAGATCCAGGGAGTGGTGGAAATGGGAGTGCCAACACTTATTTTTACCCACTAGCAAAATTTTTGCTTCATGTTCCCACAACTTTATGTTCTTCTGGTCTAGATGTCTTAGTTCCAGAGGGAGAAATGCTTCCACCAGGAAACACAACAATGATTACATTGAACTGGAAGTTAAGACTACTACCAAGCCACCTTGGGTTCTTCATGTCTCTGAATCAACAAGTAAAGAAGGGAGTTACTGTACTGGCTGGTGCAATTGATCCTGACTATCAGGAGGAAACTGGGCTACTACTCCGCCCTAATATTATATTCTACGCTGTGTGTGTGTGTGTATCTCCTATTGGTTCTATTTCTCTGGGGAGCCATGACTAATATAAGTATCATGCTGTTTTGATTACTATAGCTTTGTAGTAAATTCTGAAATTGGAAGTGTGAATCCTGTAACTTTGTGCTTCTTTTCTAAGACTGTTCTCGCCATTCTAGGTCCCTTGCATTTCTACACGAATCTTTGGATCAGTTTGATAATTTCTACAAAGAAAAGTCAGCTGGTATTTTAAAAGGGGTGGAGTTGAATCTGTAGCTCAATTTGGGGATTACTGCCACTTTAACAATATTAAGTCTTCCAATCCATGAACTCGGGATGTCTTTCCATTTGTTTAGATCTTCTTTAATTTCTTTCAACAGTGCTTTTTTGGTCTTCAGTATACAAATCTTGCAGTTTTTTAACTTTATTCTTAAATATTTTACTCTTTTTGATGCTATTGTAAATGGAATTGTTTTATTAATTTCATTTTTATATTGCTAGCTGTTGGTGTATAGAAAAATAATTGATGCTGTATTTTGATCTTGTATCCTTGCTGAACTTGCTTATTAGTTCTAAAGTTATTTTTTGTGTGTGAATTCCTTAAGATTTTTTATGTACAAAATCATATCACGTAGAGATAGGTAATGTCAATAGAGATAGTTTTACTTCTTTCTCTCAAATCTGGATGCATTTTATTCTTTTTCTAGCCTAATTTCCCTGGCTAGAACCTCCAGTACAATGTTGAATAGTAGTAGTCATGGAATTGTCTTTAAAAAAAATCAACTCAGGGCTTCCCTGGTGGCGCAGTGGTTGAGAGTCCGCCTGCCGAGGCAGGGGACACGGGTTCGTGCCCCGGTCCGGGAAGATCCCACGTGCCGCGGAGCGGCTGGGCCCGTGAGCCATGGCCGCTGAGCCTGCGCGTCCGGAGCCTGTGCTCCGTAACGGGAGAGGCCACAACAGTGAGAGGCCCGCCTAGCACACACACACAAAAAAATCAACTCAAAATAATTTCTGAGTCATCTCTCTCAGCTCTTCTGGTCCCCGTATCTTAGAAAGGAAGTTTGGTTATGGAATGTGGCTGTCTCTAGAAAGGAATCATCTCCTCTTAATTGCTTACTGACTAATGATCAGGGTGAATGGGGTGAAGAGTTACATAGACTTATTGTGGAAATTCAGGATTCTGCCTGACCATTCCTGGGCATGACATGCCTTTCTTTACCCTAACAGCAGCTCCAGGTCAGCCTGGTTGTTGCACCCTCTAACGGACTGCTTAGCCAAAAGGACGTCTCAGGTATTCAAACTTAATTCTGGTTCAGCCACCTGGATTCTTTTGTTAGATTGACATGATCCTAAATCATGAGAACAATGACTACTTGGTTGAGTATACTACTCACTAAGTCTTCCTACAGTTGCCCAAGCAGGCTAAGGTGGGGGATATGATGTGTCTCTATTGATTCTTAAAAAAATATCCGTGTGTCACTCACATTTGACCCTTTCAGATAAAAAGTCTGGTGTGGGTAGGGAAAAATTGGAGAAAAGGTGAAGTTATAGCTACTGGGATAGGACACACTGATTTTGTGGCTATGGAAGGAGAGCAACAACCCCAGCACCTAGGAAAGGAACATCCTATGCCCTAAGAACTGTGGAGAGGTAGGGAACAATTAATGTTCTCTTTGTCCTTTAGATTTAGCACTGCAACCTGGCAAAACAACTGTATGATTTGTTTGAGGCAGGCTGCTGTTAGGCTGAAAATCTCACCTGCTGCTGGGTTTGTCAGCCCTGCCCATGTGCTATGAAAACAGAAGAACTAATATGGACATGATACTGTACCTTCTGTGCCTGATGCTATCAATGTCAGCTCCCAAAGGTGGACCTCTCCCCTTATATATATGCAGACACACAGAATGGCATAACCATGTTTCAGTCTTACTGGTACAAAATCATATGCATCTCCTAATGCCTGAGTAGCCTTGGTTGTGCTATGAATGGTGATTGAGACTTGTCTTAGACTACATCCTGGTTCTCTGAAATAAGACCTGTTGGTCTTATTGCCCTATAAATCTCCCTCACAGATGACTGAGTCGGAGCTCTGGGGAACATGGTTGAGGTCACTACTGCAAGTTGGCCTCATCCTGCTGCTTGGAGACCTGTGGACAGTGGCCTATACTGTATGAGATAAATTGAATGGATTTGGTTCCAGCCCCTATCAGACAGATTAATCAGAGTGGCCAACAGAATGACTTACTCACGTGAAAATTCATCATAAGCCAAGATGATGTAGAACTGAGGGGATATGTTGTTGAGAGACACTCTGCCATGGGTCTCTTATGCTCCCTTTCATATTAAAGAGTATTCCAAGAATGCAAGGCATTGACAGCTCTTTACCCAGGTCATTTCTCAGAATTGTCTGTGTAGCAAGTAACATTAAACTATGCGGTAATATCTCCCTAGGACAAAAAAGCAGGCTTGCTTACTGCTTGCTATAAAACAATGGGTTTCCAAAGCTCATAGATACAGAAAACAGACTGGTGGTTGCCAGAGGCAGAGGGTAGGTGTCAGTGGGTAAAATGGGTGAAGGGGGTCAAAAGGTACAAACTTCTAGTTATAAAATAAATAAGCCATGAGGATGCATTGTACAGCATGGATACTATACTGTATTGCATATTTGAAGTTATTAATAGTAAACCTTAAAAATTCTCCTCACAAGAAAATAAATTCTCTAAATATGGATGGTAACAATTAACTAGATTTATTATGGTGATCATTTTGCAATACATACAAATATTGAGTAATTATATTGTACCCCTGAAACGAGTATAATGTATGTCAATTATACCTCTATAAAAATATTACATGATGGGCTTCCCTGGTGGCGCAGTGGTTGAGAATCTGCCTGCTAATGCAGAGGACATGGGTTCGAGCCCTGGTCTGGGAAGATCCCACATGCCGTGGAGCAACTAGGCCCGTGAGCCACAACTACTGAGCCTGTACGTCTGGAGCCTGTGCTCCATAACAAGATAGGCTGTGATAGTGAGAGGCCTGCGCACTGCGATGAAGAGTGGCCCCTGCTTGCCACAACTAGAGAAAGCCCTCGCACAGAAATGAAGACCCAACACAGCAAAAATAAATAAATAAATAAACTCCTACCCCCAACATCTTAAAAAAAATTACATGATATGTAAATAAAATGAACTGTAGGTGTTACAATAAAACAACATAACACAAACACAAAAAAAACAGTGGGTTCCCCAAGCTCAGCATTCCTCTCATGTAAAACATTTCACCATGTTTGCAGACAAGCATCTGGGTCCTCTGTGTTGCCCCTGTTGAATCTGAGGGCAAGGGGAACTGATGCAAAAGGTTGATGCTTATGCTGCTTGCTGTTTGGTGAGTAATAAAGTACTTTGACCCAAGAGTCTCATGTCTCTATTGGCATCCAAAAAACAACAATAAGCTAACTTATCAACTTATAAGTAGGTTACAATCAAATTCTAGATCTGACATGCATGAGAGTTCCATTTGCTCCATGTCCTCACCAACATTTGATATGATCAGTCTTTTTAATTTTAGAAATTCTAATAGGTGTGTATAGTAGTATCTCACTTTGGTTTTAATTTGTGTTTCTCTAATTAGCTTATTTCCATCTATATATTTCCCTTGATAAAGTGTCTGTTAAACTATTTTGCCTATTTAAAATTGAGCTGTTTATTTTCTTATATATCCTATTATATTCTGGAAACAAGTCCTTTAACAGGTTTATTTGTAAATAATTTCTCCCAGTCAGAGGCTTGGATTTTCATTGTCTCTAACAGTGTCTTTTGAAGAGGAGAAGTTCTTAATTTTGATAAAGTCTAATTTACTAATTTTTTCTTTTATATGTTGTGCTTTTCATGTTATATTTAAGAAATCTTTGCTTAACTTCAGGTCACGAAACTTTCTCCTATGTTTTATTTTAAACGTTCTATTGTTTATTTCCCATACAGCAAGATTTTACACTTATGTCTACAATCCATTTCAAATTAATTTTTGTATATGGTGTGAGGTTATGGGTTGGAGTTCATAAAATGAACTCCAAATGGTTCATAACCATTTGCTTATGGTTATCTAATTGTTCCAGCACTAGCACCATTTACTGAAAAGACTATACTTTGTAACTGTTGGAAATCAATTGACGATATATGTGTGAATCTATTCCTGGACTCTCTATTTTGAACTACTGACTTATTTGTCTTATTCTAATACTACACTTTGTTGATTACTTTCCAAGTCTTGAAGTCAGGGAGAGTAAGTCCTCAAACTTTGTTCCTCTTTTTCAAAGCATGTTGGCTATTCTATTCTATGTTCTTTGTATTTCCACATGAATTTTAAAATAAGCTTGTCAACTGCTAAAAAACCTCCTGGGATTCTGATTGAGGTTGTGTTGGATCAATATGAAGATAATTAATATTTAACAGTACTGAGTCTTCCAATCCATGAACATGGTATATCTCTACTTATTTAGAGTTTCTTTAATTTCTCTCAGTAATGTCTTATAGTTTCAGTATATAGGTCTTGTATAGATTTATCACATTTAATATTTTTGATGCAATTATAAATAATTTTTTTACATTTCAATTTCTATTGCCTCTGCTATTATATAAAAATTCAATTGATTTTTATATATTGATTCTGAATGCTTCAACCTTGCTAAACTTACTTAGTAGTTCTAGCAGACTTTTTGAGGATTTCATTGGATTTTCTAAATAAACAATCATGTCTTCTTCAAATAAATAGTTTTAATATTTCATTTCCAAACTGGGTGAATTTTATTTCTTTTCCTTGCCTTACTGCATTGGCTAAAACCACCAGTACAATGTTGAATAAGAACAGATTCCCTTGCTTTGTTCCTTATCATAGAAAGAGACATTCAGTCCTTAATCATTAAATATAACATGAGCTGTAGGCTTTTGTATATGCCCTTTATCAGACTGATGAAGTTCTTTTCTATTCTAGATTGCTAAGATTAAAAAAAAATCAGAAATGGATGTTGGATTTTTTTCAGATACTTTTTATGCATTTATTGAAACAATCATATAGGTTTTTTTTTTTTTTTAGTCTGTAAAAATGGTAAATTACATTGTTTTGAATGTTTAAGCAAACCTTGCATTCCTGAGATAAATCTCACTTGGGTCACAATGTATTATCCTTTTTAATGCATAGTTGGATTTGAATGGCTAAAATTTTGTAAAGAATTTTACAGCTATATTCATTAGGTATATTGGTCTTTAGTTTTCTTTTTTTGTAATGTCTTTGATTTTGGTTTGAGAGTAATTCTAGCTTCATAGAATGAGTTGGCATACATTTTCTTCTTTTTCAATTTTCTGGAAGAGTTAGTGTGGAATTGGTATTATTTCTTCCTTATATCTTTAGTAGAATTTACCAGTGAAGTCACTTGGGCCTGAAATTTTCTTTGTGGGAAGAGTTTTAACTATAAATTCAATGTCTTTAATAGATTTAGGAATATTGTTATATGATTTTTTTCTTGAGTGAACTTTCATAGTTTTTGTCTTCCAAGGAATTTGTCTATTTCATCTAAATTGCTGATTTATTAAAAATATAAATTGTTGATTTATTGGTATTCCCTCATCCTTTCAATAGCTGTAGACTCTCTAGTGATATCTCTCTCTAATTTCTAACTTGGTAATTTAGGTCTTCCTTCTTTTTTTCCTAATCAGTCTGGCTACAGGTTTATCAATTTTATTGAACTTTTCAAATAACCAACTTTTATTTTCATTTATTTTCTCTATTGTTTTTTCTCTTTTCTGTTCCATTAGTTTATGTTTTAATCTTTATTATTTCCTCTTTTCCTCAATTTTATTATTTTCTTTCTTTGAGTTTCATTTGCTTTTTTTTTTCTAGTTCTTTAAGGTGATTTAAGAAATTTCTCCTTTTCTAATATAGGAGTTTAGCAGTATAAGTTTCCAAGTACTGCTTTATTGGCATCTCACACATTTTATTCAATTCAAATATTTTACAACATTTCTTTTGATTTCTTCTTTGATTTATGGATTATCTATAAGTGTGTTATCTATAAGTGTGTTATTTAGTTTCCAAATACTTGGGCATTTTTCAGAGATCTTTCTGTTATTTATTTCTGATTTAATTACACTGTGGTCAAAGGGCATATCTTGTGTAACTTAAAATTTATTTATTTTATGTTCTGGAATATTGTCAATCATGACAAACATTCTCTTCTTAAAAAGAATGTGTATTCTGCTATTGTTGGATGGATTCATCTATAATTACCAGTTAGGTCAAATACCAGTTGATAGTATTATTCAAGTCTTCTATATCCTTACTGACGTTTTTCTGTTTGTTCCATGGATTATTAATATAGGGATGTTGAAATCTCTTACTATAATTGTGGATTTTCCTCTTTCTCCTTGCAAGTCTATCAGGTTTTTTTTGTTTGTTTGTTTGTTTTGTTTTGCGGTATGCAGGCCTCTCACTGTTGTGGCCTCTCCCATTGTGGAGCACAGGCTCAGGATGCACAGGCTCAGCGGCCATGGCTCACGGGCCCAGCCGCTCCATGGCATGTGGGATCTTCCCGGACCGGGGCACGAACCCATGTCCCCTGCATCGGCAGGCGGACTCTCAACCACTGCGCCACCAGGGAAGCCCTATTAGTTTTTTATTTCATGTATTTGGGAACTCTGATGTTAGGTGTATAAACGTTTAGGATTGTTATATCCTCTTGGTGAATTGATCTCTTTATCATTATCCCTAGTAATATTCTTTGCCTTGTAATCTACTTTATTTGACTTTAATAGAGCCATTTCAGCTTTCTTTGATTAGTGCTAGTATAATGTTTTCCCATTCCTTTACTTTTAACTTATTTGTGGTTTTGTATTTATAGTGAGCTTCCTGGAGGCAGTTTGCAGTTGGGTCTTGCTTTTCTATCCAGTCTGACAATGTCTACCTTAATACTGATATTTAGACCATTTAATAATCATTTAATGTGATTACTGATATGACTGAGTTTAAACCTACCATCTTGTTCTTTGTTTTCTATTTATCTCGTGTGTTCTTTGTTTCCCTTTTCTGTTTTCTTTTGGGTTGAGTATTTTTAATTTTATATCCTTTATTGGTTTATTCATTATAACTTTATTATGTTATTTTAGTAGTTGCTTTAGAGTTAAGAGTATTTACATCTTTAATTATCACAATCTACCTTGAAGTGATATTATATCACTTCACATATAGTATAAGAAACTTAAGGACTTCCCTGGTGGCACAGTGGTTAAGAATCCACCTGCCAATGCAGGGACATGGGTTCTAGCCCTGTTCTGGGAAGATCCCATGTGCTGTGGAGCAACTAAGCCTGTGCACCACAACTACTGAGCCTGTGCTCTAGAGTCTGTGAGCCACAACTACTGAGCCCATGTGGCACAACTACTGAAGCCTGTGTGCCTAAAGCCCATGATCTGCAACAAGAGAAGCCACTGCAATGAGAAGCCCGTGCACTGCAATGAAGAACAGCCCCCACTCACCGCAACTAGAGAAAGCCCTCGCACAGCAACAAAGACCCAAAACAGCTAAAAAAAATTTAAATTTAAATTTTAAAAAAAGATTAAAAAAATAATAATTTTTTTTTTATAAGGACCTTAAATCTGTATACCTCCATTTCTCCTTTCTGGACTTTGTGCTATTGAGTCATACATTTTACTTCTACACATGTTCTAAAGCACACAAAACATTGTTATTATATTTGCTTTAAAATGTTGAACTGTTATGTGTATCTTACTACAACAAAAAAATGGGAAAAAAGTTGAACTATCTTTTAAAGGATTTAATTTTTTTCTATCTACCCATGTAGTTGCCATTTCTGATACTCTCCTTTCTTTGTGTATAGAATGTACAAAGTTTCCATTTGGTGTTATTTTTCTTCTGCCTGAAGAATTTCTTTAAGATTTCTTGTGGTATAGTTCTGTTGTTGCTTTCAACTTTTTAATCTGAAAAAAAATCTTTCTTTCACCTTCATTTTTGAAAGATATTTTTGTTGGGTATAGAATTCTAGGTTGTCAGGGGCCTTTTTTTCTTTCAGCACTTTAAACATGTCTTCTCCACTGTCTTCTGGTTTTCATTATACCCAACAAGAAATCTGATATTGTTCTTATCTTTGTTCTTCTTTATATAATGTGCCTTTTCCTATAAATACTGTTAAGATTTTCTTTTTATCATGGGTTTTAAGAAATTTGGTTATGATGTGCCTTGGTATAGTTTTCTTCATGTTTCCTGTGTTTAGGTTTGTTGAATTTCTTGGCTCTATGGGTTTATATAGTTTTCATCACAATTAGAAAAGATTTATCCATTATTTTTTCAAATATTTTTTTCTGATTCTCCCTTCCTTCCATTTTCAGGAATTCCAATTACACATATATAAGGTTGCTTAAAATTGTCCCAGAGTTCACTGATAATCTGTATACAGGCATAACTTGGAGATACTGAAGGTTCAGTTCCAGACCACTGAAATAAAGTGAATATCGCTATAAAGTGATTCACAAAATTTTTTTGGTTTTTCAGTGCATATATGTTTACACTATGCTTTACACTAGTCTATAAAGTATGCAATAGTATTATGTCTAAAAAAATGTACACACCTTAATTTAAAAATAATGCTGTTGGAAAAATGGCGCCAATTGACTTGCTCAATGCAGGGTTGCTACAAACCTTCAATTTGTAAAAAATGCAATTTGTAAAAAACAGCAAGTGCAGTAAAATGAGGTATGCCTGTATGTATATTTTTTCAGTCATTTTTCTCTGCTTCATTTTTTATTTCTGTGTCTTCAAGTTCACTGATCTCTTCTGCAACAACTAATATGCCACTAATCTAATCCAGTTTCTTTTTCATCTCTATAAATTTGAGTTGGGTCTTTTTTTATATCTTCTGTGTCTCCACTTAACATGGTCAATCCTTTCTTTAGCTTCTTGTACATAAGGCATATGGTAACAACAACTATTTTAACGTCCTTGCTACTAATTCTATCATATGTATCATTTCTGGGTTGGTTTCTATTGATTGATTTTTGTCCAAATTATAGGTTCATATTTTCCTGCTTCTTTGAATGTGTGGTAAATTTTGTTTGGATGGCCGGACATTGCAAATTTTACCTTGTTGGGTGATGTATATTTTTGTATTCCTGTAAATATTCTTGAGCTTTGTTTTGGGTACTTGGAAACATTTTTATTCTTTCTGGTCTTGATATTAAGCTTTGTTAGGCTGGACCATAGCAATCTTTAGTCTGGGACTAATTTTTTCCCAGTATTAAGGCAAAACCCTTCTGAGTACTCGTCCTGATGCCATGTGAATTATGAGATTTTTCCATGGTGAATGGTAGGAATAGGTACTCATTCCAGCCCTGTGTGATCTTGGTTTTTTCCCCACTAATCATTTTCAGTGGTTCTCTCCCCAGCCTTGGGTAGTTTCTTCGTATTCTGCTGTATACTCTAGGAGGGAGCTTCTGAAGATTTCTGGAGTTCTTTCCCTGTGCAGCAATTTCCTCTCTGAAACTCTGCCCCAAAAGCTGTATATGCTTTTACCTCTAAAGATTCCCAGCATTGTCTCTCCTCAACTCAAGGAGATTGCCAGTTTGCCTGGTTTCCCCCTCATTGCAGCATGGCCTGGAAAATTTCCAGTCTTTTAGCTAAGAAAATTGTAAGGATCATTTGTTTTCCATCTTTCAGGGATCACTGCCTTTCATAACCTAGTATCCATTGAAACCATTTTTTTCACATATTTTATTCCTTTTTAAAGTTGTTTTAGGTGTAAATTCAGTCCCAGTTACCCCATCTTGGTTGGTTGTGTTCATTCTATTTGAGGTAACAAAATTAAGGTACTGAACAGAAATATGCTGTGGTCTTAAACATCTGTGAGAGTCAAGTATATACTATAGTAAACTTACAGTATTTACTGTAGTAAATTTACAGTATTATACCTCTTAGGGTAAGTAATCACATGTCAAAAGCATGCCTTTAGAGTTAAAGTCAGACAACTTGGGTCTAAATTCTATCTTTATCATTAACTAGCTATGTAACTATAGATAGGCAATTTTAGCCCTGTGAGCTTCAGTTTTCTTATCTGTAAAATGAGAATATTAATACCTATACACTAGAGTTGTTGTGAGCATTAATTGAAATAACAAATACAAAATGTCTATCCTAATGGCTGGTACATAGTAAAATCTCAATAAATGGTAGCTGTTATTACCAAACTTACTTACTAGTACCATTAGTTTCTGCACGGGTATTCAAATTTAGTAATCTATAAGCCAAGTGAGGACATTGCTCTTTTATTGCAAAGCTTTCACTTGTTTTAAAATTAAATGTTGTGCTACTGTATAGCACAGGGAACTCTATTCAATACTCTGCAATGGCCTATATGGGGAAAGAATCTAAAAAAGAGTGGATATATGTATATGTACAACTGATTCACTTTACTGCACAGCAGAAATTAATATAACATTATAAATCAACTATACAGCAATAAAAATTTTTTAAAAATTAAATTTTGTGGCTTTCTTGGATGGCACTGTCTTGCAGGCAATGTACGATTAAGTTTTTAATAGCACTTCCTGACTAAACCTAATTTACATTCATAATGGTCCAAGAAAATGCACTAGCTAATTAATGTAATTTACGTATATAACAGACAGGTAAAGGTTTTTGCCAATATGATCAGTTGACATATGAGACACATGTTCTAAAATAGTTGTAGATCTAGTTACTAAATAAAGATTTAAAAACCAGTGGTGTTTGTATATGCCAACAATAATGACTTAAAAACTATTATAATGGCAAAATAAAAATATCTAATTCACGGCAGAAAGAATAACAAAAATAATTAGGCAATTATGCAATTATGCATTTAAGCAATTAAAGGATGTAAATGAAAAAAGCTATAAACTCTACTGAGAGATATGAGAAAAAACTTGAAAAAGTAGAAAGACAAGCTATTTTCCTTGAGGTAAGAATTATTATGGTTAAAAAAATTTCCCCCAGATTAATGTATAAGTTGAACATAATCTCCATCTGAATCTCAATGCAATTTTATTTTATTTTTTTGTAACTTGCCTCTGAAGTTCATTTGAGAAAAACCATAAGAATAACCAAGAAAATATTGAACGGGAATTATCTGGAGGTCCAGTGGTTAGGACTTGGCCCTCTCACTGCCAGGTGCCTGGGTCCGATCCCTGGTCGGGGAACTAAGATCCCGCAGGCCGTGCGGCGAGGCCAAAAAATAAGAAAATATTGAAAAAGAAGGATAATAAGGGGAACACATCCTATGAGATATTAAAAAGTATTATAAATCTATATTAATTTTAATTGTGGGGTACTAGGACCAGAAAGGTCAGTAGGACCAAATAAAGTCTGAGAAAATAAACTCATATAAGAATCTTCTATGTAACAAAGATGACTATATTTCATGAAGCCTAGTGGAAGTGCTGTGGGGGGTATAAAGATGGAGAAGATGCAGTTTCCAATCTAAAAGGAAGGTTGAGACAAGAGCACAACTTTTAATACAAAAGAAAAAGTGTTAAGAGACATAAGGGACATATAATTAAGGAACTATATAAATTCAAAGGCAGGAGAAAAGTCTTGGTCAGGTCTGCCAAGCCTTGAATGTTGGACCTTGCTTTGTGTCCCAAAGAGTGTCAGCCCACCCTGGTTGTGCAATTTCAACCAGAATTAGGCCAAGGTGGGTGCCATAGAGGCTACTCTACCACACTTGTAAGTCATTTCATTAGAGTAGCCTCAGAAGTCCTGCTGGGGCAATCCCAAGAGTCCTCTTTGGTTGTCTTGCTTGATTTTCTCAAGCAAGTCCATTCTGCTAGGCCCCTGAATCTGGGCAATCCCTTCCTTTTTTTTAAACTTCAGTCTCTACAGGGTCATTTAAGCAAATGTCTGCATGTTTTTGATTCATTACTATGTTATGATGATTATTCTTAAAAACCTTTTGACATCTACAAGTCTTTAGACTTACTCAATATGGCCTGTCTGAGCCAGCGTCCTGGAAGATATCTCCTTCTCCTTCACAGCCAGTGGAACAGAATAACTTTGATGGGATAGAATGGTCTAGCACTCCTGAGACTCCGTGTGGTGAAGTCACATGGATCTGGAGAAGGCATACCTGCAGATACCAGCCCAGTCCTCCCTGAGCAGGTAGCTTATCTTTCTCTAAATGTTTCTCAAAGGTTCTTCTGAGCACCTTTTTTATTAGCATCACCTTAAGAAGCTTCGTAAAGATTCCTGGGCCCCACTTCAGACCCACAAATCAGGACCTCAGGATCTAATTCCTTAAAACTTGTTTTTTGGACTTCCCTGGTGGCTCAGTGGTTAAGAATCTGCCTGCCAATGCAGGGGACATGGGTTTGAGCCCTGCTCCAGGAAGATCCCACATGCTGCAGAGCAACTAAGCCCATGTGCCGCAACTACTGAGCCCGTGTATTGCAACTACTGAAGCCCGTGTGCCTATAGCCTGTGCTCCACAACAAGAGAAGCCACCACAATATGAAGCCTGTGCACCACAACGAAGAGTAACCCCCACTCACCACAAGTAGAGAAAGCCTGAGTGCAGCAACAAAGACCCAATGCAGCCAAAAATAATGAATAAATGGATTTGCCTTAAAAAATAATAATAATAAATAAAATTTTTAAAAAAACCCAACACTTGTTTTTCACAAGCTTCTCTGCATGCAAAGCCTTCTAAAATGACCCCTGCTCTGTTCCTAGCTTTGGAGTTGCTCAATCTGATAAATAGTGCCCTCGAAACAATGGTTCTCAAAGACTTTACCTGTTTTTAAAAAGATACTTCAGGGAATTCCCTGGCGGTCCAGTGGGCTTTCACTGCCGAGCACGTGGGTTCGGGTTCAGTCCCTGGGTGGGGAACTAAGATCCCACAAGTCTAGAGGTGTGGTATCTCCTCCCCCCAAAAGAGGTACTTCACAAACCCTGAGCCCTAAACCTCACTGGAAGACACAAAAGGCCTGGGCTACTTACTAGCCACAGATCATAGCAGTTATAACCTCATCATCAGTCTGCAGCCTTTTCTTTCATTTCCTTTCTTCTCTGTAGCCTACAATTCCCATCCCAACTTCTTTTAGGATTTGTAGCCTGTAACTAGGCATTTCCTAAGGTTTAAAAACTGATAACCTGGAGGTATGGATTTTCTATATCCTCAAGCTCTGTCCATTCTTTCTTTAAAATGTGCCTTGCTCCTTTCCTCCCATTCTTTCTGCCATACCCTAGAGACCCTTATTACCAGAATTAGGCTCACACACAGCCTCTTATTAGTCTGTATAATACCAGTCTTCCCTCTCTCAAATCTTTCCCACCCACTTTTCCCCCCTCACCTGCTCAAAAGCCTGAAAGGACTCTTGATATCAAAACATATCAAGTCTAAACTCATCTGTTTGTTTTCTAGGCCCTTTACAACCTATCCCATTTTGCTTATTAGACTTTATTTCCCACTATTCTAGATATGCTTTCCACTTACTGCCCACGAACATGTACTGCTCATTTCAACTCATGGGCCACATTCATCTCAGTGTTCCCAGAATGTGTTATAGAAGGCAGGTTAGGGATTCACAAAATGTGAGTCGATGGACTCAATAGTTGGCATTTGTTTCCCTTTCAGTGTCCTCCCTTTTTATATTTAAATCCTATAAATCCTTCAAGTCTCACACTCTGCTTGAAGACTTCCCCAGTTTCTCCAGCTCTTATGACCTCCTTATTTTTTGGGAAAAAAAATCAAAGAAAAGATGGGAAGGAAGGTAGGAAGGAAGGAAAGGAAAGAGGGAGGAAGGGAGGGAGGAAGAAAAACTCCCCATAACAAGAGTGGGCTTTAGGAGTTGCAAAAGCAAAGGGAAGAGAAGGAAAAGTTTGTAGTCTGATAGCTCCCACTCTGAAGTTATTGAGGGAACAGCTCAGTCATGGAATATTCATTGACTTTCTGTAGTACCATATCATCTGTATCATTCTGTTCAGAACACATATACTGTCAGTGTTGCTTGCTAAGTGTTTCAGATGCATTAATTCTGCCTCCCCCATGTTAGTTCAAGAGTCATTTCTTCCCTCTTCCCTGAACCCCTATATTGAGCTAAATGTCCCCTTTCCATGCTCCTGTGACATCCTGTGCTTACTTTTAACTCAATATCTTATTTTAAAAGTGCCTGTTTGTGAGTCTGACTCACTCTTAGACTGAGTTACATGAGAGAAGGTCCAGGCTTACTTGTCTTTGTATTCTCTGTGCCTTTTATAGGTATGTATAGATTCTGTACATGTAGATGCAGCATAAATGACATCTGAAGTAACTAGGCTGTAAGTTTTGGAGAGTGAGGACCATGTGTTCTACTTCTTGCCTTTATGTTCTGAATAACCAGTTCAGTGCTTAGGTGTTCAGAAAAAGCTTGTTGATGCTAATAGTTCTGTGCTCTGTTCCTCTCACTGTTCACACACAACCTTTCCCTTGCCCATAAAATCCTAGTAACTGGGCATTAAATAAGTGCTCAATAGACTCTTATTCCCTGAAACTGATGCTGATGGTCACTGTGAGAGAGAAATAATAAACAAAGTCATAAATTATGCTTCTATTTAGAAACTCTATTGCAGACTCTCATTGTTTAAATAAGAAATTCTGCCTCTTTTTCATACTTTCAGAGAATAGGCTTTGGAGCCAGGCAAAATTAGATTTGAATCTTGGCTCTGCAAGTACACTGACTATTTGACATTTGTTAGGGCGTTTGGGGGCCTTAAATTAAAAATGGGGATAACATACCTATTCTGTAGGATCATATGAGGATTGAATGTGATAATATATGTAAGATGTCCTAGCACCATACTTGGCACATAATAGGCATCAGCTAAAGTCAGCTCTTGCTTCTTCATCCTGTCCTTCCTCAAGAGGGCAAGAGGTATTGTATAGCACAGGGAACTATATTCAATATCTTGTAATAAGCCATAATGTAAAAGAAAACCCCCCACAAATAATAAATGTTGGAGAGGATGTGGAGAAAAGGGAACCCCTGTAAACTGTTGGTGGGAATGTAACTTGGTGCAGCCACTGTGGAAAACAGTATGGAGATTTCTAAAAAAACTGAAAATAGAACTACCATATGACTTAGCAATTCTACTTCTGGGTATATATCTGAAAAAAAAACCCAAACACTAATTTGCCCCCCCAGTGTTCATAACAGCATTATTTACGATTGCCAAGATATGGAAGCAACCTAAGAGTCCATCAGCAGATGAATGGATAAGTAAGATGTAGTACATGTATACAATGGAATACTACTCAGCCATAAAAAGAATTAAATTTTGTCATTTGCAACAACATGGATGGATTTGGAGGGTATTATGCTAAGTGAAATAAGTCAGACAAAGAAAGACAAATACTGTATGATACCACTTATATGTGGAATCTAAAAAATAAACTAGTGAATATAACAAAAAAGAAACTTGTTGATAGAGAACAAATTAGTGATTACTAGTGGAAGAAAGTGGGGTAGGGGCACTATAGGGGTAGGGGGCTAAGAGGTACAAACTACTATGTATAAAATAAATAAGCTACAAGGATATATTGTACAACATATGGAATATAGCCAATAAATAACTATAAAATAAAGAGGGCAAGAGGGTCATCTGAGTCGCCTCTTTCCACATAGTATCCAGTGGTTTATATGGTACTATCTAGTTTAGCCTGAGGTTAAGCTTCTGTTCTCACCATACCTGTTCTACAGAAGCTATCAGTCTATGTCTATATACCTTTGAGTGTATAAAATGCATGTACTTGGGAGCATGTGTATGGAAGTCTATATAGCTGCCAATGTGTGTACATCTGTGTTCAAGAGCTATAGGCTTCTAGCTATCATCACATTTGATTTGAGAAACTTCAGAGGCTTAAATTAAAATTTTTGAATAAGGCACATTCTCCTTTCCTTTTGTTGCTTTCACCTCCACCAACCTGATTTCCCCTGTTAAGTGACAGCATAGTGAGAAGTACCTGGGATTAAGCTAGAGTGAGCAGATTCCACTATGAGCATCTATAAGCAAATAGGAGGAATGCTCACTAGTATTATCCAGCTATAAAACTCACATCTTGCTATAGCTCAGTAATGGAAAAATGTTGAATGGGTAATACCACTTTGCTTCAGTGGGACTGGATGAAGGTGATAAGCAAAGGTATATTATCTCTAACCTCTCAATTATGGGTGGAAATGGGGGAGTGGAAAATTTATAAGACACACCAAGTAGCCTTGGTGAGCAGCTCCAAACATCACATTCTGTTTGTGGCCTCTCTCATTCTGGTCTGAGGGCCTATGGTATTTTCCCGCCTAAAATGCTGAAGCAAACCCCCATGCTAACAATTTCCACCACTCTAGGTAATTGCCAATTATCTCCATAATCGTGAGGAAAGTCTGAAAATATTTTCCAAAACCAAGTTACCTTTAATTAACTTGTATTTAAAAAAAATACATCAGAGTTCCTGTTCTGGCAAAGGCTGACTAATTAAGCTTTACAGACACACCTCTTGCTGAGAACAATTAGAAAAGTTGGACAAATTATTATTTTTAAAACACCAATTTGAAGGCATAGAAGAGTTACCAAAGCAGTGAGAATTTGCTGATCCAAGATCTGAAAGAAAAGAGAAGCCAAAAAAGGTGAGCCTGGTGTTTGGGGAAACTTTACCCTGAAGAAAATTGCTGACTCTGAAAACAAAAACAGCATGGAAAAGCTGAAAAGAGCTTTCAGCAATTTCCCAGTCAGGAATGGCAAGAAAAAAAAAATTGTAGTAAAGAGCCTGAAAAGGAGGAAGGGCCCTGATAAACACCCAGGCTTCGGACTGGGACCAAGAAGCACTTCACCCTTGGAATAAGGATGAACTAGAAATAGACCAGTCCTCATAAGGATTGAAGCCCAGCTTTGAATTTCTCAGACATTTATTAGATAAAGGTATTCATCCCATAGGCCATCTGCTTGACAAAAACAAAAAGTAAGTCTTCTCTGGAGGGAGAAAATATATGGAACCTCAAATTATCTCTAGGGTTCGGCAGGCTTTTTTGAAGAAATTGACAAGATGGTTCTAAGATTTGTATGGAAATTCAAAGGATCCAGGACCTAGAATAACCAGAACAATTTTGAAAAAAGAATAACAAAATTAGAGTACTCACATTTCTGAGTTCTAGATTTACCATAAAGCTACATCAAACTTACAATAGATGTACATAGAAGTAGATTAATAACCAGAATCAAGTCCAGAAATAGACCCAGACTTATACAGTCAATTGATTATCAACTAAGACACCAAATAAGATCAATGGGGAAAGGAAAGTCTATTTTAAAAATTATGCTGAAACTGGATATCTCAGTGGAATGATAATTCTGATCCCTACTGCACTCCATACACAAAAATTAATTCAAGATGGATCACAGGCCTAAATGTAAAAGATAGAATAATAAAGCTCTAAAAGAAAATCTTTGCAACCATGGAATAGGCAAAGCTTTTTTAGGCATAACATAAAATGTACTAACCATAAAAGTAAAAATTGAAATACTGGACTTCAAGAAAATTAAAATATTTGCCCATCAAAAGGAAACATTTTGAAAATTAATAAGCAAGCAATAGACTGAGAAAAATTATTCCAATATACATATGTGGCAAAGACTTGTGTCTATAACATATGAAGAACTCCTACAGAAGAACTCTGGGAAGATGGTGAAGGAGCATAAGGAATCTACCTCCCCACCTAGACAACAACTGTGCTGACAGAATCTGTCTAATGCAACTATTTAGGGACTTTAGAGTCTATTGAAGGCTTCCAACTTCTAGGGGAAGGCTTAGACAGTAAATTGTGGTTAATTTGGCTTTTAGCATAGTATCAGCTACCTGTGGCAGGCAGCTGTGTGTGTGTTTGTGGAGGGAGCTTGCCCACAGCTTTCAGGAATGAGGCTGGGCAAAAAGTATCCCATCCTCCAAATATTGGGATGCGTGCTCTGATTGCTGATTGTTGCTTCTGGTCACAGAGGTGCAGACAAAGAGGCAGGTGGCCAATGTTGTTGCACCTCCCCACATTGTTGGAAGCCCCTCTCTCTCCAGTTAAATTAATTTCAACGCAATTTAAGGAGTTAGCATCCTTTTCCCCCTTAAGTTTTCTTTTTCCCTTTTTGGGAGCCGGACATTAAAGAGTAGGACATTCAAAAACAACTGCATAAGGAAAAATTAGAAATTGACCATGCATGCCCACAGAAAGGCTTAGAAAAGTACTGAGAAGACCTTAAGTTTACACCTCAGGCTGATCCTGGGCAAAGAGACAGCCTACAACAATTAAAAACAAACCAAAATAGTAACGATGACAAAAAAAGCAAACACTGGGGTAGGGGGAGAATCAGATTTCCAGAGATACCACATTATTAAATGCAAATGTCTGGTTTAAGAAAAATCACAAGGTACACAAAGGAATACGAAAATATGACTATTCAAAAGAAAACAAAATCAACAGAAACTATTCCTAAAAATGACCTGATGGTAGATATACTAGGCAAAGACTTTAAAACAACCATCTTAAAGATGCTTGAAGAACTAATGGAAAATGTGGGTAAAGTGAAAAAAATGATGTATGAGCAAAATAGAAATGTCCATACAGAGACAGAAAACCTAAGATGAAATCAAAAAGAAATTATGGAGTTGAAAAGTACAATAATGGAAAACAGTTTGTAATACTAGTTTTTGTTTTCTAGATTATTTGAGACATTTAAAAAATAATTGTTAGTCTAAAAGATAGTATTATTGTAACTTTGCACTGTAACTTCATTTTTTGTTTTCTACATAATTTCAGATACTGATTAATTTAAAAGAATTACTAGTTTATGCTTTTGGGTACACAATGTATAAAGACATAATTTTGTGACATCAACAACCAAGAGGGGTGGGATGGCAGTGTAAAAGGGCAGAGTGTATGTTATTGAAATTAGCTGGTACAAATTTAAATTAGAGAGTTATAACTTTAGGATGTTAAATGTAATCTCCATGATAGCTACAAAAAAACAGCTATAGAATATACCCAAAAATAATGAGAAAGGACTGTAAATATTTCACTATAAAAATATCAACTAAATACAAAAGGAGACAGTAATGGAGACAGGAAATGAGGGACAAAAAAGCAACAAGCCACACAGAAAACAAATAGCAAGATGACAGCATTAAGTCCTTCCTTATCAGTAAGTACTTGAAATGTAAATGAATTAAACTCTCCAATAAAAATACAGAGACTGGTAGAATGGATAAAATCATATGATCCAGGGCTTCCCTGGTGGCGCAGTGGTTGAGAATCTGCCTGCCGATGTAGGGGACGCGGGTTCATGCCCCAGTCCAGGAAGATCCCACGTGCCGCGGAGCGGCTGGGCCCGTGAGCCATGGCCGCTGAGCCTGTGCGTCCGGAGCCTGTGCCCCGCAATGGGAGAGGCCACAGCAGTGAGAGGCCCACGTACCAAAAAAAAAAAAAAAAAAAAAAAAAAAAAAAAATCATATGATCCAACTATATGCTATGTACAAGAGACTCATGTTAGATCCAAATAGACAAAAAGATTGAAGGTGAAAAGATGAGAAAAGGTGTTCCATGCACAGGGACTTCCCTGGTGGTCCAGTGGTTAAGACTCTGTGCTTCCACTGCAGGAGGAGTGGGTTTGATCCCTGGTCAGGGAACTAAGATCCCACATGCCACACGGTGTGGCCAAAAAAAAAAAAAAAAGGTATTCTATGCAAACAGTAACCACAAAAGAGCAGAAGTGGCTATACTAATATCAGACAAAATAGACTTTAAAGCAAAAGAGGTTACAAGAGACAAGGATGACATTATATTTTAATAAAAGCTTTAGTACAGCAAGAAGATACAACAATTATAAGCATTTACTCACCTAATAACAGATCATCAAAATATATGAAACAAAACCTGACAGAATTGAAGGGAGAAATGGACATAAAAATAATAGCTGAAGACTTTAATATACCACACTCAATAATGGATAAAACAACCAGACAGGAGATAAATAAGGAAAGAGAAGACTTAATGCAATAAGCCAATTAGATCTAACAGACATATACAAAATACTCTATCCAAAAACAAGAGCATAGATATTCTTCTCAAGTGCACATGGGACATTTTCCAGGAGAGTCCATATGTTAGGTCACAAATTAAGTCTCAAGAGATTTAAAAAGATAGATATCTTACAAAGTATCTTCTCCAATCACAACAGGATAAAGTTAGAAATAATAACACAAGTAAAACTGGAAAATTAACAACTTTTTGGAATTTAAAATACACACTTAAAAAATCGATGGATCAAAGAAGAAATCACCAGGGAAATTATAAAATATTTAGAGATGAATGAAAACAAAAACGCAACATACAAAAACTTATGGGATGCAATGAAAGCAGGGATGATGGGGAAATGTATAGCTATAAACACTTACATCAAAAACCAAAAAAGATCTGAAATCACAATTTAACTTTACATGTTAAAAAACTAGAAAAAGAAGAACAAACTAAACTCAAAGCTAGCAGGAGGAAATAGATAGTAAAGAGTATAGCAGAGATAAATGAAATAGAAAATAGACAAGATAGAGATAATCAGTGAAAACAAAAGTTAGTTCTTCCAAAATATCAACAAAACTGACAAACATTTAGCTAGAGAAACTAAGAAAAAAGAAGAAAAGACTCAACTTATTAAAATCAGAAATGAAAGTGGGGCTATTACTATTAATCCTACAGAAACAAAAAGATTTTAAGAGAGTACTATGAACAATTTTACACCAACAAATTGAATAACCTAGATGAAATGGACAAACTCCTAGAAACACAAAATCTGCAAAGAATAAATCACAAAGAAATAGTAAGTCTGAATAAACCTATAA
This sequence comes from Kogia breviceps, assembly GCF_026419965.1. NCBI lineage: Eukaryota > Metazoa > Chordata > Mammalia > Artiodactyla > Physeteridae > Kogia > Kogia breviceps. The sequence goes on from NC_081323.1 coordinate 24,482,788, forward strand.
CTAGTAAGTAGATTGAATCAGTAATAAGGAGTCTCCCAGAAAAAAAAAGCCCTGGACCTGACAGCTTTACTGGTGAAATCTACTAAACATTTAAGAATACCAATCCTGGGCTTCCCTGGTGGCGCAGTGGTTGGGAGTCCGCCTGCCGGTGCGGGGGATACGGGTTCGTGCCCCGGTCCGGGAGGATCCCACGTGCCGCGGAGCGGCTGGGCCCGTGGGCCATGGCCGCTGGGCCTGCGCGTCCGGAGCCTGTGCCCCGCAATGGGAGAGGCCACAGCAGTGAGAGGCCCACGTACCACAAAAAAAAAAAAAAAAAAAAAAAAAAAAAAAGAATACCAATCCTTCTCAAACCTTTCCAAAACATCGAAGAGGAGGAAATACGTCCTAACTCATAGTGCCAGACAAAGACCCTACAAGAAAAGAAAACTACAGACCAATACAACTTATGAACACTAATGCAAAAATCCTCATCAAAATACTAGCAACTGAATTCAGCAGTATATTAAAAGGATTATATGCCATGACAAAGTGGGAGTTATTTCTGGAATGCAAGGATGGTTCAATATACAAAAATCAATGTTTTACACCATATTAACAGAATGAAGGGAAAAAAACCAAAACACATGATCACCTCAACTGATACAGGAAAAGCATTTGATAAAACTCAACACCTTTTTATGATAAAAAAAACTCAAAAAGCTAGGACTAGAAAGAGACTACCTTAACACAATAACAGCCATGTATGAAAAACCCACAGCAAACATCATACTCAATGATGAAACAATGAAAGCTATTCCTCTAAGATCAGGAACAAGATAAGGATGCCCACTTTCACAACTTCTATTGAATGTAGTACTGGAAATTCTAGCTAGAACCATAAGGCAAGAAAAAGAAATAATTATCCAAAATGGAAAGGAAGAAGTTAAATTATCTCTACCTGAAGAAGACATAATCTCATATGCAGAACATCCTAAGGATTCTACACAATAGAACTGTTAGGGGGACTTCCCTGGTGGTCCAGTGGTAAAGAAGCCACCTTCCAATGCAGGGGATGTGGGTTCAATCCGTGGTTGGGGAACTAAGATCCCACATGCCGTGGGGCAACTAAGTCCATGTGCCACAACTATTGAGCTCACATGCCTCAATGAGAGAACCCAGGTGCTGCAAACTACAGAACCCACATGCTCTGGAGCCCTCCCGCCACAACTAGAGAGAGAAAACCCGCACGCCACAACTCGAGAGAAGCCCATGCGCTGCAAATAGAGAGAAGCCTGAGTGCCACAACGAAGAGACTACACACTGTAATGAGAAAAGATCCAACATACCTCAACGAAGATCCCATGTGCCACAACTAAAGACCTGACGCAGCCAAAAAAAAAGGAAAATAAAGAAATATTTTTAAAAAGAACTGTTAGAACTAATACATGAATTCAGCAAAGTAGAAAGATAAAAAATCAACACACAAAACTAAGTTGTATTTCTAGACACTGAAAATGAATAATCTGAAAAAGAAATTACAAAAACAATTCCATTTACAATAGCATCAAGAAGAATAAATAGCACCAAAAAGAATACACACTTGTTCAAAGAAAACTACAAAACATTGCTGAAAGAAATTAAATAAATAGCAACACATCCCATGTTCATGGATTGGAAGACTTTATATTGCTAAGATGTCAATACTACCCAAAGCAATCTACTGATTCAATGCAGTCCCTATCAAAATCCCAAAAACATTTTTTGCAGAAATAGAAAAAAGCATCCTAAAATTCATATGGATTATCAAGAGACTCAAATAGCCAAAACAATCTTGAAAAAGAAGAACAAAGCTGGAGGACCCATACTTGCTAACTTCAAAACTTACTGCAAAGATACTGTAATCAAAACAGTGTGGTACTGGCACAAAGATGGACATATAAAACAATGATAGAATAGAGAGCTCAGAAATATACCTTCACATATATGATATTTGATTTTTGACAATGGTGTCAAGACCATTCCATGGGGAAATAGTCTTTTCAACAAATGGTGCTGGGAAAACTGGATATCCACTTGCAAAATAATGAAGTTGGACCTTTCCGAACACCATATACAAAAATTAACTAAAACTGATTCAAAGACTAACTGTGAAGACCTAAAACTATAAAACTCTTAGAAGAAAACAGGGACAAAAGAGGGAAGAGTTATGGGAACATATGTATATGTATAACTGATTCACTTTGTTGTAAAAGAGAAACTAACACACTATTGTAAAACAGTTATACTCAAATAAAGATGTTAAAAAAAAAAAAAAAAAGAAGAAAACAGGGAAAAAAGCTTCATGGTATTGGATTTGGTAATGATTTCTTGGATATGACATGAAAAAATAGACAAACTGGATTTCATAAAATTAAAAAATTTTGTTCATCAAAAGCCAATATCAACAGAGTAATAAGGCAACCTGCAGAATGGGAGAAAATATTTGCAAATCATATGTCTGATAAAAGATTAATATCTAGAATACAGGGAGAACTCCTAAAACTCAACAACAACAAATTAAAAAATGGGCAACGGATTTGAATAGTCATTTCCTCAAAGAAGATATATAAATGGACAATAAGCACATGAAAAGATCTTCACCACTAATCATTAGGGAAATAGAAATCAAAACATAGTGAGATAGTTCACACCCATTAGGATGGCTACTATTAAAAACAGAAAATAACAAGTGCTGGAAAGAATGTGGGTAAATTGAAACACTTGTGCACTATTGGTGGGAATGTAAAATGGTACAGCCACTGTGTAAAACAGTATGGTGGTTCCTCAAAAAATTAAAAATAGAATTTCCATAGGATTCAACAATTTCACTTGTGAACATGTACCCAAAAGAATTGAAGATAGATTCTCAAAGAGGTATTTGTACCCCATATCAACATTATTCACAACAGCTAAATTATGGAGGCAACCCAAGTGTCCATCAACAGATTAATGGATAAGTTAGAGGTGATATATACATTAAAATGAATTATTTGACATTTAAAAGGAAGGAAACTCTGACCTAAGCTACAACATGGATGAACCTTGAGGACATTATGTTCAGTGAAATAAGCCAGTCACAAAAAGACAAATATTGTATAATTCCACGTATATGAGGTACTGAGAGTAGTCAAAACCACAGAGACAGAAGTAGAATGATGGTTGTCAGGGGCTTGGATGAGGTGGAATGTGGAGTTATCATTTAATGGGTATAGAGTTTCAGTGTTTACAAGATGAAAAGATTAATGGAGATGGATATTGGAAATGGTTTCACAGCATTATGAATGTATTTAACATCATTGAACTATATACTTAGAAATGGATAAGCTGGTAAATCTTTTTAAAAAATATTTATTAATTTTATTTATTTATTTTCTTTATTTTTTTGGCTGTGTTGGGTCTTGGTTGCAGCATGTGGGATCTTTGTTGAGGCATGTGGGATCCTTTTGGTGTGGCATGTGGGCTCTTTGTTGCAGCACACGGGCTTCTCTCTAGTTGTGGCACGCAGGTTTTTCTCTCTTTAGTTGTGGCACGCGGGTTCTGTAGTTGTGGCGTGCGGGCTCCAGGGCGCGTAGGCTCTGTAATTTTTAGCATGCAGGCTCTCTCAAGACGTGAGCTCATTAGTTGTGGCGTGAGGTTTTAGTTGCCCCATGGCATGTGGGATCTTAGTTCCCCGACCAAGGATCAAACCTGTGCCCTGTGCATTGGAAGGCAGATTCTTTACCACTGGACCACTGGGGAAGTCCCAAGCTGGTAAATCTTATGTTATGTGTATTTTACCACAAAAAAAAATTAGGGGAAGGGACTTCTCTGGTGGCTCAGTGGTTAAGAATCCTCCTGCCAATGCAGGGGACACGGGTTCAATCCCTGTTCCTGGAAGATCCCACATGCCGTGGAGCAACTAAGCCCATGCACCACAACTACTGAGACTGCATGCCACAACTACTGAAGCCTGCTCACTTAGAGCCCATGCTCTGCAACAAGAGAAGCCACTGCAATGAGAAGCCCATGCACGGTAACAATGAGTAGCCCCCACTTGCCACAACTAGAGAAAGCCCGTGCACAGCAACAAAGACCCAATGCAGCCAAAAAAAAAAAAAAAAAAATTAGGGGGATAAAAGCAAATTAGTGGTTGCCTAGGGCTGGAAGTACCAGAAGTAGGAATAACTGCAAATGGACATGAGGAAACTTTTTGGTGATAGAGAAGTTCTAATGGTTGCACAATTATTTAAATTTGGTGAAAATCATTGAATCACTTATAACTGGTGAATTCTATAGTATGTAAATTATATTTCAATTAAAAAAAAAGAATTACGTGGAGATACAAGATGATCAAATATATAGAAAAGAGTGTAAGAAACATATGGGACATGGTAAAAAGTTGTAATCCTAGTAGGTTAGAAGTGAGATAATGGGGCAAAAGCACTATTTGAGAATATTGAGTATTTTCTAAAGTTTTTATCTTTTTTTTTTTTTTTTTTTTTTTGCGGTAAGCAGGCCTCTGACTGTTGTGGCCTCTCCCGTTGCGGAACACAGGCTCCAGACGCGCAGGCTCAGCGGCCATGGCTCACGGGCCCAGCCTCTCCGCGGCATGTGGGATCTTCCCAGACCGGGACACGAACCCATGTCCCCCACATCGGCAGGCGGACTCTCAACCACTGCGCCACCAGGGAAGCCCTATCTTTATACTTTTGATATCTTTATCCAGACACAGATTCAAGAAATATCCCAAGGTCTAAGCAGAATAAATTTACACCAAGGCTAATTACAGTAAATCTGTTAAAAACCAAAGACCAAGAGAAAAATCTTATAATTAGAATGAGAAAAAACTCAATTTACTTGCAAAAAAACAAAAATAAGACTGACAGCTGACTTCTCAAGGAAACAGAAGCCAGGAAACAATGCGAAGATATCTTCAAAATGAAATAAAATGACTGCCAAGTTAGAATTCTACATTCAGCAAAATGATTTTTGAGAAATGAAGGTGGAAATCAGAAAAGGAAAAACTGCAAAATTTGTCACCAGTAGACTCACACTAAAAGAAATGTTAAAAAGGTATTTTTCAAGTGGAAGGAAAAAGGAAAAGCACAAAACTGAAAGGAAAAATACAGAGCAACATAAAGTTAAAGACAATGGGTAAATTTAATAAATACTGATTGTATAAAACAATGGCAATGACAATAACAACAATACAAATAAAATTTATATAAAACTATATTTAAAATATAAATTTAAAAATACATAATTAAAATATATGGCACTGAGAACACAAAAGGGGTGTGGTGTGTGTGTGTGTGTGTGTGTGTGTGTGTGTGTGTGTGTGTGTTGGATAATTGTACTTAAAGTGTTTTTAAGTCCTTACATTTTCTGGGAGATAGAAAAGTTCCTATTTGATTCATGATGTGTAATCTTAGGGTACCCATTTAAATAAAGAGTAAAAACCTGCCAGGGTGAGATGGTGGTCCATACTACTGGGCCCCACAGGACACTTCCTACATAAAGACACTCCATTAAGACCATGAGATGTAGCTGATTTACCTAATACATAGAAACAAACACAGAGAATTAGGCAAAATGAGAAGACAAAAGAATATTTTCCAAACAAAAGAATAAGACAAACCTCAGAAAAAAAAAAAAAAAAAGGAGTAAAATGGAGATAAAGCGACCTTCCAGATAAAGAATTCAAAGTAACGATATAAAGATGCTCATTGAATTCAGGAAAAGAATGGAGGAACACAATGAGAACTTCAACAGAAAGAGAAAATATAAAGAAGAACCAATCAGAGATGAAGAATACAATAACTGAAATGAAAATCACACTAGAGGGAACCAACAGCAGATTAGATTATGCAGAAGAACGGATCAGTGATCTGGATGACAGGGTAGTGGAAATCACCCAATCAGACCAGCAGAAAGAAAAAAGAAACAACAACAAAAAATGAGGATAGTTTAAGGGACCTCTAGGACAACATCAAGCATACTAATATTCACATTATAGGGGTTGCAGAAGGAGAAGTGAGAGAGAAAGGGACAGGAAACCTATTTGAAGAGATAATGGCTGAAAACTTCCTGACATTGCAAAGAAAACAAACACCCAACTCCAGGAAGCTCAGAGAGTCCCAAACAATGACCCCAAAGAGAAACAAACCAAGACACATTATAACTAAAATGTCAAAAGTAAAAGATAAAGAGAGAATTAAAAGCAGCAAGAGAAAAACAACTAGTTAAATACAAAGGAGTCCCCATAAGACTACCAGGTGACTTTTCAGCAGAAACTTTATAGGCCAGAGGGAGTAGCAAACATATTCAAAGTGCTGAAAGGAAAAAACTTACAACTAAGAATACTCTACCTGGCAAGGTTATCATTCAGAATTGATGGAGAGACAAAGAGCTTCCCAGACAAGCAAAAGCTAAAGGAGTTCATCATCACTAAACTGAACTTATAAGAAATATTAAAGGGACTTCTTTAAACAGAAAAGAAAGGTCATAACTAGAAATAGGAAAATTATGAAAGAAAAAATCTCACCAATAAAGGCAAACATATAGTAAATGTCATGGATCAACAACCTGCATAGTTAGTATGAAGGCTAAAAGACAAAACTAGTAAAATCATATATATCTACAATAATTAGTAAAGGTATACACACAAAAAGATGCAAAATATGAAGTTAAAAACATAAAATGTCAGGGGGAGATGTTAAAATGTAGTGTTTTTAGAGTGCACTCAAACTTAAGTGACCATCAACCTAAAATAGACTGCTAAATACATAGGTTGTTCTATAAGAACCTCATGGTAACCATGAGCCAAAAACCAATAAAAGACACACAAAATATAAAGAGAAAGAAATATAAATGTAACACTAAAGAAAGGAATCAAATCATAAGGGAAGAGAGCAAGAGAAAAAGAAAGGAATAGAGATCAATAAAAATTACCAGAAAACAGTTAACAAAATGGCAATAAGTATATACCTATCAATAATTACTTTAAATGTAAATGGACTATATGTTCCAATCAAAAGACACAGGGTGGCTGAATGGATAAAAAAAACAACCCCCACATATATGCTGACTAGAAGAGACTCACTTCAGATCTAAAGACACACACACTAAAAGTGAGGGGACAGAAAAATATATTCCATGCAAATGGAAACAAAAAAGAAAACTTGGGTAGCAATATTTATAACAGGCAAAATAGACTTTAAAACAAAGACTGTAACAGAGATAAAGAAGGGCATTACATAATGATAAAGGGATCACACCAAAAAGAAGATATAACACTTGTAAATATATATGCACCAACATAGGAGCATCTATATACATAAAGCAAATATTAGCAGACATAAAGGAAGGAATTGACAGGAATTCAATAATGGTAGGGGACTTTAACACCCCACTTACACCAGTGGATAGATCATCCAGAAAGAAAAACAGTAAGGAAACGTTGGCTTTAAACTACACTTTAGACCAATGAACTTAGTAGATATATAAAGAATATTCCATCCAAAAACTGCAGAACACACATTGTTTTCAAATGCACATGAAACATACTCCAGGATAGATCACATGTTAGGCCACAAAACAAGTCTCAATAAATTAAGGAAGACTGAAATCCTATCAACCATCATTTCTGTCCACGACAGTATGTGACTAGAAATCAACTACAAGAAAAAAACTAGAAGAAACACAAACACATGGAGTCTAAACAATATGGTTCTAAACAACTAATGGATCACTGAAGAAATCAAAGAGAACAAAAACGCTGGAGACAAATAATAATGGAAACACAATACTGCAAAATCTATGGAACACAGCAAAGGCAGTTCTAAGTGGGAAGTTTATAGTGATACATGCCCATGTCAGGAAACAAGAAAAATATCAAATAAACAATCTAATCTTACACCTAAAAGAAGAATAAAAAGAACAACTCCCCCCCCCCGAAGTTAGTAGAAGGAAGGAAATAATAAAGATCATAGTGGAAATAAATGAAATAGAGGCAAAAACTAGAAAAGATTAATGAAACTAAGAGCTAGTTCTTTGAAAAGTTAAACAAAATTGATAAATCTTTAGCCAGAATCATCAAGAAAAAAAAAAAAAGAGAACAGACTCAAATAAATAAATAAATCAGAAATGAAAGAGGATAATTTACAACTGACATCACAGAAATACAAAGGATCATAAGAGATTACTATGAAGAATTATATGACAACAAATTGGACAACCTAGAAGTAATGGATAAATTCCTAGAAACATATCTTTCCAAGACTGAATCAGAAGAAATAGAAAATTTGAACAGACATTACTAGCAATTAAATTGATTCAGTAATCAAAAAACTTCCAACAAACAAAATAACACACAGCTTCACAGGTGAATTCTACCAAGCATTTAAAGAAGAGTTAATACCTATTTTTCTCAAACTATTCCAAAACTGATGAGGAAGGAATGCTGCTAAACTCTTCCTATGAGGCCAGCATTACCCTGATACCAAAACCAGACAAAACATCACAAAAAAGGGAAATTACAGGCCATATCCCTGATGAATATAGGTGCAAAAAAACTCAACAAAATGCAGGAAAACTGAATTCAACAATACATTAGGGCTTCCCTGATGGCGCAGTGGTTGAGAGTCCACCTGCCAATGCAGGGGACACGGGTTTGTGCCCCGGTCTGGGAAGATCCCACATGCCGTGGAGCAGCTGGTCCCATGAGCCATGGCTGCTGAGCCTGTGTGTCTGGAGCCTGTGCTCTGCAATGGGAGAGGCCACACAGTGAGAGGCCCACGTACTGCAAAAAAACAAAACAAAACAATACATTAAAAGGATCATACACTATTATCTAGTGGAATTTATCCCAGAAGAGCAAGGATGGTTTGATATCTGCAAATCAATCAATGTGATACACCACATTAACAAAAGATAAAAATCATATGATCCTCTTAAAAATGGAGAAAACCTTCTGACAAAATTCAACATCCATATATTATAAAAATTCTCAGCAAAGTGGATATAGAAGGAACATACCTCAACATAATAAAGGCCATATATGACAAACCCATAGCTAACATCATACTCAATGGTGAAAAGCAGAAATCGTTTCCTCTAAGATCAGGAACAAGACAAAGATGCCCACTCTTGTCACTTTTATTCAACCATACTATTGGAAGTTCTAGCCACAGCAATCAGACAAGAATAAGGAATAAAGGACATCCAAATTGGAAAGGAAGAAATAAAACTGTCACTGTTTGCAGATGACATGATACTATATATAGGAAACCCTAAAGACTCCACCAAAAATTACTAAAACTAATATATAAATTAAGTAAAGTTGCAGGATACAAAATTAATACACAGAGATCTGTTGAGTTTCTACCCACTAATAACTATCTATCAGAAAGAGAAATTAAGAAAACAATCCCATTTATGGTTTCATCAAAAAGAATAAAATACTTAGGAATAAATTTAACCAAGCAGGTGAAAGACCTGTATTTTGAAATCTATAAGACATTGAGGGAGGAAATTGAAGACAACACAAATAAATGGAAAGATACACCATGCTCATGAATTTGAATAATTAATTGTTAAAATATCCATACTACCCAAAGTGATCTACAAATTCAATGCAATCCTTATCAAAATACCAATGGCATTTTTTCATAGAACTAGAACAAATAATTCTAAAATTTGTATGAACCACGAAAGATCCTGACTAGCCAAAGCAATCTGAGAAAGAAGAACAAAGCTGGAAGTATCAAGGTCCCTGATTTCAGACTATACTACAAAGCTATAGCAATCAAAACACTATGGTACTGGCACAAAAACAGACACATATATCAATGGTACAGAATAGAGAGCCCAGAAATAAATCCACACTTATAAGGTCAATTAATCTATGACAAAGGAAGCAAGAATATACAATGGGGAAAAGACAGCCTCTTCAATAAATGGTGTTGGAAAACTGGACAGCTACATGCAAAAGAATCATATTGGACCATTTTCTTACACCATATACAAAAATAAATTCAAAATGGATTAAAGACTTACCTGAAATCATAAACCTCCTAGAAGAAAACACAGGTAGTAAACTCTTTGACACTGGTCTTAGTAATATTTTTCTTGGATCTGTTTCCTCAGGCAAGGAGAACAAAAGCAAAAATAAACAAATGAGACTACATCAAACTAATAAGCTTTTGCACTACAAAGGAAACTATCAACAAAGCAAAAAGGCAGCCTACTGAATGGGAGAAGATATTTGCAAACAGTATATCTGACAAGGGGTTAATATTCAAAATATACAAAAGACTCATACCACTCAAAAAAAAAAAAAACAAGTAAAATACGGTCAGAGGATCTGAATAGACATTTTTCCAAAGAAGACATACAGATGGCCAATAGATACATGAAAAGATGCTCAACATCACTAATCATCAAGGAAATGGAAATCAAAACCACGATGAAATACCTCACACCTGTCAGAATCACTATCATCAAAAAGACAACAGGGGGGACCTTCAAGATGATGGAGGAGTAAGGCATGGAGATCACTTTCCTCCCCACAAATACATCAAAAATACATCTACATGTGGAACAACTCCTACAGAACACTTACTGAATGCTGGCAGAAGACATCAGACTTCACAAAAGGCAAGAAAATCCCCATGTACTTGGGTAGGGCAAAAGAAAAAAGAAAAAACAGAGACAAAAGAATAGGGATGGGGGCTTCCCTGGTGGCGCAGTGGTTGAGAGTCCGCCTGCCGCTGCAGGGGACGCAGGTTCGTGCCCTGGTCCGGGAAGATCCCACATGCCGCGGAGCAGCTGGGCCCGTGAGCCATGGCCGCTGAGCCTGCATATCTGGAGCCTGTGCTCTGCAACGGGAGAGGCCACGACAGTGAGAGGCCCGTGTACCACAAAAAAAAAAAGAATAGGGACAGGACCTGCACCTCTGGGAGGGAGCTGTGAAGAAGGAAAAGTTTTCACACACTAGGAAGACCCTTCACTGGCAGAGACGGGGGGTGGGTGGGAGCGGAAGCTTCGGAGCCACAGAGGAGAGCACAGCAACAGGGGTGCAGAGGGCAAAGCAAAGAGATTCCCTCACAGAGGATTGGTGCCGACCAGCACTCACCAGCCTGAGAGGCTTGTCTGCTCACCTGCTGGGGCGGCTGGTGGCTGGGAGCTGAGGCTCGGGCTTCAGAGGTCATATCCCAGGGAGAGGACTGGGACTGACTGTGAGAACACAGCCTGAAGGGGGCTAGTGAGCCACAGCTAGCTGGGAGGGAGTCTGGGAAAATGTGTGGACCTGCCTAAGAGGCAAACGACCACCATTGTTTCAGGGTGCACGAGGGGAGGGGATTCCTTCCCTGTCTGCCCACAGAAGACAGAGCACCACCTAAATGAGCTCCAGAGATGGGCACAAGCCATGGCTATCAGCTTGGAGCCCAGAGACGAGCATGAAATGCTAATGCTGCTGCTGTAGCCACCAAGAATCCTGTGTGCAAACACAGGTCACTATCCACATCCCTCCAGGAACCTGTGCAGCACACCACTGTCAGGGTCCCGTGATCCAGGGACAAGTTTCCCAGGAGAACACACGGCGCACCTTAGGTTGTTGCAACGTCATGCTGGCCTCTGTCACTGCAGGCTTGCCCTGCGTTCCAATTATAATTACTGTACCCCTCCCTCTCCCTGGCCTGAGTGAGCCAGAGCCGCCTAGTCAGCTGCTCCTTTAACCCTGTCTTGTCTGGGTGGGAACAGATGTCTGAGGATGACCTACACAGAGAGGTGGAGCCAAAACCAAAGCTGAACCCCCAGAGCTGTGCAAACAAAGAAGAGAAAAGGAAATTTCTCCATGCAGCCTCAGGAACAGCTGATTAAATCCCCACAATCAACTTGATGTACCCGGTGTTTGTGGAATACCTGAATAGACAATGAATCACTGCAAAATTGAGGCAGTGGACTTTGGGAGTAACTGTAGTCTTGGGGTCTGCTGTCTATGACTGATTTGTTTCTGACTTTTATGTTTATCTTAGTATAGTTTTTAGCACTTGTTATCATTGGGGGATTTGTTTATTGGTTTGGTTGCTCTCTTATTATTATTTTTTATTTTAATAATCTTTTTCTTTCTTTTTTTCTCCCTTTCCTTCTGAGCCATGTGGCTGACAGGGTCTTGGTGCTCCAACCTGGTGTCAGGCCTGAGCCTCTGAGGTGGGAGAGCTGAGTTCAGGACATTGGACCACCAGAGACTTCCCAGCCCCACATAATATCAATCCATGAGGGCTCTCCCAGAGACCTCTATCTCAATGCTAAGACCCAGCTCCACCCAACGGCCAGTAAGCTCTGGTGCTGGAGGCCCAGTGCCAATGAACTAGCAAGACAGGAGCACGACCCCACCCATTAGCAGAGAGGCTGCTGAAAATCATACTAAGTTCACAGACACCCCAAAACACATCACCAGACGTGGCCCTGCCCACCAAAAAGACAAGATCCAGCCCCACCCACTAGAACACAGGCACCAGTCCCCTCCACCAAGAAGCCTACACAACCCACTGGACCAACCTCACCCATTGGTGTCAGACACCAAAAACAACGGGAACGGCAAACCTGCAGCCTGCAAAAAGGAGACCCCAAACACAGTAAGTTAAACAAAATGAGACAACAGAGAATTATGCAGCAGATGAAGGAGCAAGGTAAAAACCCACCAGACCAAACAAATGAAGAGGTAATAGGCAGCCTACCTGAAAAAGAATTCAGAGTAATAATAGTAAAGATGATCCAAAATCTTGGAAATAGAATGAAGAAAACACAAGAAACGTTTAACAAGGACCTAGAAGAACTAAATACCAAAAAAAAAAATGAAGAACAAAATATTAAATGAAATTAAAAATTCTCTAGAAGGAATCAATAGCAGAATAACTAAGGCAAAATGGAATAGTGACCTGAAGATAAAATAGTGGAAGTAACTGCTGCAGAACAGAGTAAAGAAAAAAGAATGAAAAGAATTGAGGACAGTCTCAGAGACCTCTAGGACAACAGTAAATGCACCAACATTCAAATTACAGGGGTCCCAGAAGAAGAAGAGAAACAGAAAGGGACTGAGAAAATATTTGAGGAGATCATAGTTGAAAACTTCCCTAACATGGGAAAGTAAATAGTCAATCAAGTCCAGGAAGGGCAGAGAGTCCCATACAGGATAAATCCAAGGAGAAGCATGCCAAGACACACATTAATCAAACTATCAAAAATTAAATACAAAGAAAGTATTAAAAGCAGCAAGGGAGGGCTTCCCTGGTGGCGCAGTGGTTGAGGATCCGCCTGCAGATGCAGGGGACACGGGTTCATGCACCGGTCCGGGAAGATCTCACATGCTGCGGAGCGGCTGGGCCCGGGAGCCATGGCCACTGAGCCTGTGTGTCCGGAGCCTGTGCTCTGCAACAGGAGAGGCCACAACAGTGAGAGGCCTGCATACCACAAAAATAAATAAATAAATAAATAAATAAATAAATAAATAAATAAATAAATAAATAAATAAAAGCAGCAAGGGAAAAGCAACAAATAACATACAAGGGAATCCCCATAAGGTTAACAGCTGATCTTTCAGCAGAAACTCTGCAAGCCAGAAGGGAGTGGCAGGACATATTTAAAGTGATGAAAGGGAAGAAGCTACAACCAAGATTACTCTACCCAGCAAGGATCTCATTCAGATTCGACAGAGAAATTAAAACATTTACAGACAAGCAAAAGTTAAGAGAATTCAGCACCACCAAACCAGCTGAACAACAAATACTAAAGGAAATTCTCTAGGCAGGAAACACAAGAGAAGGAAAAGACCTACAAAAACAAACCCAAAACAATTAAGAAAATGGTAATAGGAACATACATATCAATAATTATCTAAATGTAAATGGATTAAATGCTCCAACCAAAAGACTGGCTGAACGGATACAAAAGTAAGACCTGTATATATATTGTCTACAAGAGACCCACTTCAGACCTAGGGACACAGAGAGACTGAAAGTGAAGGGATGGAAAAAGATATTCTATGCAAATGGAAATCGAAAGAAAGCTGGAGTAGCAATTCTCATATCAAACAAAATAGACTTTAAAATAAAGACTAGTATAAGAGACAAAGAGGGACACTACATAATGAGCAAGGGATCAATCCAAGAAGCAGATATAACAATTGTAAATATTTATGCACCCAACATAGGAGCACCTCAATACATAAGGCAAATGCTAACAGCCATAAAAGGGGAAATTGACAGGAACACAATAATAGTAGGGGACTTTAACACCCAACTTTCACCAATGGACAGATCACCCAAAATGAAAATAAATAAGGAAACACAAACTTTAAATGACACATTAGACAAGATGGACTTCATTGATATTTATAGGACATTCCATCCAAAACAACAGAATACACTTTCTTCTCAAGTGCTCATGGAACATTCTCCAGGATAGATCATATCTTGGGTCACAAATCAAGCACTGGTACATTTAAGAATACTGAAAGAGTATTAAGTATCTTTCCAACCACAATGCTATGAGACTAGATATCAATTACAGGAGAAAAAAACTGTAAAAAATACAAACACATGGAGGCTAAACAATACACTACTAAATAACCAAGAGATCACTGAAGAAATCAAAGAGGAATCAACAAATACCTTGAAACAAATGACAATGAAAACACGATGACCCCAAACCTACGGGATGCAGCAAAAGCAGTTCTAAGAGGGAAGTTTATAGCTATACAAGCCTACCTCAAGAAACAGGAAATATCTCAAATAAACAACCTAAACTTACACCTAAAACAATTAGAGAAAGAAGAACCAAAAACCCCAAATTTAGCAGAAGGAAAAAAATCATAAAGATCAGATCAGAAAGAAGTGAAAAAGAAATGAAGGAAACAATAGCAAAGATCAATAAAACTAAAAGGTGGTACTTTGAGAAGATAAACAAAATTGATAAACCATTAGCCAGACTTAACAAGAAAAAAAGGGAGAAGACTCAAATCCACAGAATTAGAAATGAAAAAGAAGTAACAACTGACACTGCAGAAATAAAAGGATCATGAGAGATTACTGCAAGCAACTATATGCCAATAAAATGTACAAGCTGGAAGAAATGGACAAATTCTTACAAAAGTACAACCTGCCAAGACTGAACAAGGAAGAAATAGAAAATGTAAACAGACCAATCACAAACACTGAAATTGAAACTGTGATTAAAATCTTCCAACAAACAAAAGCCCAGGACCACATGGCTTCACAGGCAAATTCTATCAAACATTTGGAGAAGAGCTAACACCGACCTTCTCAAACTCTTCCAAAATATAGCAGAGGGAGGAACACTCCCAAACTCATTCTATGAGGCCACCATCACCCTGATACCAAAACCAGGTAAAGATGTCACAAAAAAAGAAAATTACATGCCAATATCACTGATGGACATGGATGCAAAAATCCTCAATAAAATACTAGCAAACAGAATCCAACAGCACATTAAAAGGATCATACACCATGATCAAGTGGGCTTTATCCCAGGAATGAAAGGATTCTTCAATATACGCAAATCAATCAGTGTGATACACCATATTAACAAACTGAAGGATAAAAACCATATGACAATCTCAATAGATGCAGAAAAAGCTTTTGACAAAATTCAACACCCATTCATGACAAAAACTCTCCAGAAAGTAGGCATAGAGGGAACCTACCTCAACATAATAAAGGCCATATATGAAAACCCACAGCCAACATTGTTCTCAATAGTGAAAAACTGAACCATTTCCTCTAAGATCAGGAAGAAGACAAGGTTGCCCACTCTCACCACTGTTATTCAACATAGTTTTGGAAGTTGTAGCCATGGCAATCAGAGAAGGAAAAGTAATAAAAGGAATCCAAATAGGAAAAGAAGAAGTAAAACTGTCACTCTTTCCAGATGACATGATACTATACATAGAGAATCCTAAAGATGCTACCAGAAAACTACTAGAGCTAATCAATGAATTTGGGAAAGTAGCAGAATACAAAATTAATGCACAGAAATCTCTTACATTCCTATACACTAATGATGAAAAATCTGAGAGAGAAATTAAGGAAATACTCCCTTTTACCACTGAACAAAAAGAATGAAATACCTAGGAATAAACCTACCTAAGGAGACAAAAGACCTGTACACAGAAAACTATAAGACACTGATGAAAGAAATTAAAGATGAAACAAAGAGATGGAGAGATATACCATGTTCTTGGATTGGAAGAATCAACATTGTGAAAATGACTATACACCCAAAGCAATCTACATATTCAATGCAATCCCTATCAAACTGCCAATGGCATTTTTCACAGAACCAGAATAAAAAATTTCACAATTTGTATGAAACACAAAAGACCCCTAAAAGGCAAAGCAACCTTGAAAAAGAAAAACGGAGCTGGAGGAATCAGGGTCTGTGACTTTAGACTATACTACAAAGCTACAATAATCAAGACAGTATGGTACTGGCACAAAAACAGAAATATAGATCATTGGAACACGATAGAAAGCCCAGAGATAAACCCATGCACATATGGTCAGCTTCTCTTTGATAAAGGAGGCAAGAATATACAATGGAGAAAAGACAGCCTCTTCAATAAGTGGTGCTGGGAAAACTGGACAGCTACATGTAAAAGAATGAAATTAGAACACTTCCTAACACTGTATACAAAAATAAACTCAAAATGGATTAAAGACCTAAATGTAAGGCCAGACACTATAAAACTCTTAGAGGAAAATGTAGGCAGAGCACTCTATGACATAAATCACAGCAAGATCCTTTTTGACCCACCTCCTAGAGAAATGGAAATAAAAACAAAAATAAACAAATGGGATCTAATGAAACGTAAAACCTTTTGCAGATCAAAGGAAACCATAAACAAGAGGAAAAGACAACCCTCAGATTGGGAGAAAATATTTGCAAACGAAGCAACTGACAAAGGATTAATCTCCAAAATATACAAGCAGCTCATGCAGCTCAATATCAAAAAAAAAAACAACCCAATCCAAAAATGGGCAGAAGACCTAAATAGACATTTCTCCAAAGAAGATATACAGATTGCCAACAAAGACCTGAAAAGATGCTCAACATCACTAGTCATTAGAGAAATGCAAATCAAAACTTCAATGAGGTATCACCTCACACCTGTCAGAATGGCCATCATCAAAAAAATCTACAAACAATAAATGCTGGAGAGGGTGTGGAGAAAAGGGAACCCTCTTGCACTGTTGGTGGGAATGTAAATTGATACAGCCACTATGGAGAACACTATGGAGTTTCCTTAAAAAACAAAAAATAGAACTACCATATGATCCAGCAATCCAATTACAGGGCATATACTCTGAGAAAATCATAATTCAAAAAGAGACGTGTACCACAATGGTCAGTGCAGAACTGACCATTGGAAGCAACCTAAGTGTCCATCAACAGATGAATGGATAAAGAAGATGTGCCACATATATACAATGGAATATTACTCAGCCATAAAAAGAAACGAAATTGAACTATTTGCAGTGAGGTGGATGGACCTAGAGTCTGTCATACAGAGTGAAGTAAGGCAGAAAGAGAAAAACAAATACCATATGCTAACACATATATATGGAATCTAAAAAAAAAATGTTTCTGATGAACCTAGTGGCAGGACAGGAATAAAAACGCAGACGTAGAGAATGGACTTGAGGACGTGGGGAGGGGGAAGGGTAAACTGGGACAAAATGAGAGTGTAGCATTGATATATATACACTACCAAATGTAAAACAGCTAGTGGTAAGCAGCTGCATAGCACAGGGAGATCAGCTCAGTGCTCTGTGACCACCTAGAGGGGTGGGATAGGGAGAGTGGGAAGGAGATGCAAGAGGAAGGGGATATGGAGATATATGTAGACATTTAGCTGATTCACTTTGTTATACTGAAGAAACTAACACAACATTGTAAAGCAATTATATTCCAATAAAGATGTTAAAAAAATAAACCAAAAAAAGACAACAGATAACAATAATTGGTGAGGATGTGGAGAAAAGTGAACCTTTGTGGACTGTTAGTGCGAATATAAATTGGTACAGCCACTATGGGAAATAGTATGGAGGTCTCTCAAAAAATTAAAAATAGAACTACCAGGGCTTCCCTGGTGGCGCAGTGGTTGAGAATCCGCCTGCCGATGCAGGGGACACGGGTTTGTGCCCCGGTCCGGGAAGATCCCACATGCCGCGGAGCGGCTGGGCCTGTGAGCCATGGCCACTGAGCCTGCGCGGCCGGAGCCTGTGCTCCGCAACGGGAGAGGCCACAACAGTGAGAGGCCCGCGTACCACAAAAAAAAAAAAAAAAAAAAAAAAAAAAAAAATAGAACTACCATATGATCTAGCAATTCCACTTCTGGGTGGAAAACAAAAGGAAACGAACCCACTAAATTGAAACATATATGAATAATATATGTTCAGTGAACAATAATGTTCATTGCAGCATTATTTACGACAGCCAAGCTGTGGAAGCAATCTAAATATCCACTGATATACGAATGGATAAAGAATATGTGGTATATATACACAATGGAATATCAACTATAAACAAGAATGAAATCTTGCCATTTGCCACAACATGCCACAACTTATGCTAAGTGAAATAAGTCGCACAGAAAAAGACAAATACCATATATTTTCACTTATGTGTGGAATCTAAAAAAACAAAACAAACAAAACAAACCGGAAATAGACATAGATATAGAGAACAAACTGTATCAGAGAACAGAGAACAAACTGATTGACAGAGGGGACAGCTATAGGGGGATGGGTGAAATAGGTGAAGGAGATTAAGAGGGACAAACTTCCAGTTATAAAATAAATAAGTCACAAGATGTAATGTACAGCATAAGAAATATAGTCAATAATACTGTAATATCTTTGTACGGTGACAGATGGTTGTTAGACCTATCATGGTGATCATTTCATAATGTATTTAAATGTCAAATCACTATGTTGTACACCTGAAACTAACATAATATTGTATGTCAACTATACTTCAAAAAATAAATAAATAAAATTTATGTGGAAATGCAGAAGTTCAAGAACAGCCAAGACCTCTTGGGGAAGATCAGAAACATGAAAAACTTATTCTATTATGTATTAAGTCTCATTATAGTAGCTACAGTATTTGACACAGCATGGAATTGGCACAAAGACGAACTAATAGATAAATAGAAAAAAAATGGACATCCCAGAACCAGATTCACATATAGAACATTGGTAAATTATAAAAGGAATTGACGGTCTTTTCAGTACACAATCCTGGGTCAACTGGATATCCATATGGAAGAAAAAAAGGAGACATGACCTTATAGCATATCTTAAAATCAATTCCAGGTGGACAATGTTGTCAGACTACATTGCCACTAGCTATATTTAATTAAATTAATTAAAGGAAATAAAATTTTAAATTCAGTGCAACAGACATACTGGCCACATTTCAAAAGCTCAATAGCTGCATCATATTGGCTGTCATATTGGAAAGCACAGATAGAGAATAGTTCCATCATTGCAGAAAGTTCTATTGGACAGCACTATTCTAAAAGAAATTATAGGAGAATATCTTTATGACTTAAGTAGGAAAAAATTTCTTAAACAGAATTTTTTAAAAAGTTGCTAACCATAAAAGAAAAGCTTGAAAAATCCAATTCAATTAATTTAAATTTAAATTAGGAATTCCTTTTCAACAAATAACACTATAAAGACTATAATGCAAGCCACAGAATGGAATAAGAGCCAGGATTAGGGTGAGGCAAGTGTGGTACTAAGCTTGGACACAATTTTTTTTTTTAACATCTTTATTGGAGTATGACTGTTTTACAATAGTGTGTTAGTTTTTCCTTTATAACAAAGTGAATCAGTTATACATATACATATGTTCCCATATCTCTTCCCTCTTGCGTCACCCTCAATCCCATCCTCCCTATCCCACCCCTCTAGGTGGTCACAAAGCACAGAGCTGATCTCCCTGTGCTATGCGGCAGCTTCCCACTAGCTATCTAATTTACATTTGGTAGTGTATATATGTTGGACACAATTTTTAAAGGGGCACCAAAAAAACCTCGCAGTGATCAAAACAAATAAGATGTTATGCAATATTTTTAAAAAGCAGAGTTAATTTTTAAAAATCCATGATGAGCAAAATGTCATAATTTTAAATAAAGATAGGTATCAGTATTTCTGAGTTTTCCTTTGCCTCAGGCTCCAATATGATTTGACAGCATTGTGGGAAATGATATTTGCAACATGTACACAACAATGTCCATAATATTTAAAGAACACTTATAGACCAATAAAAATGTCAGACAACCCAACAGAAGAATAGGTTCAAGACCTGAGAGTTATTTCACAAAACAGTATATCCAAATGGCCAATAAATATATTAAAATGTGCTCAACTTCATTAGTCATCAAGGAAATATAAATTAAAATAAAAAAGCATTCCACTACTCTCCCACCAAAATGGCTAAATGTAAAAGACAAACAATACCAAGTGTTGAGGAAGATGCAGAAAAAACCAGAAATCTCAGACATGGCTGGTGGGAGTGTAAAATGATGCAACTAATTTGGAAAACTGGCAGTATCTCTTAAAGCAGAACTTACACGTCCTATAATTCAGCAATTCCATTTCTAGATATACCCAATAGAAATGCATTCATATGTTCAGCAAAAAACTGTTCATAAATATTCCTAATAGAACTGTTCATAATAGTCCCCAACTGGAAACAACCCAAATGTCCATCAATAAGGCAATGGATAAATAAATTGTGGTATATAAATTCATGAAATATTATAGAGCAATGAAAATAAAATATTACTACATGTAGGAATTCCCTGGTTGTCCAGTGGTTAGCACTCCACCCTTCCACTGCAAGGGGCAAAGAGTTCGATCCCTGGTCGGGGAACTAAGATTCCACAAGCTGCGTGGTGCAGCCAAAAAACAGCAACAAAAAAACCAAACAAACAAACAAAAATAAAACCAAAAAACCAAAAAAAACCCCCAAAATATTACTACATGCAATAACATAACTGAATCTTACAAACGTAATATTAAGCAAAAGTCACACATCAAAGTATATACACACATACATAAACCGTCAAACAGGCAAAACTTAATTATGGTGTTAGAAGTCAGGTTAGTGGATGCCCTTGGGAAGAAAGGGACTTAAAGAGGGCATGAGGGGGTTCTGGGTACTGGTAATGTCCTATTTCTAGATGTAGGTTTAGGTTTCCTGGGTGTGTTTATGTGGTGAAAATTCGTCAAGCTGAAAGCTTTTTTTGTCTAATAGAAACAGAAAAACTTTCAATAACAACTTTACTTAAAAGAAAATAAAAGTGTGTCCAGACCATTTAGGATCCCAGTGAAGAGGAAGATCAAGATTTTAAAGATTAATCAATCAAGTGACAAAGTCAGCTGTCACAACTGTCTCTCTCTGACCCCACTCCCTCTCCCCTAGCTAAGGCAGATACTTTCAGCTATCATCTTATCCACAAGTAGGGGAAGCTAGTCTTTGTCTTCCCATTTGATGCACGGGAAGATGGCTGCCCTGAGCGGGTCAATGACTAGATTAAGACCTCACAGGCTGTTAGAAGTAGATGCAGGACTAGAAACTGGTCTCCTAATTCCTATTCCTGAGCTTTGTGCACCAGGGCCTGCTGCTCCTGTGAA
The DNA here is from genome assembly GCF_026419965.1 of Kogia breviceps. Lineage (NCBI taxonomy): Eukaryota > Metazoa > Chordata > Mammalia > Artiodactyla > Physeteridae > Kogia > Kogia breviceps. Next base: position 24,504,516 of record NC_081323.1, read on the forward strand.
TCAGGTCACCTGACCACACCGAAGCTCCAATCCGTGAATGCCTTCACTAGGGTCCAGTGAATTTTTCTCTGTGTCCCTAACTTACAGTGATGCTAAGGATGGGGATGGCCTCCTAATTTATTTCACAGTTGAACTAACTTAAAGCAGATAGCTAGTCAGTCATCACTGTATACACTTCTCTGGAAGCAAATGTCAAACGGTGCAACTACAGGACATAAGGAGGCAATTTTAAATAACCACTTTTCCGCCTTCTAAAAGTCCAGCTACTGACTGTATTGAATGAGGCCTAATGGCACTTGAGAGCAGAACAAACCAAGGAAAGAGTGAAACACATACCGGATGGGATACTGTCTGCAGTGACTATTTCTAAACAAATGAAAAGAGCCACACTTCTCATCTTTTAAATAAGATTTAAATTGTGGTTTAGAATGTTTTGAATTTAGTACTTTTGTTCCAAGCTGATTCTTCTTAAAAACACCTGAATATAAAGAAAGAATATATAAGCACGGGTTTCGGCAACAGATGGAGACAGAACTGGTGGCTGTCTAGCAGGCAATTTATGGCTGTGTCCTACCTGTGTGGGGGCCATCAGAAGGGCTTATGGACCTCTCCCCCACTGCAATGCCCCCATTCTTCTTTTTCCTCAAGAGAGCTGCCTTTTGAGCAAAATGCAGACCTCTAGGGGCTCTAGGGACTACTTTGGCCCCCAGACCCAGCTGCATAGGTATTCAAATTGGATACAGGCTTTAGCTTTACAGTTCTTTCCAATTTTCTCCCCAAAATCTGAATAAATGTTTCCTATCCAACTGAAGTCAGTTTTCTCTCAAGCCACGATCTATTTCTTTGTGCACATTCTCCCTGAACTATATTCTTTCTTATGTCAATCAAAGATAACACTCTGCTACCATCCACCATCCCCCCTAACCCCAACACATACACCGACATCTGATCTTTTTGGTTTCTATTTTCTATTTCTCTTCTATAATAGCTCTTCTCTCTTTTTGACTAGTGTCCTGGCTCTTTTGTCCAACTTTGAACACTTGGGCTCCTTTACTTCCTCATGCTGGACTGTAACTGCATCTTTGTTACAATGCTTACCCATATGTAGAAGTGCTCGGAAGAGAGAAAGATTCATGGTGTAACCGAAAGATGGCAAGTTTTATGTTATTTTAACTTTTGATATTCTTTCAGACTGTCTTGAAGAACCAGAAACAGCCCTTTCCCAGATTGCATTCCAACCCCAAGCCACTTACACAAAATGAGGGTTACTGCAATAGACAGTAAAACCGCCAATTAAAATAATTGTCTTGACTTGGGTTATATATTTCCTTATATCCTTGAATATTCTCAGGACTCCAAAGCAATTGAATCTGGTATGTGGTTTCCTAGACCCACAGGTCTGTTTTTCAAAGCCTCAACCTGAGAGAGACTGAAATCAAACACTTCAACCACAATTTACTTCTTTTGAGGTAAAGATTGGTCTCTTTTCTACATCTGTCTGACAGGATGTTTGGGTGACCAAATCAAAAGGCTATAATGAGCCCTCCATTCCTGGTAATTACCTTTGCATGGGGCCATCCTGCTGAGGGTTGTGCCCAGAATGAAGCCATCAGTGTCAGTGCCCCGATCCTTAATGAGATCCCTGTGGTTTAAGCAGAGCACGCAGACACATGCCCTACCTTCAACATGAGTGAGAGTCTTTTCCTGCATTTTCAGAGCAGTTTGACCAAACGAACTATTGTAACTTCATGCTTCCAGCGTATGGTTCCATTTCTCCCTGGATTTGTTCTTCATATTATCTGTGTTGTCGGTTCATTGCAACATGGCTGCTCCCTCCACGAAGGTTCTTCTCCTTTCCTACACGTATCTCAATAGAGCTCTGCATTTTGGTACAGTGAAAGGCACAAACCTGCAGCCTTCTCTTCTCTGGTACTATCTCAGGTAACTGTACACAAGGCATGGGCAGGGGCCAGCTGCGTTTACAATAATTTGGGTGCTCAGATATAGGAAAATTCACACCCGAATAAGAAACTGTGATTATGAAACTTCAATTAGTGTAATGTACCAGGCAAAAATCATTTAGGCACCGAGGGCTTGGGGAAATTTTTACTATAGAAGAAACAAACAAAATAGAAGAAAATGAGGAAGAGGAAGGAGGGGAGAGAAAGGAAAAAGAAGAGGAAGAAAAAGAGAAGAAGAAATTGAGCTCATAGATATCATACTAAGCATAGATATCGCACTGTACCGAAACACCCGCTGAGAAAGAGAAAGAGATTTCTTCTTCCCACACTGGGCTCACCTCTCGCTCTACAGGGCACTGTTCCGGTAATCGTCAGTAGCAGCTTTCTGTGGTCAATAATAGATAATTCCAGATCAAAAGAAGGGTTCTGAAATCAAGATGTCGTTTTTTAGATCTATGGCTCTCCAAGTGGAATCCAGGGATCTCTGGTGGGTCGGCAAAGATTCTTCCAATCGTTCTGTGGGCTGGGTCAGTATGCAAGGCACAAAAGTATGTTGGGTGGTTTGTTTTTTTCCCCTTTGAAACAATATTTTCCACTGTGGATTTCGATCAAAACTTAAATGCATCAAAACAAACATGTTTAAAGGGAGCTACAAATAATCACAGGGATTCGGCAAAAACAGCTCAAAAGTGGTTTTCTGTTTGTTTGTTTGTTTGCTGGCTTGTTTATTTAGTCTAGTAAATAGGCGAGACACTCTTGTTTTGCTCAAATAGTCTAAGGACTAAAAATTTTGAGACTCACCAGTCCAGATGAAAAGACGAACCTTGCAAAGCACCCGTCTTTGAGGGGAAGAAAGTCAAGTCCTTTCTCCCCTGAGTTTCCCATTTCCCGGTGTCATTTAGTTCCTGGTCCTCTTTCTCTGTACTGCTTTATAGCTCAGTGCCCACAGCTCTGAAGTCAGAAGCAGCCACTGCCAAGAACCCTTCTCTGCTGCCATGGCTGTCTTTACTCAGCTTTCTCTTCCAGGAAGCAGGAGCTCAGGTGTGGGGTGAAGGAGATGTCAATTGCAGCTGCAGCTTGGGAAGATCTGTTTTTCCTCATCCCAGCCTCACAGCAAGAGTTAACCCCAGGAGAGCCTGGGCTGCTGGAGTGGAGTTTTGTGAGCTATCTAATGACCCAATTGTTACCCATATATTGTAGCACAACAAAGCTGTCAGGCCATCTAGGCTGCTCAGATGCCATGAGATAAAATTTAGTACTTATGTCTACGTTTGCCTTTCCCTCTAACAGAGCAATGTGTACATTCAGCTATTTGTTGGACCAATTTGCACAGTCATGGTTTCTTAGAAGAATTTCCAAACAGATGCGCTGCCTATACTGCAGGTAAACAGTGTGGGAGCCGTAAATTAGAATGGACTCAGAGGCCTGTAATTGGATTTTGCTGAAGTATTTGCAACACCATTTACCTATTGGGATAATTCTGTCACATGTACAAAGTGCTCTCAGATAACTCAGATGTAACCCTTAATTACTCAGATGCTGTTAGCCCTCTCAATCCTTCGGTGCAGACCCACTCAAGAATAAATGAAGCAATGTTCTTCTCACCTTGCTTGATAAGGTGAAAAGAACTTGCTCGCTCTTCGAATGTGATTGAAAAAGAAAGAAAGAAAGAAGGAAAGGGCTTCCCTGGTGGCACAGTGGTTGAGAATCCACTTGCCGATGCAGGGGACACGGGTTCGTGTCCCGGTCCGGGAAGATCCCACATGCTGCGGAGTGGCTGGGCCCGTGAGCCATGGCCGCTGGGCCTGCACGTCCGGAGCCTGTGCTCCGCAACGGGAGAGGCCACAACAGTGAAAGGCTTGCGTATCGCAAAAAAAAAAAAAAAAAAAAAAAAAGAAGGAAAGAGGAAAAAACCAGTTCTAACATCAGAATGGAATTTATTACATACCTCTCTGGGACCCCCTGGTTCTTGAATGTTTCAGGTAAGGATTCCCTCTTCCAAAGTCTGCAGAAGCTCAAGGACCCGCAGCCTGTCAGGGAATGATACTTTGTTGCCAGTTACTGCAAGTTGGTTTAAATATGCTGTCAAGATGCTGTAGCTGTGACCAAACCCCTGGCAGGGGGAGGCGGGGCAGAACGTGCCACGTAAGCATGCTCCCGTGTTTCTGTGTGGACACCCAGTGGGAATGATAGTTGCCACTTCTGGAGAAACAGAAGGTTCCCTACTGTATTACATGATATTCCAGCCCTAGAATCTGCCTCATGCAGGTAAAGTCCACAAACTTACTCATGTCTTGAGGAGATCAATGTTTGATTCCTATTATGGCTAATATTTCTGGATTCCTCGGGTATCAAGAAAGAGGATCAGAGTATCAGAAGACCTGGTTTCAGCTCTGACTGCCGCTTACAAGCTCTAGGATTTTAAACTAATGTATCTGCTTTCTCTGAGCTTCAGTTTATCAGTACCATGGGTAAATAATATCCTCAATGGAGATACTGGGGAATGACATGCAAAGTGCCTGGTGGTATTCCGTGCACGTGAACTGTGTGTGAATCTGGGGGAACACACTGTGGCAAATGACGACTCAGCCTTGAAAGAGGAAGACCCCATAATTATAATGGGAGCCCAGGGAAGGGCTTCAGTGACTGCTAATACCCTGATTTACTGCGACTTTTTGGAGGATATTTGTCCTTAAGTTGAAATGGCGGAAAATGCACTGAACTGGAAGTTAGGCAATCAGTGTTCTAGTCTTGACTCTAGTAACAACAAAGCTAGATGAGTTTGGGCAAGTCATTTAATCTCTTTGTGTTTGTATATATAATAGTGAGAGTCATACTTTCCCTTTCCAAAGTTTAGCATTATTGTGATGCTTAAATAAGATAGGGTCTATACAAAAATATACAGAACATATTAAAATATAATTAATTTTGGTCAAAAGCTTCAAAACAATCCTATCAACCTATCAGTGCATAACACATTCTGGCACATGTGTCTGATACTTAATCCTGTTTCTGTGGCTGATAAGAATGAATTATAACTGGCAATGTCCTCACTGAATTCACCCAAATAGCCAGTCCCTTGCATTCTGTGTATAGCCCCTGAGGGGCAATAAGAAATGACATCAGGAGAGGAGCAAAGGCTGAACTCCAGCTTTTCTAAATTTCCTGTGAGTGCATGGTTGGAGCTTCTAGAACGAGGGCTATGTCTTTGATAGCTAGAATTGAGGGTCCTGTTTGGAGCCAAAGGGCCTCAGGAGATTGCTCCCTGTTTTGACTTAAGCATATAGTGGAGCAGGTCAGGAGGTCTGGGAGGCAGGGACAGTATCATCTTTGCAACTTTTTGAAGCTTAAGACAAAATCCCACCCTTAAATCCCTGATCACGCAACCTTGTAAACACTTACTTTCAACAGTAGCCAAGAAGGAGAACCATTCTAGCAGATTTTTCATTTCCCTTCCCATCCAAGAAAATACCTGCAGAAGAAAGTTAGGAAAACTCATGTTTATTTGTTTTTGTTTTATTGTTTGCTTTTGCCTTATCTTCCACTTCCACGACCCAGCATACTGCAGATCTGCCCTGGGTGAACAGATTATGGGAGAGGTTTATGGAGCAGGCTCTCAACTCTGAGGCACTGAAGGTCTACCCCTTTCTTATAGTCAAAGGTTACCTGGAATGTTCCTCCCATTTATGGGTCAGCCTGGGCCCTAAAACAAAGCCAACTGCCCCAAACTCTTCTGCATGGACATGGAGACTTGTGGACATAGAGCTTTTCCCACAAATGCTGCCTTTTACAGGAAGCCACTGAAGTGATAGGCTGGGATTGGGGAGCAGGGAGGCAGTAGGTGGACACTGAGAATTAGGATTCAATTATTTCTTGGGTGCCTTGGCCTTGGTCTGCAAAGCAGAATACACTGTGAGTTATCCCAGTTCCAGGCATGCAGCACCTCCTCCCCAAAACTTGTTAGTGTCCTTAAACAATCCCCACTCACATAGCAGTAAGAACAGGAATGCACTGGAACTAACAGAAGCCCTGGCATTTAAAGTCCTAAAGCAGATCCAAATCCAGGCTTCCACATTAGAACCAGGCAGTTTATCCTTTTAGAAGGAGTCATTAGCATGAATTTCGTTTTAATGCTTATGGATTCTATCTACCTCAGGAGCACCTTGGAAAAATTTAAGATAAATCTAAAAATCTAAGAAAAATCTTAGAGAACCTGTATACAGTTAGATTCACAGTAAACAACTAGATAAAGAGCTGCCAGGATGGGGATAGGCACAACCCTCTACTCCCAAAACTTGTTCCCTGGCTGGCCCTCCTTCCTCTAGTTTTTCAGGCCCTGTGATCTTTACTGCAAAGCAAACCATATGGTTTTGATTCTGGCTCCTGGCTTACTAAGAGTGTTTCATGTCTCCAGCGGCAGGAAGCCCTCCAGCCTCTTTAAGCAGATGCTGTGGTATCTAAGAGAGGAGGCCAGCTCTTTTGGACTCCCTCAACAGCTGGGCATGGCAGCCCAGTGGAGGGCAACACAGTGTGGAGAAAGGTAACAAGAATGGCTGTAGGGGTGGGGAGACACTCCTGGGATTCACAGAAGTGGACTCCAGGCTCTCCCACTTGTGTGTATCTGTCCAAAGAATTGACTTTTTCCCCTTAATGCTGCCCCTGGATTTCCATTTGAGTGTTCCTGGAGAAGGGAGAGCAGCACCTAGTCCTTCTGGAAGTGATAGGGGAGGGAAGTCCCTTAAAAGGGACCACACAAAGCATTTAATCAGATGGATTGGTGCTTTAGTCAGATGAACTTCTGGTGAGTTTCAATGGGATTCACTGGCAGAAAATTCTGTGATTTGAGTGGTAGGGACAGTGGAGGTTAAGGGAAGTCAATTACTTCTCAGAAGGGATTGAAGCTATTCTATTGTGAAAGGGTTGACGGTATACTGACAGGCTAATGAAAGTCTTGAAGCAATCATTGTTTATTTATATAATTCTTTATAATTTTCAGTCATTTGATCTTGTCTCTAGGCCTGTGCTCTTGCTGACCTTTCCACTTGAAATTTTTTTCTGCAGATCCCCATATGGCTTTCTCCTTCTTACCCTCCAGATTTCAGTGTTTCCTTGTCAGAGAGGGCTTACCTGACTAGTGTCTCTTCACTCCCTATCACATCACTTTATTTCCTTTCTATAACTCATCATTATTTGAAATTATCTTGTTCGTTTACTTGTTTTGGTCCAGTTATTCAACCATAATGTAAGCTCCATGAAAGTATCCCGTCTATCTTGTTCACTGCTGTATCCTCAATGCCTAGAATAGTGCATGCAGAACAGCAGGTATTCAATAAATATGTGCTGAATGAGTGGAGTGGGTTGGGAGAGCTAGCCAAGAAAATCTAGGTAAAACGGGGATGAGCTGCGTATGGTCAGAAAGAACAGAAATGATCAAGAGAGGAAATTGAGACCAGTAATCAAAATCTCCTGAGAAGTGGAAATAGAAAGTGAAAATAAAAGAACCACATTTTGCCTGATTCGTTGCAGCTCTCATCAAATGCAACAAATGTTTGTTAAGTACTCCTACTCCTACGGGGCAAGCATTATGCTAAGAGCTGTGGATACAAAGATGAATAAAGTCATAGGATGGGGAGTATGAATGAAGAGGAGGGGGAGAGGAAGTAACCTCAGGAGTTGCTCTTTCAAGCCATTCACTGAGTTCACTGATAAAGAGACACGTAAAAAACAGCTACATGAAAATGGGACAGAGACTATCAGGAGTGTCAGTGAACTTCAATAAGGGTAACATATTAGTGGAAACTACAGAGGAGATGATATTTTATTTGGGCCTGAAGGTAAGTAAAGAGTTCATCAGGCAGAGAGGAAGAAAAAAGGTATTCCAGGCAAGGAAACAACATGAGCAAAGGCACGGAGGCAGGAAAGTACTTCTTATGCTTTGAAAACAGCAAGCAGATCAAATTGTTCCCTGTGACAAGAGTATAGTGTACATGGGGGAATGGCTAGACATGAGGCTAGAAACAGATGAAATGAAGTGGTAAAGGGCTAGTCTTATTATGGGCCACACTAAAGAATGTGGTCTTAATCAAATCAGAACAACCTAGATTTTGTGAAATTCTTGGATCCTCGTATGACCCCTGATGAATAGTGGTATGTTAGCAAATTCTGTCCATCTATTAAAAAAAAAATCAATCAAAGGAGTCTTGGCTTGATGCCCAGATGTTTCATTGTACAATACCTTACAGGTGTGATCTCAATACAGTCCAGCTGAGGGTCTGGGAGAAGTGCTAGCCCAGGATGCTGGGCTCCCCCACTCTCACCCAAGGTCAGGCTGAGATGCTGGTGTCCCACCAAGGGTCTCATATAGCTAGGCTCAGGCTATATCCTGTGAATGAACTACAAGGGCTCTAGGTAGCTCTGCAAGGGGCAGATGCCAATGGACAGGCTAGGGTGAGACAAGCAAGGTATGCGTCTAAAGTGCAAAATTTAAGGGGGTGTCAAAAATCTCAGTAATCAAAATAAGGATATTTTAATTAAATATTAAAAAATAAAAATTTATACCAAAAAAATCAGTAATCAAGATTGCTCTCTTCTGTTATTCCATTATCCAGTTCATTATTCAAGGGTTAGATGTGGTCTTGGGGTAATTCTCTCATAGGTTCTTCAAACTCCTTCCAGAGATCAGGCCTAAATGAGGCCAGCCCCAGCGAATTGGAACGTGGGGGTACCAGCTCCATCCTCCCTAGTCAATCTGGGACCTACACAGAAGATGGGGGAGCCTAAGTTTGCTGCTTACTTTCAACCTGAAGCACTCCCCAGTCTGAGGCTGGAACATTATCAGTGTGGATCTCTACCTGCAGTATGGCCTACTGCCTCTTCCTGGAGAGGCTCCATACTCTGGGAACAAAGTATGAGATAAGCAGTGCTTTAGTGTTTGACAGGCTAACCTGCTTGAGGAATTAACTGTCTTATTTTCTGTGGTGTCAGCCATTTCTGTTCTTTGTGAAAGAATGAACTATTCCTATCTTCTACACTCGCCATCCCAAAAGAGTAACTGAGGGCCTTTTGTTCTGGAGATCAGGGCTTCACTCGCCTCAGAAAAGAAAAATAAAAGAAATCAACAGGCTTTTGTTTCTGAAATCAGCCCAGGTCTCAGAGGGGATACAGTTGTTTTGTCTGAGACAAAGAAGGGCTCTTAGGATTAGAGGAGGGCAGAGGAGAGAGAATTTCCTGAGCCTGGCTCTGAAAGGGATGGTGCTAAGAAGCACTGCAGTCTCCTTGAGCAGCTAGGTCCTGCTCCCGCCTTCTACAGACCCCTGGCACAGTAGGACCTTGAATGGGGATGACTTTGTGCTCAAAGAGGTGACCAAAGACATTGCTATTTTGGAGCCTCAGCAGAGGTCTCTATGCCCCAGTTAGGCCTAGAGAAAGGGTCCTAGAACAGACAGTTGTCACCGGCAAAGAGCTCCAAAGGCGGCAGGCACTGACTGAGAGACATTTCTGAAATACCAGTGAGCTCCTAAAAAAAGGACCAAGATTGGATTTTCTACCCACTGGTGGATGGGAGCCAAGGATATTTAATTTAGAGAACTACAGAAATATGACATATTCACAACCTGTATGTCATGGAACAAAGTTATACCTGTTAAACAGTGTTTAATGCCAGCCTTCACATTTTCCTTTTAAGTATTTAGGTTTCCTGGCTCAAAGAAACCCCCAGCTTGATTTGTTTAACCCTGCCTCTTGGGAGTTGGAGGCTAGAAGTGTTCCAGGGTTTGGGTATGGGTATGCGTGCTGCTCTGTGAGTGTGCCTCACACCTGAGCACCTATTCCAGTCAGCCTCATGTCAACTCAATAGGAGCCTGAGTCAAAGTGGGAGGAAAGGGAACTGGGTGGAGTGGCACACAGACTGGGACTGCTCAGCGCGGGGACTCCCTAAGCCTTACTGTGAAGTCCATCCACAAGTCTGCACTGCCCCCAGGTGGCCACATCAGAGCTCTGGTTTGGGGAGAAGAATATCTGAGCTATGTGTGTCTCAGTGGAACTCTTTGGAGACCCGGTAGTGGGGAGACAAGGGGAGAAGCCAAGACATTGGATCATCAAATTGGGTACTGGAATGTTTAAGGAATGCCTTTCTTCAATATCACTATGTAATTTTTGGCATAAACTTAAAATATATTCAGAGAAATCAATTCAGTTCACTACCTAAAATGTTCAGGGACTTAGGGCAAGAGGATGCTAGGTAATTGAGGTTAGCTAAAATAATTTTTCAGTTTCTACCATTGAAGACTTTTTTAAAAAGTTAAGATGAATTTTCTGACATTCAGTCATTCAAACAATTATTGGGGGCTTAGTTTATGCCATGCACTCTACTAGAAATGGTGGATATAAAGACATTGTCTCTGCCTACAAAGAGCTTATGGTCCAGAAGAAGAGATAAGTATAATATAATTATAAAAATAAATAATAATAATAAATGAGCCTTGTGCATTGATAGAGGTATATATAAGATATGCCAGCACCTTTTGGACCAGGGGATGGGGCTAGTCAGGGAAGGCTTCTCAGAAGAAGTGATATATGAGCTGAACCTTAAATGATGAATAGGATTTAGCTATGTGGGGCTGGGGTGTTGACAACAGAAGGAGACCGCATTTCAGACAGAAAGGCCAGTCAGTGATAGCAAATATGTGGAGGGAAATAAGGATGGGGGCAGGAAAGGCCCAAAGGTCAGGAGAACCAGACAGGGAGAGCCTTATATATATCAGATTAAGGAGCCTGGACCATATCCTGTGATGCTGCTGAAACATTTTAAGCAGGAGAGACATATGGTCAGACTTAATTTACAAATATTGTGCTAGCAGAGGTGTGGAGGGTAGATTGATGTGACATATCTGGAGACAAGAAGACCAGAGAAAATAATCAAGGTTAAAGCAGAATAATATAGGGGAAAGACAAATGAGCACCTGAATTAGTAAGTTTGGGATAGAGACAACAGACCTAAGGGCCTTGGATGCAAGGGGATGAGGGCAAAGCAAAAATCAAGGAAGGCTCTCTAGCGTCTAGCTCAGGTGACTATGTGGCTGATGGTATCACCAATTAAATGCTAAATTCCAAAGGAAGAGAAGGGCTGAGTGAAGAGGCAGGCGAGTTCCATTTACTCTACCATATCTGTGGGATACACTGAAATAGAGTTATCTAGGAATCTATTAGAAATAAAAACTAAAGTTCTGGGGAGAGATTTAAGCTAGACATGCAGACTTGGGTCTTACTGGCATATAGGTTATAATTAAAACCAGGGGAAGAGATGAGATCACCCAGGGAGAATGGGAATAGAGAAAAGGACAGAAATCCAAGGACTAAACTCTGGAATGGGTTAGGAAATCTTTGGTCATATTGTCTTGTACATTTTTCTGGGACTTTGGAGTTTACCAATTGCTTTTATATCTCTTATCTTACTCAATTCTCATCTGAGGTGTTCTGTAAACTAACTGGTAAAGTCAGGTGTGATTGTGCTGATGCCAAGACTGCAATAGATCCAATCCACTGGATGAGCAGGAGGTGGGAGCCAGCAGTCCCCCCCCTTATATCCTTCACAGAGGATATTCCCAGCTGTTGACTCAGAGCCCTAGGTTAGCGTGACCCAGTGTGAATTCTTAAAAGGACTTGAAATCCTTGCTAGACGTCTGGTTAAGAGCATGGCCAGGCTGTGGCCTGCGTTGGAAGGGCTGTGGAGGATCAACCTGCCTGCCTGCCTCTGTGGGTCCTGAAGGCAGCAGTCCATTAGTCCCGCCTGGCCAGGGGCCGCAGGCTAGGAGGAAAGGCATCCTTTCCAGAGACAGAAATAAGGCAGCAACAGAATTTTCTTCTCCTTGAATGCCTGTTGTCAGTAGGAGGCATTAAGGCTGGCCTGGCCCTGTATAGCAGAAGCAGATGGATAGTCTAAGCAGGATGTGGAAATGCCACACACCAGCAGAGTAGAATCTGTTCTGAGGTTTGAACCTTGCAAAGAATAGTTCTTTCTCCTCTTTTAGACTTGAGGATCTGGCTTTTGATAAACGATTTTATTTATTCTTGTGATGGTCCTGTCTCATTTTCACGTGGTGAAACCACTCCAAAGTAACTTCCTCTTGTAAAGGTCATTTACAGTAAGTGATGTGCTCCAGGTACATCTTGCACTGAAAACAAATCATCAGGGGACTTCCGTTACCTCTCATATCTAAGAGCCTGGTACTCTAAGTTTGTAACCACTAGAGTATATTTTCTTGATTTTGCACAGATGATATGAGTGATGGATACATAAAGTCTGTACTAACTACTATTTATAAAATAAAATGTCTGAGTCTCTCAAAGGCAGTTTGGAAAATTCAGGGCCCTCCTAAGAGATAAATGAAAACACCATCAGTAGACCTGCAACCCTGAGGAAGTCCATCTTAAAGTTACTAGGCCTGTGGACAGGGATGAAACGGACAAACCTCAAGTACTTTGCCCTAGTCCAGAGCAGGGAACTGACTTTTTCTCTGAGAAGAAACTTTAGAGGCCAAAGGAAGACAAAGATTGAAAATAAATTCCTCTCTGAAAGGGTATAAACTTGCTGTGGAAAAGATTTCAGAAGTCTTCCGGCTAATGCATCTTTCTCCCCAGCCTAGTTTCATGCTGAGGCTCTGTGCCCAAATTCTAACAGAGAACCAGCTTCTGATGGTGGCTAGCATTATTCATTTATAACTCCCCTCCCCATTTGTGGATTATCAATGACAACATCTAAATGAACAGTTGGTTCCCCTTTGTGCCTTATTCATCAATCTGTGCATTCCCAAAGACTACTAATTTTTATTTTCACCCCAGGTTAAACATACTCAGGAACCTGCTGCCAAGTGCCACCCCAAATCCCAAAGTTACATATAAATGATTTGGGGGTTGTCTATTGTTTTAGAAAATTCCTGGCAAGCTCCCTACAGAAAAATGAGAGTTGACCTCATTAAAAAATCATGTCATAATCACTGGCCCATTTTCTTTCTAGTTTTGGTGATGATATCCTTATATCAGCAAAGCAGAATTAAACTGTCAGATTCCTGAAGCACTTCCCCTTTGGACTTACCTGTGGAAATTGCTGAGTGGGAAGGGTCAGTGAACTGGGGCTCCAGGATTTAGTTCAGTGACTTTGGCAGCCTGACCAAAACCATCCCCTGCCTTCCCACTGCTTTTTATGCAGCCCTGAGTTGTTAATGACCACCAGCTGTGGGGCCACCCCTCCAATCGCTTTGCCTTGCCTCCCGGATCTTCAGTTCTTTCAGGGCTACGGGGCTTCTATATTCTCCTGCTCTCTGGCTTCCTCTGCCTCAAGGATCTCCACCTCCCAGAGCGTTGCCAGCTCAGCAGGAGTTTCCCTGGTGTGAGTTCTTTTGCTTTATGGCAACTGAGCTCTCACGTTTCTAATCTGGAAGCACCCTGAAATTAAGGTGTAAAAAACTGAATTTTGGAGACCAAAGAGATTTAGTGAAATTGAATTTCAGGTATTGTCTAGGTCTTCTTGGAGTTGATCGTGCTGTGTGGGGGCCTCCTGTCCATGGCTTTGGAGCAGTTTGATAATTTGAAATATCACTTAGCCATGATAGGTCCCTGGTAGAGCCAGAATCCAGCAGATTTCTGAACTAGGTCTCCATCCAGTGCCATTTTCGAAGTTGAATCAACACCACTCACAAGCTATGTGACCTTGGGCAAGTTATTGAAACTCTTTGGGCCTCAGTTTCCTCAGATGTAAAATGGGAGCAATGATACTCAGAGTGTTAATATAAACTTTAGGGCTTCCCTGGTGGTGCAGTGGTTGAGAATCCGCCTGCCAATGCAGGGGACACGGGTTCGTGCCCTGGTCCGGGAAGATCCCACATGCCGCGGAGCGGCTGGGCCTGTGAGCCATGGCCACTGAGCCTGCACGTCTGGAGCCTGTGCTCTGCAACGGGAGAGGCCACAACAGTGAGAGGCCCACGTACCACAAAAAACAAACAAACAAAAACTTTAAATGAGATTTTTGTGTAACACATGGTAGATGCTCAATGAATTTCAGTCCCTTAACCCTACCCTTTACATTTTAAAGGGAATCTATTCACCTGCCTCACCTCTTGCTTAGTAGGCGGGGTGAGGCTTGCGTTGGTACCTCTAGGGTACCTCTAGGAAAGATGTTAGGTAATAGGAAGTCACAGGGATTGGTCTTTCTCAGATCCTAGCTTACACTGGTAAGACCAATAGATCCTCTGTCTGAATTCAGCTCCACTTCAGAGGATGCTTGCAAGTTCATTTCTGGGAAAAGCCTATTAGTAAGCAAGACCAGGACTCCTCATTAACATACCGCAGCCCAGAACCTTGGAGATGACAGTAATTTAATTTTACACTATGGGGTAGAATCTGCTAGGCCATATATCTGGATTTTGTATATGGCTCTCAAGAGCAGAAGTACTTGTCACAGAACATGACATTACCAGGTCCATAGTCTACATAATTATTTGCACAACTCCCAACTCTTTGCAGCAGGAATCCTCTTATTCATGTTTATTTCCCTTAAGTACCAACCATATTGCATATTGAAAGTGCTCATTAAATTGGATTAAATTAACTCAGTATCCCAGAGTATAACACTGAAAAAAAAAAGTAATTTAACACTGCTAGAGCACAAGATCTAGACTGACTAAAAGAACCAGGAAGAAACCAAAGCTGAGCAGAATCTTTTCTATGTACCAGACTTTGCTCTATGTACCACATAACTTTTATCTGTGGACTTTCGCCATCTGTTAGAAAACAGACATTGCACTCAAGAAGACTATCTTAGAAATATGTTGTTAGTAGTGTAATTGGCTAGAACAGTGGCTGGAGTAGATAGTCTTGTTTCTGAAGCCATGCCTAGTTACTTACCAGCAAGAGATAACCACCCCGCCCCCCCCACCCCGGGATGTGTTAGGAAGACAGCAGTGTGTTACCAGTCATTCTGTGCTGCCTGGGAGGAATGCTATTGCTTAGAATTTAACTTTCTCAGTCAATTATTACCTCCCCTTTGTTTTGTCCTCGATGTTTATAGAGTATTTGCTACTGTTAATTCATTAATTAAAATTCCCCTTTCCCTTAAGGCATAGTTTTGCTACTTTCCAGCTCATCATTGGTATGTTTGTTTGTTTGTTTTGTTTTGTTTTTGACTGAGAGCTGAAATGGAAGTGTTCTGAACTGGAGGAGAGAAGAGTAGAGAAAGTGATTTAATCTTAGAATGGATCGGGGTGTTAACAGACTGTTGAGGTTGTCTCCACCACTAAATTTTAACTCCTGAGGGCAGAGACTGTGTTTTATTCGTTTATGTATCCCCCTGCCTAGTGGAGTTCCATGGTGGCTGTTTAATAAATACTTACTGATTAATAAATGAGTCAAATATAACCAACATTGCATAAAGTTATAGGTGTGAAATTGGTAGTATAGGTAATATGCACCAGAGAATCTCTGAAGAAGAAGAAATCACCTTGGGCCAGGATGGTCAAGGAAACTTCTGTGGAAGGAATAAGAAAGTTCCACGGAAGAATTTAACTCTCTGGACAGAGATGGGATAGAATGTGGAAAGGACATGGGCTTCCAAATCACTTATACTCTGTGAACCTCAATTTCTCCTCTATCTAAACATTTATATTTTTAAAATGGGAATAGTAAATATATCATAAGAGTAAATGAGATAGCTATATAAAGTAATTAGTACAGAGTGTGATGCACACAAAAGAATTTTCTTCCCTTTGTAAGTTACCTTTCTTTTACTAGCCTGTATAGTCATCCCATTGGATTTGAAAGCTGTCCTGACAGTATTCTGGAGTCCATGGTGTCATTTCCTAGACATCAGTGGAGATATTCCCCTGGTGCAAGATACTTCAGAGAGGCTTTGTTCCTTCTCTAAGAAAAAATGAGATGAATAAGCATGCTAAATACTTTCTATTTTCAAACCTTGAGCACATATGACCATGTTGGACATGGAACACCTTTACTAGGCAATGCATCCCCAATTTTATTTCCATTTCCACCTCGAAGAACTTTATTATGGGAAGAGCTCTTGGAGATAATTTAGTACATCTCTTTATTTTACATATTAAAAACCCCTCAGCCCAGAGCAATTAAGTGATTTACTCAGCTAGTTAGTGGAAGAATTTTGAACTATACTTGGGGGCTTTTGATTTCTTACCCAGTGCTCTTTACAACATATCAGGCTATTTCACATTTTCATCAACACTGGCAACTCAGTTTTTTGGGGGCAAGGGGTTTCAGAGACATCCTTTATGTGAGCTCTGGCTTGTCTATCAAATGACTAGGAGAATCAAGTGATTAATACAAATATACGACATTCCTGATAAATTCATGATTCCTGACTTTTACAATATTGGTTATTCTAGATGACTTCTTGGTCCTGCAAGATGACATTTTGTTATTTCCCAAGATATTCACTTTTTTCAAGTTTGAACACATTGTTAACATCTTCTAATTTTATATCCCAAATTTCAATTAAATTTTATCTGAATTTAATTTATCAATGTATTATAAAATTAATTAAACTTTAACAGTTTAAAACCATGTTTTTTTCCCTTAATAATTTTCCCCAGTGGATGTACCAGATTAATCCAAGAAATTCTTGAATACTTCTTTAGGCAAATTGGATGGAAACACATGTTCCTCAATTTTGTTTTCTGTATTTACTGAAGAATTATCTTCTCATTTTTTCTACTCTTAGAGGACAATTTACTCATTCATTCAGCAAATATTTATTAAGTACGTGATATGTGCCAGACTCCTTGCTAGGCAATGGGAATACAGTATTGAACAATGAAAACAATGGAAGTAGAGGGAGATGAAGAACAAAGAATGAACAACTGAAAAATGAAAAACAAAATCATAGCAAATAATGAGAGTGCTAAAAAGAAAATGATTAGGATAATACCAAAGAGTAACTGGAAGGGGCTTACATTAGACAGGGTGGTCAGGAAAGTGTTCTCTAAGGGGGTGATGTTGAGATAAGACTTGAAGAATGAGAATGAACCAGTTATGCAAAGAGCTGGGAAAAGAGTGTTCTAAACAGAGGAAACTGCAAGTACTAAGATCTTGAGGCAGGAAAGGGCTTGACATGTTTGAAGAGCAGGAGGGAGACCAACCTGGCTAGAGCATAGTGAACAAGCAGGAGAGAATGGGACATGAGGCTGCAAAGACAGGTAGAGACCAGACCATGCAGGGCCTTGTCAGCCACAGTAAAGAGTTTGGATCTTAGCAACAGGAAGCAAAAAGTTTTAAACAGGGTAGTGACATAATCTATTTTTTTCCTTTTTAAAAAAGTGGAGATATGATTAACATACAATGAAATATACAATAATCATACAATACACAATATACACATGCAATCTGCATGTGTAAAGTGTGGTTTTGAAAACTGCATATGCCAGTATAACTCATACCTTATCAGATACGGAACATTTCTATCAGCCTAGAATGATTCCTTAAGCCCGTTCCCAATCATTCTCCACACTCCTTCATAATAACTGTTAGATTTCTTTCACACAGATTAGCTTCACCTATTCTAGAACTTTATATAATTGGAATCATATAATATGTACTCTTCTGTGTCTAGCTTCTGTCATTTAGCATGTTTTTGAGGTTCATCCACAGTTTGTATCAGAAACTTTTAAATTCTGAGTAGAATTCCATTTAATGGATATACCACAGTTTGTTTCTCCATTCACCTGTTGATGAACATTTGAGTTGTCCACTATAAATAAAGCTGCTATGAATATCCTTGTACAAGTCTTTTTGTATACATATGGCTTCATTTATCTTGGGTAAATAACTAGAAGTAGAATTGCAGGTGTGTAGGGCTAGGTGTGTGTTTAATTTAATGAGAAACTGACAGACGTTACCAAAGTGGTTAAATCATTTTTACACTCCCATCAGCAATGTGTGAGAGTTCTGTTTGCTGCACATCCATCCTCACCAACATTTGGCAGTGACAGCTTTTCTTTTTTTGTTGTTATTCTAGTGGGTGTAAAATGGTATCTCATTGTGGTTTAATTTGTGTGTGTGTGTGTGTATGTGTGTGTTTTAATGAAATGTTTCCCATCATAGTGGATTCTTTTTTTTTTTTTTTCCAATTTATTTATTTTGCTTGCACTGGGTCTTGGTTGCGGAAGGTGGGCTCCTTAGTTGTGCTCAAGAGCTCTTTTGTTGTGGCATGAATGTGGGATCTCGTTCCCTGACCAGGGATTGAACCCGGGCCCCCTGCATTGGGAGTGTGGAGTCTTAACCACTGTGACACCAGGGAAGTCCCTAATTTGTGTTTTCTTGATGCATAAAGCTGTTAAGGATTTTTTCATATGTTAATTGTCCACCTGTACATTTTCCTTTATGAAGTGCCTGTCTCAGTTTTTACCCCTTTTTCAGTTGGGCTTGTTTGTCTTTTTATTATTGACTAGGAGGTATTTATATACAAATCCTTTTTCCTGTATGTGTATTGTGAATATTTCCTAGGCTAAGTTTTGCCTATTCATTTTCTTATCAGTGTCTTTTGAAGAACAACATTTTAAATATTTAAAGAATAGTTTTAAATTTATGAAAAAATTGGGAAAAATAAAAATAGTACAGAAATTGCTTATATTTCCTTTACCTATGTTTACCTGTTAACATTTTTATCCATTTGCTTTATCATTTTCACTGTCTGTGTCTTTCTACACACTCATCTTGCCACACACACACATACATACAGTTTTTTTCTGAACAGTCTGAGAACAAGTTGGAAGCATCATGGTCTTTTACCTTCAAATACTTCAGAGTATATTTCCTAAGAATAAGGATATACTATGACTTAACCACCCGATGTTGATCAACTTCAGCAAATTTAGCATTGATATGAAACTTTAGTCTATTGTCCATACTCCAATTTTTTTTTTTTTTTTTTTTTTTGGCTGTGTTGGGTCTTTGTTGCTACGCATGGTCTTTCTCTAGTTGCAGCGAGCGGGGGCTACTCTTCGCTGCAGTGTGCAGGCTTCTCGTTGCAGGGGTGTCTCTTGTTGCGGAGCAGGGGCTCTAGGCACACAGACTTCGGTAGCTGTGGCATGCAGGTTCAGTAGTTCTGACTTGTGGGCTCTAGAGCACAGGCTCAGTAGTTGTGGTGCACGGGCTTAGTTGCTCCGCAGCATGTGGGATCTTCCTGGACCAGGGAACAAACCTGTGTCCCCTGCATTGGCAGGCAGATTCTTAACCACTGTGCCACCAGGGAAGTCCCTCTTATTATCTTTTAAGAGTGTATAATCACTTTCATTACTACTAATGGTAATTTGTATCTTTTTACTTTGTCGGTCTTGCTAAAAGTATATCAATTTTACTGATCTTTTCAAAGAACTGCTTTCTTTTCCTTTTTTTTATTGTTGTTTTTGTTTTCAGTTTCATTGATTCCTGCTCTTATCTTTATTTCCTTCCTTCTACTTTCCTTGGATTTAGTTTGTTCATCTCTGATTTCTTAAAGTGAAAGCTTAGTTTATTCATTTGAAACTTTTCTTCTTTTCTAATATAAGCATTTGATGCTATAAATTTCCCTCTAAGCATTGCATTCTAAAATTTTTGATTTGTTGTATTATTTTTGTTCAGTAAAACTTTTTTATAATTTCACCTGAGACTTTGACTTTTTTGCTGTTGTTGTTTGTTTTTATTAATTTTTATACTTTGACTTTTTGATTATTTAGAAACATGTTGTTTACTATCCAAATATTCAGAGATTTTCCTGTTATCTTTCTGGTTTTGATTTCTAGTCTAATTCCATTATGGTCCGAAAACATACTTTGCATGATTTAAACTCTTTTAAATTTGTTAAGGTTAATTTTATAGCCCAGCATATGACCTATCTTGATTATACTTTCCATGTACACCTAATTAGTTTTTCCATGTACACTTGAAAAAAACATTTATTTTGCTGTTGTTAGGTGGAGTAGTCTATAAATGTCAGTTAGATCCATTTGGTTGAGCTCTTCTATATGCTTACTAATTTTTGCCTAGTAGTTCTATCGATTACTGAGAAAGGAGTGTTGATACTCCAACTATAATTGTGGAGTCTCCTATTTTTCCTTTCAATTCTATCAGTTTTGCTTCATGTATTTTGAAACTCTTCTATTAGATGTATACACATTTAGGATTATTATATATTCTTGGTGAATTTACCCTTTATCATTATGTAATGACCCTCTTAATCCCTGCTAATTTTCTTTGTTCTGAGACTTCGTAGTTCTTAGTTATTATTTCTTCAAATAATAATTTGTCTCACTCCCTCTTGCGAGAGCACTGAATCACAACTAACTGCTGAACAATCATTGATAGGAAGGCACTGGAAATCACCAAAAAAGATATCCCACATCCAAAGACAAAGGAGAAGCTGCAATGAGATGGTAGGAGGGGCGCAATCACAATAAAATCAAATCCCATAACCACTGGGTGGGTGACTCACAAACTGGAGAACAATTATGCCACAGAAGTCCACCCACTAGAGTGAAGGTTCTGAGCCCCATGTCAGGCTTCACAACCTGGGGGTCCAGCAACGGGAGGAGGAATTCCCAGAGAATCAGACTTTGAAGGCTAGCGGGATTTGATTGCAGGACTTCAACAGGACTTGGGGAAACAGGGACTCTTGGAGGGAACACACAAAGTAGCGTGTGCATCAGGACCCAGGGGAAGGAGCAGTGACCCCATAGGAGACTGAACCAGACCTACCTGCTAGTGTTGCAGGGTCTCCTGTAGAGGCAGGGGGTGGTTGTGGTCCACTGTGGGGACAAGGACACTGGCAGCAGAAGTTCTGGGAAGTACTTTTTGGTGTGAATCCTCCCAGAGTCTGCCATTAGCCCCACCAAAGAGCCAGGTAGGCTCCTGTGCTGGGTCACCTCAGGCCAAACAACCAACAGGGAGGAAACCCAGATCCACCCATCAGCAGACAAGTGGATTAAAGTTTTACTGAGCTCTGCCCATCAGAGCAACACCCAGCTCTACCCACCACCAGTCCCTCCCATCAGGAAGCTTGCACAAGCCTCTTAGCCTCATCCACCAGAGGGCAGACAGCAGAAGCAAGAAGAACTACAATTCTGCAGCCCATTGAACAAAAACCACATTCACAGAAAGACAGTCAAAATGAAAAGGCAGAGAACTATGTACCAGATGAAGGAACAAGATAAAACCCCAGAAAAACAACGAAATGAAGTGGAGATAGGCAACCTTCCAGAAAAAGAATTCAGAATAATGATAGTGAAGATGATCCAGGCCATTGGAAAAAGAATGGAGGCAAAGATCAAGAAGATACAAGAAATATTTGACAAAGACCTAGAAGAATTAAAGAACAAACAAACAGAGATGAACAATACAATAACTGAAATAAAAAATGCACTA
This sequence comes from Kogia breviceps, assembly GCF_026419965.1. Classification (NCBI taxonomy): domain Eukaryota; kingdom Metazoa; phylum Chordata; class Mammalia; order Artiodactyla; family Physeteridae; genus Kogia; species Kogia breviceps. Next base: position 24,525,893 of record NC_081323.1, read on the forward strand.
GAAGGAATTAATAGCAGAACATCTGAGGCAAAGAACGGATAAGTGACCTGGAACACAGAAGGGTGGAATTCACTGCTGTGGAACAGAATAAAGAAAAAAGAATGAAAAGAAATAAAGACAACCAACGAGACCTCTGAGACAACATTAAACATACCAACATTCACATTATAGGGGTCTCAGAAGGAGAAGAGAGAAAGGACCCGAGAGAATATTTGAAGAGACTAAAGGCGAAAACTTCCCTAACATGGGAAAGGAAATACCCACCCAAGTCCAGAGAACTCAGAGAGTCCCAGGCAGGATAAACCCAAGGAGAAACAAGGCGAGACACACAGTAATCAAACTGACAAAAATTATTAAAAGCAACAAGGAAAATACGACAAATACCATACAAGGGAACTCCCATAAGGTTAACAGCTGATTTCTCAGCAGAAACTCTACAAGCCAGAAGGGAGTGGCACCATATACTGAAAGTGATGAAAGGGAAGAACCTACAAACAAGATTACTCTACCTGGCAAGGATCTCATTCAGATTCAAAGAAGAAATCAAAAGCTTTACAGATAAGCAAAAGCTAAGATAATTCAGCATCACCAAACCAGCTCTATGACAAATGCTAAAGGAAGTTCTCTAAGTGGAAAACACAAGAGAAGAAAAGGACCTACAAAAACATACCCCAAACAATTAAGAAAATGGTAATAGGAACATATGTATTGTTAATCACCTTAAATGTGAATGGATTAAATGCTCCAACCAAAAGACACAGGCTCACTGAATGGATACAAAAACAAGACCCATATATATGCTGTCTACAAGTGACCCACTTCAGACCTAGGGACAAATACAGACTGAAAGTGTGGGGATGGAAAAAGATATTCCATGCAAATGGAAATCAAAAGAAAACTGGAGTAGCAGATAAAATAGACTTTAAAATAAAGAAAGTTACAAGAGACAAGGAAGGGCAGTACATAATCATCAAAGGATTAATCCAAGAAAAAGATATAACAATTATAAATATATATGCACCCAACACAGAAGCACCTCAATACATAAGGCAAATGCTAAGAGCTATAAAAGAGGAAATCAACAGTAACACAATAAAAGTGGGGGAGTTTAACACCTCACTTACACCAATGGACAGATCATCCAGACAGAAAATTAATAAGGAAACACAAGCTTTAAATGACACAATAGACCAGATAGATTTAATTGATATTTATAGGACATTCCATCCGAAAACAGTAGATTACACTTTCTTCTGAAGTGCACATGGAATATTCTCCAGGATAGATCACATCTTGGGTCACAAATCAAGCCTTGGAAAATTTAAGAAAATTGAAATCATATCAAGCATCTTTTCAGACCACAATGTTATGAGATTAGAAATCAATTACAGGGGAAAAAAACGTGAAAAACACAAACACATGGAGGCTAAACAATACATTACTAAATAACCAGGAGATCACTGAAGAAACCAAAGAGGAAATCAAAACATACTTAGAGACAAATGACAATGAAAACATGACGATCCAAAACGTATGGGATGCAGCAAAAGCAGTTCTAAGAAGGAAGTTTATAGCAATTCAATCTCACCTCAAGAAACAAGAAAAATCTCAAACAATCTAACCTTACACCTAAAGGAACTAGAGAAAGAAGAACAAACAAAACGCAAAGTTAGTAGAAGAAAAGAAATCATAAAGATCAGAGCAGTAATAACTGAAATAGAAACAAAGAAAACAATAAAAAAGATCAATAAAACTAAAAGCTGGTTCTTTGAGAAGATAAACAAAACTGATAAACCTTTAGCCAGATTCATCAAGAAAAAGAGGGAGAAGACTCAAATCAATAAAATTATAAATGAAAAATGAGAAGTTCCTATGGACACCACTGAAATACAGAGCATCATAAGAGACTACTACAAGCAACTCTATGCCAATAAAATGGACAACCTGGAAGAAATGGACAAATTCACAGGAAGGTGTAACATTCCAAGACTGAACCAAGAAGAAACAGAAAATATGAACAGACCAATCACAAGTAATGAAATTGAAACTGTAATAAAAAATCTTCCAACAAACAAAAGTCCGGGACCGGATGGCTTCACAGTTGAATTCTACCAAACATTTAGAGATGAGTGAACAACATTCTTCTCAACTCTTCCAAAAAACTGCAGAGGAATGAACACTTCCAAACTCATTCTATGAGGCCACCTTCATCCTGATACCAAAACCAGACAAAGATACTACAAAAAAAGAAAATTATAGGCCAATATCACTGATATAGTTGCAAAAATCCTCAACAAAATACTAGCAAACAGAATCCAACAATACATTAAAAGGATCATATACCATGATCAAGTGGAATTTATCCCAGGGATGCAAGATTCTTCAATATACACAAATCAATCAATGTGATACACCATATTAACAAATTGAAGAATAAAAACCATATGATCATCTCAATAGATGCAGAAAAAGTTTTTGACAAAATTCAGCATCCATTTATGATAAAATACTCTCCAGAAAGTGGGCATAGAGGGAACCTACCTCAACATAATAAAGGCCATATATGACAAACCCACTGCAAACATCATTCTCAATGGTGAAAAACTTAAAGCATTTCCTCTAAGATCAGGAACAAGACAAAGATGTCTACTCTCACCACTATTATTCAACGTAGCTTTGGAAGTCCTAGCCATGGCAGTCAGAGGAGAAAAAGAAATAAAAGGAATACAAATTTGAAAAGAAGTAACATGCCACTGTTTGCAGATGACATGATACCATACATAGACAATCCTAAAGGTGCTACCAGAAAACTACTAGAGCTAATCAATGAATCTGGTAAAGTTGCAGAATACAAAATTAATGCACAGAAATCCCTTGCATTCCTATACACTAATGATGAAAAATATGAAAGAGAAATTAAGGAAACAATCCCTTTCACCATTGCAAGAAAAAGAATAAAATACCTAGGAATAAACCTACCTAAGGAAGTAAAAAACCTGTACTGAGAAAACTATATGACACTGATGAAAGAAATCAAAGATGACACAGATGGAGAGATATACCATGTTCTTGGATTGGGAGAATCAACATTGTGAAAATGACTATACTATCCAAAGCAATCTACAGATTCAATGCAATCCCTATCAAATTACCAGTGGCATTTTTTACAGATCTAAAACAAAAAATCTTAAAATTTGTATGGAGACACAAAAGACCCCGAATAGCCAAAGCAATCTTGAGGGAAAAAAAACGGAGCTGGAGGAATCAGACTCCCTGACTTCAGACTATACTACAAAGCTACAGTAATCAAGACAATATGGTATTGGCACAAAAACAGAAATACAGATCAATGGAACAGGATAGAAAGCCCAGAGATAAACCCACACACCTATGTTCAACTAATCTATGACAAAGGAGGCAAGGATATATGATGGAGAAAAGACAGTCTCTTCAATAAGTGGTGCTGGGAAAACTAGACAGCTAAATGTAAAAGAATGAAATTAGAACACTTCCTAACACTGTATACAAAAATAAACTCAAAATGGATTAAAGACCTGAATGTAAGGCCAAACACTATAAAACTCTTAGAGGAAAACATAGGCAGAACATCTGTGACATAAATCACAGCGAGATCCTTTTTGACCCACCTCCTAGAGAAATGGAAATAAAAATAAACAAATGGGACCTAATGAAACTTAAAAGCTTTTGCAGATCAAAGGAAACCATAAACGAGATGAAAAGACAACCCTCAGAATTGGAGAAAATATTTGCAAATGAAGCAACTGACAAAGGATTAATCTCCAAAATATACAAGCAGCTCATGCAGCTCAATATCAAAAAAACAAACAACCCAATCCAAAAATGGGCAGAAGACCTTAATAGACATCTCTCCAAAGAAGATATACAGATTGCCAACAAACATATGAAAGAATGTTCAACATCACTAACCATTAGAGAAATGCAAATCAAAACCACAATGAGGTATCACCTCACACCTGTCAGAATGGCCATCATCAAAACATGTACAAACAATACATGCTGGAAAGGGTGTGGAGAAAAGGGAACCCTCTTTCACCATTGGTGGGAATGTAAACTGATACAGCCACTATGGAGAACAGTATGGAGGTTCCTTAAAAAACTAAAAATAGAACTACCATATGATCCAGCAATCCCACCACTGGGCATATACCCTGAGAAAACCATAATTCAAAAAGGGACATGTACCACAATGTTCACTGCAGCAGTATTTACAATATCCAGGACATGGAAGCAACCTAAGTGTCCATCGACAGAAGAATGTATAAAGAAGATGTGGCACATATATACAATGGAATATTACTCAGCCATAAAAAGAAATGAAACTGAGTTATTTATAGTGAGGTGGATGGACCTAGAGTCTGTCATACAGAGTAAGGCAGAAAGAGAAAAACAAATACTATATGCTAACACATATATATGGAATCTAAAAAAAATGGTTTTGATGAACCTAGGGGCAGGACAGGAATAAAGATGCAGATATAGAGAATGGACTTGAGGACATGAGAAGGGGGAAGTGTAAGCTGGGATAAAGTGAGAGAGTAGCATTGACATATATATACTACCAAATGTAAAATAGATAGCTAGTGGTAAGCAGCTGCATAGCACAGGGAGATCAGCTTGGTGCTTTATGACTACCTAGAGGAGTGGGATAGGGAGGATGGAAGGGAGGCACAAGAGGGAGGGGATGGATATGGGGATATATGTATATATGTAGCTGATTCACTTTGTTATACAGCAGAAACTAACAGAATATTGTAAAGCAATTATACTCCAATAAAGATGTTAAAAAAAAAAAGTTGAAGCCAAAGCTGAAGCCAGATAGCTCCTGCGGTAGCATTGTTAAAATTGCAGACTATGACCTATAACTGGTCCCAATACCTCCATGGCTTAAGCTTTTTCTTATCACTCTAGCTTAGGTGTTAGCAAACTATAGCCCACAGGCCAAATCTGGCTCACCACCTGTTTTTGTAAATAAAGTTTTATTGGAATGCAGCCATGCTCATTCACTTGCATATTGTCCACGGCTGCTCTCATGCTATAGTGGCTGAGGTGAATAGTTTTGACAGAGACCACATTGTGCACAAAGTCTAAAATATTTATTCTTTGGCTTTTTACAGAAAAATTTGCCAATCCCTGCTCTAGTTTTTTTTTTTAATAAAAGTTTTATTTAGATATAATTTATCTACCATAAGGTTTACCAGTTTAAAGTGTACAATTCAATCGTTTTTAGTATATCTACAGAGCTCTGCAACAATCACCATAATCTAGTTTTAGAATATTTTTATCATCCCCCAAAGATACTTTATACCTATTAGCAACCATTCTCATCCCCCTCACCCTTCCGTCCACTCCCCAGCCTTAGGCAACCACTAATCTACTTTTGGTCTCTGTAGTTTTGTCTATTCTGGATATTTCAAATAAATGAAATAAAACACATAGCTTTTGTCTGGATACTTAGCATAATGTTTTCAAAATTCATCAATGTTGTAGCACGTATCAGTACTTATTTATTTTTATGGCTGTATAATGTTCCGTTGTATGAATATACTACATTTTGTTTATCAATTTATCAGTTGGTGGACATTTGGGTTGCTTCTACTTGTTAGCTATTATGAATAATGCTGTTATGCACATTTATGCACAATTTTTTTGTGTGGACATGTGTTTTCACTTCTCTTGGGTAGATACCTAGGCATAGAATTGTTGGATCATATGCTAACTGTAACATTTTGAGGAACTGCTAAACTGTTTTTCAAAGTAGCCACACCCATATCTCCTTATTCTGATACCTTGGGTTCACAAGGAAATTATGGCTCATTAGCCAGGACTGTGGATAGAAAATAGATATTGGAGAGAAACTAGATCTCCAAGTATGCACTAAATTAGCCACGTGGTTCAAATTCATACTACCTATGTAGTTCAGGAATGCTGAACTGAGAAATGAACATAAAGTGGGTTCAGAACTTTGGAAATCCAGAGGGCTCCATGGACTGGGTGAATCTAAAAGACTATATCCAGATAAACTATAATTTAGGAGTAAAAGCAAAATAAATGCATTTAAAGAACTACAGAGACTTAGAATATTTACCATCGAAACAATCTTGCTGAAAGACCTATTAAGAAATGTACTCGGGCTTCCCTGGTGGCGCAGTGGTTGAGAGTCCGCCTGCCGAGGCAGGCGACACGGGTTCGTGCCCCGGTCCGGGAAGATCCCGCATGCCGCGGAGCAGCTGGGCCCGTGAGCCATGGCCGCTGAGCCTGCGCGTTCGGAGCCTGTGCTCCGCAATGGGGGAGGCCACAGCAGTGAGAGGCCCGCATACCACAAAAAAAAAAAAAAAAGAAAGAAAAAGAAATGTACTCAAACCAGTATAAAAATGAACCAAGTTTCCATCAATGGATGAATGGATAAAGAAATTGTGATATACACAAACACACACCCACACACGAATATTATTTAGCCATAAAAAAGAATGAAATCTTTCCATTTGTGACAAAATGGATGGACCTCAAGGGCATTATGTTAAGTGAAAGAAGTCAGATAGAGAAAAACAAATACCTTATAATCGCCCTTGTATGTGGAATTTAAAAACAACAACAACAACAACAACAAGCTCATAGATACAGAGAACAGACTAGTGGTTGCCAAAGTCCGGGGGCAGGGGTAGGAGAAATGGGTGAAGGAGGTCAAAAGGTTAAAAGAAAGAAAAGCAATGGCAGTGATAATTTAACTGACTTACTACAGTATTGTCAGAATTAAACTGTGCTTTTCATAGTAGGTGAGCAAACAGTATTTGCTGAATGAATTAGCTAGTCAACTCTTGGTTTAAAAAACAACAACAAAACAAAATAAAAATGAACCAAGAAGGAAATAGGGGAGTATAAGAAGCAATGGTGAAAAAAAAGTTGCTAAAACATGTTGATAAATTGTGCTAGTTTATAAGACTAGCATACCCTTGAAGCTAAAATCCAACAAGGGCAGTAAGAGAAGCAAAAAAAATCCAGGCCAATCTTATTCATGAACATAGTTGCAAAAATCCCAAATAAAATATAAAGGAATCAAACTCAATTTCACTACCAAGAAGGATTTTTATCACAGGAATGCTTCTACATTAGAAACTTTACTTATATAGCTCAAAACTGTATAATCGTCTCAATATGTATCCAAAAATTTAAATTCTACACCCATTCACGATTTAAAACACCTATCTGCCATTATGTAAACATAATCGTGAACCTTTGGGGAAATGATATGTCAGTGAGATACATACAGCCTTGGAACCATGGATGGAAATGTGGGCATAAGCTCATAATTTCCCAATGATCGAAGTAGACAGATCTTTAGTGTAACCAAGAATTATCTAGTATGATAATGGTTTTGTATGGGATTGAAATTTTCCATAATAAAACATTTTAAAAATTACCTGGAACGTCTGTAAAATATTTAGATTTCAGGCCCCACTCCAGAGATTCTAATTTAGTAGGTCTGATGTGGGATTCAAGAAAACACAACATTAATCTCTTCTATCCTCTCCTGCTCCCAACCCCTAACCAACCCCCTCCCCATGCAATTGTACTTCAGACCACAATCTGAGAAACACTCTAATAGAATGTCTGTTTCATTTCAAGTGATACTTTGAAATGGAGATGTTCTTCATTATAGATACTTAACTTGTTATTAGACATTTTGTTTGATTTAAAATTAACATCCCTGGATAGATCACCACTGCCCTCTAAAGATGACTATTAGGTATAGATCTCTCCCAGAGCTCCAGAGGTAGTTAAATTTCCAAGAAATTTGTCATTGGACACATTTAGAGTGCATCCTATCCACAGTACACATTTAGGTTCAAACCAGGGTTTGAGGAAAACACAGGGGTTTTGGCTATTTTAATTACCTTATCTGCATTTTTTGAAACATGTATAACCTGCTCTTGAGCACTTTCCACATTCTGTCCTCCTCCTTTACTCTTTTACATACCACCTTTTTCAGTTCCCCTCCACAGAGAAAACCCCATGCCCCAAATTCAAGGCAGGGCTCTATCTAGAGTCTGGGAACATGGTTTTTTATAAAAGAGGAGGACCTATTAGGATATACTTTCTCCATTTTTCAACTCTGATTTAAAGTCTTCAGCAGATTACATCTTTTTGAATATGAGTAGTTACACCCCATATCAAAACCTTTCCCACTTTTTTCAAGACCCCTGCCCACCTAATTTGAAGCAGGTGATTTTGCCTCCTACTTTTCAGAACAAAACAGAACCCCCTAGTAGTAAACTCCCCTTAGCTCTTTCTATATCTTCTACTTCTCCTTTCTTTTAATCTCATTAAGAGACCCTCTCCCTGTTCAAAGTTCACCCTAACACTAGACCTCTTAATCATACCTTCGTGCTCCCTCTTTTCTCTCTCTTCTATACTTAACCTTCTTTCTGGAAATAGTACACCTTGGCTAGGTAGGCTCTTAAGTCTTGTCTTTTCTATTTGTTCTTTTCTCCCTTCCCCTACTACTCTCCTCTTAAGTTCCACTCTATTTCCCTTTCCAGCCTAAACTTCCCCTCCTAATTGCCTCTCCTCTGCGCATTCCATTCTTTCCTCAACCCTTTGTAATATGTCTCTCATGCCTCCCTCACCACTTTTGAAAATGTTTCCCAGGTCATCCTCAAACTCTGAATTGGCAAGCCAGTGGCTCCTTTGTACTCCTCATTTTCCTTGGCATCTCTGCAGCATGTGGCACTGCTGACCTCTCCCTTCCCCCAATACTATCTTGCCTTGATTTCTATGACATCACCTCCTCCTTTTTCTCTGATGGCTCCTTATCAGACCCACTTGATAGAGCACCCTCAGCTGCCAGTCTCCTAAATGTTAGCATTGCCAAAGACTCAAGAGCACCTAACTGTGTAGGGTTTTTGTGAAGGATAAATGAGATAATGCATAGAAAGTACTTGGCACTATGCCTAGCATACAGTAAGATTCATTCAATAAATGGTTGAGATGGTGATAATAATGACTTCACTATTTTCTTCCAGCTTCATACATTCTCGTTGTGTGATCTCACCCACTCTAAGTGCTTCAATTCCCATATACAAATTGATGACTCAAATTAATATCTCCAGAATTTGAGATCTCTTCCAAGATACATATCTTCCACTGCCTATCAGACATTTCCTGATAAAACTGTGTCCTCTTATAGTACCCTTAACATGGCCAATAACATTATAATTTGGGGTTAACATCTTAGTCTCTCCCACTACTAATGGATCTCCATGTGTAGCACATTCCCCTCAGAGAACAAAATCCTTCTTCCACATAATCAGATTCAGGGTGGATAGTTTGTAGTTTTCAAGAGTCGACGACTGCCCTTTGAAAACAAAACTATGTCTTCAAAAGGGCATATGACTTCCCCAATCCTACTTCAGATTCACTGCTTGACGGGGAACTCACTAATGGAACTTTTTATGAATTTCAATCCAATTAGTTTAAAAACAATTTAATGAAACCACATTTCTACTTACCTCAATACAGCTGGTCTTAAACATTAACTTTATTAATTTATAAAGCCCTAGTCTATGCCTTCTCCATCCACCTGGGCATGTTCTACAAGCCCAGTGGCAGTGAATGGGCCACTAGTTTCTGCATGGAGGCTGTAATACCTATGCAGACAGTTTCTGAATATGTGTAAAAACTATCCCTAATTGTTTGCAGGAATAAATATACACTTTCAGTGATTTTCTTTTCTGGCAGTTATCAAAAGAGCTCCCAACTTTTTTTGTGGAAATGGAACATGTTGAATGCTCATTCATAAAAGAAACTGCCACATATTTAAGACATCTAGAAAACACAGCCATTCTCAGGGATTTTAGTGAGTATTACTGATGCTAAATGATACCATTTTAATAGCTTATTTAAGCACAATCATCAATTGAAATTTTTCATGAATCTCAGTAAGTTAAAAATTAAATGAAGCCAAAGACAAATGTATTAACAGCCAGCAATACCTTGTATTGAGAAGAAACTTTTCTGGCTTGTGAAAATAAAGATAGTTTCTCTTTGATCTCAATGTATAGGTGTATGACAATAGATTTCCCAGACTGTTGGGCTGTTAATAAATAAAAATAATTTTAAATGAAAATTTCACTCACTTGAAAATATGTATTGAGCTATGTAGCAGGCACTGAAGAGAAGAAAGATAGTCTCTGCCTTCCAAAAACTTAGAGATTAGTGGAACCACAGATTAATAAATCAAGTAAAGGAAGGGCTAAGGCAACAGTACACGTAAGGCACAGAGGCCAGAGAGAGGACAGCTCTTTCCACAAATAGTTCCACGTGGCTAGAGGATGCAAGTAGTTGTGGGTGAAGGGAGGTATTGAGGTTGGAGAGAGGGGAAAGGGTTGGATATGCCATACTAAGAGATTTGGATTTTATTCAGTGAGTAGTCAAGAACTCCCTTCTCTGATAGTGGTGAAAAGGAGAAGACTGGTGGGGAAGTAAATCAGAGGTAAGGAGATTAGTTGGAGGCTACTGTAAATATCCAGCTAAGACATAAGAGGACCAAACCTAAGGCAGCAGGGATGAAGAATAGGGATTAAGACTTTCTCTTTATCTAAGCTTTAAGAGATTTGATTATGATGTTCCTTGATATAGTCTTCTTCATGCTTCTTGTTTTAAAGATTTGTTAAATGTCTGGGATCTATGGTTTTATAGTTCTCATCAAATTTGAAAATTTTTCAGTCATTATATCTTCAAATACTTTTTCTGTACCCTCCCTTCTCCTTTGGGGACTCCATTTATACATATATTAAGTCACCTGAAGTTGCCCCGCTGATACTCTTTTTCATTTGTAAGTCTTTTTCCTCTATGTGCTTCATTTTGGATTGTTTCTACTGCTATATCTTCAAGTTCTTTAGTCTTTTCTTCTGCAATGTATAATTGCTGACATGAGCACAATGATGGTATCACTTCCCAAGTTGAGGGATTCATGAACAAAAACATAGACTAGGGCTAGACAGAAAAGGAGAGATAAGGAGTTTGGTTTAGGGCATGTTAAGGCTGAGGTCCTTGTGGACATAGATAGCTGAATATATTCTTCCCCTGATTAGAGGGAATAAATGAATTAGAGGGGAGATTTCAGAGACATGAGTGAAGAGTGTGAAGCCATTGATTAGGTCATCCAGGGAGCATGTACTGAAAAACAAGAGGGTGGAAAACGAAGTATAGAGTACTCTAACATTTAAGGTGCTGCAGAGGAGGAAAAGTCAGTAAGAAAACTGAGGAGTACACAGAGAAGAAAGAGGTGAGCCAGGAGAGACTTGTCATCAAAGATAAGAGACAAGAGGAATTTCAAGAAGAAGAGAGTATTCTGCAGTGTCCAATGCTCTAGAAAAGTCAAGAATGAAAACGACAGAAAATTGTCTTTTAGCTATTTTATTTTATTTTATTTATTTTTTGGCCACACCGTGTCGCCTGCAGGATCTTAGTTCCCCAACCTGGGATTGAACCTGGGCTACGGCAGTGAAAGCTCTGAGTCCTAACCACCGGACTGCCAGGAAATTCCCTGTCTTTTAGCAACTTGGAGGTCACTGGTAACCTTAGAAACAGGTCTATTTTTTTTTTAAAGAATGACTTCCGTTCACTTGTTCATTCATCCATTCATTCAATGGACACTTATTTACCAGTGTCTGGGGATATAAAGATGAACGAGAGCCTCTATTCTGAGGGAGTTCTCTGTCTAATAAACAGCTATTGAAATAGCTTGATAAGTGTTTTGTTTGTTTGTTTTTTAAATTAATTAATTTATTTTTGGCTGCATTTTGTCTTCGTTGTTGCACACGGTCTTTCTCTAGTTGTGGCGAGCGGCAGATACTCTTCGTTGTGGTGCACGGGCTTCCCATTGCAGTGGTTTCTCTTGTTGCAGAGCAAGGGCTCTAGGCGTGCAGCCTTCAGTAGTTGTGGCTCGCGGGCTCAGTAGCTGTGGCACATGGGCTTAGTTGCTTGGCAGCATGTGGGATCTTCCCGGACCAGGGCTTGAACCCGTGTCCCCTGCATTGGCAGACGGATTCTTAACCACTGTGCCACCTGGGAAATCCCAATAAGGGTTAAAACAGAGTGAAGTATGAAGGACTGGTTGTTAGCACAAACAGAATGTCAGAGAAGCTTCTCCAGAGGAAAAACTAGAGCTAAAATCCAGAAGGATGAAGACACATAATTTTAAAAAGGGACAGGAGGACAGGAAACGTGAGGGGTAAAAACCCAAGAAATGAGTACTTAACCTTCTGAATTCATCATACTATCATGCTAACACAACTGGATCTGGCTAGGATTATTGGCAGATATTCAGGAAATAGAACCATACTCTAAAAGGACTGGAGGGACTTCCCTGGTGGCGCAGTGGTTGAGAATCTGCCTGCCAATGCAGGGGACACGGGTTTGAGCCCTGGTCCAGGAAGATCCCACATGCCACAGAGCAACTAAGCCCATGTGCCACAACTATTGAGCCTGCACTCTAGAGCCCGTGAGCCACAACTTCTGAAGCCTGTGCGCCTAGAGCCCAAGCTCTGCAACAAGAGAAGCTACCGAAATGAGAAGCCTGTGCACCACAACTAAGAGTAGCCCCCACTCACCACAGCTAGAGAAAGCCCACGTGCAGCAACTAAGACCCAACAACGAAGACCCAATGCAGCCAAAAATAAATAAATAAATAAATAAATTTATTAAAAATAAATAAATAAATAAAAGGACTGGAGAAGAAAGATCAAATCTTAAGGATAGGGTATAGCCAATAATGAGAAGGGTGAAAAACTTGGTTCATAAATAAATGACTCCTCTGTTCTCGAATCCTTACCTTGATTGCACTGACTGGTGATAACCTTGTTCTTGCCCTAAAACACTTACCTCCTAAATCTAAAGGTGATGACCTTATTAATTCTAATCTTGTCTTTCTAAAGTGACTATTCTCATATCTCATATCTCACTATTTGAGTCAGAAGAAGAAAAGATTTTTCTTGTACATCTGAAGAGTTATTTGCGATTAAAACATTACTCCTGGGCTTCCCTGGTGGCGCAGTGGTTAAGAATCTGCCTGCCAATGCAGGGGACATGGGTTCGAGCCCTGGTCCAGGAAGATCCCACTTGCCGCAGAGCAACTATGCCCGTGCGCTACAACTACTGAGCCTGTGCTCTAGAGCCCGCAAGCCACAACTACTGAGCCCGCACTCCTACAGCCTGTGCTCCACAACAAGAGAAACCACTGCAATGAGAAGCCCATGTACCGCAACAAAGAGTAGCCCCTGCTTGCCTCAACTAGAGAAAGCCTGCGTGCAGCAACAAAGACCCAACGCAGCCACACACAAAAATATTACTCCTATACCTATATTTTTGGTAACTTGCCAGATATTTTCATTAACTAATATGAGTGTATTGATTCTTTAATTTTGAACTTCTTACTAAAGAGAGAATACGGGAAAATGTAAGCTATTCCTAGAATATGATGAGTAAACCTTTCAAATCAACATACTCTTTCAGAGGCTTTTTTTTTTTTTTCATAAAAGAGCAGGTAGTCAATCCTAGAACATTTAAATAAAAGAGTTTAATAGTAGAAGCTCCGAGTTACCCTATATTCCATCCACTACACTTAACCCCAAAGTAGTCAGATTTCAGCAAGCCTTAGGAGGGAAGATAAGCCAAGACAGCTTAGAAAGCAAGAAAAACCCAAACTTTGCATTGAGACTCCTTTTTTGGGACTGTGTTTGTTCTGTAATGCCTGTCTGACTTAGCTTCAGGAAGAAAAAGGAAATTGTCTGTAGCTCAGAGTTACCCCACAGGAGGCAAAAGAACATCTGACAAATGTTTTTCCAAACTTGAAGACCAGCTGTTCTCTCCTCAGGTGTTTTCTAGTCAAAGTGAATTTCTACATCCCTTTAAAGAACAGCAGTTTTCTACAGGGGAGAAAACTGGTACCAGCTTCCAGAAATGTTGTAGAATCTAATACACCAGGAGAAAGGAATATGGTCTGCACTTTGAAGTGTTTGTTTCTAGGCCTTCCCTACTTGCTTAGAAACTTTACTCCATCCAAATCGCCCCTCCAAACAGATGTCTGTGATAAAGAAGAGGGAGAGCACAAAGACATTTTTCCAGTGGTAATTCCCAGATGTGAGCTGCCCAGAATGATGAAGTGCAGCCCTGCTGTCAAGTTCCATGACAATCATGCTGAGTTCTACTGACACATGTTTTTATGCAGTTTTAGCAAAAGAAGGCTACATTAGGAATAGCTGACAAAATTCCATCCTTTCTACCACTATCTCTCGTGCTAAAACAACCTCATTCTCCCAATCATACATGATTTGTGTATGGGTTGTGACTAATTCTAGTCTGTCTAAGGCTAAGATAATCAAAATATAACTGGGTTTTAGGTTTTTGTCCTAACTGGTATTTATCCTAATATTTGAACAGAGGTGACAATTAGAACAACAAAAATACATATAGCTCTGTGCTTCCTGTGGTATGAAGAGGCATTTCTAGAAAATGTTGTAAAGAGACTAGAAAAGGGACTAAGTATGGTGAAAACATATGTGCCAAGTTGTATGACAGGGAAGGAAATGGACAGTTTGGACATTTTTTCAGGCAGATTTCAAAGTGATACCTTAGTAGTTGGGGATCAAGAGGCTCTTAAGAGGGCATTTTAAACTCAGAAGTTAGGAACAGCAAAGCGACATGGTTTGGGAAATTGCTACTTCTACCGTGATTAGAAGAGTTACATATGGGAGTCCTGGTATGTATGGGCTGAGAGTAGACAGGAAGTTGTTTGGAAATAACCATAAGAGCATGATGTGTTGTAAACCCGTGCCAAACTGAAGTAATATGACTGTGTTCATAATTAATTGTCTATGGGTTCAATAATATTGCTTGTAAGGAAAAAGGACGAATTCCAACATGGCTCTTTTTAAAATCTCCTTACTATCAGTCTAGGTAATTTAGGTGGCAAAGAGGTATTGTCATAGGTTGTCAGTTAAGAAGGATTATGGTTTGCACATATCATTAAATGTTATTTAAAAGAGCACCAAATAGACCACCTGTAAGTCTTGGGAAGAGGGAGGAAAGGGCATGTAAAGACAGAGGAGTGAGAGCTCTTCCTGGGCTTTCTTCTCAGAGGAGTGGCTGGTAGGGGCCTGAAGGAGAGGCTCAATCCAGAGAAAGCAGAAAAGGCCAACAGATATAGAGAAGACTAGGAAGATACATGGTCCTCTGACTCCAGTGCTTCTAAGGAAGTTTAGGAGGTTCCAGTTTGGTCTGCCTGGGAAGAATGTGAATACAGAATTTTATGGCTTGTCTCTATGATTTCTGACATTTCTTTCGCCTCTGATCTCACTATTAGGGAAAAAAAAGGTGTAAATTTACAAAAGCTGGCTAAAATGCAAATATTAAAAGAAACAACCTCAAATGTAGGTTGTTAGTCAATCATAAAGTGTAAAGATTAATAGGTAACACCTTTTCCAGTTTTGTTAAAGAAGGCTGGGTATGAAGAAAGCTGGCAGTTCTTTAGAATCTGAATTTTAAGAAGGGAACAGAAAAAGTGAATGCCTTCTCATTGTCTATAAACTGTTTAAAACTCATTAGCCTGGTATTCAAGGCCCTCCATGAACTGGTCTTAACCTCTCCAACCTTATTTCTCTCTACTACCTTACACTATACCTATGATGAGTAACTTTTGACCCACTAGCTTCGCAATCTAATTTCAGTGCAGCCTTTCAGCTTGAAGGGTCTGAGGAACTTATTTAATCTGCTGTAAGGGAAATGTTCCTGTTTTATTCTGGCTTATTATATTTCTTTTGTTGTATCTTTACCATCCTTCTGTGAAAATGTGGGCTCCACAAGGGCAGGGACTGTATCTACCTTGCTTACTGTGTATCTCCAGTGCCTAGCACATTGCCTGACACATAATAGACATTCAATAAATATTTATTGAATGAATAAAAGAATGGCTTAAATCACTGGAGGACTGTTGGGTTGAAATTGCCAGTGAGTAAGGGATAGGAGAAGAAGTACTCTAGACTGAATAAGAACAAAGTTTGAGGTAATCTTAAAGATGACACTTTCTGAGGCTTAAGAGTAAATCAGCTTTATGGGAATTTCTTTTTCTTTTTCTTTTTTTTTTTTGTGGTATGCGGGCCTCTCACTGTTGTTATGGGAGTTTCTTTACAGAACAAATGGTCAGAGCTAAGGGGCAGAATTAGAACAGTACTCAAGGAAGATTAACATTGTGGTAACTTCAAGGATGGATTAAGTTGGATGAGACTGGAGCTAAGGAACTGAGCAGGAGAGCCTGGGTATAGTCAGTGGCCATGAGAATGGACCAGAGGCAACTCATTGGAGAGACACTGCAGAGGTGGAATCTATTGTTCCTGCCAAGTGACAGAAAAGTCAAAGGTGGCTCCAAGGTGCCTGGCCTGGGAAATTGTCACAGAGGTGGTGATGGCAGGAGGAGTAGCAATAACAGAAATAGGGAACACAGGAAACACAGGTCACCAGATCACCAGGAAAATTCACATAGTAAAAAAAAAACTATGGCGGAATGTCAAGAAAAATCCAATATCTAAATTTTAAGTAGTCCACCTATGATGATATAATAAATAAAGTTTATGCTAGATCCTTAGGTTAGATTCCCCCCACCACCGAATCTCTTTGTCCTCCCCAGGGACAGAATTAACCCTGATCTCATGGGTTTCAACTCTTAGCAGTTATTTCAGCCTTGACCATAGCCAAGACATTTAGACACTAGTATTAACTATAAGGACAGGAGAAACAAGAGAAGGATTTTCTTTACTGAGCTTTACCTGAGATTTGCTACCTGAGCCTGCTTTGATGAACTCCATGATGAATTCTTTCTTGCCTCAGGACTAAAACATGATGTTTCTTCTGCCTAGGCTACTTTCTCCCCATTCTTCTCAGGACTAACTCTTACTCATCCTTCAGGTTTCAGTTTAAATGTCATTTCCTTAGCAACGCACATCTAAAGTCTCCACTGTCATTTTAATTCATAGCAACTTGTTCTTCTCCTTCATAAAAGTTATCACAATTTGTAATTATATGTTGACTGCATATTTATTTATGTATTTATTTACTATCTAACTCTCCCACATGACTGTAAACTCCACAAGGGCAGGCGCTATGCTGTTGTTTTGTGGCTGAAGTGCTTTCCCAGCTTCGTGAGGGGGTTTCCATTGATTCACCCTGGGCACTCGCTGGCTCCCTGCCTCCTCCCCCTCCTCCTCCTCCGCCTCCTCCTCCTCGCCCTCACTCCTCCACCTCATTCACTGGCTGAGGCCGAGGCATCCCACACAATCGGCAGGCACTATGTTTTATTCAGCCACTCTACACCTAGCACCTGACCAAAAAACCTCATGTCCTATATGTATATGTTGAATGAATGAATCATTGATCCCTGGTCTCATCTGAGGACCAATTCTTGCCATGTTTTCTAGTTTCCTTATAAAAAAATTTGGTGGATTATCAAGGAATATTGTTAGTATTCAGTTTCAAGTTTAAGAAAATGTTTTCTCATATGAAAACATGTCAGACTTCTTTGAAGAAACATTCCCCTCTAAGGTATGGTTTATAGAAGGATTATGTTTGATCAACCAAATCATCTTTTTTTAAAAGTTGTAAAATCTTTGCATTGACTGAGGTATATAATTCACAGAAATACTAATTATTATACATAATAACAAACCCGTCAGTATTTCCAGGAATCATGTCTTGCTAGCAACAATATTAATAATGAGTTTATTAATAATGAGTTGACATTGTCCAGGCATACATAAATGATATTAAACAGAACAGTTCCTCTCCTTTCCCTTGAGGTTCTTATAATACTTAAAGAAACGAGACATAAATAAGAAGTCTGAAATAGGAGACATTTTGGGAAAGTCATTGTATTTTTCTTTTCTAGTTTCTTCTCTCATTGTCTTCTGTTTTTATATTCCCTCTTGTGGCTCTCACCCCTTGTTTCTCTGCTTTTGTCTATTTTCTCCTTTCTTTGTTTTAGTGATATTAAATATGCCCCCAAATTCTAGCATTTACTGAAGTCAAACTGCACTTTTTTTCTTTCCTGGTAATCAGATCCAAATAACCCAGAGAAGAGTCACATTTTTCTCAAATGTTGCTACAACTACCACCCAATCAACTCCTGTGACCTGGGGATTCCCATCCAGAAGAAAGAGATACTCTAGGGCTCCCATCTAGGTCTCCTGGCAGGTAACTCAATAAATCATAGCCACCAAATTCTCTATAAAGAATATCTGCTTCCCACTCCCACCTACAGACACAAAAATATCCTTTGGGAGTACCAAGGAGAATAAATAACAAGTGTACGGGTCTCTACAAAATACTTTTCATTCATGATCTCATTCAATTCTTTCAACAAATCTGTGAGGTAGATATTATTATTATCATCCCATTCTACACTAAAAAAGACTCTGAAGTTCAGAGAGATAAAATGACTTCCCCAAGGTTACTCACCTAGTAATTATGGCTCACCAGAATTATGGCTCCGTAGCCACAACTCCATAATTTGTGATCTTTCTACCACAGCAAAAACAAATCTCAATAACAAGAGTAGGAACAGGAATAGAAACAGTGACAAGTAAAGGAACACAATCCAAACTTAGGGAGCCTTATAAAACCATGATGTGGT
The DNA here is from genome assembly GCF_026419965.1 of Kogia breviceps. Lineage (NCBI taxonomy): Eukaryota > Metazoa > Chordata > Mammalia > Artiodactyla > Physeteridae > Kogia > Kogia breviceps. Next base: position 24,544,614 of record NC_081323.1, read on the forward strand.
TGAAAAATCCTTCATGGAACTTCTTGCTGCCTCATTCCACCTACCCTTCTCCTTCAAACCAAATGTACATAAACATCTTATATAGCGAAAGTTGTCCTAGTGGGAAGAGTCACCAACTGCTCATGGGCCACTCTATCCAGAAGTGACTAATATTCTAATCAGGCAGCAGTCTGTGAGTAGGCTCTCTAATTCAGGCCCTTATCATCTCTTGCCTGGACAATTCCGAAAGCCTCCTAACAAGGCTTCATGCCTCTGGTCTTGTCCTCCTTCAGTCCATCCTCCACACTATTACCAATAATGTTTCTGAAGCACAGATCTGTTCATGCCCTTCCTTGCTTAAAATCCTTCAATGGCTTCTGTTATGGGCTGAATTGTGTTCCCTAAAAATTCATATGTTTTTATGAAACATATGTCCCCTAACCTCTAGTACCTCTGAATGTCACTGTATTTGAAGATAGGGTCTTTAAGGAGATAATTAAGTTGAAATGAGGCCATTAGAGCGGGCCCTAATCCAATCTGACTGGTGTCCTCATAAGAAAAGGAAATTTAGACATACATACAGAGGGAAGACCGTGTAAAGACACAGGGAGAAGAGAGACATCTGCAAACCAAGGAAAGAGGTCTCAGAAGAAACCAAACTTGTCGATACCTTGATCTTGGACTTCTAGCCTCCAGAATTGTGAGAAAATAAATTTCTGTTGTTTAAGCTCCCAAGTTATGGTACTTTGTTTAGCAGGTCTCAAAAACTAATACAACTTCCCAATGTCTACAATGTAAAATATAAACGTCTTACATTAGTGTGGCATTCTAGGTCTTTCATGACCCAACTCCTGCTTCTACAGCATTATTTCTGGCTATGCCCTATCTTTGACCATATACTCTAGAACACCGAATGTTTCTTGTCTCCATATCTTTGCCGATAGTGCTCTTGTCTCTTTCTCATTTTATCCTCTAAGATTTAGCTCCTTATAGCCCTCACCTCCAGGCTGAGTGAGTTATCCCTCCTCTACTAGTATGTTAGGTCCTGGAAGGGAGAGACTGTCTTATTCATCTTTATATCCCCAAACTCCACCACACTAGTCTATTCACAGGCAGGTATCAATACATATCTGTTGAAACGAACTGTGGATGGGTGGAGAGGCAAGAGTGGTAGGGAAACGGTTCTCTTAGTGATATCCTTGATCCACAGTGAGGAGTCAACTTACCCCTCTTTGTCAAGGCCTCAGGCTGGCAGCTTCCTTGTTTAATTTCAAAGTTAAGAAAAGGTTGGCATTATGGAACTCAGGACATTGAGAACATGATCCATGAGTTTCAGCTGTCTCCACTATGTCTTTCTCCTTTAGCCTCCATTTTCTCTTTATTAGGTTCTTTGGATTCCCAGTTATGTCTAAATGTGGGTATCCCTGTCAGGCATAAGTAAGTCCTGGAGGAGGCAGGAATTCTCTTTCTCTCTCCCCCCACCCCCATTTCCCCCCATGCATTGTTCTTATTCTCTCCTACCACAGAAGGGCTTCCTCTATGGCACCAGGGAAGAAAGTTGTGGCAGCTTCAAGCTTATATAGTCTCATTTTAGCAACCCAAGGGAAAACAGATTTTCTTTCTTCTGGGAAAAGACTCTAACTAATCTTTGGTTGCATGCCTGCTCCTCGGACCAATTACTATTGCAGGAGAATGAGGTACCATGACTGTCCCAACCCAAAACAAATTCTTCTTGCTGCCTTCCCTTTACTCCTAGCAACACACACAGATGCTTTGGCTAGAGGTGGTGGGATGGTAGGGTCTTTCCAGAAAATTTATTAGCTACAACACATGTTAAAGTGACTACTGACAAAGACCCATACACAAATGTTTATAGCAGCTTTATAATAGCCAGAAACTGGAAATGACCAATGTCCACAAGTGTGGTATATAAATCTAATGAAATCTCAGCAATAAAAAAAAAAACTACTGTTTTACACAACAATATGGGTGAACCTCAAAAACATCATGCTGAGCAAAAGAAATATATACCTACACAAGAGTATATATTATGTAATTCTATTTAATCAAAACTTTAAAAAAGCTGTATATAATTTATATTGACAGAAATCTATAGTGGTTGCCTAGGTGTGTGTGTTGGGGGTTGGGAAAGTTGACTGAGAAGGGGGCACAAGGAAACTTTCTGAGATAATGGTAAAATTCTATAGACTGGTAGTGGTTACATAGGTATATAAATTTGTCAAGTCACAAAGACGTACACTTAAAATAGGTGCATTTTATTGTATATAAATTATGCCTTGATAAAGGTGATATTAAAAATACATATAAAATGAGTGCTAAAGTGCTGTGATAGTAATCAAAATATTGATCTTTCAGGATAAAACCCAAGATCTTGGAACGCAAATCCCCTTTAGTCAGACCTCTAACTGCCCATGTAGCCCTGTCTTTACTGTACCACTCTCAATTGTAGTTCTCCCCAAATCCCAAGCTCTTTTCCCCAACTCTAAGTCTTTACATACTCTGTCCCTCTGCTGATAGTAGTGCAGCAGGCAAAACAGCTCTTCTTTTAGGACTCAGGTCAAGCATCATCTGGGCTGACTTTCTATGTTGCTTCAGGTTGCAGTACTAACCCCTCCTTTTCTCTGTACCATTCCCTGCACATTCTATTGTTTTCATTTGTTTGCACATTGACTCCTCTACTACACTGAGGGCAAGTATGAAAGAAGTTTCTTCCATCGAAATAAGTTTAGGGGTGTTTCAAAAACATGAAAAATAGAGATTAAGCTAAAATTTCTTAAATGCTTACTATTTGCCAGAAACTACTAGCGTTATCATTCGCTGGTTGGGACTATTTGGTCTATGGCTACGACATCAGAGTTTCAGAGGGAAGCTATATAAGCTGAGACAATACAGTCCAGCAACATTTTGCATTTCTCTAACAGCTCAAACATTATCCTAAAACATTTTTTTAATTAGGAGGAGCTTTCCTGCTAATTATTAAATCCATATGTATTTTAATGGAAATTTAATCCCTGTTTGATTCATTCACACTCAATCTATCACAGTTTTACTTTTAAGATGTATTTGATGTTCAAGAAGCCATTAGCACCCCCATATAAGGCCCATTTCTGAGAAAACAGGATGTGGGTAAAATTAAGCAAAACCAAATGTTAACGAAATCCTTAAGGATTAAGCAGAATCTTAATGAGGAAAGTTATGCTACACTGTTTTGACTTTTCAGACTCCAAGTAAGTCTGCATTGACTAGAGAGGCCCTCACATCTTTATTACATATTTTCTCCCAAGGGACTGTGAGGAGATGAGAAAAGGAATGATTTGATGGGTACAGAAATATTTGGCATCATATTCCTACTAATATTTCAGTCTATATTTTCTGAAAACCCCCTGCTACAGAACACCTAAAGTTGCTGACTAAAATACCATAAGCATTATTTTAAATAGTACATTTGAGCTCCTAAGAAAGTTTTTTTTTTTTTAAGTTGAGGGACTAAACATAAAGAGGGAGTTAAAATTGTTGGATAAATATGACTTGATCAGGGGGTGGAGGAGGTTACCTTTCTCAGTAATCAAGGACCTGGTGTTTTATTTATTATTTATTTATTTTTTGGCTGCGTTGGGTCTGTTGCTGCATGCGGGCTTTCTCTATAGTTGCAGCAAGCGGGGGCTACTCTTTGTTGCAGTGTGTGGGCTTCTCATTGCAGTGGCTTCTCTTGTTGTGGAGCACAGGCTCTAGGTGTGCAGGCTTCAGTAGCTGCATTACGCGGGCTCAGTAGTTGTGGCACACAAGGCCCTTAGAGCATGCAGCCTTCAGTAGTGGTGGCGTGTGGGCTCTAGAGCGCAGGCTCAGTAGTTGTGGTGCTTGGGCTTAGTTGCTCTGAGGCATGTGGGAATCTTCCTGGACCAGTGATCGAACCCATGTCCCCTGCATTGGCAGGCAGATTCTTAACCACTGTGCCACCAGGGAAGTCCCAAGGGCTTGGTGTTTTAAACGACACCTGGACAGAAAATGAAGCAGGTTGCCAAGGAAACACTGGGACCGAGTCTTTCCACCATCAAAAAGAAATAACAAGGAAGTATGTCTGTTTTAGCTTGCTCTGCATGAAAAAAAGTCTCCCTTAAGAATTTGTAACCATAGGCCCACCATTAAGTAGGTTTGAGGATCATATTTGCACTAACTATACGTCTTTAGACCTTCAAGCCAAAACATTAAAGTAAATAATTGGTCCTACATTAAGACATTTGACAAGAGCAAATACAAACACTCTCTAGAGGGGAAATCTCAACCCAGATCATATAAAAAGATGGGTTCTTGAAAATTACAAAATGTAATTCAAAAATTACAAAATTTACAATGAAATATCCCACAGTATGCAAGAGTTAGCCTATAAGCTCATCAACAGACACCATTAAGAAAGTGAAAAAGTAAGGCACAGACTGGAAGAAAATATTCACAACACATACACTGTCAAAGGATTTGTATCCATATAAAGAACTCATACTAATCCATAAAAAAGAGACCACAACCCAATTAAAAAACTGAGCAAAAGGTTTGAACGTATCACAAAAGATATCCAAATGGCTAACAAACAATTGATAAGATGCTCAGCATCATTACTCACCTAGAGAATGCAAATAAGAACCAGAGATACCACTACACATTCACCAGATTGGCTATTTAAAAGACTGACAATACCAAATGTTGATGAATATGTGGGGTAACTGGAATGCTCATACATTGTGGATAGGAGTGCAAAATTAACAACCACTTTAGAAAACTGACTGGAATTTCGAATGAAGTTAAGCATTTTTCAAAACTGATGTAGGAAACAAAACCCTCAGCTTTAGGAAGCATAATGGATACTGAGCATAAAAATAAACCTAAGTCCATACTTAGATACAGTACAGTGAAATTATCAAAAACTAAGGGAAGATGTTAACACAATCAGACAAGGTCTAAAAACAGTGACCTACCCAGTAGTAATAAGAATCTCTAATGCTCTGATTGTGACGTTGAAATACCATTTCCCACTGAAAGAAACTAGGGTGTCTTAGAGAAATAGTTGATTCTAGAGCTGGGGCAGGAAAAGTACAAGATGAATCTGGAACATTTTGTCATAACACCTAGCAAGGAAGCTGTCAAAGACTACTGGTCGGGCTTCCCTGGTGGTGCAGGGGCTAAGAATCTGCTTGCCAACACAAGAGGCACGGGTTTGAGCCCTGGTCCTGGAAGATCCCACATGCCGCGAAGTAACTAAGCCCGTGCGCCACAACTACTGAGCCTGCGCTCTAAAGCCCGCCAGCCAAAACTACTGAGCCCACGTGCCACAACTACTGAAGCCCGTGTGCCTAGAGCCTGTGCTCCACAACAAGAGAAGCCACTGCAATAAGAAGCCCACGCACTGCAACAAAGACCCAATGCAGCCAAAAATAAATAAATAAATTTATTTATTTATTTATTTTTAAAAAGACTACTGGTCATGTCAAAATGACTCAGGAAACAACTTGAAGAAGTACTTACTGAGCAAAAATGGGACAATTGGAGTGTCAATATAAAATAGTAAGTGTAATGGATTAAAACTGATTATATATGCTTAAGTCCTTGAGCTCACAGTGATATTTTAAAAAGCTGATCATATTTGGAGTATGAGAGTAAACCAATTCACTATCTTGAAAACTGGCAAATAAAGGGAAAGGATCAAGCATTTATCCTGCCTTCCCATTACGAATTCTACCATTGGGTAAGTAAGTAGTAGATAATTGGGAGCATGTCTTTTTTTTTTTTTTTTTTTTTTTTTCCTGGTACGCGGGCCTCTCACTGTTGTGGCCTCTCCCATTGTGGAGCACAGGCTCCGGACGCGCAGGCTCAGTGGCCATGGCTCACGGGCCCAGCCGCTCCGCGGCATGTGGGATCCTCCCGGACCAGGGCACGAACCCGCGTCCCCTGCATCGGCAGGCGGACTCTCAACCACTGCGCCAGCAGGGAAGCCTGGGAGCATGTCTTTATAGATATATTTCAGCAAATAAATAAAAAGAAAGGATTAGAAAATTACCAGTTTCTAACCTCCATTGAATTAATGGATCTAGGCAAGGAGCATCAGTGGCTGCTAACAGCACACACACAAAAGTAACAACCAGGCAATCACACGTAATGTGTAGTCTTGTCAAAGGAATCAAACCTGGAGTCTGATAAAGCCTCTGCATCCAGCTGCTAATTTGTAGGTAGTAGAAAGGACATACAACAATGCTGAACTGTCCTTGAAATGCAGTTAGTAAAATCCAAACTGTGGGAACTCTACAAGTCAAATGGACCATGTTCTTCAACAGATAAATTCTAAGGAAAAGAAAGGGATGGGAAAAGAAATGATAAATTAAAAGAAACTTAAAACACAGAGCAAAGAAAACAGATATATTAATTTTTTAAAAGGGCAAGACTAAACTGTAGTATCACACTCAGGTGATAAGACTATAAAGAAATGCAAGGAGATTATTGCTATAAAAGTCAGGATAGTGGTTATTTTTGAGAGGAGGAAGGTGATTACATGATTGGGATAAGGTACAAGGAAGTGTTCTGAGGGAGCTAACGAAGTTTTATTTCTTGACCTGCGCACAGGTCCCCTACGTATGAACAAGTTCTGTTCTGAGAGCGCATTTGTAAGTCCAATTTGTTCATCAAGTCCAACAAAGTTAGCCTAGGTACCCAACTAACACAATCACCTATATAGTACTGTACGGTAATAGGTTTATAATACTTTTCACACAAATAATACTTTAAAAACAAACACAAAAAAATGAAGAAAACATTTTTAATCTTACAGTACAGTACCTTGAAAAGTACAGTAGTACAGTACAACAGCTGGCATACATACAGGGGCTGGCACTGAGTGAATAGGCAAGAAGAGTTACTGACTGGACGAGGAGAGGAGGGGGGAGATGGTAGAGCTGAAGGATCATCAGCAACAGGAGACGGAGGGCAAGGTGCAATTTCACTCACACCTGACGTTGATGGCACAGGTTGTTCCTTGCTGGATTCAATTCTATTTACCCTCTTGAAAAAACGATCCAGTGATGTCTGGGTAGTAGCTCTTTTTTTCTCATCATAGATGACATGGTAGTACTGGATTGCATTCTGAACAGCTGCTGCAAACTTCATGTACTATTCTATGTTCCAGTCCTGTGCCTCAAAAACTAACAATCCCTCCTTAAATAAAGAATATCCCCTTGCCAGTTCCTGAGTGGTGAATCTCTTTGGTTCTTCAGTTACTTCTTCTTCCTCTTGTCTCTCTTTGTCCTTTTTCTGGGCCTCCAACTCCATCAGGTCTTCATTAGTAAGCTCCTCATGTTGCACGGCAAGGAATTCAATGAAGTCATCCTCTTGCAGATCTAGCTCCAGCTTCTCTCTGAGGATCACTAAGTTGCTGAAGAGCTCTTTCAACTCCTCATCCACCTTCTCAAATCCACAAAAATTGTGAACCAACTGCAGGCAAATGTTCTTCCAAACCCCATTCATGGTGATGGCCGTAACCTCATGCCAAGCAAAGTCAATGTTTTTTATGGCCTCGTAGATGTTATAGTCCTTCCAAAATTGTTGCAAGGTTGTTCCTGATTTGTCACTTGCCTTTACTTCCTGACAAAAAGTATGACATAAATAATATTTCTTGAAAGTCGCTATAACTCCCTGGTGCATAGGTTGGATGAGCGATGTATTTGGTGACAGATGCACTATTTTGACACTGGGATGAAAGTCCTCCATGAATTGGGGGTGGCCTGGAGCAGTGTGGAGCAGCAAAAGAACGTTGAATGGGACATCTTCCTCCAAGCAATATTTCTCTACCTCCAGGATAAAGTGGTGGAAAAACCAGTCCTGGAAAATGGCCTGTGTAACCAGGCTTTGGGGTTACTCTTCCACACAACAGGAAGAGAGCCCTTGGCTATGATTTTAAGGATTCTTGGGTTCTCTGAATGATAAACTAAGAGAGGCTTCAGCTCCATATTGCTGGAAGCATTGCCACCAAACAACAGAGTTAGCCTATCCTTTGCTGCTTTATAGCCTGGCATCAACTTTTCCTCCTTACTGATGTAACTTCGGTCTGGCATCCTCTTCCTATACAGTCCTGTCTCGTGCACATTAAAAACCTGCTTGGTTAAGTACACACCTTCATCAATAATTTCTCAAAGCGTTTCAGGAAATTCCTGGGCAGCTACTGTATCTGCACTCGCTGCCTCACCACTTACTTTTACGTTGTGAAGGTTGGCTCTAGCCTTGAAACAATGAAACCAGCCACGGCTGGCATTAAAAGATGCACCCTCTGATTCTTCACCATGTTTCTTCTTCAAGTCTTCATAAAGGCTTTTAGCTTTCTCTTGAATCAGCATTAAGCTGAGCAGGGACTCAATGCTGATGCCGATCCTGCATCCACACACTGAGAAGTTTCTCCATCTCCTCCATCACTTTTCCACGTGTCTTCGGTATTACTGTCAACATCACTGGCACAGCAGACTTCACATATTTCATGGTCTTGTACTTGTTCTTTAGAATCACGCCAATGGTTGAACGATTCATATTATAAGAACAGGCGACGTCTACCATCTTTTCGCCTCGCTGCACTCTCTCAATTATTTTCACTTTTGTTTCCATCATTATCACTTGGCGCTTCTTAGCAGTACCAGCTATGTCACCGCTGCTTTTATGCTTGCTTCCGGACATCCTGGGCTTGAAATAAAGATGCTGTATTATATCTACACAGTACTGTACAGTAAAGTACACAAAAGCATAAGCACTTGTAGAGGATGCACGCACGTGACAATGTATGCCAGACACGTGAACTTACATGATTGGACATGCGAACACACGTTTGCATCCTTGAAAGTTCACATCTTTCTGGACTGGTTAAAAAGGAGTGCACTTTGTAATAATTCACTAAGCTCTGTGTGTGAGTGTGTTTTTCTGTATCTGTTTTATTTTATAATAAAAACCACTAAAAACAAACAAAAACGACCAGAGATGTTGTACCACATAACAAACATACTAAAACCACTGAAATATATACTCTCAACCTCACTGATAATTAGATAAATTCAATTTTTTTTTTTTTGGCTATGCCACACAGAGTCCTAACCACTGGACCTCCAGCGACTTCCCTATATAAATTCAAATTAAAACAATAATAGGAATCATACTGGCAAAATTTTAAATGATTAGTGATACCTGTGTTGGTGAATTTGTGGGGAAAGAGTCAGTCTCATGTACTGTAGGTGGTCATATAAGCTGATTCAAATGTTAGTGGCAACATAAGCTGATTTTATTCTGTGGAAGGCAGTTTGGCAATAACATCAAATTTCTAATGTCATCCATTTTGACCGATCAATTCTTCTTTATCTCCATGAAATAATCAGATAAATCCACAAAGGTATATAAATATGAATATGGATGTTCACCGCATTGTTAGTCACAACTCTGAAAAACTGGAAGCAACCTAAATGCCCCATTAGAAGAGGATTGGTTAAATAAATTACAGGATATCCACACAGTGGTATATAGAGTGGCCACAGAGTCTGGAAGCATAAATTTATTAAAAAATCAGATAGAAGAAAAACAAATACCATATGCTAACACATATATATGGAATCTAAGAAAAAAAAAGGTCATGAAGAACCTAGGGGCAAGATGGGAATAAAGACACAGACCTACTAGAGAATGGACTTGAGGATTTGGGGAGGGGGAAGGGTAAGCTGTGACAAAGTGAGAGAGTGGCATGGACATATATACACTACCAAATGTAAAACAGATAGCTAGTGGGAAGCAGCCACACAGCACAGGGAGATCAGCTCGGTACTTTGTGACCACCTAGAGGGGTGGGAGGGAGGGAGACACAAGAGGGAAGAGATATGGGAACATATGTAAATGTATAACTGATTCACTTTGTTATAAAGCAGAAACTAACACACCATTGTAAAGCAATTATACTCCAATAAAGATGTTTAAAAAAAATCAGATAGATACTTACCCCCTTGGTTACTTCTTCTGGTGTACACCAAAGGAACAGGCTTATTCAGTGAAACCAAGTCCACAATCAACTGAGGCAATACATTTCAGATGCATGTGTAGGGGTTGATGGAAATTCTGTATTTAGGTACTATGTTCATTGCAATATTGCACAGAGCATTGAACTACACATTGTTAATGAATGACAAAACATTGAACACATCATGAAATATCACTGAACATATTATGTATTATAATGTCATATCAATAAATCAATTATGTGTATTTGCCTATTTTTCCAGACTTTATGGCCCCCCCCTTTATTGTGTAGTTTTAATAATCATAAGATAGATCGGTTAGTACTGACATAGAAAAAAGACTACAATTTATTAACTGAAAAAATTATAGAAGAGAATGCATTTTACAATGCCAGTTTTGTAAAAACATATGTTTATTTGTATATGCATAATAAAAATTGTGGAGAACTTTCAGTTTTTATTTCTCTATTGTTTCATTTTTTTTTAATTTAAATTTTTATTTTTTTCTGCAGTATGCGGGCCTCTCAGTGCTGTGGCCTCTCCCGTTGCGGAGCACAGGCTCCGGATGCGCAGGCTCAGTGGCCATGGCTCACGGGCTCAGCTGCTCCGCGGCATGTGGGATCCTCCCAGACTGGGGCATGAACCCGTGTCCCCTGCATCGGCAGGCGGACTCTCAACCACTGCGCCATCAGGGAAGCCCTATTGTTTCATTTTTTATGAGCCTTTATTTCCTTTATAAACAGAAAAACAGTATAAATTTCCATTTTGAAAAACTTGAACAAAGCCAACATCATGCTTAGGGTTGAATTAGAGTTTTTAATGCCTATAAACTGGCCAATGCTCTGTGCCAAGCTGTCTCTCTGTGAATGCTGGGACTGGGGCAGGAGAAAGGAAAGAGGTATTAGTGAAATATCCAGAAAGTGAGGATGAAGGACTCCAGGCTTGAAATAGGAAAAGAGGGGAGAGCTTAGAAAAAGAAATCTCTTTTCTTTGTAAAACTGAGTAGTAGAGTCAGAATATAAAACTGGTTGATTCGGGACTAAGGAAGGATCAAAAGCAGGGAAAAGAATGGAATCTGACAACACTTTTAGGAATTAGAAGCGGGTAGGGATTAGGAAGGGGGTATCAGAACCCAGATTTAAACACCTCCTTAGTTGCTGATTATGGAACTTCCTGGACGACAGGATAGGGAAAAGGGAGTAAATGTACAGAGGTTATATGATTTATTCCTTGCTTTAGATATTTGTCTAATGAAAAGGTAGAGGACTAGATTTAAATATTTTAGCTAGGGGCTTCCCTGGTGGCACAGTGGTTGAGAATCCACCTGCCAATGCAGGGGACACGGGTTCGAGCAGTAGTCCAGGAAGATCCCACATGCCACAGAGCAACTAAGCCCGTGTGCCACAACTACTGAGCCTGCGCTCTAGAGCCTGTGTGCTGCAACTACTGAAGCTTGTGCGCTTAGAGCCTGTGCTCCACAACAAGAGAAACCACTGCAATGATGTTGCGTACACTGCAACGAAGAGTAGCCCCCACTCGCCACAACTAGAGAAAGCCCATGCACAAAAATGAAGACCCAACACAGCCAAAAATAAATAAAGAAAGAAAATAAATTAAAAAATATATTTTAGCTACTGTCATAGATATTACTGCTCACCAAATATTCCAATTTCTCTCCTTACTATACCTCTCTCTGCATGAGGATTATATATTCTGCCCCATTGAACTCAGAGGTGGCCATATGTATTAGTTATCTATAGCTGTACAACAAATTACTCCAAAACTTTACAGTTAAAAACAATGAATATTTATTATCTCATAGTTTCTGTATGTCAAGAATCTGGGAGTAGTTTGGCTAGGTAGTCCTGGCTCAGGGTCTCTCATGGTTTTGCTGAGGAGAGGAGCACTGGCCAAGATGGCACACTCTGAGCTCACGTCCTCCCACAGGCACACCAAAATTACGACTATTTATAGAGCAACTATCTGTAAGAATGACCTGAAGACTAGCAGAAAAGATTTTCTACTACAAAAGATATAAAGAAGGAACCACAACAAGTCTAGTAGGAAGGGCAGAGATGCAGTATAGTTAAGACCCATACCCCTTGGTAGGTAAGCCACAAACAGGAGGATAATCACAATTGCAGAGGTTCATCCCAACGAGTGAAGGGTAAGAGACCACATCTGGCTCCCCAGCTGAGGGGTCATGCATGAGAAGAGGAGCCCCCAGAACAGAGTCAGCGGGCTGTAGGAAACAGAGGCTCTGCTCTTAAAGGGTGTGTGTAAAATCTCACACTCTGAGTCTCAGAGAGGCAGTAATTTCAAAGGAGCTTGGGTCAGACCCACTTGCTGATCTTGGAGAGACTGTTGGAGAAGCAGGAGGTAACTGGGACTTCCCCTGGGGATGCAAACACCAGCAGCTGCCCATTTATGGGAGCTCGTTCTACCATGAGGACACTGGTGCTTACAAGCATCATTTTGAAGTCCTCCCTCTAGCCTATTAGCACTGGGGGTTTACCCACCCACTAGCAGGCTAGCAGCAGCCCTGGGACGCCCCAGGCCATGCAGCCAGCTGCTCTGGGACCCAGTCCTCCCCATCAGCAGCCCAACAACCACCACACAAGGATGGGCCTGGCAGCCAACCAGGCCAGGGGCCAGCTCTGCCTACTAGTGTACCCTCAGCAGTTGGCCCTACCACAGTAGAAGGGCCCATGCAGCCCACATAGGGAGCCCTCCTAGAGCATACAGCTCTGGTGACCAGGGGGAATGTGCTGCTGGGCCCCAAAGGACATCTCTTATATAAGGCCACTTCTCCAAGATTAGTAAACATAATTGACCTACGTAATACATAGAAATAAACCTAGAGAGTTAGGCAAAATGAGGAGACAGAGGAATATGTTCCAAACAAAGAAACAAGACAAAACCCCAGAAGAAGACCAAAATGAAGTGGAAATAAGCAATCTATCTGATAAAGAGTTCAAGGTAACGGTCATAAAGATGTTCAACAAACTTGGGAGAAGAATGGATGAACACAGGGATAAGTTTAACAGAGTTACATAATTAAAGAAGAATCAAGCAGGGCTGAAGAATACAGTAACTGAAATTAAAAATACACTGAAGGAATCAACAGTAGATTAGATGATACAAAGAAATGGATCAGCAAACAGGAAGAAATAGTAGTGGAAATCACCCAAGCTGAAAAGAAAAAAGTATTTTTAAAAAATGAGGATAGTTTAAAAGACCTCTGGGTCAACATCAAGCATACTAACATTACATTATGGGGGTCCCGGAAGAATAAGAGAGAAAGGGGCAGAGAACTTATTTGAAGAAATAATAGCTGAAAACTTCACTAACCTGGTAAAGGACACAGACATCCAAGTTCAGGAAGCACAGGGAGTCTCAAATAAGATGAACCTAAAGGGGTCACACCCAGATACATTATAATTAAAATGGCAAAGATTAAAGATAATGAGATGGGCTTCCCTGGTGGCGCAGTGGTTGAGAGTCTGCCTGCCGAGGCAGGGGACACGGGTTCATGCCCCTGTCCAGGAAGATCCCACGTGCCGTGGAGCGGCTGGGCCCATAAGCCATGGCTGCTGAGCCTGCGCGTCCGGAGCCTGTGCTCCGCAACGGGAGAGGCCACACAGTGAGAGGCCCGCATACCTCAAAAAAAAAAAAAAAAAGATAATGAGAGACTCTTAAATGCATCAAGAGAAAAGCAACTAGTTACATACAAAGGAACTCCCGTAAGACAATCAGCTGACTTTTCAGCAGAATCTTTGGAGGCCAGAAGGAAGTGGCACAATACACTCAAAATGATAGAAGGAAAAAACTTACAACCAGGAATACTCTACCCAGTGGAATTCCCTGGTTGTCCAGTGGTTAGGATTCTGTGCTTCCACTGTAGGTGGCATGGGTTTGATCCCTGGTCAGGGAACTAATGTCTCACAAGCCACATGGCACGGCCAAAAAAAAAAAAAAGAATACTCTACCCAGCAGGGCTATAATTCAGATTTGTAAGAGAGGTCAAGAGTTTCACAGACAAGCAAAAGCTAAGAGTTCAGCACCACTACACTGGCTTTACAAGAAACATTAGAGGGACTTCTCTAAGCAGAAAAGAACACAACTAAAATATGAAAAATATGAAAGGAAAAATCTTATTGGTAAAGGCAAACATACAGTAAAAGCAACCACTTATAAAGCTAGTAGGAAGGTTAAAAGACAAATGAAGTAAAATCATCTATATCCACAATAAGTATACACAAAACAAAAAGATGTAAAATATGATGTCAAAAACATTAGACATGGGGTAAGGAGTAAAAATGCAGTGTTATTAGAATGTGTTAAAAAGTAAGAGATCAACAACTTAAAATAATCATATATATATATAGAGAGAGAGAGAGAAAGAGAGAGAAAAAGAGAGAGAGGGAGAGAGAGAGAGGGAGTTATAGTTAGTTATATGAACTTCATGGTAACAACAAACTAAAAATCTATAATAGATACACACACAAAAAGAAAGGAATCCACATATTATACTGAAAATAGTCATCAAATCTTAAAGGGGAGAGAGCAAAAGAAGAAGAAAGGAGCAAAAAAGAACCACAAAAACAACAAGAAAACAATTAACAAAATGGCAATAAGTACACACGTATTAATAATTACTTTAAATGTAAGTGGGCTAAACATTCCAACAAGACACATAATAGCTAAATGGATACAAAAACAAGACATATATATATATATACACACACACACACACACACACACACACACACACATACACATATACATATATACTGCCTACAAGACTTTTTCACTTCAGATCTAAAAACACACAGACTAAAAGTGACGGGATGAAAAAATATATTCCATGCAAATAGAAACAAAAAGAAAGCTGGGGTAGAAATACTTATATTAGATTAAAGACTTTAAAACAGAAACCATAACAAGAGATAAAGAAGGACATTACACAATGATAAAAGGATCAATCCAACAAGAAGACATAATGGTAAAGATATATGCACGCAACATAGGAGCACCTAAATACATAAAATACTAATAGACATAAAAGGAGAAATTGACAGTAACAGAATAATAGTAGGGGACTTTGACACCCCAAATACATCAATGGACAGATCATCCAGACAGAAAATCGATAAGGAAACACTGGCCTTAAATGACATATTCGATTAGATGAAGTTAATAGCTATATATAGAACATTCCATCCAAAAGCAGCAGAGTACACATTAGTTCAAGTGCACATGGAACATTCTCCAGGATAGATCACATGCCAGGCCACAAAACAAGTCTCAATAAATTTAAGAAGGTTGAAATCATATCAAGCATCTTTTCTGACCACAATAGTGTGAGACCAGAAATCAACTACAAGGAAAAAACTGGAATAAACACAAACAGATGGAGTCTAAACAACATGGTACTAAACAATCAATGGGTCATTGAAGAAATCAAAGGGAAAATTTAAATTTAAAAATACCTGGAGACAAATGAAAATGAAAACACAATGATTCAAAATCTATATCTACTGGGACTTCCCTGGTGGTGCAGTGGTTAAGAATCTGCCTGCTAATGCAGGGGACACAGGTTCGAGCCCTGGTCCAGGAAGATCCCACATGCCATGGAGCAACTAAGCCCGTGTGCCACAACTACTGAGCCTGAGCTCTAGAGCCCATGAGTCACAACTACCGACCCTGTATGCCACAGCTACTGAAGCCTGTGTGCCCAGAGCCCGTGCTCTGCAACAAGAGAATCCACCACAATGAGAAGCCCACGCACCACAACAAAGAGTAGCCCCCCCTCACCGCAACTAGAGAAAGCCTGTGCACAGCAATGAAGACCCAATGCAACCAAAAATAAATAAATAAATTAAAAATCTATATCTACTTATCTATCTACAATAGAATATTACTCAGCCATAAAAAAGAATGAAATCTTGCCATTTATGACAACATGGATGGCCCCAGAGAGTATTATGCTAAATGAAATAAGCCATACAGAGAAAGGCAAATACCACATGGTTTCACTTACCTGTGTAATCTAAAAAACAAAACAAATGAACAAATATAACAAAACAAAAATAGACTCATAGATACAGAGAACAAACTGGTGGATGCCAGAGGGGAGGTGGAGGGGAGAATGAGTGTAATAGGTGAGGTAGATTTAAAAGTATAAATTTCCAGTTACAAAATAAACAAGTCTTGGGGGTGTAATGTAGAGCATAGGGAATATAGTTAATAATATTCTAATAACTTTGCTGGTGACATGTGGAAATTAGATTTATTGTAGTGATAATTTTGTGATGTATAAAAATATTGAATCACTATGTTATACACCTGAAACTCATACAAAATTGTAAATCAATTATACTTCAATTTTAAAAAAAGATGTTTCCTGGGGCTGCAGACATTTGAAAGCTTGAGTGAAGCAGGAAGATCCTCTTCTAAGAGAGCTCATTCACATGACTACTGGCAAGAGATCTCTGATCCTCACTGGCTATCAGTGAAGAGCCTAAGTTCCTCACCATATGGGTCTAACCATTTGGATACTTGAGTGTCCTCATGACATGGTAGCTGGCTTATTCCAGAGTGAGTAGACTAAAATAGAAGCTGCAATGCGTTTTATGATCCTGTCTTGGAAGTCACACATCATCACTTCCGTCATCATGTATTTGTCAGAAGCAAGAAACTAAGTCCAGCTCACACTCAAGGGCAGAGGAATTAGACTCCACTTTCTGAAGGGAGGAGTGTCAAAGAATTTGTGTACATATTTTGAAAACCATCATACCATGTGACGTGGTCTAATAAAACTGGTGATGTGTGACTTCTGGGCAGAAGCTTTAAGAGCCAGTGAGTGGTTTGCCTGCTTCTTTTCCCTCTTCCATAAAACAGACCATATTTCAGATAGAAGACCTGGAAACTGGAGTAAAGATGATGTGGAGCAGAGCTTTTATTGTCTACTGTCAAGTATGTTAGCCATAGTACAAAGTACTTAACAAATAGTACCACATCCAATATTTATAGCAATGGTAAATATTATTATATGTACTTTATAGAAGAAACAGAACTATCATCCTTCAACTTTTCCTGATATTCTTGACATGATTCACTTTGCCTTGTCTGTTTTTTTCTTTTTATCAAAGACACTTTTCACCTTCTAACAAACTGTAGTCAGTATTCATTTTGATTATTGTCTGTCTAGCCTTACAAAAATTTAAGTTCCCTAAGGGCAGGGAGGGGGATTCCCTGGCGATCCAGTGATTAGGATTCTATGCTTCCACTGCAAGGGCCATGGGTTCGATCCCTGGTTAGGGAACTAAGATCCCGCATGCCATGCAGTGGGGCCAAACAAACAAAAAACCAAACAAACAAAAACAAGGGCAGGATCTTTGTTTTGTTCACTGATGTATCCCAATGTACAGAACAGTGCTGGAACATAAATATTTACTGAAAGTGGATTTTTCAGTCCCAATCTTCTCCCTGGAAAGTGTTCCAGTTTGTCTACAAATTTTCTAATGATAATACTCCAAGTGAGGTCTGACAAGCCTAGGTTGTTTCTTACTAGTTCTGTTCTCAGAAGTTAACCATATTTCCAAGATCTCACTGAAGTCTCCAATAAATCCACTGATTATGACCAATATTCTCATGCTATCCTCTGGCTGTCATGGGTTCTTTTTTTTTTTTTTTTTTTTGGCTGTGCCATGCAGCATACGGGGATCTTAGTTCCCCAGCTAGGGGTCGAACCCTGCAATGGAAGGGTGGAGTCCCAACCACTGGACCACCAGGGAAGTCCCCATGGGTTCTAAGTTGTGACAAATCACCAAAGATAGGCTTGTCCTACCTATCCTACTGGAAATTCCTACATTATCTTGGGTCTCTCTTTATCACCCTTATCCCTTCAAAATCACAAAATATCTGTCCTATTTTTATTCCTCTAGTGTTCTAAAAATGGCTTTTTGCGCTTTTCTTCCAGGGTAACATTTGTGCATTCTCACAAATACCGTTATCCCAGATTGTCAAACTAATGGTGAGAATTTTAGAAAACAAGGCAGGTCAGTGAGGAAGATATTACTGGGCAGCCATGCCACTGTGGAAGAGACAAAATTGTTGCTGCCTGGCTTTCACAGTCATTCTTGGGGAGTGTGCCATAAAAGTTTACAAACACATTTCTAAGTGTCATATAATGTACTTTTATGAAACGCAGTCTCTTTTATTCAATAAAAAATTTTTAACTAAACAATAAAGAAACATTAAAAGCAAAACTTTTTTTCTCAGCCCATAAAACTCAGGAACAAAATCTGCTCTTTCCCCAATAACAAATGTGTTAAATCTGTTTGCAAAAGGAACAAAGAGTAGAGAAAGCTGTGTTCTGTTCACTGACAACCCTTAATAATTATTATGTGTGGAACAATACTTATGACCTTATCTGAAGTTATACCAAAGAACAAAGCAACAGTAAAACATCATAGAAATGAAGTTAATGTGGTGGCATAAAAAGAAGAAATGACCAGAAGAATGAAGAGCTGGAATCCAGTTTCTGCTTTGCTACTATCTAGATGTATGACATATACAAACCACTTCACTTCTCTGGATCTCAATTCCTTTATCTGTAAAATGTTGAGATTAGAAAAGATGGCTTAGAAACTCTTTCAGCTTTTTAATATTAACACAAAGAGGTATATACAGTTTTCTAGTATGGAAGAATAGGACCAGTGGTGTGCTGGTAAATGTTTGATAAATATATAAATGTTTAATAATAACTGGCTGTCTGGTGGAAAAAAAAAACTTTGTTGTGTTGTGCAACAAAACATTGGTGGGAATACTTCTACAATGGTCAGTTTTCAAGCTACCAATAGTTTAACAGCCTACTAGCAAAATTCCTGAAAATTTAACAATTAGCATTCAGAATCTAGTAAGAGCAACTTTAATACACCACTAAATAGGACTCCATTTATTCATGTGCCTATTCATTCATTCAGCAACACTCACTAAACATTTATTATGTGCAAAGAATACAAAGGAATAAAAAATGTGTAAAATTTGGCTCTTGTCCCAAGAGGTTTAGATTCTAGCAAACAGTAAATGAATACAGACAACTCTAATGCTAGAGAGAACATGACAAATAAGATAAAGAAAGCAGGCATAAGTGAAGTACTACAAAGTTTCAGCAGAGAAAGAGACTATTTTATACTGAGGTTATTGGGTGAAAGGGACCTCGGGGAAGGAAAAGAGATTTCTCAGAAAGAATAAGGCTATTTAAAGGTATTTTTTTGTTTGTTTAAAAGAGTTATTTAGGGACTTCCCTGGTGGTCCAGTGGTTAGGACTCTGGGCTTCCACCACAGGAGGTATGGGTTCCATCCCTGGTCGGGGAACTAAGATCCTGCAAGCCATGCAGCGCCACCAAAAAAAAAAAAAGTTATCTAACAAAAGAGAAGTAACACTGTATGTTGGGAAACCAAGAACCGGAGAAGAAATACTTAGAGGAAGCTTAGAAATAAAGAGGCTAACAAGCAATTATACATGTGGGAGGATAATAAAAGCTACCAGATCAGATGGCTCCACCAAGAACAATCTTAAACTGGAATGAGTTTAACACCATCAAAAGGGAATTGGAGTACAATTTAGGAAGGAAGATATTAAGAGAGCCTTGGGTCATTTCAAAGGAACCCAACCCATGCTTGCCGCAACTAGAGGAAGCCTGCATGCAGCAACAAAGATCCAACGCATGGGCTTCCCTGGTGGCGCAGTGGTTGAGAGTCCGCCTGCCGATGCACGGGACACGGGATCGTGCCCCGGTCTGGGAAGATCCCACATGCCATGGAGCGGCTAGGCCCATGAGCCACGGTCGCTGAGCCTGCGCGTCCGGAGCCTGTGGTCCGCAACGGGAGAGGCCACGGCAGTGAGAGGCCCGCGTACTGCAAAAAAAAAAAAAAAAAAAAGACCCAACGCAGCCAAAAATTTAAAAATAAATAAATACAAGGAGGAAAAAGTTGTCATATTTAAAGGAGGTATAATATCTGGGAACTGATCAGATCGCATCTGGAAGTTGATATTTAGTTAATCTCAGATCGCATCTGGAAGTTGATATTTAGTTAATCTCTTTGAGCCCACTTTCTTATTTGTAAAATGGGAGTAATTACAGTACCTATTTCACAGGGTTAGGAAAACAAGATCATATATTAAGGCGCTTAGAGGAGTGTTCAAAAGGAAGCATTCAATAAATATTAGCTATAACAATATAGCCTTAATTGAAAAATTATACTGTTCTAAAATATATGAAATGGTTACTTTTAAAAATTTAAGGTCCACTATCTAGTGGGCATTTTAATTTTTATTTTCTGAAAGTGTATTTTAAATTTCCAAAGGTGAGCTAAAGTTCTAATATTCTAGGTATTGTTGAACAAATTCTCACTCTGCGCTTTTTTTTTTTTTTTTGGCTGTGTTGGGTCTCCGTTGCTGCGCAGGCTTTCTCTAGCTGCGGCAAGCGGGGCTACTCTTTGTTGTGGTGCACGGGCTTCTCATTGTGGTGGCTTTTCTTGTTGCGGAGTGCGGGCTTTAGTAACTGTGGCACGCGGGCTCAGTAGTTGTGGCTCGCGGGCTCTGGAGCGCAGGGTCAGTAGTTGTGGCGTATGGGCGTGGTGCGCCCGTGCACCACAACTACTCCGCAGCATGTGGGATCATCCCAGACCAGGGTTCAAACCCGTGTCCCTGCATTGGCAGGCGGATTCTTAACCACTATGTCACCAGGGAAGTCCTGTTTGTACTTTTCAAGATCATAAAAACTCTATATCTCCTTCACCAGGCTTCCTCTAGATTTCATGCTATAATTTTATTTGTTTAGATGTATCATAAATTCTTTTGTTAATACTCATAAGAACACGGATATCAGTAACAATAGCAGTTAAGTTTACCAAATCTTTGGGGTACTCCAGGGTTTTGGATAAAATCTTTCCTTTTTATAAAAATATAAATCATTATGGAACTTCCCTGGTGGCCCAGTGGTTAACACTCAGCACTTCCAATGCAGGGGGCCCAGGTTTGATCCCTGGTCAGGGAACTAAGATCCCACATGCCATCCCACATGCCATGCAGCATGTCCAAAAATTTTAAAAAATATATAAAAATCATTAAGGACCTCTTTCTTTGGAAGAAGACAGACTGTTTTGTTTTTACTTTACTGTTTACGTCCAACTTAAGCCTAAATTTAACAATGGAAATAGAATCTTCCTGGAGCATATGGAACTTTTTGTCTTTTCTAAACAAGGAATTATAGGAACATTTAATGGCAAACATTCTCCTCACAATATGGTCAGTAAATGTCTGGCAACATTGATTTGGTGCCCATTAGAAGCAGAGAACAGCAATAATAGGATGTGGAAAATTTCAGAGGCAAAGATATAGTTGGTACTTTAAAAATTCTTATAGTTTAATAGAGGAGACTGAATAATCCCTAATAAGTACACTGGAGCATATTCACTACTAGAGGGATTTAGCATGAAGCAGTTCTTCTTGAACATTTTTCATTGCTCTTTAGCTTCTGGAGTAAGCAGAAGAAACGGGAGAGCCAGAATCAATAATATACCTAAGGTGACAGAGCCAGTAAGTCATAGAAAGGGGATTTAAACCTAGGTCTCCTAATTACATATATGGGACAGTCTCACAATATTAATCTTGAGGATAACATCTTTTTGAGATTCCAGAAGATCGATGACATTTGTTTTCACAAATTAAAAAAATCAGCCAGTAAGACTGATTACAACTCAGAAGATAGCAATGCTCTAGTATTCCACCTTATTTCTCTCATTTTGGGAGAAGGCAGCAACTGTGACACCCCAAATTCAATGCGATACTTCAAAAAATGGCCTAAATAGTTAGGGTCTTATTCTTCTGAAATATCTAGGGTTGTTATTTTCTAGTATTCTTCCAGGACTTATCTATAAAGAAAATTCATAATGTCATTTTATATCATAGGTCTGGATAGACACAAGATTTTTTTTCTCTTTCCTGCTCTATGTTTGATATTTTTAATGTTTATCAAGGTAATACATGTAAATACTTCAAGTCTTGTGGTTTAAAAAAAGTCATGTGGAACTACAAGGCTCATAACAAAACACAGCAGGAGTATATTTTAACACACACACAGCCTTAAAAAAAAAAAATGCAGTGGCCTCCCCAAAGCCTGAGATACCCTCCCAGACTCTTTCACTGGCTTTTTTTTCTTTTCATATTTACTAACATTTTCCTAAATTAAATATTTTTACTGCTTTCTTTTTTGATTTGTAAATTTTAAACAGTACCTGATATAAAAGATAAAGATCCAACACTTTATGCTTTCCCACCCTTCAGCCTCACAATATTGTTATATCACATTTAAATTAAATCAGTGTTTCATATTAACCTTATTATGACTCTATAAGTGTGGTTTACTTCTGGATCAATTAATTGTATTATGATTACATTTCCTATGTAACTTTTTGTTTGTCTTGCAATTAATAATTGCCTCAGTTTTTTGTTTGCCAAATTTTCTGTATCATTATCACTAACTGTTCCAGACTCTCTAACAGAAATGTAAAAATGCCTTAACTATTTTCAGCACACCCAATCATGTCGTATACTCAGTTTTACTGGAAACGGTTTTTTTTTAACTGGAAACAGTTTTACTGGAAATACTCCCCTGGAGCACTCCTTCCCCTTTAGTCTAGACTATCCCTCACAAGGTCTGCTGTACAGCTATCATCTTGGGACTTCCTTTTACCTTTCTTAGGTTGATTCCCCTCTTTCCTAAAACCTCTATCTTTGTCCTTCTTGTTTCAGTAGAGCACATCCTCGAGTAGTGTCCCAGGAAAAGCTTGGGGGTTAGTAAATTTTTTTGATCCTTGCATCTTTAATTGTGTCTCACACTTGATTGATAACATGACTTAGTATAGAATTCTAGGTTGAAAATAATTTTCTCTCAGAATTTTGAAAGCACTGTTTCATCGTCTTCTAACCACCAGTGTCAATGTTAAGGAATATGCTATTCTTATTACCTACTCTTTTATGAATAATCCATTCCCCTTTCCCTGCTCCCTCTTCACCTCCTATCAACAAGATTTTTGGATCGTCTCTTTATCCCTTGTCTTTAGAAATTTCATGATAATGTCCCATAGTTCTTTTGGTTTTGGTTTTTTTTCCTTTCCTTATGCTGGGCACTCAGCAGGCTCTGTCAATCTGGAAACCCATGTCCTTCAGTTATCAGAGATCTTGTAATTTCTTTGATAATTTTCTTCCCTTCATTTCTTCTCCATTTCTAAAACTGCAGTTGGCCTAACATTGGACCTTATGGATTCATTCTCCAATTATTTTTTCTCTTTTATTTTCAGGTCTGTCTTTTTGTTCTATTTTTCTGGGAGATTTCCTCAATTTTATACATTAATACTTCTATTATTTGTTTTTGCTATTAAAAAAATTTCCCAGAGCTATTATTTTCTGATTGCTCCTTTTTTTGGTCTTTGCTTTATGGATGCACTATTTTATACTATCAGAGGCAGAGGATGATTATTGTTTTCAAAAAAATATTCTTCTGCTCTCTATATTGCCTCTGTTTTCCATTTCTATTTGATGCTGTCTTTCTTGGTGAAGGTTTATCTCAACTATCTGGTGATCCTTTGCTGTCCCTTCATATTTAAGAGTGAGTCATTACAAAGGTATTTGGAAGGTCTACGTTAGATGGAAGAGTTTGTCAGTTAGTTGGTGGGTTTCATCACAGGTTGATAAAGTGGGGACCTACTTGTTTTGTTGCGAGACCCTCAAGTATCATTATCTATAGATATTTCTTCTGGGGTTATCCAATTTTAAGTTTCTCCCAAAATTAATCCTCTGCTGTCCTGCCTCGAGAATATAAGCCTTGCTGTCAGCATCCTTGGAGTGAAGTAGAGCAAGAAGGCTGGGCATCATCATTCGGCATGCAGATATTCATCTGATCTCTGTTTTCAGTGTGTTATCCTCCTACCCCAGCCTCCTCAGCTATGACCTTTAGCTGTACCTGGTACCTCAGTCTGGAGCTTCTCTAATTCAATTTTTCACAGAATAAACCAGGGAGATAGAGGCGTAGTTGCCTAACTGAGCAGGATGATGAAGGAGCCTGGTAGTTTAACTTCTTATATAGACTTTCAGCCAATCCCCCTCTTTTTGGCCCCTCACATGTCTCTGCTGCTACAGTATCTGCTCCTTTCAATTCCTGATGTTTTAGTGTTCTGCAACATGAACCTGCTTGCCTCTCATTAGTATACTCCTCTCCCCAGTATTTGGAATTCAATTTTCTCAGCTCAACTTTCCATCTTCCAAAATGTTGTTGATATCCCTCATCTGCTGTTATCTTTCTTATTCTCTTTGTCCTTGTGGACTGATAACATTAAAAATATTAACTCAATGTCATTTTAGTGAATGGGGGAGAGCATAAGGATGAAGACGTGTTTAATCTGTCCATGTATACTGAGAACTGAAGGACTTTCAAGATGCTCACTCTTTAGCTCCCATAAAAAATGTCAGAACCAGAAAATTCAGAGATAAAATTCTGCTCTCATGAGGCTGATGTGGAAAACACATGGGTCTGAGAATTGCAGTACCTATTTTTAAGTCCTGTTATTATTATTTATTGGCTGGTTGATGTTGGTGTTAGGTAAGTTAAATTTTCTATCTGTTTCATCATCTGTAAAGTGGTGATAATTGTCCCTACCACAGTCTATCTTACTTGTAATGACTAAGGTAAGGTAATTGATATAAATGTTTGAATATATATCAAATATATAATATTTACCATTAACTCTATTACCAAGAGGCATAGTCAAATATATTTTGAGAGGCAGTGTAACAGTAGAAAGAGTATGGGCTTCAGAGTCACACAGACCTGCACTTGATTGCATCTCTGTCATTCATTGTGTGATCCTGGGCAAGTGACAACCTCTTAGCTTTGTTTTCCCCGTTTATAAAACGAGTATGATGTTATTAACCTGACAACGCTGTTGTGAGGATTAAATGAGATAATGCATGTAACACATCTGTTATAGGGCCTAACAGTTATTAGGTACTCAGCAGATGTTCATTCTTCCTCTTATTCCCTTAATTTGGGACCAGCTTTATTATGTTCACATGAGAATCCTAAACTTGTATTTCCTCAATTAATGCTAAACCACATTAGTAATTAGGATCTTAGGTCATCAATAGCCCTCATAAAGGCTTTTTATTTGCTGTTTTCCCAGGACCAAATTATAAGGTGAGCAACCCAAGTTGAAAGAGTTCAGCATATGTATCCTTTGAAGTGGTAACAGGTTATTGCTAAGACATCTTTAGGAATATTTTGTTATGAAATAACACATAAAACTTGTAATGAATATTAAAGATCAGGGACACTGGAATACTGGAACTACTACTCAAAATAATTATCTTAAGAGTTATTCATGTTTTGGGTTTTTTTTCTCTCTGATCCTTACATAAACCCAGAAGCTGGGAATGTTTTATTATCCTGTTTAAAGATGAAGAAATCTTTAAAGGCATGAGTGAAAAAGTGACTTGCTCAAGATTCATTAGTCATCAAGGAACAAGGAACTCCAACCTTGGTCTTTTGATTCCCTATTCAGTGGTCTTTTGAAAAAAAATTCTGGTTAAATACACATAACATAAAATTTACCATCTTAGCCATTTTTGTGTACAAGTAAGTACATTCACCACGTTGTGCAACCAATCTCTAGAACACCTTTTATCCTGCAAAACTAAAACTCTATATCCATTAAACAACAATTCTCCATTCTCCCTCATCCCCCAGACTATGGCAATCACCATTCTACTTTCTGTTTCTATGAATTTGACTACCCTAAGTACTTCATATAAATGGGATCATACAGTATTTATCTTTTTGTGACTGGCTTATTTCACTTAATGTCCTCAAGTTTCATCCATGTTATAGCATGTCAGAATTTCCTTCTTTTTAAGGCTGAATAACATTCCATTACATGTATATACCACATTTTGTTTATCCATTCATCTATCAATGGACATTTGGGTTGCTTGCACATGTTGGCTTTGTGAATAATGCTGCTATACATATAGGTATACAAATATCTCTTTGAGACTCTGCTTTCAATTTTTTTGGATATATACCCAGAATTGGAATTGCTGTATCATATGGCAATACTATTTTTAATTTCTTGAGGAACCACCATATTGTTTTGGGGAACAGCCATACACAGTGGCTGCACTATTTTACATTCCAACCAACAGTACTCCAATTTCTCCACATCCTTGTTAACACCTGTCATTTTCTTTCCTTTTTTTTTTTCCTAATAGCCATCCAATTGGTGTGAGGTGGTATATCATTGTGGTTTCCTTAAGAGTTTTGAAGTCTTCTGTAGAGATGCCAAGACACTAAGTAACCCTGTAAATCACAACACAATTTACATCAAGATCCTACTATATTTAACACACTGTAGGAGGCAACAGTACACAGTCATTTCCCTCAAGGGTTTTATAATCTAGCTGGAAAGAAAGGACATATGCACTTAAGATCCCACAGGAAGATCCAGGAAGATCCCACGTGCCACGGAGCAACTAAGCCCATGTGCCACAACTACTGAGCCTGCGCTCTAGAGCCTGCGAGCCACAACTACTGAGCCCGCGTGCTGCAACTACTGAAGCCCACGCGCCTAGAGCCTGTGCTCCGCAACAAGAGAAGCCACCGCAATGAGAAGTCCGCACACTGCAATGAAAAGTAGCCCCCACTCACCACAACTAGAGAAGGCCCACACGCAGCAACGAAGACCCAACGCAGCCAAAAAAAAAAAAAAAGATAGATTTTGTACCTATCCTCGAGCACTTTATATACATTCTAGTAGCGAAGTGAGATTATTAAATCACAAGTAAGAAAAACGGACCAATAAATTGAACAAATTGTGGTAAGTGTTATGAAGTAAAGGGGCAAGAGGAGACTGTTGCAGTATCCAAGAAAGAGATGACTATCACCTGGACCAGGCTAGTGGCAGTAGAGAAAAAAGTGGTTGGATTTGAGATTTATTTTGGACATTGACTCAATAAGACTTGATAATGAATTGGATGAAGAAAGTGAGGAAAAGGAAGGAACTGAGTTAACTCCTGAGTTTCTGACTTAAGCAACTGGGTAGGGAGCAGTGCCTTGTTAACTGAGATGAGGAAGATTTGCAGTGGGACATACCCAGAGTTCTGTTATATACACAATAACTTTGAGATCTCTGTGAGACAAGCAAATGAAAAGAAATAGGCACTTGGACATGTAAGGCTAGAATTCTGAGGAGAAGTTTAGATTGGAAATAATGGATTTGAGAATCATTGACATAATGACGTTATTTGGAGATACTATTTCCATTAGACTAGGTTCCTAAATCTCCCCATTGACACATTATCTTGTAAGTCGTTTCTATATATGATTAAATAATTAAGAATTCATTTCTGTTGGTTTAGTTCTCGGAGGATAAACTATTCAAGACCTCTTTGGGTAAGGGGGCAGTGCTCACTATACCTCCTGTCTACCTCATCAACCCAAAGACAAATTTAATTTCAGAGTTACTAAATGCTTTTCATTAATATCTCAGTGACTTTCTCTTTTACTCATCAAAGCTAACTCGTAAAGTCCCCATGAAATGAATGAAAAGGACTGAATAGGTCTGGATTTCCCTGTGGATTAGAATTTCTATCTTAATTATGTTTTCTGTAAGTTAAACATCACCTACAAGGCTGTATGGGCTTGCTTAAGTAGACAGAGTACTGGACTAAAATCATGAGATCTGGGTTCTAGTTCAAGCACCATCACTATTTAAAGTCATAGCCTCTATAGGCCTGTTTTTGTGGGTCAAGTGAAGAGACTACAGAATATTTTAAAGCCTATGAAAACATAAAATTCAGTAGCTTACTACTAGGAAGCTGGAGATCTGGGGTGGTGCTGAGCATCAAGAATGGCCCAGAGTGAAGATTCCAGGAGGCTGTTCTGGATTTCTCACTACTTTTTGTGGACTCCATAATTTGGCTTCTGTATCTATAAAACAGGAGAATGTCAATGATTTCCCTCACCATTATGAGAAGAAAATTAGTAAATGTCTATATGTTTTACAGATTCCTGGATGAAACAGGTTAGGAAAATACAAATAACTATTGTGTTGATGTTCTTATTAGCTTAATCTAAGTACAATCTATCTCTTGGAAAACATGGAAACACTTAGCTGCCATTGCTTTGTGACTTTTGCCAGCTCCCCGGGGAATCTTTGCTTTCCCAAGAAAACAACTACCTTGAGGGTAACCTGAAATCTCTGAAGATCAAAGTCTCTTGCAAGCAACCAGTTCAGGGAGGTCATATCTGGTACCATGCTGAAAAAGAAAATAAATCTTTTCACAAAAGTGGTCAACACTATTTGCTAATCAGACCAGCATTTCCAAAACACGGAGTGGCAGTACAGTGAGGCCTCATTAAGGCTTTGTCTTTATTAATGTGAACTTTGTTAGGGTGAACTAAGTAACTTAAGGGTGATTTCCTATGAGCTCTTCTCTGCCTCTATCATTTCTCTTCTACCTTTGTTTGTTCCCACTCGTCTTCTCTTTGTCTCAGTCTTCATTCTCCTAGTTGGATGGGCTTTTCAAAAACGTAGGCCACATTGTTTCCTACTCTCCTCTTCAAGGCCTCCCCGCTCAAAGTGATGTGGGGACTGTCATGCCCCAAATATTTGTTACCTCTCAGAGACCAGGAGGATACAAATGGTATTCACCAGTGGCTTTTGACCAGGGATGATCTGGTAATGGCTGGAGACATTTTTGGTTGTCACAATTAGGGAAAGGGTGCCACTGGCATCTAGTGGATAGAGGCCAGGGATACTGCTAAGCATCCTACACTGCACAGAACAGCCACCAATAACAAAGAATTATCTGGCCCAAAATGTCGAGAGTGCTGCTGTTGAGAAATCGTGGTATGCACAGATATCAGTAGCTGAAAATTACTGAGGAGGCAGTGTAGTCCCCTTAGGGATACAGATTCTCAAGGTGGTAAAGCAGCAGCCACTGGCATCAGATTGCCTGGGCTTGGATCACTCTATAAGCTCCCTGGAGGCAGGGACCTAATTTTACCTCCCACACTTACATTAGGGACTAGTATCCAATGGAGAGTACAAACTATTCGTGGATTTTCTCAAACAGTTGTTTTGAGGCCCAAAGCAGGGAATATATACTAAGTGATATGAAGCACAGTGAGAGGGAGAAAAGCACCTCCTGAATAGAGGGAGCTAGGCTGGTGTTATCAACTAGGATGTGCTGCCCTACTGAACATAAACAATTTCACAAAACACCAACATCAGACAAAGCCACTCTGTGACTATGATGGATAAGACAAAAACAAAACCACTCCATAAACATGTTTGAATACAAACAAACAAGAATACTGTCCCAACCACAAAAGATAAACAAATAAACAAAAAGACCAAATATCCCCCTATCCTGGCTAACATGAGGGTTCCTCTCCCTTTTTAGATAAGAATTATTAAAATACCCCATCATAGAATTACCTTCACCTCCGAATAGCATCCAATCCAGAGAGGAGGCCCGCTTCCTGGAGCCCTCCTCCAAATTACCTAACACAAACCCAAACCTTGTAAATTCTTTCCAGCACCCTCTTCCTGTCTCCCTGTGCCTCATGCTGTGCCTCCCCTCCTTACAAGGAGACAATAAGCTCAGGTTTTTTTTAAAAATTTATGGCTGTGTTGTGTCTTCGTTGCTGCGCTAGTTGCCGCGAGTGGGGGGCTACTCTTCATTGAAGTGCGCGGGCTTCTCATTGCGGTGGCTTCTCTTGTTGCAGAGCACAGGCTCTAGGCGCCTAGGCTTCAGTTAATTGTGGCACATGGGCTTCAGTAGTTGTGGCACATGGGCTTCAGTAGTTGTGGCTCGCGGGCTCTAGATCACAGGCTCAGTACTCGTGGTGCACAGGCTTAGTTGCTCTGCAGCATGTGGGATCTTCCCGGACCAGGGGTCGAACCCGTGTCCCCTGAATTGGCAGGTGGATTCTTAAGCACTGGACCACCAGGGAAGTCCAAGCCCAGCTTTGTTCAACTAGACAGGTGATCTCGGTGGTATGTGGCTGGAGGGCATTGACAATAGTGAGAGCCCCCTAAAGTGTAACTGCTATTTTCATGCCTCAAGGGGAATTGCACCCGGAGCGTTCAAGCAGAGACTTCGCAAACAAGGATTTCGAGGTTTCCCGACATAATGCCTCCTGCCAGGCCGCTTCTCCTCAGGGGACGTCTCCTCTCCCGTCTACAGGGAGAAGCCGACCTCCCAAGTTTAAATCCAGCCTGTTGAGTTAAATTTCTCGTGAAGTAAAACCCTTTAGTGAGGTGTGCGCCTCTAGCTCCAACTTCGAGTTCCTGAAACACTAGAACACCCCAGTGGGGCACGGTAGAGGGAGCAGCAGGGAGTGCCTTACCCACCACCCTAACCCAGGAGAAACCGCCTCGAATTCACTCCGCAAGCGACGCAGAACAGCGCGGGCATTCCACGCCTCCAAAAGCTGAGGTAAGAGCAGTCCCCGGCAAAATCGAACCTTCCGTGCCGGCTTCCTCAGATGTCGCGCACGCGCACGGGTCACTGGGCGGCCGCCGCGCTAGTGCCCGCCTCTTCTAGGCGGACTACAAGTCCCGGCTTGCCTGTCGCCGCGGCGTCGCTTGGTAACTCGCGCCAGTCGGAGCGCGCTAGGTCGGCTTCGCTGCGCGCCTGCGCCTTGGCGGTCTCTGCGCAGGCGCATTTCTAACTCTTGGGAAGAGAGGGCGGGGTGTTGTTCCCTTTCGCTGATGCAAGAACCCAGTGCGGTGGTGGGAGAGGTGTCGGCAAGGAGCAACGCTGAATCCTGTGCCTGGAGCTGACCTGTCAGACTTTCTGTCCGTGCCGAGCCCACTCGAGCCGCAGCCATGTCCGGGGACGAGGTGAGGGCCTGAGGCTGGCGCTAGATCTAGGGACGGAGGCAGTGAGACAGATCCACCCCAGTGTGGGAGACTGGGCCTGCGGCCTAGCGGCCGGCCGCCGCCATGTGGGGCAGCCGGGCCTAGGCGACGCGGAGCGGCAGAGCCGGCGAGGGCTCCGGAGCCGCGGCTTGGCCGTGCCCCGCTCTCCTCAGGGCGGCGGCGCTGAGGCCGGCGTCCTCCCGTGGCCGGCGTTTCCGGAATGGAGAGCACGTTGAGTCGCCCTCCAGAAGAGAGCTTGAGTGCCCGGTTAATGCCTCAGGTGAACGAGATTGGGGCTGGCGGACCCTGCATTTCTTTCGATTTGACGGTGCAGCTCCAACTCTCATTCTCTGGGCGCTGGTGGTGCCTAGAGGAGCGTCTCTTGGCTCCGGTGGAGCGCCTTAGTTTAAAACATTGCAGGCTGGCTTGTGCTGCCCGGCACCCACCCTTGTTCTCATGTAGAGGGGGATAGGACGAGAGAAAAAGATCCTTCAGCCTGAAAAACTGATTAACCTTTTCGGAAAGTTTTAGGGCGGGAGTCCCTGAGCCTTCCTTAGCAGAGCTCTCAGCGACGTCAGCGGGAAGTCTGAGCTGCAAAGATGCCTGGGTCTTTTTCTACTGTCGTGCTTGTACCTTAGCAAATTTCCTCAAATCCCTTTTTGGCCAGATTTATCCCAGTTTATTTAAAACCAAACGACTTAAAATGAAATTTGACTTTAACTGATATCCGTAGGTATAAACATTGCGGGGAGAGCTACCGCTTACCGGCCAGCTCTCCCCACCAGAAAAAAAACCCTTGAATTTATCATTAATTTCTGTAAACATTCGAGTGCTTGGCCAATAGGGCCTCGGAGAGAAGGAAGAGAAAAATTCGAGACTTTTTCGAGCTTTGGCTTTTGAGGTAGACCCTGGAAGTTCTTTGAATTTCCTCAAGTAGTGGAAAGGCCTGATCCAGGGCAAGGGAGTAGAATATTATCTAATTTGGTTAGAGTTAATCCCTTGAAATATAGGTAGTAGCTAGTTCACGGAGGGATTTGAAGACCAAGTTAAGGAATTTGGATTTTATTCTGGAGGGGATTCTGAGCTCTCATTTGATTTTCATGACAACCCTTTAAGGTGGATATTATTATGCCCAGTTTAGAAATGAGAAAACCGAGGCTTTTAGAGAGTTGTATAATGCCCATGATCAAATAGTAAGTGGCTGAGCCAGTAGTAGAATTCCAAATCTACATTTAGGTGACTAGGAGGGTCTCGCTCTCTTAGGAAGGAAACTGAGTCTGAGGGAGGTACATGGTAGACATTGCTCTAGGCCACTGTATTTCAAAAGTTCTGAGTGGCAGTGTCTCATGCTTGTTTTGTTTCTACCCATTTTCTAAGCTTTTCATAACCTTTAACAAATAAAATACCTATATAGTGCAAAGTTCTCTGGGGTGCTATTCTGTGTTTGGTTTTCTATGGTAAAGTACTTGCAAGTGTTGTGAGAGATTAACTACTAGTTGGTACAGGAGGTAGAAATAGAGTCATTAACAGCGATTTGGAGGGCTGGAGGGTTCAGTTTTAGCAGTGGGATCAGATGTCGAAGGAAGTGGAATATTACTGAAGGGTGAAAAGGATTTCGTCAAGCAGAGATGTCAGAACTAGCATTCCAGCAGAGGACTATGGAAGCCCATAAAGTATTGAGCAGCTTTGCATTTCTCAGATCTACCAGTCCATTTTGTAAACAGGAAATTAGGGCTCAGGGAGGTTAAGTTGCCCAAGATCACACAGCAAGTATGACTAGAATCCTGCCTTTGGCTTCCACTCTGAAGGTATGTGCAGGTTCTGGTTCCTGTAATACTGCTGGATAGATAAGTTTTCTTAGGCCCATCCTTAACTTCTGGCTACTTCACAGACTAGTAAGGATCGAGTGAAGATCTGTACACCGAAATGATTTATAAACTGTGAGGGATTCCTTACAGTGGAAGTAATCCTGCCTGGTAGCCAGGATAGAGCATTAAAGAGCCTACTATTAAAAAGTAATTTATTTCTTTTTTCACATTTCCTTTTTTCCTTTTAATAGTTTTTTAATGTATAGTTGCCATAAACTGCACACACTTCCTTTTAAACCTGGCAAGTAAGCCCCAAACTCACATAACATAATCTCTTTTAAACTAGTGGAACCATGACCTCTAAAAAGCAGTATTCTAGAAATATGAGTGCTGCCTTGTGAGGAAAAATACCCTAATCTGCAGGCATTAAAGTGCTGTCAATAGCTAAGATTATTGCTTATTACTAGGCCCCATTCACAAAGTATCGGAACGTCAGGTTTTCACACAACATAGTAAGGTGTTTTACAAAAGAAACTGATTAAAAATGGAATATGTGTTGTATGAAGTATACAAAACACAGAAGAATACAAAGAGAAAAATCTCCCAGAATCTTATAACCCAGAGATGACAACACATTTGTTCAGAGCATTTGTTCTGCTCACCTTGCTTCTCTGGGTGCTTTTGTAACTCACTCCTGCTTTCTGGGTGGGGTGCGCTGTGGCCTTAAAGTTAACATTCTGAGAAAGGTATGATAGATGGGAGTAGGCTTCCATCTTGCTGAAGCACTTTAGGCTATTGTCAGGGTAACTTTTGCTGCTGTCCCTTTACCTCACTTTCTTCAACCCAACCCAGTGTGGGAAGTTGAAAAGAGAAAACTTTTGAAGGCTTTGTTCTATCTAGAGTTAAAAAAAAGAAAGCTCAAAAGAGTCTGCTTTTCCATAAGTGTCCTGTGAGCAACTATTTGCATCTCACATCCCAGCTAGTTTCATAAACAAAACATTTGGACTGTGATAATTTGTTAAGTCAGATATGAAAGTCTTAAAAAAACCACACATTTTTTTAAAAAAAGATTGATTTATTTTTTATTTATTTTATTTTTGGCTGCATCAAGTCTTAGTTGCCACACGTGGGATCTTCATTGAGGCATGTGGGATCTTTCATTGCGGCACACAGGCTTCTCTCTAGTTGTGGTATTGGGTTTTCTCTTCTGTAGCTGTGGTGCCTGGGTTCCAGAGCTCATGGGCTCTGTAATTTGCAGCACGCAGGCTCTCAAGTTGAGGTGCGCGAGCTTAGTAGTTGTTGCGTGGGCTTAGTTGCCTCGCACCATGTGGGATCTTAATTCCCCGATCCCCACGTCCCCTGCATTGTAAGGTGGATTCTTTACCGCTGGACCACCAGGGAAGTCCCAAAAGACACATTTTTAAAGTTAAGACTGATGTGACCTTGTGGTTTGGGGGAGGTCTGCTTTGGGTACTATTTTGGAATCCCTATTTCCATATTTTTAATTTTTATTTTTTTGTGGTACGCGGGCCTCTCACTGTTGTGGCCTCTCCCGTTGCGGAGCACAGGCTCCAGAAGCACAGGCTCAGCGGCCATGGCTCACGGGCCTAGCTGCTCCGCGGCATGTGGGATCTTCTCAGACCGGGGCACGAACCCTTGTCCCCTGCGTCGGCAGGCGGACTCGCAACCACTGCGCCACCAGGGAAGCCCCCTATTTCCATATTTTTAAAGTCTGGTTTTGCTGAGTGCTGTGAATAAAATGAGGCAATGAGTTTATGTCTTAAGTATCCAGAGAGAGTAATTGAGAGAGGTGTTAATTACTTCAATGTACAGTTCTTTCATGTTTATAACCCTTTACAAGGCTACAACAACCGTACTGTTTCCCTGTGGACCTGTATGAATGTTTTTCAGAGCATAACAGGGTGGTTGTGAGGATGTCCTTTGATGATTTTAGGATCCCCCTTATCTTTAGTCTGTCTTG
Source organism: Kogia breviceps (assembly GCF_026419965.1). Classification (NCBI taxonomy): domain Eukaryota; kingdom Metazoa; phylum Chordata; class Mammalia; order Artiodactyla; family Physeteridae; genus Kogia; species Kogia breviceps. The sequence goes on from NC_081323.1 coordinate 24,579,416, forward strand.
CTGAATAATAGTTAAAACATAATTAATATTCTAGGGAACTTGATACTTGGAAAAAATGCAATAAGTGAATGTAAGCCCTGCCAGACAACCAAATTTATAGTGCCTGGAGTGTTGTTGGTCCTTTTGCCAAACCTCCATACTTCAGGAATAAGGATGAATTATAGCTTCTTCCCTGGAACAGATTACAACACTCCATGTAGACCCAGTTGGTCAGCAGTGGGGAACTCCTTCCTCCTGGCTCTTCTATCCTCTTCTCTAAGTTTGCCAGATTATGTTCCTCAGCCTGACTGCTTTTCAGAATTACTCATTTATACAATTAGAGCCTTCTTAATGTTGGAGGGGATAACTTTGAAATGAGGCTGTATCAATTTCCAGAATGTCTTGCAAATCCTTCTCTGTTGGGTGAGGACGATACTTAATACTACCCTACCTTATTACACACCATAGTTTGGTTTCAGTGTAGCTCAGTTTCCTTAATGTACTTGGGACATAAAGGAATTTAAGTTAATCAGAATCAGTTTTGGGAATTTTTTTGAGTTTCATGATATGTCTTGGAAATTAGATCACCCTGAGTTGATGAAATTTCAGTGATAGGAATCAAGAGATACCATGTTTTGTCAACTGTAAAGCATTATATAAATTGTATAATAATTGCTAACATTTATTGAGTACTTTTGTGCCAGGCACTGCGCCAAGTGTTTTATATTTACTTACTTATTTAGTCCTCCTAATAACCTGGTGAGATTTGGTTTTGTTTCTGCTACTGATCTCCATTTTACAACTGAGGCAAGGAGAGGGCAGGAACTTACCTGGGGTAACAAAAGTAAGAACCAGAGTCAGGATTTGAATTCAGTCAGTTAGGTTCTAGACTTGTGCTTTTAAACACTTTATCTGTATTTTTTAATGTTCCAGAAACAAAAAGCAGAGTAAAAGGTTGTATAGAAGTTTCTTTTACTCAGAGATTTGCTACATGAAGGGCTGCTGATGGATTTCCTTAAAGGCTTGTCTGAGTTTCATGATAAAAAATTTTTTTAACGTTTTTTTAATCAGTTCAAGTCTCCTGGTATAGCAACCCCAGGTTACCAACCTTAAGTAAAACACATATGACTTGTCTAGGCGTTGGTTTTCTCATTCATAAAGCGAGGGGTGAAGCATGGGTTATTGCTAAGATCCCTCTCCTAAATTCTGTTATCTTGTGATAATTTTAAATTAAAAGACATGTACATATGTTTTGGGGAAGCACCCCCTCAACTTTTAATAGTATAAAGAAGGTTGCATATGTGTGTGTCTGTGTGTATTTTTTTTTTTTTTTTTTGTAAAATCCTTTTAGATACTTTAATGCGTCAAATACTCTTTCTTTTAAGAGTATGCCTTTTGAGAATACAGCATACTTGGAATGTGAGTATCATTAAAAATAATCACGTGGTCCCCTTTTTTATTATCTTCTAAACAGATGATTTTTGATCCTACTATGAGCAAGAAGAAAAAGAAGAAGAAGAAGCCGTTTATGTTAGATGAGGAAGGGGATGCTCAGACAGAAGAAACCCAGCCCTCAGAAACAAAAGAAGTTGAGCCAGAGCCAACTGAGGAGAAAGATGTAGAAGCCGATGAAGAGGACAGTAGGAAAAAAGGTAAGTGGCAGACATGAGAGAGTCACTGTTGTCCTGGGAGACCTGGTTCTCTTCCATCAGTGTGTTTTGGATTTTGTGCACATAGTGGCCTCTCAGCCTGAGAGGCTATCTATTACAGTGAAGCTGAAGCCATCAGCAGTCTGTGTGCATGGGACCTTGCCAGATTTCTGATCGACTTGTTTCAGGGAAAATTCCACTGAATCCACAAGACAGAGATGACAAAACTTTGTTACTCCAGGGCTGGTTTTTCTAGTCTAGCCTTTCGGATGTCTCTTTTCCAGTTTTAATGGTGGTTGTGTTTGAGTGTAGGCAGAAAGAAATGGGACCAAGATAAACAGTTTTGTGTCTTAACAAGTTTGAAAACATATGGAAGACATTAAAATTACAGCCTAAAATATTTGGGTTTAGACACCAGCATGAGCTGTGCTCTAACACAGACAGCATTTGACAATTAGAAATAAATGATTAAATAAACATATTTATGTCTATTGAATAGAAGACACTGTACTAGGGATAGAGAAAATTAACATTCATTGAGCATCTACCATGTGCTAAGCATCTTATACATGTTTAGAACAAACTTGGAAAGTAAATCATTCTTTTATTAAGACAATTAATTCATAAATAGCTCCTTGAAAAACTTTGTAGTAAGAGCTCTTTAAAATATTTCTAGTGTACAATAGGGCAGAACAAATAGAAAACTTATTGAACCAAACCCATTATTACTCACTAATGGTGGATAAAATTTCATTTTATTCATATTGTAGCCTCATTTTAATGAATGTGAAATACTTTATAAGGCCCTTTGTTGATTGATTGATTGAATAACTCGTTGAGCTAGGCACTGGAATTTAGGTGAGAAAGGTCTAGCCCCTTAGTATCTCATTGGGAGATAGACAAGCAGCTGGTAAACACCTCTGTTGAAGTGATAGAAGGTACTATCAAAGCACCTAGGAGACACCTAACCCAGTTGGGAAACAGGAGGGATAGGCTTAGAGAAGACTTCTTGGTGGAAGTAACTTGTAACTTCTAACAAAGATCCTGTGAGATGAAGGTAAGAGCTGTGTGGGAGGGCCCATAGGAAGGCTTGAAGGTGAGAGACGCACACTTCACTAAGAAGCAGAGGTAGTTCAGTTGAGCTGGAACTAGGAATTAAGGTGTGGGAGGTGAGAGAGTAGGCAGAAGTAGAGAGATAAAGCTGGTGAGCCTTGGAAATTATGTTAGAACCCTGACTTTGTCTTGGGAACAGTGAGGCATCATATGGTCAGATGACTAAATAAATATTCCCAACACGGTCTCCTAACCAGATTTTTCCTACAAAGCTTTGAGTTGACCTGCCATTGTGTTTTCAGAACCCTAACCTTTGTGGTTGTGGAGGAATTACTGTGCTAATTAATACCAATCTCGCTATTCTGGTGACTTGATCGATTAATAGCTGAAGCATTGGTTTAACTCATAATTTAATATTTCACCTTCTGCTATTTGTTAATAATTGATCATCTCAATTATCTTTTTAGATGCTTCTGATGATCTAGATGACTTGAACTTCTTTAATCAGAAGAAAAAGAAGAAAAAAACAAAAAAGATATTTGATATTGATGAAGCTGAAGAAGGTGTAAAGGTAGTATTGCTTTCTTATTGAAGGTAAAATTTGACCTCTTGAAAGGTTGCTCGTGGCTGATGTTTCTCCCTGTTTGTCTCATCTCTTACTAGTTTTGCTTTTGTTATTAAGTATTTAGTCACCACTGTTAAGGTCAGTTTCTTGGGATTTTTGTCTGACTAGGTACCTTAAAGGGATGATGGTTCAAAGGAATGTAAATTTAGGTTTTACACATTGTATTGTGTGCCATTAAGATGATTACAAAATGCTACTTGTCATTAATCATACTGAGATTGGCTGAGGAGAGAGATTTCTGTGAGAAATCCTATAGAGCAAATATAGTTTCTTCCGTTAAACTTTTGGTAGCATGTTGAGGATACACAAATTGATGTGTATTCTTCTGAGCAGCAAAGAATGAACCCCAGCCTGTGGTGGTTGGTGGCTGATGATATTATAGCCTGTAGGAGAACCAGAGCACTCAGGTTGGTTTTATGGAGTTCTCTGATCTTGTAAGGACTTGAGGCCCTGTAATTGTCTTATTACTGGATTGATTTCTAATACAAATATCTCAGAATTATGAGAGAGAAAGAGTAGAATACACATACACATGCACTAAGTTGTCACCTTTTGTGCCCTTTACCCAAATTTTTCCTTGGCAAATTATTTATTTGCTCAAATTCAAGTAAATAAGGTGTATCCCACACATAGCAGTAATTCATTGAGTTTTGGAAACAATGTCACAATTTTAATGACTTGGTTAATTCAGCAAATATGTGTTAATGATGATAGTGAGTCAGGCATTGTGTGCTAATTGTTAGGGTACTGAAATAAATAAGATATTTTTCCTGTTTTTGGAGGTTCAGGGATAATTTAGAGTTCTTTAGAACAAGATTATTTTACCTGGATTTATCCTACTCTCTCCTTGTTTGGGGATTTTCTTCTGTTCCTACTGTTATAAGGAAATTGATAAAGAGGAATGCTCAAATTATGTTGAATGAATGAGGTATAAATATCCTGGGTAACAAGGTGACACATCAGAGATGTGCCACAGAAAGTCTTGGTTAACAAATTTCTCTAGTAGCTTTTGTCCTGAAGAGTCACTTATAAGCTCTAATTTAGTGCTTGGATACTTTTTCTCTGCTACTGAAGTCATAACGTAAGAGGTTACAAGTACCCTTATCAGGCAAGACATGGGCATTAACTTGAGGCTGAAGTGTTTTTAAGATCCTGGGTTACTCTCCCCCTGAATTTTCAGAGCACCACAGGGCTTTTGAAAAATCTTCAAAAACACTATGTGCTATTCTCTACCTTTCACTGGGTCTTAGCCTCAGGTTGGAAATTGATCTTACTGGGATAAAATAATAATACAGGACTAGAAGCTGGCTGATGTGTGCTAATTTATATTTAGCATGTCTGAGTTTCTCATTTACTGACTGTCATCTTATTAGAGACTAGGTTAGTATCAGGTTTCTTGTCTAGTGTTATCCAGCTAATACACATGGGCTGATTGGTCTTTGATGGCCAAAAGTGGCACTGAGACTACACAGCTGGATTTGGCATCTCAAGGCTGAGCTTCATTTACCCCCGGCTATTCCAACTTTTCTGCTGATTAGACTTCTAAAATTACTATAGCCATTTACAGAGTAGTTCAGGATGTAGGTGCACAAAAATAGATATTGATGGGTAATGTGGACAGCACACTTCAGGGTGGGGAGTTGGATACACTGGTGAAAGGAGGTGAGATTAGAAGGCTGGAGACTGAAACTGGCCCTTTCTACTCTTCTGGTGTTTTTTTATGTCTCATTTCAAGGTTATGCCCTATTTACATCCATGACTATAGCAGCTAATCTTGGGATCAAGCTTTACCTTGTCTCTATCCATTCATCATAGCACCCTAATTCTCCATGGGTTCTGCCTTCTCCCTCTTCCATGGTTTCATCTATTGAAGTGATGCCCAAAGACCTCCTCACAGTCTGGTGTCAGGCTGGCTGTGGTATAAAAAAAATTTGGTCTTTGTCCCCGGTTCCTGGCACAGCTCCTAAGACTCTTGGAATCTCTAGATGTGAGTTCGGTCACCAGGAGCCAGTGATTTAATCAATCATGCCTGCATAATGAAGCCTCTACAAAAAACCTTTCATGGGTTTCTTTCATGGGTGAGCTCCATAAAAAACCCTTAAACAGTGGGGTTTGGAGAGCTTCAGGATTGGTGACCACACTGGGGTGTTGGGAGAGTGGTATACTTGAAGAGAGCATGGAAGCACTGCACTCCTGCCTCCCTTTCCTTGCTCTATGCATGTCTTCCATTTGGCTATTTCTGAGCATATCCTTTATAATATTGTATATATATATAAAATATAATAAAGTAATAGTTAAGTAAAGTGTTTTCCTGAATTCTCTGAGTCCTTCTAGCAAATTATTGAACCAGGGGTGTGTAGGAACCTCTGAATTTGAAGTAGGACATATGTATTGGAAACCTGGGGACTCTATACTTGTACCTGGCCTCTGAAATGAAGACAGTCTTATGCGACTCAGCCCTTAAACCCATGGAGTTTGTCACTAACTCTGGATAGTGTTAGAACTGCATTGAATTGTAGGTCACCTAGTTAGTGTCAGAGAGTTGGAGAATTGAGGTGGAAAAACATCACGTATTTGGTGTCAGAAGGAAAAAAAAAACCCTCCTACGAACTGCATCAGAATACTTAGAAACTTATCTAAAACATTCCTGAACCCCATTACTGCTGAAGATTGTCACTGAGAAGATTTAAGAATCTTTGTTTCTTTGATTCTGACAGTGGCCTGGTTTAAAAACATGGACAATAATTATAGTAAGATCCCAAGGCTGATGGATAAAAGAAAGGAAAAGGTCCCACAAAAGTGTCTTAAAATTTTTCCAGTTTAAATGACAGACTCTGAACCAGTTTGGTTCACCTGTGAGAGAGAGTTCTGATCTGTAACTTCAGTTTTGAATATTTAATCTTTTTTTCCTCCAAAACCATGTCAGCCCATGTCATTTAAAAATAATGATAATAATCCTAGTAGCAAAATGTTGAGACTCTTATCTCACTTTCTTAGGACCTTAAGATTGAAAGTGATATTCAAGAACCAGCTGAACCAGAGGATGACCTTGACATTATGCTTGGCAATAAAAAGAAGAAAAAGAAGAATGTCAAGTTCCCAGATGAGGATGAAATACTAGAGAAAGATGAAGGTAATATTGGGAGCTTAGCTCATTTGTAGGCTACACAAGCCTTTGGCTTAGTCACTTCCATTGGTGGCCTCCTTATTTATTTATTTTTTGCCTCTTATTTGCACTGCTTAATAATGGAAGCTAAAAGGAAACAGAATCTAACTTCATAATGACAGTTTAAAAGATTTCATCGGGGAAGAACTTGGCAATTGTGATTACATTAAAACATACTGATTTAGACTGTTGGGACAATTACTGTAACTGAATTTTAAATGTTAAAAAATCTTTTACTGTTTTGTTAAAAGTGCTATTTATTAGCTTCTAAGTGCTACAGCTGCTTTAGAGAACTTTAGTATAGTCAGCAGATAGGTTTTTATGGATGTATATGTTTCTTAAGTGCTTCAAAACAGGTAGGCATTTTTTTCCTCTAATTATCCCAGTACATTATTTTATCTTATGTTTGTTAAATCAAGAAACAGTTGAGTGTGTCTGTATTACCACACATTCCTAGAGAGGTCTCTATTAAGGGTGGTTTATGAAAATCGTAACATCCCCTTAAGGAATATGGGGTTATTTGTGAGCCTTGATGCCTTTATGCTTGAGGCTGTTGTGAATACAGTTGTGGGAAGGAAGACAAATGTCTTTGAAGCTTTCATTTCTCTAGATATGCTTCTCCCTTCTCCCCTTTTTGTTATTGTATCAGGCTCTACCCCTCATTTTTACAGTCTTTGTTATCTGTAGCTTTAGAAGATGAAGACAGCAAAAAAGATGATGGTATCTCATTCAGTAACCAGACAGGCCCTGCTTGGGCAGGTTCAGAAAGAGACTACACATATGAGGAGGTAAGACAAATTCTGTTATGAAAGGGGGCTAAACTGTTCAGTAGAACTCAAAACAAAAGCAGGATAAATGTTCCCTGAATTGAAAGGACCATTGAAATATAGGTTGATAATGAAACAGACCCAGAGAGGTCACACAGCCAATGCACAGCACTGCCTGATGCCGACGTTTGGGGCAGGCTGTCCACAATGTGGCAGTCATTATAGTCCTCACTGTTCCATCTGAATCCATGAACTTCTGAGGTCTTTGGAGCCCCACTGAAGGGGGACAGTAGGGAGAGGGAGTGGCTAATAGGGGGCCATAGTAGTCTGGAGTTTGCTTGTTCAGGTTAGTCTGAATTTTACTTCTTCAGGTACCATATACTTTCCCACAGAAACAGTGGAATTAGGGGCTTGTTCATTCCTTTAACTTTGAACAAGGAACTATTAAGCATCCATAATGGACCAGTTCCTGGTTGAGAACCGAGTCTTGCTTTCAGGGAGCTCCCAGAACATGTGATGTGTGTGTACATTTAGTAAAAAGTAAAGTTTGTTCTGTTTAAAGGAAAAGCACAATGACTCAAGTGGGAACGTTATACTCCTGCTATTAACAAGACTGTACATGAATACCACTTTATCTCTATAGCTACTGAATCGAGTGTTCAACATCATGAGGGAAAAGAATCCAGATATGGTTGCTGGAGAGAAAAGGAAATTTGTCATGAAACCTCCACAGGTCGTCCGAGTAGGAACCAAGAAAACTTCTTTTGTCAACTTTACAGATATCTGTAAATTGTAAGTTGGTTAATGCAGAGTCTCCATCCTAAATGCTAGATTCTCAGTGGAGTGTATGTTAAATATGCTTATTGTGGACTTTTTTATTAAAAGTAGAAAGAATGCACAGGTGTCGGGGTTGGGTTGAGGGAGGTCACAGTTCAAGTCCGTCAGATTTCGATTCATAGGTCTTCAGGCTTGTTTTATTGGGCATCCAGAAGTGAGAGAATCCCACTCATGCTGACTCATGAGGATCCTAACTAGATGGAGTGAAGAGTAAGAAGGCTGACTGTAGTCCTTAGACAGGGGCCTGGAGAGCCCAGGGAGGTAGAAAAGCTCATCAGCCTGGTGTGGGCCTCCAAGCAAGTACAAGCAGTGAGCTTTGGGAAAGCAGCTGAATTTAATGTGCTTCTTCCTTGGATGGTTATTGCCAAGACACAGTTGATGAGATTTCGACTTTCTTAATTACCATCGAATTTCATGCCTGTCTCACCCCCAGGTCACTGTCTGGGGCTGGCTCTTCTCAAAGCTCCTCAGCTACACCTTTTCTGGCAGGTTCCTTAGGGCAACTGACTTACCTCCTGTTCTTTTTAGTTTTATAAGTGATACATGCTTGTTGCAGATAAAAGGGAAAACAACAGTAAACAAAATATAATCACTAAAAATTCCCTGCCCAGAGTCACCACTTGTTTTCATTGCTTAGGCATGACTTAAAAAGTTTTAGACTTTTTTGCTGATGATGATAGTAGTATATAGAAAAATTAGAAAATACAGACCTACTAAAGAAGAAAAGTCATCTGTAAGTCCACCATTAAGAGATAGGTAATCAGTTTAATGTTTTGCTACTTTTATGTGTCTACATATTTTTAAATAAATTGGTATTATACTGGTTTTTAACATATATTTCTCTTAATATATTGTGAAATTTTTACCCTTATCATTAAATAGTCTTTTAAATGTTTTTAGGAGTTATACAACATATTCTTTTTTTATATGTATAGAAATTTTTTTTCTCCCATTGTATGGATTGTCTTTTCACTTTCTTGCCATCCTTTGAAGCACAAGGCTTTAAATATTTTATTTATTTATTTATTTATGGCTGCATTGGGTCTTTGTTGCTGCGCGTGGGCTTTTCTCTAGTTGCGGCGAGTGGGGGCTACTCTTCATTGCGGTGCACAGCCGTCTCATTGAGGTGGCTTCTCTTGTAGCGGAGCACGGGCTCTAGGCGCATGGGCTTCAGTAGTTGTGGCACGCGGGCTCTAGAGTGCAGGCTCAGTAGTTGTGGTGCACGGGCTTAGTTGCTCTGTGGCATGTGGGATCTTCCTGGACCAGGGATACAACCTGTGTCCCCTGCATTGGCAGGAGGATTCTTAACCACTGTGCCACCAGGGAAATCCCTATACAACATATTCTGACAGTTCCTTAGTTGTACATTGTTGCCCCCGATTTTTCATTATCAGAGGCAGAGCTTTAGGAAACATCCTTATACATGTATTTCAGCAGAACTCAGAATAGAGCCTTAGGGCAAAAATTCCCAAAATGGAATTGCCTAGTCACAAGGAATGGACATTTTTATGGCAAACATTGGCAAGTTGCTTTACAACAAGTTTATACCAGTTTATACTCCCAGTAGCAACATAAGTGTCCACCTGTTTTATTAATATTTTCACCAACCCTTACTCATTACATTTTTGGGAAAAAAAAACTTTTAAAAATTGTAACTTTTTAAAAATAACTTTAAAAAATTGTAATAGTAACATCTACTTACTGGAACAAGCTCAAACAGTGCCAAATGAATAGAATTAAAAAGTGAAAATACTGAGTGGCCTTGCTCTGTATTTGCTTTTTTCATTTTATATGGATACATCTTTTTGGGGTTTTTTTTGTTTTTTTTTTTGAGACCTGTATTATTTTAAAAGCAAGATAGAATGGATGTACCATAATTTATTTAACCACTTCCCAGTTGGTGAATATTTTAGCTGTTTTAAATTTTCTGCTATTGTGCTGCTGTGAAATACTTCCCTTTTTAAATTTTATTTTATTTTTTGTGGTACGCGGGCCTCTCACTGTTGTGGCCTCTCCCATTGCGGAGCACAGGCTCTGGACGCGCAGGCTCAGCGGTCATGGCTCATGGGCCCAGCTGCTCCGTGGCATGTGGGATCTTCCTGGACCGGGGCACGAACCCGTGTCCCCTGCATCGATAGGCGGATTCTCAACCACTGCGCCACCATGGAAGCCCCCCTTTTTTTAAATAAAAAAAATTGCAAACAAGAAATATATAGGAATTAGCATAAGAAATACCCAAGTATTCATTGCCTCAATTTGGTGTATTTTGACCTTTTGACACATTTGCTTCATATCTTTTTGCTTTACAAAGAGGGCTTTACAGTTACAGTTTAAGGCCATCTTTATATCTCTTTCTGATCCCTTTTACCTTCCTTCCTAGAAAAAGATTTTATCCTCTAAAGTTGGTATTTACCTTTCCTGTCCCTGTTTATAGACATTTACCAATGTGTATATGTTTGTAAATAAAATGTAATATTGTTTTATGGGCTTTGAAATGTAAACAAATGCTATCATTTATCTTCATTTCAGAATTTGATGAACTGTGCTAAAATTCACCTCATAGCTGAGTAATAACAAATTAAAACAGTGAACAGGGTGAGGTTTTTAGAAGTTTGGTTAGATTTCCATGAAAGATAAGGTTTATATTATTCCACTTTCTTTTTAGATTACATCGTCAGCCCAAACATCTCCTTGCATTTTTATTGGCTGAATTGGGTACAAGGTAAGAAACTACATTCACATTTATGTATAGTTACTTACAGTATTAATGGACATTTCTTAAGAACTTCTCTTACCTTGAAAAGATATGTAACACGCTTAGGAAAAAAAAATTCACTTTATTGTCAGAAGAACTTTTAGGGCCATGAAGGAGAAAAACTTGTTCATTTCTATGGGAGGTTGGTTACTTGGGAATAGGAAACAAAGTTCACCTTGGCTCCTCTGTGAACAGACCTTTTGGTATACCAGAGTGAGCACCATGGCTCTGCCATGTTTAGAGTTTCCTGTCATTAATTGGAATTCTTGGGTCTTTTTATGGAGCAAATACCAGATTTCAGAGGAAGCCATTTTCTTAGGACAGAATTTATTTTCTAAATTGTAAATAGGCTGTTGATGGAGCACCGCTTATAAATTGATGAGTGGCATGGGAGAAACATTGAAACACATATCCATAATTAAATAGTTACTTCCCTGTCTTTAGGGCTCTCCTGTCACCACACCAGTCCATCACCATTCGGGGGGGCCAGTGTCCCATGGAGCCCATCCCAGTTAGTTTGGCCATAAGTGCTAGGAAGCTGAATGTCCCTTTAAAAATAAGTAATGCAGAATTAGGGCATAATAAATATGACTAAGACATTGAGTGTCCATTGTATGCCAAGCACTTTTTTGGGTACCATCTCAGTCTTTATAAACAGTTATGTGAACTGTTAGTAGAAACTAATATTACCCTTGTCTTACACATTTGGAAACAGGTTTGGTGAAGTGAAATTGTATGGTTGGTAACATAGCTAGTTAATTGCAGTCAAGATGTAAACTCAGGTCTGCCTTTCTCAGGAGCTTAAACTCTTAGAAGCTTTAATCCTGTGCCTTTGTGGCAGTACAGAGATAACTGAGGTGTCCTGTTCTCTTCCTACTCTTGAAACTCAGTTTGTTGTAATTGGCTGTATTTGCTTTGGGGTTAAGGAGTAATTTACTTGACCAGTGGTAGATATGTGGACTGTGTTGTAGAAGAATTGTTTTAAATGTAAATTTGTTATAGTCATTGTTTTCAGCTTGCATAAACTGATGGAGTAAAAGGTAGTGTTTTTCCTACTTCTCAGAATAATTTAGTTTTTGTAGAGGTGAGGTAAATTATAACGAGTTGTGACCAGTGAACTTATGGTCAGTGGGCTAAATATTATAGGGTTGCTGAGAAAATTCAATTTCTTTTGACAATAAATGAAAAAAATTTCTTGCATCAAGCATTGAATTCACTGTAGCCTAGAGATTAGGGGTTGCAGTTCATGGAGGATGATAATAAACTCTTACAGTTAAAGGAGAATCACAGGAGAGGTTCTTGCAAAAGTCAGTTTTATAATAAGATACGGAGCAAATATAAATTTAATGCTGCTTGGCTGAATTTTGTTTCATTTTGTGGTTTGTAATTTTTAACAAATGATGTCTAGCTGAGAGCTTTGCTTTCTCAAAAGTACTTGTCACCAACTTCTTTTCAAGTTTCTTTTTAAGCACCATTGACAACATGAGACCTGTGATTTCAACTGTACTTTTGAGGGAGGGTTGTAACAGCTTTACAGATACACTTCACACATGTAAATATGTACAATCCAGTGGTTTCTAATTTGTTCACATAGTTAACCATCACCACAATTTTAGAACATTTTCATCAGCTGTGTGTGACTGAATCAAAAGATTTGGTCTTAGAATTTTTAAAGATATCTGTAGTTCCTTTCATATTTTTTGTATTTATAGCCTACCTCACTGCTTTGCATGTGGTATGCATTCAGTAAAAGTGTGATTGTCCTTTTGTTGGGTGAATGGGTCATCACACAGACAGTTAAGGAATAAATTTGTTTTAGACTTAAAATCAGTTACAAATCAGATTTGTTGCTGTAGACTTAATTAATTAAAAATTGAATTTAATGTTATGAAATAGGGTCATCAGGTACCAACTACTTAATTAAAAATAAATTTTGAGAAACCAGGTAGTACTGCTTCTAGAACTTATCCTGTGCCATTGAATATATTTTAAGTTCGTTAAATGTAAAGGCCCTGGAATTTGATTCCTTTTAGGAAAAAAAAAATAATAATGGAGATATTTTTGTTTTCTTTCATAGTGGTTCTATAGATGGTAATAACCAACTTGTAATTAAAGGAAGATTCCAACAGAAACAGATAGAAAATGTTTTGAGAAGATATATCAGTAAGTTTATAATTTTTAATATGTCACTCTGAAATGTTCTTATTGGGCTGAAATATTTTGGAGGACAGCCATTGGTTTTTAATGAAGCCGGAAAGGCTGGCCTTAGAAGATGAGGGAAAACGATAGTGGTGGGGAGCTGGGGTGGGAGGCGGCTCTTGGTGGCGGATTAGGGGTCATGGGGAGGGATTTGGATTTCCTAAGACGACCCAGCTGATCAAGGCTGCTGGTTGGTTCCAGGCTGTAGGCCAAGTCAGAGAAATGTGTCTGCACTCAGACCTGGCCTGACCCAGTTTTGTTACCTTCCTAATCACTTAAAATTGGCAGATCTGTTCCCACCTAGGAAAGCTAGTAAGTTCTCTAAGTGGCTCTCCTGTAAACACAGCCAGGAGTAGGCATTTGGCAAGTGTCACTGCTTCTTTGGACATTTGGGGTCTTTTTTCAACCCATTGTTAAGTACGTGAAGCGTCACATCAGATAGCTTGTGTTTTCTTACCCCTAGAATACCTAAGTGTAGCTAAGATAAGCTTTCCTGGTTTGGGTGCCAGTGTGGGCTTGCAGTCAGTAGAAGTGTTTCAGAAGAAAGAAACCTCTGGCTCACTGTGGCTACCAGGTAATTCCTTATGTTGTTTTTTCTGCAGAGGAATATGTCACCTGTCACACGTGCCGATCACCGGACACAATCCTGCAAAAGGACACCCGACTCTATTTCTTACAGTGTGAAACTTGTCATTCTCGATGCTCTGTTGCCAGCATCAAAACTGGCTTCCAGGCTGTCACAGGCAAGCGAGCACAGCTCCGTGCCAAAGCTAACTAATTTGCTAATCACCACTGATTTTGCAAAGTGTGTTGTGGAGATTTGGCTGGACAGGTTTACCATCAGAGTGGATATACCACTGTACTAAAGACAAGATAGAAAAGCTGCCAAGTTCTTTGGCATGTGGCCGGTTGGTCTGAAATTCTTGCAAGATGCCGTTGCTCAAGCTGTTGACATACTCATTGCCTACTTTAACAACTATCAGAGAAATACGATGGGGTAAGGCGGTGCTTTTTTAAAATCGTTCATAGACTTCTGTAAAATGCAAGATAAATTAAAGTTATTACTAACAGTGATTCTTTCAATTTGGTTTGTCCTTCAGTTTTCTTTTCTACAAAAAAAAATTATGCCTAATGAATTTAGCAGAACAGTTTGTGCCTAGGCTCTGGCGAGGTCTCCGTATCCTAGTCCTGAGAAACTTCAGCTGGGTAGCCATTTTCCTTCTCAGCTGCCTGGTATACCGGAAGTAGACACAGCTTCATGTGAGAGGGTGGTTGGAGGATGAGGTCTGGGAGGACAGCTTGTTTTCAGTGTCCAGTGAACGATTTTATAGACTTGAATTCTTTTCATTATGTGAGGATTGTTGCCACTACCTCACTGCTAAGTCCTCCAGCTGTTACTACATGAGGGAATACAAGGTGCTAAGTACCTTCCTTAGCATTTTCTTCCTTATTGGCCACTAAGAGAAGTTTAGAGATAACAGCCTTTGGGTGTGTCTTGTTAACTGGCACTCCAAGAAAAACCCCTGTTGGGCCTCTGTTGGTGAGGAAGTGGTGTGGCATGTGCAGTAGAGAGAACTCTTGAGAGTCCAAACCATGATGCTAGAGGAAGCTTTTCTTTTTCCTCCCCAACTTGTGTTCTGGGTTTGAAAAAGACCCACCACAAATGCTTTTTCTATTTTCTGTAGCTTTTGAATGTGATCATGAGAAACTAAGAGGTGATATTGCTTGTGTGGTGCTTCTGGGGCTTCCTTCTGGTTCTGCCTTTTGTGGTTTTGGCCAAAAAGGTATTTCTCCACTGAGCACAGGGGAAAAGATCATCTTACATGTCTGCTGTGATCTGCCTTGCACGTACTTGCCAAGGATAAGGGCATAATGCTGGTCCTCACTTTCTTGTTGCCAGACTATTCCAGGAGCAGTCACTCAGCCTTGAATGTCTTGACTGTGTTGTTTTTAATCACTGTGACCCTTAATTTTAAAGTATAGGCCAAGTGTTGTAAAGCATCTTGGCCAAGAAGCAGTGGAGGGGGCAGAGCATTCCCTCAACCCAGTAGGACCTGAGGGGACTACACACTGGCTGAGCTGCCAGCACTGCCCTAATGAACTCAACTGCTGTTTATGATTTCATCTTCCTTCTTTTGTATCTATAGCCACACAATTTTCAATGTCAGATGTTACCGCGTGAATAAAGCAAGGATCAGTGCCTCTTGTGGAATTAGCGCTTTTGTGCTTATATATGTGTGTTTTGTTCATTTCTTTAGTGGGGAGACATGGGACTTTAGAGTTTGGTGACAGACTGGCAATTTCAACTCCAGTTCTTAACGCCAGTTTCAAAACAGATTCTCTGGACTGATCCTAACTCTGAGATAGTCCAGTTGAGGTATTGTTTGGTTAAAATTGGATTGACTGTAGCAGACACATTTAAAATGATGGGTTGCCCTAGGTTACCCATTCACAATAGCATCAGCTTCTCTTCTGTCTACTATATCACCTCATACCAACCACAGCTCAGCTGGAAGGAACCTTTTATGGAGTGACAAAGCAAAGGCCATTGAGAGTTTCTGATCAAGAGCCATGGTTATACAGGAACCAGACCACCATTTCCAAACTGTCTTAGGAAGCAGTGTTGAAGAGTGTTCCTAATTATGCCGGGTGCGGGGTGGGATGTTCCATGGTAAAGAAGAGTTTGAGACTAGATAAACATGCTCCGTGACTGCCTAAGTCTTTTGTATGCTGATGTGTGTGCATTTTCATAAGCACGTAAACATGCAGTTATATCTCTAGTCTTTATAAAACCCTCTTGACTCCATACCTGTCCCCAGCCTCACCTACAAAAAAGCTTAAGCTTTTCCTAAGATCTCCTCCTGGCTCACTCTACACTTCAGAGGTCCCTGCCCACTGCTTGTCAACTGTTGTTTCCCCTCTGGCCACTGTTAAGTGCTGAGAGCCGGGAGTATGCGTGTTCACTGATGTATCCCCATGCCTAGAGCAAGCAGTGCCTAGCTTGTGGGTTGTAAGTGGTAGGAGGTGTTCTAGTATCTGAGTTTCTTTCAGAGGAACATAGACTATGCAGACTTGTAGCCCCTTCTCCCCCAAAACATTTTGCAGGCTAAGTGTTTAGAAAAAAATGCTGGGCTAGGCAGCCTGGAAGAAGTACTGCTGAGGTGTGTGAGGCCCCAGTTCTGACCTGGCCTCCCCAATCCAGATTCTTTGCCCTGGCAATACTAAGTTTTCACATTTGAACAGAACATTAGATTTTACAATGTGTTTTTAGAAGTTGGGCTTTATAGTATGTGGTATATAGTCTTTTTCTGAGAAGATGAATTTATCATTTCAAAAATTTAATTCCCATAATCCTATCACCATAGAATTTTTCAGTATCAAAAACATTTTTCCAAGTTAGTATCTTTATAATTTTTAAAACTGCATAAGAGTCTATTCATGTTATGCCATAGTTTATTAAGTCAGTACCCTACTGGTGGGTTTTGCTAATTCTTGAAAATGCTATGAGTGTAGGCTTTGAACAGCCTGGAGTGGCAGTCCTCTACCATTGATTATAGCCTGTATTCTCATCTATAAAATGAGAAAATGCCTACCTCAAAGATGATGAGATAGTGTACGTAAAGTTCTTAACGCAGGTCTGCCTTGCACTATGCACTGTCTTCTTTCTGTTGAATATATACTTCCCTTAGGGTGAATTTCCCTGGTCAGAGGGGAGGAGACTTAATGGCTGATAGTACTTGTAAGCATATCCCTTTTCCCAAAGGGTGGCCCTGCCAAGTGTACAAATCCTGAAGACTATAGGTATTGCTTCTATGTTTATGACGGTGGGTTTACTGACCTTGTTAAAGACTGCTGTGCTTGGAGTGGTTGCCTGTCTCAGTGATCCTGATAAACCCTGCCACCCTTGCCCACAGGAGCATCAAACTCTCCCAAGGGTTTGCAACAGAGGCATAGTCCTTCAATCTTTGTCCCATTAATGGTGGTGCTCTCCAGAGAAGAAAGGACCAAATACATATGGGTCCCCTGTGATTGCCATGAGTCCTGTCCCTTCAAACCTTCCCTAATAGCAGATATTCATGAACCCTTCTAATCACTGCCCCTGGATTTAAGCTTGGCTTCTGATTTAACACAATATTTGAAGCCACTGGAGAACCAGCTGTTCTAAAGGATAAGTATTAATGGACATTCTTATTGAACACCATTTTTAATGGGCACCTTTTAAAATTATATTCATCAGCTGCAGATTTTCATGAGCTTTTAAATGAGCCAGGAACCAAATTAAAGCCAAAATACTACATGGGAAGTTGGCCAAACCTAATCATATGCTGGGCAACATCTTCAGTATCATAAACTATTTTGGCCTCTGAGAATTATAACTGCTTCACTTTTCAGTCCCAGATATACCAATGCACTGTGACAGATGCCTCTCACGTGGCCCAGAATCTGGGCTATTCTCCTTTTATTTGGCTGCACTGCGCAGCTTGCAGGATCTTAGTTTCCTGACCAGGGATTGCACGCAGGCCCCAGCAGTGAAAGGGCCGAATCCTTACCACCGACCACCAGGAAATACCCTCTGGGCTATTCTTAAATAATCATTTATATAATAAATGGCTAGTACTACCATAGTCCCTAACTTGTGTGAGGTCCTGTTCTAGGTACTTATATATATTTATTCATTTAATAAGCACAGCAACCCTTTGAAGTAGGTATACTGTTATCTCCATTTTACAGATGAAATGGAGACTCAGAGGATAGGCAGCTCACCCAAGGAGTCACTTAGTTGGTAAGTGGGGAGTCAGGATGCAGTCCCAGGCACTTGGGCTCCAGACTGTGTTCTCTGCCCTCCAGGAGATTACAGTTTAGTGAAAATGACCGATGACCAAACCAGTTGTAAATATATATAATCTGTAAGAGCTGTAATAAAAGTAGCACACAGGAGGGGCCCGTGCTAACTCAGGCCAGGAAGGTGTCTGAGAAGGAGACTTCTGAGCTGAGCTGTAAAGGATAAATGAGGGTTAACCAGTGGGAGAAGACAACGTTCCAGGTAGAGGCAACCTCGTGTAAAGTTACAGAAATCAGGCCGTCTTTTCACAGTCAGTTCTATGTGGCTTAAGAACAGAGGGCAGACTGGGGGAGGTATTGAGCTAGAGAGAGAAAGGAAGAGGGTCAGATCCTAAAGGGCTTACATGCTATGCTAAGGGGTCTGGAATTTACCCACTGAGCAGTGGATAACTGATTGGTGGTAAAGAGGAAAGAAAGACTGATGGGAAGTAAGTGGCAGGAAGGCTAGTTAAGAAGTTGTAAAAGTCTATGTAAGAGATAAAAAGGGCTTAACTATTAAGGCAGTGGGATGAAAAACAGGTTAGAGCAAAGATATACCATGGAAAAAGTAACATGATTTGACAATTAGGAGTGGAAGATGTTGACATGAGCAACGGGGTAGACAAAAATGCCATTCTTAAAGATGCAGGACTCATGAAGATAGATAAAGATGGGGCTGGGCAGGGCTCAACTGAGATCCTTGTGGACATCCAAGTGCAACTATATCAGATGGGTATCTGTGTATGTCCCCCGCCACTCCTGGGGAGGATTAAGTTTAGAGTTGGAGATTGTGGAGGTCTGAAAGGGGAGTCTGAAGCCATAGGTTTGGTCAGCCAGGAATTTATACACAAAAATTAAAGCGGATGAAGAGATGCTGGCATAAGAGGAAGAGTCAGCAAAAGAAATTGAGTAGGCAGAGGAGGAGAGCCAGGAGAGACTGTTGTCACAAGAATCGGAAGAGGAATTTCAGGGGCATGTGGTGAGCGACTGCTCAGGTTTGCAACCTGCCTCCACCCCTTCCAGGTGAAAAGATTTTTGGCAAATTATTCAACCCAGAGTCTCAATTTCCCATCCTGTAACAAGGGATGAGTATCTCCAAGGGATGAGTATCTCCAACTCTGGGGGATTGATGTGAGGGTTAAATAAGATGATGTGATCTGTGTTAAAGAACTCAGCAGAGCACCCAGGAAATGCTAACATATATATGTTATATCCCTTCCTATTCTGCAGAGGTAGACTATAATTAAGACAAAGAGGTAGACTATAATTAAGAAGACAAAGGTAGATGCTGGATTGGATTGTTTGTATATGCTCCATAATTATGTCATTGACCAAGTCACATGTTCCTTTTTAAAACCCTTTTGTGCAAGGATGAATGAGGCAGTCTCTCACCTTAGGCAGCTCCCTGTGTGGTCAGGGAGCTGGACATTGGGGTGTGCAGGGCAGGGCACGGAGGAGACACTGAAGGTGGGGTTTGAGGAATAAGGGGGCTTATTATTAAAAGGGACTGGAGAGTTGGGGGGAAAGACGGGGTCCAGGTCAGAAAGTAAGAATGGGTAACCCTGTCAGTTTCTGTTCAGTCTATAGAAGAGCCAAAGCCACACACTTGGCCAAACAAGACCTGGCTGCTGTACTTTTGTGGAAGGACACCCTGATCATCTGGGCTCCCACAGAGGTATGCTGAGGTGGAGGTGCAGAGAGGAGTATGTGTGCACCAACAGTCCACTAACCAGTCAGAGGAGAGATGTATCCATTCATTCATACAAGCAGGATGGCTAACTGGGCTGCCCCATGGGCCTAGTCACTAGACCAACGCACTCCTTGACTACAGTAACTCATAGAGTTACTACACCAATAAAGGCCTCCTTGCTGTTATCTTCCTTTGCCTCATTTTTATAATATTCTATTGACTTTTTCTTTGTGAGCTGCCTGAAATAACATTTTGAAACAAGGTGAGTATAAAAATAAGTAGGAAAAAAATAGAACAGGAAATTATGGTCTGTTATTTTTTAAGAGAAAAATCACCTGAATCTGGATTAGGTAATAATAAGTGCTCTCAGTAAGCACTGTCATAAAAAGAATGTGTTTTTTTTTCTTTTTTCAGATGAGGAAGATGAGGTTCACAGAGGTTAAGTGACTTGCCTAAGGTCACACAACAAAAAGTCTAGATAGGAACTCAATTCAACAGAAGGTCTTTACTCCTAACCCAGTCCCCCAAAGTAGAGCAAGCTACTTAAACCTTTGAGTCTCAGTTTGTGTTCTGGTTATCAACTGATATATAGCAAATCACTCCAAAATTTAGTGGCTCAAAGCAACAACAATCATTTGATTATTATCACTCATGGTGCTGGGCTTTGACTAAGTCAGCTGGGCAGTTCTTACTCAGTTCTCCAGACAGTGGCTGGGCTGGAGTCATCTTGAAGGCTTCCTCACTCTTGTCTGACAGTTGATACTGGCTGTCAGCTGGAACATGTACACATGGCCTCTTCACAGCATGGTGGCTGGGTCCCAACACAGAAGAAGTAGAAACTGCTAGTTCTTAAGAACAGGACTGGGGGACTGGCATAATAGCATCACCATCACTATATTCTACTGATAAAATACAGTCCAGATAAAGGGGAGAGGATACAGAGACCACCTGTCAATGGGGCCATGTTCTAGAACATCCACATTTATAAAATCTATAAAATGGTCATAATCACACAATGAAGACCTGTTTTTGTCAGCCCAAGCTCCCTTTCTTCTAGCTGTAGAACTCGTATTTTCCATTTGGGGATTTTCTCCTCCCTCCACCCTTCACAGGCCCTGTGGCCATGCTCTGCCACCACTTAGAAACTGCCTGAGAACACCACCGACAGAAGCAGCAGAGCTGAGGAATAGAGAAAAAGATTCCTGATGGCAGGTCCTGAACCCCCAGGTCCCACTGGGTCTGAAAATCTACCCCTGGGCTTTTAAATTTGTGAAACAGTTAACTTCCTCCTGCTTAAGCAGGTTTAAGTTCAGTTTCTATAACCTGTAACCAGAAGTTCACACTACATCCACCTATAAGGGTGATTGTGGAGATTAAGTGTAAAATGTGCCTTTTATACAGCAGATATTCAGGAAGTGGCCACAGGTAGAGGGATTCTGATATGCCCAAAGCCAGTCAATGGCCCAACTGGGATTCAAACCCAGGACACCTGGCTCAGAATCTTTTGCCCTGCTCTACCGTCTGTATTTTTGTGGTCTCATCAGATGGCCCACTGCATAATATACATATTATGGGACAAGATGTAACCTGGCCAGGATTGGTTAATACCTGACACTCACATACCCATATTTCAATTCCTTGCCCATAGAAAACATGACCAAACTATCATGTTACTATTTCCTAATAGTCTAAAAACTGCTCCAAATCTTCAAAAAGCATTCCAGCAGCTGCTACTAAATGTTTTGAATTGGCAAGTGAAATGAGGCCTGAGATGGGTTAAAAACAAATTACGGTCACAATGAGGAACTGGGCTTACCCATACGACTTGCCAGTAGACCCTTACAAGCACGACACAAGAAAGGAGCTTGAAGAGCACCTGTGTATCAGGGCTTAACCTGTCTTGCCTGCTAGATGCTGGGAACATGTGGCCCAGTTGCCCCCACTGCCCAACCACTTGACAAGCGGGTGGTTATCTGGGACCAGTCAGCTTCCAGACAATCTGCCAGCTCACTTCAGCCACATGAGAGCTCAGATGAGATAAGCAGAAGAACCACCCAGCTGGTTCACAGCCCAAATGCCCAGCTACAGAATCAGAAGCTAATAAATTTCACTAAAGGCACTGAATTCAGAGTGGTTTGTTATACAACTGAAATAAGGCCCATTTACTGTCCCTATCTAGGCCAATCCCTCACTCAGATGAGGAAACTGAGACCTGGCAAGGAAAAAGAACTGCCAGGGTCACAAACCTTACTGGCAGCAGTAAAAGGGGGAAAGCATTAGCTCACAATCCAGGAAACCCATTGGCTATGATAGTCCTTCAAGAGGGCTGCTAGGATCACAATCGATGCTTTGGGCAGAATCTGGTATCACATTTCTTCATGATCTCCTTTTGTTTTTCAGAGATTGGAAAGAAAAATGAAAACTATTGAGCAATGCAATGGGAAATGTCTTTTCTGGTCTCACACAGGGAGGATGGGCAGGTATATGCAGGGTTTTCTGGATCTGAAACTCTCAACTGAGGGGCCCAACTGTGAGCTTTCTTAGCAACTGAAGTAGTTCAGGGGCTTTTCCAGGGCGCCAAGTTGGGGAATCCCATTTTTACTGTGTCCCGGATATTTCCTGGTGCCAGGGTGATAAGACAGGGCCTCTGGGTAGGGCAGATGCTTCCAACTCTGGAAAGGTTCTTCCCTGCTCTTCTCATGGCCTCTATGCCTGGCATACTAAGGAAGCCCATGGCCCATGCTGTTGTACCTGTCCCCCAAGCTCTGAAAAGTGAGTGCCTCAGTAAAGCATACTGAGTAGTCGTTGTAGAGTCTGGAAGTGTTATTACAGTACAATGGGCGCACAGCACTAAGCTCTGGGGACACAGAACACAGTGCCAGCCTTCAGTGTGATATTTACCAGGCACCAAAATCCCTTTGGACTTTGCCCAAGTTCCAGTCCAGGGCAGCAGAGGGGAACATGAAGACCTAACCATGTATGCAAGTGGGTCAGCTAGAGCTGGGTTCTGATGTCCTGGGTGCAAGGACAGATTGTAGGTTCAGAGATTGTAGTGGTATGTGCCACCAAGGGCTCTTCAAGGGGATGAGACACTCCCTGTGGACCTAGCCCCTTCCTCTAGACACCCTCTTCATCTCTCCAACTCTCCAGATTGAAATCTTTTGACCAGTTCCAAGGGGCTACTTTTCACTCCAGGTCTGGGTCTCTGACTGAAGGCCTCAGCCTCTAGCCTCTTTCCCCTTGCTGCCCAAGATCCCTGTGAAAAAAACAGTGTCCTAAACCAAGACACAGAAGGGGAGGAAGTGGCGAGTTCTAGAACCATTTTAGAGCTGGGAAACACCAGACTTAGAAACTAAGGCCTGGACCTACCACTGCCTGACCAAGTGGATCAAAATCGCTTGGCACTTCTACCACAAAGGTGCTCTCGTGGGCACTGGCACATCTGACCCTCCCGAACAACCCTACTGGGCATTTTAATCCCCATTTTAGCCATGGAAACTAAGGCCCAGACAGATCAGTTTCAGGCACCCTAGACAATGCTCTCTCTGGCAGGGAGGAGTGAAGGAGGGAACAGAAGTGGGTGTAGTAGACCTGCTTTCTGGCTGGACAGGAGGGCCAGGGTACCTTCATGAGAAAACACAAACCATCCCATCTCAGAGCAAACTGGGATCCAATCTCTTTATTGTCAGGGTCCCCTCCCTGTGGGCACCCCCCCCCCCAAACCTATAGAAAAACTCCGAGCCTGGGAGTGTCCTGGGGAGGGGAGGCAGAGTGTAGGGAAATTCTGTGCTCTGCCCTCTGGCCTGGGCAGTGCCAACAGGGAGGGAGGGTACATGAGAAGAGGGTGCTGATAACTCCACCTGCAGAGAATGTGGCACTGGCTGGGACGAGGGAGGGAGGTGGTGCCTGCTGCCAGCTCTCCTCTGGGACCCGCTGGGGGTGGTTATCCAGGGGTGGGTACCCAACTTGAGGCCTGGTACAGTGTACGCCCTTCTCCTGCTGGTGGCCATTGCTCCTGTCAAACTGAGAAAGAGACACAAAAGAGAGACTAAGGCTGAGAGGAAGAGCCCCTTCGTGCTCTTGATAACAGGGGGTGAGAAGAAGAAAGAGTGGAATGGTGTTTGCTGTTTGCAAACAGAGATACGCCTGCGCTCTGGCTCTGGACTCATAACTTTCTGGCCATGAAACCTTGGGTGAATCTTCCCCTTCCCTAAGCCTCAGTTTCCCCACCTGAGTCCCCAGCACCTCTCCTGCAAACTGGCTTAACAAGGTAAAACTTAGCCTCCCAGGTAAAACAAACCACGAAGATTGCCTCAACTTAAATGTATGGTGGAGCATCTCATAGCATGAATGTGTCATGCGTACAGACACCTCTGTTGTTTGAGGCCTTCCTCCACCCAAGCCTGTCTTACTCTGGAAACGGCCCCCAAAGGAATGGGGCAGAGTATGGGCAGAGCTGCTGTGGCCTGGTTTCCCTCTAGGGTCGGGTAGAGCAGGGTGGTAAATACCAACCAGAGAGTGAGCTTTGAGGCCCACACCACTGGGTTCAAATCTAGGCTCCACCAATTACCACATGGGGATCTTGTGAGATATGTGGCATCTCCCTGCCCCCTTCAGTGCCTCAGTTTCTACATCTGTTACACTGGCACGGTCACAACCTTGTAGGGCTGGGGTGCACAGGGCATTTCCTCCTGACAGGATCAAATCTCAGCCCCTAAGTCTGGCATAATCATCACCCTCTGATGATGAGCAGCTCCCTCTCCCCACTGTGCAGAGCTGGGACTGCAGCCACAGGAGGCTCCTGGACATTACTCACACACGAGGACTGCCAGCATTCTGTGCCTCTGATAAGGGTGTGCCCTCAGACGCTTCTCCCTCAATCCTCAACAGGCTCAGCTACACATCACCTCTTCCACCACACCCCTCTTTGAGCCCCTGGCTCTCCAGTCCCTGTTATCCTGCTCACACTGGGTGGTAATGGTTTGTCTTCCTCCACTAGACTCGGAGCTCTTTACAAGTGGAGACAGGTAGTGTGGCTCCGAGTATTCTGAGGGAGCTCCTGTTGGGCGGACCTGGCTAGCCCATCCACGGCTGCCTGCTCTGCAACCCACCAAGCCCCTACCACAAATGGGCATGGCAGGATGTCTGGGGACGACACAGCCTTCATTGCTGGGCACAGCACTACCCTGCCAGGTCTACTCCACCACTCCCCACCAGGACCCCCGTACCTGCTTACTGCAAGGCCCCATCCTCCGCATCTGTGTCCTGGCTGTGCTCCTGATAGGGAGGAGACAACAAAGGACCACATATCACTCACTGCAAGCTCTGTCCTACCCTGGGGCCCAGAGCACATATGGAGGCCACACTCAGAAAAGGGGAGGGACAGCCAAAAGCAATAACCATGGGAGCAGTGTAACTAAAGGCTGGCTTGGGATCCCAACAGGGTAGTCTGAAGGCCCCGCAGGAGAGAAAGGACCAGTCAAGGAAGTTCTAGGTGTGCCGGGGGGCACATGCTTCATAGAAAGACCTTCTTAGGTTGGAGTGGACTGAAAGCCTAGTCGACTGGTGAGCTCCCCATCTTAGGAGCATCGAAGCCTTCATTAGGGCCTCTATGGAGACTACTATGCCTGAAAGAGTAAGATGGGGTATCAGGCTAGGTTTAAATACGAAGAGACAAGCTGGGCACGAGGAAGACCTCTCAGCTGTTATGGCCATAAGTCCATCTGTCCTCACACCAGAACCCAGCCATGTGGAGAAAGTTCACAGACCTGCTGAAGTCTAGGCTCCAATCCTGGCTCAACCCTTACTTACTAGCTACAATGCCCTGGGCAAGCTACTTGACTCCTTTGAGTCTCAGTTTCTTCATGGTGTAAAATGTGATAAGAGTAATACTTTGCAGAGTTCAGGGCTGCTGTTAAGGTTAAATGAAGTTAAAAAGTGTGAACTACAGGGCCTGGTGCTCAGTGTTAGCTAACTGAGTACTAGGCACACAACAGACATCTTATAGACTCAGAATCCGGTCTACTTTCCCACTTAATATGAGCTCCTTGCCTCAATCTGAAGAATTCCAATAACAAACAGAGAGCTCACTCCCTCTTGAGACAGCCTGTTTTCATTCTGAGGCAACAATGGCTTTTAGAAAATCCTCAGGTGGAGTAGATACCCACACTCTCTGTGGCTTCCCCAGGCAATCCCCCTCGTGCTCCCTGGAACTCTGCAGACCATGTGTGTTTCCTTGAGTCCGTGACTCTTCCCTTCTCCGACTCATGTAGAAGACAGAGTCTAGAATGGGCCTTAGGCTAGAGAGAGGTCTGCCCCAGTCCTCAGTGGGATTTCTGACTTGCAGCTGAAATAGCTAAGTACTCCCTGTTTGTTCCCCCCTCTTCCTCACAGGACTAGAATCCCCGGGAAGGAAGGAGGGAGCTCATAGGGCAGCCAACCAGCTCAGAGGTTCCCCCTCTCCCTGCGGCCCTCCTGCAACCAAGGGTGCAAAGTCCAGTCCCAGTCCCAATTCCCCTGACCCCCCGCATGCCCTCACCAGCTCTTCCTCGCTGTGTGTTAGCAGCCCCTCCTCATCACCGTCGTCTCGAGCCTGTGCTTCTCCCTGGGGCGTGCCTGCCTCAGGAGCTGCGTCCTCTTTGGGGGCTGGTGGCCGGCTGCTGATAGCACTACTGCCACCGCCACTGCCACTGCCGATGCCGCTGCCACTGCCACTGCCACTGCCGCTGACGCTCTCGCCCTTCTTTTTGCCATCTTCAGGCGGAAGTGGGGGACGGGGGGAATAAAAATCAACTTGGGGCAGCTGCCCGGGGTAGTACCTTAGCTGAAGCTAGGCCTCAGCACAGTGGGTCCAGGTGGGATTGGAGGCCACAGTCCCTCTCTGCCCCATGCGCCGTCCTCCCCACACTCTGCCCTGTGCCCCTGGCCACTGATCTGGGCAGCAACCCTTGGAAGCTGACCTGGATTGGCCTTCTGCTCCTCGGCAATCTGCTCCAAGCGACCCAGCAAGGCATCGATGTTGGACTTGATCTGGGTCAGCTCTGTCTTGATGGCCTGCAGCTCACTGCTCTTTACTGAGAGTGGAGGGAGTACAGGGATGTCACCTAAGGGCTGGCAGCTTGACACTAACACAAGACCCTAGCCCCATTCTGTCAACTAGGAAGACAGGCCAGTGGCAGAAACTATTCTTGTCCACAGTCTTTTTCTGGCAAGGGAAAAGGCCAGAGCTGCCTGTGGCTTCCCCCTGAGACTTTCTGGAGGCCCTTCTGAACCTGGATCTCCCCCACCATCCCTGACCCCTCCAACTCTGAAAGGGACTGGGGATGGATAAGAATGGAGGTGTGTGGTATGTACCTCTGTGTGCACCTGAGCAAGCATGTGTCTTTGCTTATGTTAGAGAGTGGTATCTCTCTTTCAAGGTGTGTAAATGTGAGTGTTTTACAATCAGATTTCCTGAGTGCCTGACCACGTGTGCACACCTGAATGAATGTGGAGTAGCGAGCCTGTGTGGACCTGTCCTTGTGCTTACTAAAGGAAAGATGACACCATTTCCTCACTGGGCTCCATGTCACAGCACTGGACTCTGTGCCTAACCCAAGACCCTCCTCCACAAATGTTGGTCTTTTCCTCTTAGAAATGCATGAAAATACTCACTTGGTTGTATTAGAGCTGCAGAACTGTGGGAGATTTGTTCCTTTATCTATTTTCCAATGTAAAAAAATGTGATTCTATTATTTTGCTAATGACAAAAATAAAAATTACCTAGGAAGAAGATATAGTCACTCACACTTGATCTTGGCTGAGCCGGTGGTGGTGATGGCTGTGGAACGGGCAAAGAGCTTGACAGGTATGGTGGTTTTGACACGTCGGACCAAGGGGACTGTGACCCGGGGTCGCTTCACAGGGACTGCCCTGGGCACTGGCACTGGTGACAGGCGGCCCCGATAGTCGAAGAGCCTGTGAGAGCAAACGGGCCAGAGGCTGCAGCATGGCCTGTGGCCACCAGGGGGCACTGTGACCCTAGACCAACACGTGTAGGGCTGGTGAAGGAAGGGCTAGGTAGCCTGTACTACATACCTCATCCTGCTCCCAGTTAAGTCCTGAGGGTGAAAAGGAAGGGCTTTCTGGACCTCAGTGACCTTACTACATCCACCTTTCCTACCATTCAAGCTGGGTAAGAGCAGGGGAGGTGACAGGTGGTAATGGTTATAGCCCCATTCAACAGAGGAGCAAACTGACAACAGCCCCAGAAAGGAGACTTCCCTAGATCACCCTGACACCCAGTCCTGCTCTATTACCTGACCTACTTCTGCTCAGTCAACTGTACCCCAAGCTCTGGTCAGAGTTTGCAAATCTCCCTAAAGCAGTACAAATCCCCAGCTGGAAACAGAGGTGAGGGAGTGAGAGTCAATCCCTAAGCCTGCCTAAGCCTCAGTTTTCCCATCTGCCTAGTGAGGATGGCTACCCCAAACTGTGCCCCCCACATCCCCCAAGGCTACTGTGAGGGTAGAGCATGAGAGAACTTGGTTAAAAACGAACATCAGAAGCTGTGATAGGTGAAGGGCCAGGGTACCGAGACCCTCAACTCAGGGGCCTATGACCTCAGAGGCATGAGGCTGGAGTCCAAGCCCCTTTCCTCATTCTGGGCCCCCAGTCACCCCATCCTTCTCACTCAACTTTGGAGATGGAGGGGCAGGGGGCCCAGTGGAGTATCAAGGTTAGGCAGCTCAGTCAGACGCTCTATATCAGATAGTATGCTGCACCCCCGACGCCATCACCCAGCCCTTTCCAGGAGGGCTTCTCTTCCTCATCAGGCAGAAACTCAGTAAGCCAAGTAGGGGTTTCTCCCACCTCTGCTGCTGCTACCACCTTTCTGCACGGAACAGCAGCCACAGCGCTATACTATGGAATCACTTTCCTGATGACAGCCAGGTAACCTGCCATCACTAGGCAATTCAGTGCCCCATGCCTTGGTACTCCTTTGTTTAGGGAACCCCTACCCTGGGGTGGTGATGGCTGGAGATGGAGAGTCTCTGGGACTGCATCCAGTCCCAGACCCTGCATTTCTGCCCCTAAGGGGAGGGGGCGGCTCTGGCCTTGGTCAGAATCACTGAACCACAGAATCCCAGAGCTGGAAGAGCCCTGAGGGATCACTTGGTACAAGCCCATTTCAGACTGGGAAGGGATTTGCCCAAAGTTGTGTAATCTATTCAGTGGCAGAGCTGAGATTAGCACCCAGGTCTTCTGACTCCCAGGCTAGGGCACTTTCCACTACATTGCACTGTCTCCTGAAACCACTCACAGGTGAGAAAACTGAGGCTCAGAGAGGTCTGTTCTTCCGGGACAGCCTGGGGCAGGCTGAGAGGGAGGGAGGGAGGGAAGGAGAGAAGCAGGAAGGAGGAGAAGCTTGGGCCAGCCCCCACCATGATTTCCACAAGAATGTGGCTGGTGCCATGGATGATGGGGTCTGGGTAGGCTTGGTGGTGGGCCACAGCCTACCAGGGAGTAATTCAGACCTCCAAAGGACTGCTGGCCTCTTGGCTATAAATATAAGGCTAAGAAGCTCAGACTGAGCTCTGAGGTTCCTTCAGCTGGCTGGGCACCTCAGAAAGGTAAGGAAATTGAACAGCAGAAGTGTGAGGGCTCAAATTCCCTGCACCTGGCCCTGTACCTGTTTTGTATTCCAACTTGCTACATTTATAGGTCCCCTGGCTGTCCAGTGGCATTGAGTCCCACCCCAGGATTAGGAGGGGGAGGGGCGGTCAGAGAGTTGGGAGACAGTGTGGGCTGGGGAGAGCTCTGGCCTGGGCACCTATAGAACTGGACCCTAGTCCCAGCTCTGCCACTATCTTGCGGAGCAGCCTTGGGCAGATGCCCGTCCACAACTCTGGGCTTCAGTTCCCACTTTGAGGACTGAGTGGGCTGCACCAGCAATCTCTCAGGACCCTTCCAGCTTGGCTGTTTTATGCCTGGGCACGCCTCTCCCCCGCTCACCTGTCGTAGAAGTCGTCCCGGTAGTAATCATAGGCAAAGCTGTAGCCACTGGGGAAACAAAGGGGAGAGGGCCGGGGCTTAGAGACGGCCACTCAGCCCACTCTTTGCAGGCCCTCATCTCCAAACACCTCCCCAAATTCTAGGCTTGGCATACTGTCACCACCAGTGTTTACTCCCCCTGTGGAAAGAGGAACCAATCCCACCCAGAGACAGACAAACAAGACAGAGCGCCCCACCTGTATATGGCAGATGCTGCTCTCTTTAGCCCCTTGGGTCTGTTGGGCTTTGGTTCTCCAGCCATGTTGATGTCTGTATGGAAGGAGGAGGCAGAATCAGATGCTGACAGGATATCAGCACCCATACACATATCACCCTCATGCATATGGTGCAGCAATTTATGTGTTTACATGAGATACACATGGACTTCACTCACTAACATGGACAACAGAGGTCTTCACAAATTAGACTCATACCCACACATCACATGCATATAGTTGTTTATATATTCATATACATTCAGATACATGCATGCATGCTTACGATCACACACACACACACGCCACATACATCAAATTATATGCATTCTCAAGTACACTCACATAAACGCATACATCAGACACACTTCCTCACACATACTTTCACATATCCAGGAAATAAGATCACACACTCTCAACTACACTCAGACGTGGCTCCAACATCCTATGCTTAACTGCCCATATGCAAATGAGCCAATGCACATTTACACAAACCTTCTACCAAACATCTTTATGCCTAGAGCAGAGTCCAGCAAATGTTAGGACCTCAATACATATTTGGTAAATGAATACATGAATATCTGCTTACACACTCAAGTATATTCTGATACACACATAACTCTACATATATACATGTAGTAAGGTATGTGTCCACATATTCTCCACATGTTCAGTTACATCCACATACCACATATTCAGGAATACATATCCTTCTCAAACATACACAAATACACTGAAGTATGTGAACATATACAACCACTATACAGGCTCCAAGGTAGGCCTCCAGCACAGCCACATCTCATGTACATAACACCGAGACCAAGAGCACCTGCTTTGCCTTATGCTCCCACCCCCTCCTCCTGCCTCTCAGAAAGGGTTCTAACCTAAGCCAAATGCAGCCCAATGTAAGAGGCTGTGCTAGTCCACTCTGTTCCCTTTCTCTGGGCAATCTGCATTTTAACTGGAACCCTTACACTGTGAAAGCAGGGACAGAAGTGTTTTCCTGAAACTTCTAAAATTTTCCCATACAGGCACTGATCTTATAGTGGGTGACGGTTGGAGAAGACAGAAAAGAGGATAAGAGGGAAGCTAAAGAATGCAGGTCAGCACCCGCCCAGGAGAAATCCAGGGGCAGGGCCATGGAGAGATGCTTACCTAGGGTCTGCCCAGCCAGCACTCGTCCATTCTCTCCCAGCACAGCTGCCCGGGCATGGCGCTCATTGGCATACTGGACAAAGGCATAGCCCTTGTGCACAGAACAACCGGCCACACGGCCATACTTGGAGAAGATGGTCTCCACATCAGACTTCTTCACCACAGCTGTGTTGAGGTTTCCGATGAAAACCCGAGAGTTGATGGATTTGGGGTCATTCTTGTTGGTTACATTGCTTGTCTGGATCTTCAAGGACATGGTGGCTACCTGAAGAAAGAAAGCCACTGTGAGGCTGGGAACCCGGGTTGGGCTCAAGGGCTACCCATGGCCCACAACCTGACTAAACTGGATTGCTCTGTGCCTTCCTACACACACACCCCTACAGCATCCAGTTTCCCCATTTTTGTTCATTTCACAGGCTGCTGACCTCATATAGGTGCTTTACATATGTTCTGTCATTTGGTACTGACATGATAAGCAGAATCAGAACATTTTATAAGGGAGGAAATGCAAAGTCAGAGGTCACAATGCTAGTGAATAACAGGACAGGGATTTGAACCCTGGTCTGCTTGACTCAATTCTTCTCTTTTAATTGAGGTTACACATTGGTTTATAACATTACATAAGTTTCATATGACTCCAATTCTTTCAAATCCACTCTTTCTTTAATGTTTATCTCAGGTGCTACCCCTTGCAGGATCTAAAGTTGGAGATCTTTCACAGCTTTTCTTCTGTTCCTTCAATGTAGAACCGTGGTAAAGAGGTCACATGGCAAATGCAAGTAATGTTTGCTCTAAAACAACATCATATTAAGAAAATTGCTCAGTCTGATCCAGACATGGATCATGGCTGTCTTTATTAGAACCAGCCATTTCGAAAAAAGTGAGCTAAACCTCACTGAGCACTCACTGTGAGCTAAGGGTGGCATCCAATATTGAATAATTCCAAGACTCCATGAGTTCGACAGATGAGTGGATAAATTAGATGTGGCCCATATATACAATGGAATATTACTCAGCCATAAAAAGGAACGAAATTGAGTTATTTGCAGTGAGGTAGATGGACCTACAATCTCTCATACAGAGTGAAGTAAATCAGAAAGAGAAAAACAAATACTGTATGCTAACGCATATATATGGAATCTAGAAAAATGGTACTGATAAACCTAGTGGCGAGGCAGGAATAAAGATGCAGACATAAGAGAATGGACTTGAGGACACAGCGGGGAAGGGGAGGCTGGGACGAAGTGAGAGAGTAGCACTGACATACATACACTACCAAATGTAAAATGGATGGCTAGTGGGGAGCTGCTGCATAGCACAGGGAGATCAGCTCGGTGCTTTGTGATGACCTAGAGGGAGGGGATATGGGGATATATGTATACTTATAGCTGATTTACCTTGTTGTACAGCAGAAACTAATACAACATTGTAAAGCAATTATACTCCAATAGAGATGTAAAAAATTTAAAAAAAGACTCCATGAGTGTTATCATTATCCTTCATATTTTACCAAAACCAGACTCCAACAAGTTCATTAACTAGCCAGGAACAGGCATTCAAACCCAGGTCGTTGATCCCTAAAGCCCATTTCTATCAAATTTATCACTCTCCTTCCCAGAGCTAAATCCACTTTAAATACAGTTGACCCTTGAACAACAATGGTTTCAACTGCATGGGTCCACTTTTATGCAAATACTTTTCAACAGTAAACACAATACTGCATGGTTCCCATGGTTGGCTGAATCCACGGATGCTGAAGAACTGTGGATGTGGAGGGGGCTGACTGTAAATTATACTCCAATTAACCCCTGCATTGTTCAAGGGTCAACTGTACAACAGTAAGTCAGCACATTTATCTGAGAATTGTTTTTAATAAATTAATTTTTTAGAGTTATCCATTTTACACTTACTATTCAAGTTCTATCCTCTTTGCTTAGAGATGATACTATACCTGCTCTTTGCTCTCTATATTCAGGCAGTGTTTTTCACCCAAAAGGGCTGTACAATTCTCTTCTACTCCCCTTCCTGGACAGGTTATAATCTTGGCACAGGCTCCAAAGGGAAAGGGAAAAAAGGAAGCTCAATTTCAGTAGGAAAGGCCTATGTAAGCCTTGGCAATTATACTTCCTGGCCATCTTCTGCTCACGGGCATGGGTTGGTGCAACTCCCTTTTGGAACACTTCTATCTTAAAACCTGACCCTAGAGTTATTGCAGAAGGTGGTGAAGAACCACCAGGCAGTATGCATAAAATCTCTCATCAGCTTAGGCTAACCATAAACACCTGACAATTTACCTAATATTTTAGGGCAGAGGGGGTTTCTTTTTAGTGAATTAGAGAAGAGCTGAGTATAAGTTGGGATATCTGTATCTTTTGTCCCACTAGGGTAAAAAGACCCTTTTCTCCTCAATGCTCCCAGCTTAGAAGTTAGCACTTTCTGACCAGCAGATGGTACTGTTTGCAAGGAAACCATACACTGGACCTGAGACCGATTCTGGGGAATAACCTGCTCCTATCATGGGCTTGCAGTAGCAAGGATATACTGGGATCAAGTGTGTCATCGCAGGTAAAGGCTGAGGGCTGAGAGGGCACTGCTACTGATGAAGGAGCTGGTGCCAGTTTTGGAGCTGGCGTGGGAAGACAGACTCTTCTGTTACTCAGTTTGCCTTTGAATCCAATCACCAACATTTATAAAGCAGTGAGGGACACAAAAGAGATTGCCCGTGAAAACACTTAACACACTGCCCATATGCAGAAAGAAATGCTCGATGTATGTCGGTTCCCCATTCCTCACAGTTCTCCGACAATCCCTCTCCTACCTGGATGACAAGCCATTCAAAGGTTAATTCCTTGTGCATCCATGGGTATAACAAGAAATTTGTGGGGCTCCTCCATGGGCATCAGATAACTCTCTCCTTTGAGCTATCTCCAGAGCTATCTCCTAGAGACAGCTCAAAGTCACGAAGTTTTGGCCCAGGGAGATGCTACCTGCTTTGGCTGGAGGGAGCCAACCAGGTCAGGTGTGTGGACCAAGACAGAAAGAAGAGAAGGGCGGATGACGGTTCAGAGATCTACTGATGACTGCTGGCTCTGCCACGGCCCTGGCAGGGACATGACCATCGCTGGGTTCCCTCAGACTGCTTCCTGTTCAGTAGTGTTAGTGAGCTCTAACACTACTGAACAGGAAGCACTGCTGAGCACCTGTGCTTGGTGCTATAGTGGGATCAGCATTCACTCCTTGGCTGGTGAGCAAAGTCCTTTGGGTTTGCCTCTACCCAGTCTTTTCTCTCATCACCTGGGGTTTGGGACAATGTATATAAAAGGCCTTTGCAAACTGTGAAGCTCTTTATAAGATCTAAAAGTTACTCTGACTAGTTGAACATCTCTGTTCTACTAATACTGCCATTTCTGGGCTCATTCTAGATGAGGGTCAAGGTCAGACTGGAGCACATTCTGTACAATGCCAAGGAAAAGCAGTCAGAAGCCATGTCACATGGGGGTCAGTTTTCTGATCTGTAGAGAAGACACTTAGGAAATATATGTATGTGGCTGCCCTGTACTGCCAAGGAGAAATGTCTGCCTGAAGCATGCTCCAGGAACCTAACTGCTGTATTCCCCAACCAAATAGCTCCCAATCTGCTTTCAAGGCCTGCACACTCTTCAGAGGGCAGGCCGTGCTGCTGTTGTGCATAATCTCAAGAGGTAGGTATCTCTGGGGGTTCAGAAAAGCTTAAGTATCCACTCACATGTCCATGAAGCTCCTCAAACTGAGGAATGGAGTTGGGGGTACAAAATGAGAAGAAAGTGTGCTCAGACTAGCTCTCCTAGAACTACTAGGTTCAGGTACAGAATCCCAAATTCAGATACAGTCTTCTAGGTTGTTATGAAAATACCAATTTGTTAGCCTCACTTATAAGTTATTACCTTCGAATATTTAGACACATGGTTTGTGGGTCTCCATCTATATACTCTTGTTCTGCCCTGCAAATGTTAGAGGCAAGCTTGACAAAGTTGCACAGTAAATGCTCAATAAACATTAGGGAGGAAGCAGTGAGGATAATATCCCAGAAGGTGGTGAGAAGGGCTAGCTGTGGCCCTTGAGTTGGGGTATGGAAGAGTTGGGGGGACTACTAGAGGCTAGGGTCCCAGGCACCTTTTTCTAGCCTCTGACCCAAACACCCCGGTCCACACACCAACCATCCCCAACTCAATCCTCTCCACACAATTCTATCTTGGCTCTTCCGGGCTTCCCACTAGGTTAGAGTGGGAGCCCTAGAAAATACTGACATCCTATTCAGCAGAAGCTGGTTAACTTGATAAGCTATTTTCCCCCCTGGGCCAAGCTCTGCCTCACAGATTAGCTGTGTAATTGAGAGCAAGGTGTTTGTAGTCCCCAGAGGCTCCATGCTTAGCAATGAGCTAAGGAGAGGTGGGTATAGAGGGGTTGTTCTTGTGCAGGTGGGTGGGCGGGGGTGAGGGGTGGTATTCAAGAACCCAACTTGTTCCCAGAGACTTCTGCAATGTCAGATTAGCAGGGACCTTAGTGAGCATGGAGTTTATATGCCCTTACTCTGAGGAACAGAGGGGAATGGACATGGCCAGGATGCCGTAGCCAGTGAGTAGCAGGGCCAAGAACCCCACGGGTCCTCTGACTCTACGTCTAGTGTTCTTATATTTCATTTTTCCTTCTGGGCTGCTAAGAGACAAGCCCTCAGGACAGTGAGAAGCTTGGAGGAGGCAGTCTAGATACGCTGTGTTTGAGAAAACTGGGGACTGGCTCCCAAATAAATATCTTCACTTTTACCTGCTAAAACAACTGCTGCATAAAAGCTGGGACCTTAAGCTAATTAAAACCCACCAAGAACACAGGCTTTGAAATGGCAATTTACAGCTCAAAGGGATGGGCTGCCTCCTCCAGGCTAATAAGAAAAGAAGAAATCTGGCAAAAAAACAAATAGTTTCCCCCAGATGAAACATTTCAGATGGAAGCTATGTTTTGGAAGAACCAAGCCTGAACATGTGATAAAATGACAGGGCTTTCTTTGTCAAGGCAGAAAAGCCCTAAAAGGTACCTGAACCCCTGAACTTTGAGTAAATGAGCCTCCCAGAGGGGCATCACAATAAGAATAGCCTCTAATTATTGGCTGCCAACTATGTGTCAAGAGACTTTACAAACCTCACCTTATTTCAACAGCCCTATGAGGAGGTAATTTAGATAGGGAAAGAAAACTCAGACAGACCAAGTAACTGGTTAACAGAGCAAAACCAGAACTGGAACCCAGGTCTGTTTGACTCCAAAAACCTATGCATAGAGATGCCTTGGGTACTGATTCCCATGGTGAGAGTGTGTCACCCTGAGCCAGCCACACCCTCTCCTTGGTCCTCCTCGACCCTTTCCCTTTTCTGCTACAATGCCTCATATTTGCACAGGATTTTAGTAAAGAAAGCCCCAGTTTATTTTCTTGAGCCTGACATTGCTAATCCCATTTTATAGATGAAAAAGCTGAGGATCATCAGCAAAGATATGTGATTTACTTAAGGTCTCCCAGTTGGTGAAGGGAGTAGCTAGGAGACTTGAATCCAGGCTTCTTGTTTGACACTCTACATGCCACTGTCTCAACTATTCTAAGCCTATGACTCTGCCTTACCAAACCTCATGCCCTCCCAATGCTGCCTATCAGAACCTAGTCTTCAGCCTGACCTCTGAGGCACTCAACCATCAGAACACCCACGTCTCCAACTCTGTAAATCCTCCTCAGCACTGGATCTCTGCTGCTCTTGGTCCTCATCCCCCCCAACCAGTGCTATCTAGAGCCTCTGTCTGGGCCAGTGCTGCTGGACATCTCCAGCCTTATTCCCAAGCATGGGGATGAGTGGTCATGCTAGCCTGTGGCCAGACCTCTGCCCTTAGATAACCCTGGAGCCATTTGGGTGACTTTAAAGGAAAATAGCTATCAGTGATGGGGAGAAGCCAAGCAATTATACTGATCAGTACCTAGGGCTTCCTTGGTCCAGAGGCTCCTGGTTACCAGGTGGCTAGGGATGACAGAACATCTGTTAATCTCATTAAACTCTCCAGGCCCCAGCTCATTATCACTGCCCAAATGATCATTACTGGCCAGACAGGACTGATTTCCCAAGGAATGCTCTTTAGTTCTTGACCATTCCCACTCCCAAGAGAAATTCTAGTTCCCATCAAGCTGAACACGGAGGGCTCCTGGGATGGCTGGAGAGTTTAAGGGGTCTAGGCTACAGGTCCAGGAGGCTTGGCTCTGCTGCTCTTAGTCATGTGACCTGAGACAAGTCTCATAATTTCTGAGTCTTATCATCCTATTCTGAAAACATAAATAATCTTTTTCCTGATTACCTTTCAAATCTGATATAAAAATCAAATAGGCTAATTGATGTGAAAGTTCTCTGTACATCTGTAACATACTATAAATGAATAGGGGATTATACCTATTTCAATTATTACCCAACTCCTATCCCCTTCACTCATTCAACAATCATTTTTGAGTATTCTCCTCTGTGCTGGCACTGTGGAGGTGCTGGGGAACAGTGTTCACGGGCCTTGTCCTCTACTTGTTTTTAAGAAAGCCTTCTCTCCAGGAACCTGTTTCTTGACTGTTTCCTAATAAGAAAAGAATGCACATGAAATAGCAGAAATAGCACAGGCTCTGCAGTCAGACAGGACTGAGTTCTAATCCCAGTCCTACCACTTAGGAGATATAACCCTGGACATGTCTCTTATCCTCACTGGGCCTCAGGTTCCTCAATTGCAAAATGGGAATTATACCAACCT
The DNA here is from genome assembly GCF_026419965.1 of Kogia breviceps. Lineage (NCBI taxonomy): Eukaryota > Metazoa > Chordata > Mammalia > Artiodactyla > Physeteridae > Kogia > Kogia breviceps. The sequence goes on from NC_081323.1 coordinate 24,617,160, forward strand.
CCCAGGATTAGTGATAATATTTGTAAAGTGCCCAGTATAATGGATGAGACCAGTAGATATTTACATAAGAAACTCAAATGCCCAATGCCCTATGCAAAGAGATGAATCTAGCTTGGCAGTCTAGATCCTCCACATTCCAGCCCTAATCCTCTTTACCCAGGTTGTCTCCCAATGCAACAACGCTTCACCTGAGAATAAGGGAGTCAGGGGTAGGGGGCCTATGCATGCTCTCTCCCTTGTCCTAGTATCTGGTACCAAACCTAAAAACTTCGTAAGAGTGCCCCCTCCCCATGCCTGTCAAATCACTACTGTATGGGACTCAGAGAGGAAAGAACACTGGCTGGGAGGAGTTCCAGGCTTTGCTGAGGCACTGACCCACCTCTCCGCCACACCATGAGGTCTCTAGTCCTATACTCTAACACTAGAATCAGCATCTGTTAGGCCCTGAGGGGAGACCCCAAAGCAGAAACAGAAGGTAGAGCTGGGGCCTCAGCCATCTCTTCCCACAGTGTGGTTTGAGTATATACTCTACCCTCCCTGCATCTTGCACTCTAACCCTACCCTTGACTGTGGCCTTAGGCTGAGGTTTAGCATCTGTGACAAGCAGCCCATACAGCTATGGAGGGAAAGGCAACAAAGGGTAGATAGGTACAAAGTTGGGCTTACAATCCCCAATACTGAGTTAGAGTTGGGAAAATACAGATGATTGTCAGCTTCTTTATTTTTGCCAGAGGTCATCCCCTCCATCCCCCAATAGGAAGACTGGTCCTGGCTTTGCTGCTGATGTACCACATGACCACGAGTTTGGGAGCATGTGACCACGAAGGGCCCTTCCAGGGTTAACATTACCAATACTTGCTGAGCACTTACTACATGCCAGGAACTGTACTATGTCTTCTGCTATGAAGTAGGTGGTGGTATAGATAGTGTCCATTTCACAAATGAGGAAACTAAGCCTAGTTGGAGCTTAGTCCTACACAAGCTAGGAAATGGCAGAGCTGGGACCAGTCTGTATGAGACAAGGGCTACTGCTCTTAACCTTGGTCCAGAATGGCTTTGTGCTAGGCATGCACTCTACCTGCCAGGAGATCAGTTTCTAACACTTTCTGATCCTTTGGGAAAAAACTCATGGAGCCTTGCTGAGTGCATACTCTCAAGTCCAAGAGCCAATAAGCACTTGCTGTCTGGCGGATGGACTCCTCCCCCTTCCCATAACTCAAGGGGCTGGCTCCTCACAGTGATGTGGCAAGATTAGTCACTGCTTGCCGTTGGTTGATTATAGCTATTCTTTTCTGTAAATGAAGTTTAAAAGTCATCAAAGGGTTTGTCAGCTGTGACTTATGAGGCTCTTTCCCCGCAGGGAAGTCAGGCAGTGACAAATGCCCCTCTTGTTCTGCCATCCATTACAAGGCAGAAGGTGCCATGTTCCAATTACTGGAGATCCCGATGAAGCTCATGGAAAACCCTGCTCCAGGCTGTAGCCATTAGTCAGGCCTGGCAGGGCTGCCAGCAGAGCTGCCCTAGGCCCAGGCCCCACTGGCTAAGCATGGAGTAAGAGCACATTTCTGACTTTGTGAGTCAGACCCTTCCACCCCATACTTGTTTTATCTCTGGTGTGTTTATTCTAGACACATTTCAAAAACGAGTAAAAACATGGGCATTGTGTGGGCTGTCTCAAAAGTACCCAGAAACAAGACTGCTTAAGACAAACAGACATGTGGAAATAAGGTCATGCTGCCGGTAGAGTAGGTGGGGAATATGATGCTCAAGAGTGAAGAGGATAAAGTACCTATGATGTTCAGAGTAGAGACTGAAAGAACCCTTAGAGATCACCTAGTGTAATCAATTGCCTCAGTACTCAATACCCATTTATATGCGAAGCCCTCTCCACCTAAATGCTGGGGAACCAAAAATGAATAAAACATAATCCCTACCACTGAGGGTAGATGAGATCATTAAGGTTTAAAGAAGTGACTTGCCCAAGGTCACAAAATAAGTTAGGATCAGTGACTGAATGAGAAAGCAGGTCTCCAGACCTCTAGTGAAGTAGAGAAAGTGGAGTGACAGGGAGCCCTCCTGCATGCCAGGCTTCTTACACAGAACATGGCATAACAGTCAAGAGTGCTAGCTCCCATTCAAATCCCACCTACACACTTATTACAGGGTTTGACTTCAGAAAAGTCCTTCAACCTATCCAAGCCTCGGAACAAAATTTATTTCAGAGTTGTGGTGAGAATTAAATAATACATGTACAATGAACAGTGGCAGGCACATATTAAGTATGCCAAAATATTATTTAACATCAATTTGAGGTAGGTATTATTAATCTTGTTTTACAGACAAGAAGACTGAAGCTCTTTTTCACTTTGTCACACTGAGCCAGTACTTCTCAAAACTACTTGTGGTGAAGAAGCAGTTTTTTGTTGTTTTGCTTTTTAAACTTCCAATCCATTACAGACAAACACATTTGCAAAATACAGTAAGAATGTCAAATTACTGTAAAGGTCTCTAAGCGCTTAGTCTCAATTTCTGTACTAATCACAAACCAGCAAGTTTGCGAACTAGCATCCATCTATGCAGTGGGCTATAATTTGAATAGCACAGCTCTAAACCACGCTCACCCATCCCTGTCAACCTATATAAAAAGCAAAGCAAACAAAAAATAGAGTTTATTTCATTTCTTTCGAGTCCTTTAACCTGATTTCTTGTAGACTTTGGTGTTAAGACTATAAAAAACTATCCTAGTCTTTTTCCTTTCTTCTCAAGAAAGAGAGAAGAGGATGAAAGCCAATGATGAGTTCAAGGATTTGCCACCAAATGCTGTAGGTGATTTATCTTGGTCATCTGCTCTAGATCATGCTATATCCTGCAAGCCAAGATATCTAGGCTTAATGAGGACTAACACCTTCCTGAAGCCTGGTGATCTGAAAAGAAGGCATGTGCCTGAAGAGGCTAGTACTTCTAGACCCTCTCTCCCCAGACTAGAGGACATGAGGAAACCAGCCAGGAAGGGGAAGCATGTTGTAACTCTTCTTTTTGGTATTTCTAATTTTCAATCTTGTATCACAGCTATTTACACAGTAGCCTTCTCTCTCCCTCTAGGGAGTTTACTGACAGCAAGATGGATATCAGATTCATTCTTGAATGCCACTGTACACCCAAGAGTGTGACTAGCTGGGGCAGATGAGTAGCTCTTAACCAGTGTGCCAAGACATAATAATGTACCTTGAATCTTCCAGGTGCATGGCTAAATTTTCATCAGTGTACAAAACTTCTTTTTGTTCTAACTGAGCTAACAGGGTAGTACCATTTTTCAGCACAACCCAGAGCTGAGTGGGCATATGACATGGTGTATAGAGAGGTACAACCTGTTGCTGTGAACAGGGTGCTGCCATCAAGCAGGAATCAAAGCCTAAATGTACACTGCCATGTGAGAGGCCATGTAATATGGTCAAGAGAGTAACCTCTGAAGCCAAATGCCTTCATTCTGCCACTGAACTAGCTGTATGACATGATCCTCAGTAAGTGTCTTAAGTTCTTTATGCTTCAGTTATCTCACCCATAAAATGGGGGTAGTGATACATATCTGTAGGGTTGCTAGAGGACAAAACAATCTAATTTATGTTTAAAACAATGTCTGGCACATTAGAAAGTATGCTGTTTTTAAAAATTTTTTTTTATTTATTTTAACATCCTTATTGGAGTATAATTGCTTTACAATGGTGTGTTAGTTTCTGCTTTACAACAACGTGAATCAGTTATACATATACATGTTCCCATATCTCTTCCCTCTTGCATCTCCCTCCCTCCCACCCTCCCTATCCCACCCCCTCTAGGCGGTCACAAACCACCTAGCTGATCTCCCTGTGCCATGCAGCTGCTTCCCACTAGCTATCCACCCTACGTTTGGTAGTGTACATATGTCCATGCCACTCTCTCACTTCGTCACAGCTTACCCTTCCCCCTCCCCATATCCTCAAGGCCATGCTCTAGTAGGTCTGTGTTTTATTCCCATTCTACCCCTAGTCTCTTCATGACATTTTTTCCCTTAGATTCCATATATATGTGTTAGCATACGGTATTTGTTTTCCTCCTTCTGACTTACTTCACTCTGTATGACAGACTCCAGGTCCATCCACCTCACTACAAATAACTCACTTTCATTTCTTTTTATGGCTGAGTAATATTCCATTGTAGATATGTGCCACATCTTCTTTATCCATTCATCTGTTGATGGACACTTAGGTTGCTTCCATGTCCTGGCTATTGTAAATAGAGCTGCAATGAACATTTGGGTACATGACTCTTTTTGAATTATGGTTTTCTCAGGGTATATGCCCAGTAGTGGGATTGCTGGGTCATATGGTAGTTCTATTTGTAGTTTTTTAAGGAACCTCCATACTGTTCTCCATAGTGGCTGTATCATTTTACATTCCCACCAACAGTGCAAGAGTGTTCCCTTTTCTCCACACCCTCTCCAGCATTTATTGTTTCTAGAGTTTTTGATGATGGCCAATCTGACTGGTGTGAGATGATATCTCATTGTAGTTTTGATTTGCATTTCTCTCATGATTAATGATGTTGAGCATTCTTTCATGTGTTTGTTGGCAATCTGTATATCTTCTTTGGAGAAATGTCTATTTAGGTCTTCTGCCCATTTTTGGATTGGGTTGTTTGTTTTTTTGTTATTGAGCTGCATGAGTTGCTTATAAATTTTGGAGATTAATCCTTTGTCAGTTGCTTCATTTGCAAATATTTTCTCTCATTCTGAGGGTTGTCTTTTGGTCTTGTTTATGGTATCCTTTGCTGTGCAAAAGCTTTTAAGTTTCATTAGGTCCCATTTCTTTATTTTTGTTTTTATTTCCATTTCTCTAAGAGGCGGGTCAAAAAGGATCTTGCTGTGATTTATGTCATAGTGTTCTGCCTATGTTTTCCTCTAAGAGTTTGATAGTGTCTGGCCTTACATTTAGGTCTTTAACCCATTTTGAGTTTATTTTTGTGTATAGTGTTAGGGAGTGTTCTAATTTCATACTTTTACATGTACCTGTCCAGTTTTCGCAGCACCACTTATTGAAGAGGCTGTCTTTTCTCCACTGTGTATTCTTGTCTCCTTTATCAAAGATAAGGTGACCATATGTGTGTGGGCTTACCTCTGGGCTTTCTATCCTGTTCCATTGATCTATATTTCTGTTTTTGTGCCAGTACCATACTGTCTTGATTACTGTAGCTTTGTAGTATAGTCTGAAGTCAGGGAGCCTGATTCCTCCAGCTCCATTTTTCATTCTTAAGATTGCTTTGGCTATTCGGGGTCTTTTGTGTTTCCATACAAATTTTGAAATTTTTTGTTCTAGTTCTGTAAAAAATGCCGGTGGTAGTTTGACAGGGATTGCATTGAATCTGTAGATTGCTTTGGGTAGTAGAGTCATTTTCACAATGTTGATTCTTCCAATCCAAGAACATGGTATATCTCTCCAACTGTTTGTATCATCTTTAATTTCTTTCATCAGTGTCTTATAATTTTCTGCATACAGGTCTTTTATCTCCTTAGGTAGGTTTATTCCTAGATATTTTATTCTTTTTGTTGCAATGGTAAATGGGAGTGTTTTCTTAATTTCACTCTCAGATTTTTCATTATTAGTGTATAAGAATGCCAGAGATTTCTGTGCATTAATTTTGTATCCTGCTACTTTATCAAATTCATTGATTAGCTCTAGTAGTTTTCTGGTAGCATCTTTAGGATTCTCTATGTATAGTATCATGTCATCTGCAAACAGTGAGCTTTACTTCTTTTCCGATTTGGATTCCTTTTATTTCTTTTTCTTCTCTGATTGCTGTGGCTAAAACTTCCAAAACTATGTTGAAAAACAGTGGTGAGAGTGGGCAACCTTGTCTTGTTCCTGATCTTAGTGGAAATGGTTTCAGTTTTTCACCATTGAGGATGATGTTGGCTGTGGGTTTGTCATATATGGCCTTTATTATGTTGAGGAAAGTTCCCTCTATGCCTGCTTTCTGCAGGGTTTTTATCATAAATGGGTGTTGAATTTTGTCAAAAGCTTTCACTGCATCTATTGAGATGATCATATGGTTTTTCTCCTTCAGTTTGTTGATATAGTGTGCACGGTGATTGATTTGCATATATGGAAGAATCCTTGAATTCCTGGAATAAACCCCACTTGATCATGGTGTATGATCCTTTTAATGTGTTGTTGAATTCTGTTTGCTAGTATTTTGTTGAGGATTTTTGCATCTGTGTTCATCAGTGATACTGGCCTGTAGTTTTCTTTCTTTGTGACGCCTTTGTCTGGTTTTGGTATCAGGGTGATGGTGGCCTCACAGAATGAGTTTGGAAGTGTTCCTCCCTCTGCTATCTTTTGGAAGAGTTTGAGAAGGATAGGTGTTAGCTCTTCTCTAAATGTTTGATAGAATTCGCCTGTGAAGCCATCTGATCCTGGGCTTTTGTTTGTTGGAAGATTTTTAATCACAGTTTCAATTTCAGTGCTTGTGATTGGTCTATTCAAATTTTCTATTTCTTCCTGGTTCAATCTCGGCAGGTTGTGCATTTATTTCTAATATGCTACTGTTATTAGTATTGTTATTGTTAGAACCCAGAAGAACTTTTTCTTGTGAGTATGACAGGTAGTGAGTTCTACTGTAACATTAATCTAGAGCTGAACTATGATCAAGGAAAGAATACTATCACTGGATGCAATAAATTTTAGTATCTGGAAATGTGCCTTGAACATAAAAGGAATCACGGGAGTAGGCACTCATTAAGTGTTAAATGAATAAAGAAATGAGTATCAAGAGTAAAGCAGTCCCCCAGAGAGTATAACTTGAGAAGGCGGGTGGCAAGAGGCCCCTAAGTGAAGGTTCCCAGAAAGGCCTCTTTGTACCTTGAGGAAGGCAGGTTGTTCTCCCTTTCCAGGCAACAGGGCTGCAAGGGCTGATACTGCAAGAAACCTCTGCTTGCTCACTGTTCGGTATCTCCGATGGAACCTCCACATTCTGTGGCTACTCTATCTGAATAAGGCTGCAGCAGGTTGTGCCATGGTAGTGTACATGTCCCCATTTTCCTATTGGAGGAACGCAGAGAGGGCAGCCTAACCCCTCCCAAGACAGACCTTGCCCCAAGTTAAAATAGTAACAGGGGATTATTAGCTTTGAATTCCTGCTTGCCTGTGGAGTCCCAGGTCCTGAACCCCACTTCCACTAGCTGTGTGAACTTGGGAAGGCACTTCACTTCTCTGAGGTTCAGCCATCCCATCTGTGAAATGGGGATGAAAATACCTGCCCTGCCCACTTGCAGTGCAGGTTGTTGTGAAGGTCAAAGGAGATAACATATGGGAGTGCACTGTTACCTGAGATTGCTACAAAAATGTGGACAGGGATATTCTCTGGGATGGACAGCTCCTGCAGGTCTTCCTAGACAGAGGCACCCTGGCAGTGAGCCAGTTGGCTGGAAGTAGGCAGTAGATGGTGCACAACTTGGCACTGCAGCCAAGCACTGTGCCCCTCAGGTATAAGGGCAGTTGATTAAAATCCTTTCCTGTGAAATCAGTATTTTCCTCATTACAACAATCCTTCTCCTTGAAAACACCTAATGCTACCCCTCACAGTCCCACTAAGGCTTGATCCTGCCGAAAGCATATGCACTGGCATATAAATATATATATTTAATTTCCCATATTCAGACAGGAGCAAAGAAAGCTGACCTCTCTCCAGGGTGCTGATCTAAACACAACTGAGGGCTCTAAGCATCACCCCACAGTGCTGTATGTTTGGCCCAAAGAGGACCACTGAGAATGATGCCACTGTCATAGCCACTCTGTCCCGCTGGTAACAACATTAATTCCACAAATATTGCTATGCTCTGCCTCTTGAGTGAACCACTGAGCAAGTGCGTCCTTGTCTCCTGTTTAAGACCCTTCAGCAGCTTCCCACCACCAAGAATCAAGTCCAACTCCTTAAACGTGGTTTACAAGCCCCTTCACTAGTTAAAGCTACCAAATTCATACACAACAATCCTCTAAGAGATTGTAAGTCACACCCACTTTACAGATGAATAAACTCTAGTGCAGAAAGACAAAGGCAGTTGCCCAAGGTCACACAGTGAGCATGTTGGTATAAACTGAGTTCTTCCTGAAGGGCTAGGTATCAGACCTCAAGTTATAGACTCAAATGTACAACCGCCTTTCTTGGACTAGTCTATATGATGCAATATGGGGATGGGGCATTTATTGCTCAGGTGACCCCTTCAGGGAGCTGCTTAGATAAATGTCCCTTGTTGGAAGCTGCCAATCTGAACTCTCTCACTCCTATAGCTGCAGCATCATTGATAAACTTGGCGTAATGACCAAAATGTTCATTTGCATGTAATATGGTACACGTTTGCATACCTAAGTTCAGGAGGCCCAGCCACCACGAGCATCAAATAAAAGTAAAACAGTGAGGGATTCCCTGGTGGCACAGTGTTTAAGAATCCGCCTGCCAGTGCAGGGGACACGGGGTTGAGCCCTGGTGTGGGAGGATCTCACATGCCGTGGAGCAACTAAGCCCGTGCACCATAACTACTGAGCTTGCACTCTAGAGCCGGCGAGCCACAACTACTGAAGCCTGTTCACCTAGAGCCCATGCTCTGCAACAAGAGAAGCCACTGCAATGAGAAGCCCGTGCACCGCGATGAAGAGTAGATCCCGCTCGGCACAACAGAGAAAGCCCGCACGCAGCAACAAACACCCAATGCAGCCAAAAATAATTTAATTAATTAAATAAATTTTAAAAAACCAAAAAAGTAAACCAATGAACCACAACAACTTAGGGGGAAAAAAGCCAGCCCCCAAAACAATAAGCATAACATGCCCAATACCTAATGAACTTTTAAACTAATTTATTCAACTGATCATGACAGAAGCAGCTGTGGTCTCTATGGTCTCCGCCCCCCCCCACCCCGTCATTCTCTTAGAAAGAATTAACTAACCCTTTCTGGTCCCCTTTCCTCTCAAAAAGGACACTACACTAAACATGTTTCTATACTGCAATAGCTGGTTTAAAAAAAAAAAGTTTCCCCCAAACTTTAATACATAGATGTCTCAGCTGCAGAAGCAGGAGCTTTGGACAGAGACAGACCAGGATCAATCAATCATTTACTTACTGTGTGACCTTGGGACAAGTCATTAAACTCCCTGAGCTGATGTTCTCTACTAGGCATACTTCCATATTCTTCCCTCCACACAGTGAATCATTTCCTGATTCACATACTAAAACCAAGCCCTGCTGATTTGGCCTCCTAAATATTTTTAGAATGTAGCCCTTCTTTCTCCATTCATATTAGTACTCAATTCATCCTTCACACCATCACAATATCACTACATGACTCCTTTGCTTAAAACCAAAATTAAAGTTTTGCTTTATTATTTCAAAATTCTTGGCTATTAATTTGGGTGTTTGTACTTGTGTGTTTATTTTTTGAAATTACCATAAGTAATCACCTAAACCCCAACCCCTCTATAGAACATAACTATTGTTAGCATCTTGGTATACTGCCTTCCAGTGTTTTTTCTTGTGCATTGTATTTGGATTACATAGTTAGATCATTCATTCAATTCTGTAACATAATTTTTTCAACTAACATTATAACACAGTATATATAACATATCTGTCCTTATTGCTGCACAGCTTTCAATAAGCACCATTTTAAAATAATTACCATTTTTAATAACTCATAGTTTCCCCATGAGTGGATTTATAATTTAGACTGGTCATAGTTTAGGTGGTCATTTAAGCTTTCTCCAATTTCTCAATATTATAAATAATAGCATCTGAGGGAAAGTTCATTCTATATACTGGATTATTTCCTTAGGATAGTGTCCCAGAAGTGGATTACTGTGTCAAAAATGTGTGAACATTTTTATGGTTCTTGAGATACACTCTGCCTAATTGTTGTCCAAAAGTGCTGTACCAAGTTACACTGCTATCACCAATGAATGCCACTTTCATGGCAACCTCACCAGAATCATGTACTGTATTATTATGTGTGGTGGTGGTGGGGGTGGGGGGTAGTTAATAGGGTAAAAGCAAATCCTCATTGTTGTTTTCATGTATACATGAAAATAATAGTGTCCCACGACTGTTACACTAAGATTTGAGTCCACAGAGTTTTTGATTGCCACAAAGAAGTTATTTTAGGTTCTTAGAGGAATAATATGCTGAAATTTTACTCATTTATCAAAAAATCATTTATTGAGTACCTGTTTCTGCCAGACACTATACAAAGTATGGAAGTGAACAAAGTATTTACAATCCCTGCCCCGAAGGAATTCACAGTCCACACAGTCCAGTGATGAAAACCAGAAACTATGTTTCATCCCTTTCATCTGGATAAGGGCTATGATAGGAACACGTGGGAACTCAGAGGCATGTCACTTACCAAAGGGACAGGACAGAAGGAAGAGGAGGCAGTCAGCAAGAGGAGTCATCAAGAAGTTCTGATCTTGTCCATAGGGATAAGTTGAAGTTGACCCACACATAGATGAGAGAAAACATTTAGGAAAGAGGAAATAACATGAACAAAGTTGTGGAAGCTGGACAGTGCTTCCACACTGAGTGAATAATAATATGTATTGCGGTTTCACTGGAGTGTAGAGTCTAAGACTGGATATTGCAAGAGATGATAGCAGAGAGCCTGGAAAAGGCCAGATTAGAAAGCCCTTGGGGACTGTTGAAGAGCTTGGACTTCATGGGAGCCATGACCCAGTCCTATGTCATATGCAGAAGAGTGCTCAATAAGAAGGGACTCAGAAGTCCCTATAGGTGTCGAGGGTCTGAACTACAGTAGTCAAACCCCAATCACAACATCCCGCTGTGTCAACTCTTTTTGTCTCATATGTTAGTCTTCTCTTGCCAAGCAGTGCAGAACTTTTGGGGTATTTTTCACAGCACCTAGCACATTGCTAGGCACATGGCAGGGGCTCCAATAATGCTCATGGATCAACTAACTGGAGGTACCTCCTGCAATAATACATATACTCAAGAAACCCTTACTGCCCTGGCATAGCGCCAGCCAATCTCAGCAGGAGCTCAGTCACTGCCTCTCTTGACAGATGTACTGCCTCAGAAAGCTACCTCCCCGCTTCTTGCTCCTTCTGCCAAATAAAAAAATGTGCCTGGGTACAAGAAACTATAAAGTATGTGATAACTAAGCAGCACATGGGGTGGCCAGCAGGTAGGCCTGAGGGATATAAATTCTTCCCCCATAGTACACTCCTCAAGCCAAGGACTCCCTCAGCTCCACTGGCAGTTTAGGAGTGCCACCACGACCCCCCCATAAAAATAAAATAGGTTTTTCCAATTGAGCATGTTAAGTCTCCTTTGAGTAGCTGCTGACCTTCTCTGAAGTATTACAACTTTCTACATTAGTAACATCTGCTTTAATGATGACAAGGATATTAACAAGATGATTATTTCAACAATTAATATAATAGCAAGTCATTCATGCCCTGCTAGTAGTGGTATGAGCTGTGGGCAATGGAATCTGATGTGCTGCTTAAGATCCATCTGAGAGGCAGAGTATTAAAATTATCTGTGTCATCTCCCCTCCCAGATTGTGAATTCCTGGATGGCAGGGACCACAATCTATTTCACATCGGCATTCCTCCTGCCTTTCAGGATAGACCCTGGCCCAGAGTGGTGCTCAGGGAGTACCTGCTGAAGTGAACTCCAGGTACCACTGTCCCCACCCCCTTCCTCATTCATGCTTTTTAAGAAACAAAAAGAAGCAGGTGGTACAGATAACGAAGCCAGGAGACTTGGGAGACAGAAAGGAGACATCTTTGCAGGAGCCCAATCCACTCCAGCCTTTAGAAAAGGCTGTTTTGTAATATTAAAAAATGATCATTATGATTCATTAATTGCTTATTTTGTGGTAGATGCATTGCTAAGTATTTTACTTCTCATTCTTACAACAACTCTTTGAGGTTAAGAATTATATCAAGGTCACAATGGCCCTGAGACTCTTTTAGGACAACGACTCTGGAGTCAGACTACCTGGGTTCAAATCCCAGCTCTGCCATGTACCAGCTATATGATGCTGGGTAAATGCCTTAACTCCTCTGTGCCTTAAGTTTTCTCACTTGTAAAATGAGAATAATATTACAGTACCTTCTCCATAAGGTTGTGAAAATTCATCAGCAAGTGAAGCATTCAGGAGCTTTCTAAATGAAATTATTATTACTACTGGTCCCATTTAATAGATGGTTCCAAATATCACACTCTTAACATTGCGTAAGGTTAAGAGAGACTGCTTCATCTATAAAGCAGGACCAGAACCAATTTCCGATTTGGTGATGGAGGCTGGAGCCAAAAGGGTTTTCAGTGCACAAAGCCACTGATGTCATAACCTTGATGAAAACTCTTCAGGATAGCCTTTGTTTTCCATCTCCCAGGAAGATACAGTCACTGTCTCCTCTGGACCCCGATATTCTCTACAGACCTCTGTCACAGCAACATTTGCTGCACCTTTGTGATTTACACATCTGTCTTTCTCCATAAGACTCTGAACTCTTAGAAGGCAGAGACTCTTTTATTAATCTTTGCAATCCCAGCCTCCGGCACTGCCCTGGCAACAAGTAGATGCAACAGGTGAAAGAATCCTAGGTGGGCACTGTTTCAGTAAATGGTTTCTCAGTGTTCCTGACATGGCAGCTCCTTAAAAGTGAACTGTATATTTGAAGTTCATGAGACGAACCCAAGTTCCTCATCCATCAGTGGGGCAGAAGGACAGGCAAAACAGTGATGAGAGAGACAACAAAGGAGGATCAGAGCGAGAAGCTGGGGACCAGTGGTGTCTTTGTTCAGTAGACTCCAAGGAGCAGAGGCTCAAAAGAGAGGTTGAATCTTCAACCCAGAAACTGGTGAATCTAAGCTTTCTGTGGTGGGGAAGATGTACAAGGTCCTCACCAAGCAGAGAGCAACAAAGGCTAGAAACTCCCATCCTCGTTGGAAATCAACACAGCAAGGGAGACCCAGTCTACTCTCTCTGAATTATCTGGTTACCCTGAGATGAGCCCAACCACTGGGCCCTACCATGCTGGCCTAAAGGAAAGAACACTGGGCAAAGAGTTTGAAGACTGGAGTTCAGTCCTGGAAGTGTACCAATTTTTCAATTAATAAATTCTTGAGGATCTAGTATACATCAGGATTACACTAGGCACCTGTAATACAACAATGAACATATCACTAATCTGCTCTCAGCCCCTGGAAAAGTCACTACCCCTTCTCTGAGTCTCAGTGTCCTCATAACGACACTTGGAAGATAACCTCTATGTCATAGGATTGTTCTGTGTATCAGATGTGTTTTGGAAAGTTTACTGTACAACTTTGCAAAGGTAAAGGTTGTATTTTTTACTAGATCTAAACTAGAAGGCTTAGTAAAAGCAAGGACAGCCCCCACCAAATAAATGCCAAGGACAATTCCCTCTGCCAGGTCTGGATAGAAACCAGTAGCACATTCCTAACCACTGAATTCCATGGAAGATGGTGATGGAAGAACAGAAATCTGACACATTCTCTTCAAATTCCTCTCAGGATCTTTCCCATAGTTACTGGTATCAGTGTTCATCACTGGGAACTGCACTATGGGCCTCTTGGATGAGCCCCCTGGATGCAACTGAAACTTCTTAAAACAAGAACAGACTTAAAACTTAGTGGGTTAGAGGCACCTTTCCAGGCACTGAGCTAAAATCACCTGACCCCTGGTCTTTCAACTGTTTGGAAACATTTGGTGGCCATTAAGCCTGTTGTTTCCTCATTTTCCTGCTTACTGGCACAAACACAACAAAACAGAAAGCTTGATGCTCTAACAACGCTCTCTGATTAGTGGTTTGCAGAATCCTCTGTAATTTTATGATTTGCCAGCTAGAAGAGTAAGAACAATGGAGTGCAAATAGTGGTGTGGCCCAAGGGGGAGTCAGGCACCTTGAACTTTAGACTTTGTTCTACTGTGGACTGGCTCTGTAAACTTGATTACAGACCTTAACTGCCTCATCCAAAAAATGGAGGAACTGAACCATATCAGAGTTGCATGAACTCTTCCGTGAAAAACCAGTGTTCCTCAAGATGTTAATGAGAGTTCCTCAGAAAAGGGGCTCCAATATCAAAAACAGGAAACTTGGCATACTCCATCCCTTCCTCCCCACCCTCCCCAGTCACATGCACACTAAGGCTCTAAAGTCAACAATAAAGAAATGTACTTTGCATTATTCAGTCTGACTTTTCCTAGATTATTAACATCTCTTCTGAGGAAGACACATTGGAATAGATCTCTCGGGTCTCTGGTCAGCTCTAACCCACTATGATTTCTATCAGAAGTACTTAACCAGTGCTTGGAGCTCCCCTGTTTCCCACTAACCCAGTTCTCTTAACCCAGTGAGGCACTTAAATGATACTCTGGCTTACAGAAATTCATTACATGTAGTTCACTTTACTGTAGTGAGAGTACTAGTTTTTTTTATGACATCTTTACTGGAGTATAATTGCTCTACAATGGTGTGTTAGTTTCTGCTTTATAACAAAGTGAATCAGCCACACATATACATATATCCCCATATCTCCTCCCTCTTTGCGTCTCCCTCCCACCTGCCCTATCCCACCCCTCTAGGTGGTCACAAAGCAGCGAGCTGATCTCCCTGTGCTATGCGGCTGCTTCCCACTAGCTAGCTATTTTACGTTTGGTAGTGCATATATGTCCATGCCACTCTCTCACTTCATCCCAGCTTACCCTTCCCCTTCCCCGTGTCCTCAAGTCCATTCTCAACATCTGTGTCTTTATCTCTGTCCTGCCCCTAGGCTCTTCAGAACCATTTTTTTTTAAGATTCCATATATATGTGTTACCATACGGTATTTGTTTTTCTTTCTGACTTACTTCACTCTGTATGACAGACTCTAGCTCTATCCGCCTCACTACAAATAACTCAATTTCATTTCTTTTTATGGCTGTGTAATATTCCATTGTATGTATGTGCCACATCTTCTTTATCCATTCATCTGTCAATGGACACTTAGGTTGCTTCCGTGTCCTGGCTATCGTAAATAGAGCTGCAATGAACATTGTGGTACATGACTCTTTGAATTATTTTCTCAGGGTATATGCCCAGTAGTGGGATTGCTGGGTCGTATGGTAGTCCTAATTTTAGTATTTTAAGGAACCTCCATACTGTTCTCCATAGTGGCTGCATCAATTTACATTCCCACCAACAGGGCAAGAGGGTTCCCTTTTCTCCACACCCTCTCCAGCATTTATTGTTTGTAGATTTTTTTGATGATGGCCATTCTGACCGGTGTGAGGTGATATCTCATTATAGTTTTGATTTGCATTTCTCTAATGATTAGTGCTGTTGAGCATCCTTTCATGTGTTCATTGGCGATTTGTATATCTTCTTTGGAGAAATGTCTATTTAGGCCTTCTGCCCATTTTTGGATTGGGTTGTTTGTTTTTTTGATATTGAGCTGCATGAGCTGCTTGTAAATTTGGGGGGTTAATCCTGTCAGTTGCTTCGTTTGCAAATATTTTCTCCCATTCTGAGGGTGAGAGGACTAATTCTTAAAGACTCAGAATACAAGACACTTAAAATACTAAGATGGGAAACCTGCAGTTACTAAGCTCCTAATACTTATTCCATACTGCGCTCGCATTTGTCCATACATTATATTATTTAATGCTTAGACAACAGTAAGAGATAGTTATCCTTTTATTACAGAGAAGAAAACCGAGGTTTGAAGAGGCTAAGTAACTTGTCCAAGGTTATTCAGCTAGAATATGATGAGCACCAGATTTCAAACCTAGGTCTACCTGTCTCCCAATTCTTGGTTCTGTTTGGGGCTCTGCCACCATAATTACCAGAAGATTGATCACTAACCTTCTTCCCTAACCTTCCCTGGTCTCAACTGTCAAGTGGGAATAGTAATCCTTGCACTGCTGCCCTCAAAGAGTTGCTCTAAGACTCAAAGGCAATAATAGGTATGAAAGGGCTCTGTAATATATAAAGATATGAATATAAGGAGCACTTGAAATATTGTGAACAAATGTTGACATTTCCTTTCATGATTTTTTAAGGTACTTGAGGTTCTTATAGGCTTCCCATGAAGTCAACTGTCCTTATCCCAGTCACCCCACCTCCCCACCCCTCTCCAAAATAGTGTTCCTTAGAATTTTCCAGTTAGGATTTTGGATAAACAGAAAACACGTCAACTTCTCAGTATTGAGTACTCTTTAGGCTAATTGTCAGAGTCACACTAAGCAGCCAATCTGCTTAAGGAGTCAGAAGTAAAAACAGCAGTGAGGGTGGGAGTGTTGGGAGGCCTGTAGATACAGGAGACTCCTTAAATAGTGGAACATGCCTGGGAAATAGGTCCAAAGGGTCATTTGGGACAGCAGATCATAGAAGCCTTTGTATGAAATCTATCCAGAAGATCAACAAGTATGTTGTGTGTGGGAGTAGGAGGGGGCAGTGTTGGCCAGCTTCAATTTGTTCTGGGATGGACAACACCTTGGCAGGGCCCTGACCGTAGAAACAGTAGTAGATGAGTAGGGCTCTCAACTCATTCTCTAGCCCAGCCTGGGATCACACCCTCATGATCCACACTGCTGTGGCCATCTGCTCCCTTCAACTTCTGACAGAGTAAGGCCAAAAACAATAGCAAAGCATTCTTGGAACCAGGCCCTGGTCAGGGACAGATAATAAATAGCAAAGTCCCTGCTCGCAGAGAGGAAGGCACTGCACCAACACAGTTGGAGCCTAACCAGAGGTTCTCTTGTAAAACAAAGTCTCTGGCTCAGAATTGTGTGAACTAAATGAATCAAAGGAGCATTCTTCTATGACTTAAGAGCACCTGTGGTGTCCGGAGCCCTGGATTCCAGTCCTCATTCTGGCATGAATAATTCAGTGAATCTGGGCAAATTACTTAACTTCTGTGGACCTCAGTTTACCAACATGTAAAGCAGGCTCTGTCTACCCCACAAGTTGCTATTTGTAGCCAGTGACATAATAGTTGAGACATCTACTCTGTAAATGGCATGAGATGGAATAGTGGGAGCTGACAGAGCACTGGGACACATGTTCTTAAAAGTTCAGAGCCCAGTCTGGGGAAGACTTGAAATAAGCTCCTTTTCTTCCTCCCCAGGCAATTTAAGTCTGCATTTCTCACACTGAAGTCATTCTTTGCATTTCTATTGAAGGGAGAAGGAAATGTGCCACTCAAGTATGGAACAGAAAGGCTGCCATCTTTCTACTTTTCAAAGTTTGTTCAGATTCACTGTAATGCAAAAGAGAGCAAAAGATTTGGATTTCTAATCCTAGCTTTTGTTAATCAAAAGCTGTAAAACCATAAACAAGCCTCAACCTCTCTAAGCCTTAGTTTCCTCATCTGTAAATTGGTGGAAGATTTCCTAAGACATAAGATTATAGTTAAGATTCAATTAATTAATGATGAAAGATGCCACACAAACATCAGTCATTACAAAGCTGTTTTCCCATCAGCTCATGAGCTACACAGGACAGTGGTTATCACTAAATTGACAGGTGAGATAATCGAAGCCCAGAGAAAATACTGATGGTAACACACAGCTCAACTCTGACTTCCTCCAACAAAGGTAATTATTCCTTTTATTTGTTATAGCAGTTATTTATTAGTTTGTTAGCCTCATTAAACTAACAGATCTCTGGGGGACAGAGCTACATATATTTTATGCATTTTTGTACCTCAATGCCCAGCACTGGCACACCAGAAAGATGCTAAAGAAATACTGGCAGTAGAAACACATCTAGAACACCCAGGACTCCTAATCCCAGGTATAGAGTTCTTATAACAGGAAGTGGCCCAAATCTCATAGACTGACTCATCATAACTTATCTCTTCCTCAATTCCTCCACCCTAGCAAGACTTTCCATTACTGGAGAGAGTCTCTAAGCCTTTGTAGGTGCTGATCCCTTAGCCTTGAACACTCCTCATATGCTTCTTTGCTGAGCTAATTCCTATTTACCCCTCAGACCTGGAGGACTTTCTAATCTCCCCTAATACTGGGTCAGGTATTCCCTCTCCACCACTACCCCCCATGTCTGTTTTATCATAGAATCCTAGCACACAGCATGTGTCAAAAGTATCTGTTGATGGGTAAATGACTGAAATAGTGGATCTAGAAATCCAAAGGAGATTCTTGGCCTGGAAGTCAGGAGGGCTTACTGTTTCTAATTCTAGCTCCACCACTGCTGTGCTCAGTGATCTCGGGCAAGCCCCAGTTCTTCCTGGACCATCCATAAATGAGCTATCACCTATGAATGAACTCAAAAGCACCAACAATATATGAGACTTAGGCTCATGCTAAGTCCTACCAGTGAGGAACTTCTGAAGCCAGCTGTGTGCTCCAGAGTATGGGAGGCCCAATATCCTCACCCCACGAGGAGCACCAGGTATACTAAACTATGCTGTCAGCAGCCTCCCAGCCTGTTGGTTTACTTAATTTCTCCTGATGAAGTGCCAAGAATAAATCCTAGGTGAGCAGCAGAACACTTTAATGAGACCAGAGCCTAATGAATCTTTTCCTTCCTGTGTCAATTAGAATTTCAAAGCTAGGATCCCCAAGGACCAATTTATTGGGAACAGAGAGAGAAATCTTTTGTTCATCAACTGCTGCCTGAGCTACTTTCCCTGGTCCTGTATGTCTGCTATGTAACAATCTTGCTTACTCAGATATGCCACCTGGTGAGACAGACAATACTTCTGGGGTGTGAACTTGAGGAAGGAGAGGAGGGGTCTAGGGTGTTTCTGGGGTTGAGTGGGGAGGTGCTAAGAGAATCAGAGCAGCCCTGACTTGAATGCCACCTCCCAAGGATACTGGTCTTCAAAGAGCTAATAGCAGCAGATCAACTTGCCATTCACCCAACTAAGTATCAGGTATTGTGTGACACCTATTTGCCTACTATTTTGAATCCTCCCAACAATCCCCAAAGTAGGTATCAACAGCACTAATTTTTTTTCCAGCCGTACGGCGAGGCTTGCAGGATGGGCTCTCAGTTCCCTGGCCAGGGATTGAACCCAGGCTGCGGCAGTGAAAGCCTGGAATCCTAACCACTAGGCCACCAGGGAACTCCCTCAACAGCACTATTTTACAGACAGAGGAACTGTGGCTCTGAGAGATAAAGTAAGAATTTTAAGGAACTAAGGAACTAGTTGAGGAACTAGCTGAAGAACACAACCAGTAGCTGATAGACAGGGATTTGAACTCACAATCTGAACTTGCAATTCCAGAGACTGGGCTCTTTCTATGAAACCACAGCAACCTTGCCCCAGGGCTGGCAGGGCCAGCGGCTGATGTCCTGAATGGCAGAGATGGCCTGTGGGCAGCCGTGGTCATGTTGAACACTTGCCACCAACACACTCTTTTGTCCAGGCACAAGCAAGAGTGCCTGTGTATTGCTGGTCCTTCCATTCAATGATGTTGGCAGTCTCACCCTGAGAACATAATCCAAGTAGAGTCACCATTGACATTACCCCAGACTCCTACCCCAGAAATCTTTTGATTTATGACGAGTTGCCAATCCTTGATCTAATAGCTCCCAGATGCCTAGTTCTCTTGCCTCCCATACTGTCCTCTCCAAGTCACACAGGTCCAGCCCAGTCGCCACTACAATGTCATCAATAGAGGCAAATTCCAAGGTGAGATGGTAAGCAAGTCAGGTTTCCAAATGGTTATGAAATGGAATTTTAGGACTCTGGTGGGAAAAACACTTAAGAGTGAGGTCAAGAGGTTTGTCCAAATTTATAGAATTGGAAAATAGCAAGAACCGGAACACAGGCATATATTGAACCTTAACCTAGCATCTATCTACCAAGAGCAGGAATAATAAATACAGAAAAAATGAAATCAGTGGTTTAAAAATTTTTTTAACTTTTAATTTTGAGATAATTATAGATTCATATGCAGTAATAAATATTTTTTTGGGGGGTGGGGGGTGCTATGCCTCATGGCTTGCAGGATCTTAGTTCCCCAACCAATGATTGAACCCAGGTCCTCGGCAGTGAAAGCTCAGAGTCCTAACTGCTGGATCGCCAAGGAATTTCCCTTTTTTTTTTTTTTTTTTTTTTTTTTGCGGTACGCGGGCCTCTCACTGTTGTGGCCTCTCCCGCTGTGGAGCACAGGCTCCGGATGCGCAGGCTCAGTGGACATGGCTCACGGGCCCAGCCGCTCCGCGGCATGTGGGATCCTCCCAGATCGGGGCACGAACCCGCGTCCCCGGCATCGGCAGGCGGACTCCCAACCACTGCGCCACCAGGGAAGCCCCAGGATGGGCTTTTGAGGAAGAATTACTAAGTTTCTCTTAACAGAATGCTGAGGTATACCCATATAACACTTTAAATAATCTTTCCAATGATCCCATCAAGCAGGTATTAACATCCCCATTTTACAGATGAGAAAACTGCTCTCCGAAGTCAACTAACTTATCCAAGATTACTTTGTCCCAGTACCTGCCAAAGCTGGGATTCAAATCCAGATATATCCAATTCCAAACGCTATGCTCTTTCTACATTTGCTTCTCTCAAGATAATACGGGCTGGGCTTAAAAGACAAGCCTGGATGTAGACTGGAGGTTAAGAGCAGGCTGCCGGTTAAGTAGGGGGGATAGCATGAACTAGGATGCGAAATTTAGCAACATACTCTCTTTGCAAAGAGTGGTAGTTCAAAGACATTGGCCAGAATAAAACAGTAAACTCACATGACAAAGACAAAATAAAAAGCTAAGGGGCAGATGGCAGAGGGTCACTGAATGCTAGCTGCTCTTGCCAACTATGTGGATCACAACTTGACTCCCCTCTTTGCTGGACACTAGCGAAAGAGAGGTAGCATGCCAAAACTGAAGATCCAGAGACTGGGAGGCAAAGGAAATCAAGTTCTACCACTAACTAGTTAAGTGGCTTTGGGCAAGTCACTCATCCTTTCTGGGTTTCTAATACCAGAGGATCAAACTAAAAGATGTCCAGGGACCTCTCTAACTTTGACCTTTCAGGAATCACTCTATTACCAGGTCATGTGTACAAATGTGAGTCTGGGAAATGCTAATACTGTGATTAAGCAAAGAAGCCTGAAATGAAACAGAGTAATGGTATGACAGGAACCTTGGGTACAGGGATAAAGAAAGAGAGCTAAGTGAGGGAGAGGAGAATAAATGGGATCCAAGTTAATCCTGGATAAAAGCCAGAAGACAGCAGGCAGGCAAGGGAAGGGAGGCTGAACCAGGAGAGTTACCAATCCTGGCCTTCCTACTAACTTGCAATGTGGCCCTGGATATTAGCCTCATTTTCCCATTGGCCAAATGCAGGGTCCTATATGTTCTGGCCTCAGCTGTTCCCTCTCCAACCTTATCCCTGCTTCTTTCTCTTTGGTGCTGTTCCAACCACACTGTCTGCCTCCTAGTTTCTCTACAAACATGCTCTTATCTTGGGGTCTAGCCTGCATATCTTTCACACATATGAAATAATCTAATAATTAATGATTTATTCATTTTCTGTCTCCCCCACTGAAACAAGTTCCATGAAGGCAGTCTTTGTTTATTAACTACCATATCTCAGCTACAAGAATAGTATCAGGCATTTGTTGAATGGATCCCTAAGGTCCCTTCCAATTCTGGCATGCTATGATTAACTTATGGGCTTACAGAACTTGTGAAAATCTCAGAAGTTCAAAGTGCAAGCCTGGGTGAGCTTATTAGGTTTAACCTGTCCTTTTGGCTCCAATTTTTGATATTTGCTTTGCCTCAGAGGCTCTTCAAAAATCACCTCCAGGGCTTCCCTGGTGGCGCAGTGGTTGAGAGTCTGCCTGCCGATGCAGGGGACGCGGGTTCGCGCCCCGGTCCGGGAAGATCCCACATGCCGCAGAGTGGCTGGGCCCGTGAGCCATGGCCACTGAGCCTGCGCATCCGGAGCTTGCGCTCCGCAACGGGAGAGGCCACAACAGTGAGAGGCCCATGTACCACACACACACACACACACACAAAAAAAAAAAATCAACTCCAAATGTAACAATCACATCCTAACACACAACTACACACATGCACAAATAGACAAATATATACCACTTAATTCAAGAATTCTTATCATATGCTAGATGTGAAACACAGTATTTCCTTAACCTGGAAAATGAGGCCTTATGCAGTTTAGACCCAACTTACTTTGATAAATTTAACCCTAACCACACTCCATTCCTGAAATCCTATGCTCTGGCTACAATGGACTGTTTACTCTTCTCTGAGACACACATGTAAGCTTCTGTGCCTTTGCCCTCATTGGTCTCTCTGCTTGGAAGCTACAGACTCCCCTTCTCAACTGCCAAATACTTCATCTTTCACGACTGTCAAATGTCTCATCTTTGAAGTCCAACTCAAATAGCACCTCTTTTGTGAAGCCTTCCTTGATCTCTCAGGCAGTTAGTGTCCCCCGCCCCTCCAAGTTCCCAAAGCACTCCACATGCTTCCATTATAGTGATCATCACTGCCACCTACTTACTTTATCTACCTCTTCTCCTTGATCAGTTATGGGCTCCAAAGGCCTTGACCATGTGTTTGTCTTTTCCTTATCCCTAAGGACCTATCGCTATGCCTGGCACAAATGTTTATCATATTGGATGTTAACATGGCACCACAACTAATAACACTTCTTAACCTTCACTGGCACACTTGATCAGATAGTTCTTCCAACCAAAAGTTGGTTTCCCTCATACTTCTACCCACTAATATGAACTCCTATGGGACTGGAGAAGAAGCTGGAAAGAAAGAGGAAAAATAGTATTTGCAGAGCCTTGAATGTCACGCTAAGGACACTGGCTTTTATTCTAGAGGTTTTATGAGCAAGAAAGTGATAGGAATAAGATCTGTATCTTAAAACCTATGGAGAGAAAAAGCGGGTTATATTTCAGGGTCAAAGACTGGAGATGGGGAGACAGGCTAGTTGACAATGGAAAAGTCTCAGTGAGAGAGGATTAAGATCTGGCCTTGGATGGTAGCACTGGGGATAAGAAGATGGGCAAAACATTTCAGAGACAAAACCACATAATGAAAGCAGTTGCCTACTTTACCTGAGTGAAACTCTGCTCAAAACAAAGTTCCTCCAGGTGGAACTTTGTGACCTCTTTGCATCCAAGATGGCCCTGAGGGTAACCAGAGCAGGGAAAAAGCCTCCATGACTAGGTGAAGGGGAAGAAGCAAGTCTAGGATTAGCAAAGGTCAAGCTCTAAGCCAGTGAGTAGGGCTGTAGGAGACAGCTCAAGGTCCTGCTAATAGCTGCTACCTGCAGAAGTTTCCGCAAAGAAGTCAGGTCTGCGCCCTGAGCAGAAAGATGCCCTCCTGACTTGGAGAGCTCTAGCCAGCTTTAATACCAGAGACTCTGATGATTTTCAGCGGTGCTTTGTTAAGGAAAATTATCCAAAAACTGGAAGTAAGGGAAAAAGATAACTATGTGAACTTTTAAAGTCATGTTAGGACATTTTTTTTAGTATGTATCTGAGAATCATCTGATACTCTTGGAGAATAGAATTTTGTTTGACTTACTGTTCACAAACAGTTAGGGCCCAAATATTTTATAACTCTGCAAAGTTAGAGGTTAACATATAGCAAACTGAGAAGTAGAAAAGATAACATGAAATGTTACATTTTCATTAGGACATTAATCAATTTTGGATCTAATTTAGCAATCTCATTTCAGCAATCCTTTTTCCCCTAAGAACATAAATCCAGTTTCTCAGCTATTCTCTTTCTGCTGGTTCCCACAGTGAGTTAAACAAAACTTCACACATGCTCACCACGTGGATGAAAATAATGCCCTGACATAGCACACACATCCACAGGCCTGCCTACCTACCTCACAGGAACCAGATGCCAGGAGGCAAAAGAAGCCTGACATCCAGGCACAGGATTTCAGTGAAGTGAAACAGGTGGTCACTTATGAAATGACATAAAGCTCAGTGTAGCAGAAAGGGCACAAAGCTGAGAGTCAGACCTGCCACTAATTCATTGTGTGACCTTGGGCCTATTACTTACTGCCCCTTGCTGGGCCTCAATTTCACAATTATAAAACGGGTAAGTTGATCTAGGTCAGTGTTGTTTTATAAACTGTGTTCCTGGCAACTCTGCAGGTTTAAGGCAGATGCCTCAGAGCCTGTCTTTGATGAGGGTAAGGGGGAGGCTGGACTGGTGGACTCTTGGCCCACCACTGCCACTTCTAACAGAGCAGCTCTGTTTGAGATGTTGAATTATATGTTTAAATAAAGGGCTCCTCCATAAACTTGATAACTGTTGGTTAAGATCTCTTCCCACTCTGACATCCCAAAATTCCATCATTTTATGGCAAATGATCCTGGGGACAATACAGAGCCAAAAATATCTCCTCTTACCCTCTAATTAAAAACATATTAGACGAGGGTCTCATTAAGAAGTCCCTAGTAGTTGAGTAGGAAGGGGTGAGGAAGGGAACAAGTGGTCAGAGGAGGGCTCAGAAAAGGGCAGAGGGCTTCCCTGGTGGCACAGTGGTTGGGAGTCCGCCTGCTAATGCAGGGGACACGGGTTCGTGTCCCGGTCTGGGAGGATCCCACATGCCGCGGAGCGGCTGGGCCCGTGGGCCATGGCTGCTGGGCCTGTGCATCTGGAGCCTGTGCTCCGCAATGGGAGAGGCCACAGCTGTGAGAGGCCCACGTACCACAAAAAAAAAAAAAAAAAAGAAAAGGGCAGAAACTAAAAGGCCTGCCCCTTTTGCAAATGAAGATTGAGTGGAACCCAAGGCCAGGGACAGAACCCTTTCAGGGAGGGCTTAGATTCACTGGCCTTATCAAGACTAAGGAGTTGGACTCTAGCCCCTGACCCCGCCACATAAAGGCAGATGCCTTCAGTTTCCTTAGACTAAAATCTCTACAAGTAAGGTGCTTTGTAAACTGAAAAATGATTACAGATTTGAAGACCTATTAGAGCAATCTTATTCTTAAATCTTTTATATTATTTTCCTCTCCTGTCAGGTCCCTGAAGGAGGCTCATCACACTTGCGATGTATAGACCCTCTCCCTTCCTTACATTTCAGAGTTGGGCATACAAGGGGCTTATTGCTTGGAATATTCCCCTCATTCAACTTTGAAAATGACAAGTACACTTCTTCCTAGGGAGTCCATGTTCCATGTTGAAGATGGAAACCTGGTCTCTTGCTTAGTGATTGGACCTCTGGGCCACACACGTGGATCCTAGAGAAGTTGGTTTGAGGCAGGGCAGAGCAGAAGAAACTCATGGGAAAATGCACTGAAGGCATGGAGATATTCCCATTATACTAAAGCCACTGCATACCCCCCTTCTTGGGCACTCTTGAACACTCTACCCTCCTGGAAGGGCAGAGGCCAGAGGCAGTATGATACTCAGGAAAGAGCTTACTATACTAAATGCATGGGGTCTATGGAAGCAGGAGGACCCGAGTTCAAAACCCAGCTCTTTCACAGACTAAGTATATGAACTCTGGCAAATTCATTTACTTCACTGAGCCTCAGCTTTTCCCTCTGGAGCTATTAATAACTTAATGAGTTATAAAGATTAACGAAGATAATTTTAACTTAAAACACCTATGACAATACCTGGCACATAGTAGGTACTTGATAAATGTGACTTCCATCAACAGGGAAAGGGCAAATAGCAAAAGATGACTGAACGTGATTCACATGACAGGTAGGGAGGCCTAGGGGACGAACCCCAGCGAGTAGATCAGAGCCGTGAGTGGCTCAGAATGGGAATGGGCTGATTTGGAGAGTCTGTTGTGCTATTCTAAGAGCATCTGGATCCTGTACCAGCCAAAGAAAATCAAACAGGAGTGCTTATGAAGAGCTTGTTTCTAAAACAAGTACAGGCTGTGTTATTGACACACGCCACAGGGGAATTGAGAAGACTGTTGGCAGAGATGTGAAGAAAGCTGACAAGCTTTCAGTTCCAATCTTTGCTACTACCTACGTATGGGTACAGCTGACCTTGTCTCCAGAGGAGAAAACCCTAGACTGAGACACAAGAGACCGAGGTTCTGGTCTGAGCATGACTCTGAGCAGGCAACATCATCTCTCAGGCCTCAGTTTTTTCTTTCTCCTCCAAATAATAACAATTCTTTACATGCGTACTCTATTATCACTATCCTCATTTTCTATGGCACAGAGAAATTAAGCTAATACAGGCAGGCATCTGAATTCCAGGTCTGCTGTTAAAGCCAGTAGTCTTTCCACTCTATTGCATCATCTCTCAGAGTTAACTGACGGGGTGAAACCAGGTGGACCAAGGCATTTGAGGACTTGAAAATTTTATGATTCTTAGCAGCCTGAAATTGTGGTTTCAAGAGCATTCTAAATATATACTGTAGTGCTAACCTGCTAGTTAAGAAGCCTTCTCCTATAAATGAAATCCTCAACACCAAGGGCAAAAGTTGAGTACAAGCCAACTTGAGAGCCAGGGGAGAGCGGACAATGAAATTTTAGGAAGCCCTGAAAAGACCCTTGGAGAATACATCGCCTAATTCATTTTACAGATCGGGATGTAGACGCTGCAAGAAGAGAAACAGCTTGACTGGGAACACCCAGAAAGTGGGTGACAGAGCACAAACTGGGTTCTATGCGTCATGGACTGTCTCATTATCTACTCAGTCTCCAACATTCCAGGCCATTCTGATTTTCTCATTGATATTTTTTTTCCAAATGCTGAGTGACAGGCAGGTCACTGCCCCACTCCCAAACACTTCTCATTGTAGGTAATGGCTCTTTCTTTCTGTCTCTGCCGCAGCGTTAAGCAGGACTGAATCTGAGTCTTCTCTTTTGGCCCCCTCCTCTTTTTTTCCTTGGAATGACAAAGTACCTTTGGAGGCACAGAACTGGAAGAGACATACCAGCAATTATAGAACAACTTTCTACTTCATTCCCTCTTTTTGGAGCTGAGGAGACTGAGGCCCAGAGATATTAAGTGCTTTCCCAAGGTTGAGTTAGTAGAACAGGCTTAAGAGCCTGGGTCACAATACTCACCTTCTACTACAATCTGACACTGAACATAGGGTATCAGAATTTATTTCAACCACTAGTGGCTGAACACCAATCCAAGCCAGGCATTTTTTCATCATCTCCTGTTAGCATCACAATAACTGTATAGGCATTATTGTTCCCATTTTGCAGAGGAGGAAACTACAGCTCTGAGTGGTTAGTCACAAAACAAATGAATGTCACAGCAAGGATTCAAATCTTTGGCTTAAAAGCTTCCTCTCCTTCCCCAGCAGCATATAGCCTGAGGTTTTTAAGAATACACACAATGGTGGGAAAGTTGGAGTTAATTAATCTTCCTAAAGACCAGTTATCCTGTAGATAACTTTGTCTATTGCCCTATGCACTTAAGTACACTAACTCTTGATATATTATGCTAACTGAGGAGATGGGGAGGGAGACGAAGGTAAGGGAGACCAGTAGAGACTCCTGATACAAAATGACAGATAACTCAAAAGAAGCAATTTCTGCTTTTGTGTTAACGTGATCTTTTGTAGGATAGTTTTGGGGCTTTTTTCTGCATCTGCCCCATTAGGTCATAAGTCCCCTTTATTCATGTCCTACTCATCTCAAGATTCTGGTATCACACTTGCTGATGGACCTTGGTTTCCAGACTTACGGTTTCCCAGCTTGGGTTTTTGATCTCTTGGCCTTATTCTTAGGCTCAGATCCCTACCTCTCTGCCACAGTCAACGGCCTTAAAACTGCCCTCTAGGAGCTGTCAGACACTCTTCTGTCAGGCTTGCCACTCCAGTGGGACACAAACATGCCTCATGAATACAAGCAAAAATCTTCAACAAAACATTAGTAAACCCAAACCAACACCATACAAAAAGGATCATGCACTATAACCAAGTGGGATTTACTCTAGGAATGAGGTTGGTTTAAAATCCAAAAATCATGGGCTTCCCTGGTGGCGCAGTGGTTGAGAGCCCGCCTGCCAATGCAGGGGACATGGGTTCGTGCCCCGGTCCGGGAAGATCCCACAAGCCACGGAGTGGCTAGGCCCGTGAGCCATGGCTGCTGAGCCTGCGCGTCCAGAGCCTGTGCTCCACAACAGGAGAGGCCACAACAGTGAGAGCCCCACGTACTGCAAAAAAATTAAAAAAAAAAAAAAAAAAATCCAAAAATCAATAACATAGTGCCATGTTAGTAGAATAAAGGATAAAAACCACACAAACAAAATCCAACATCCATCCATAATAAAACCTCTGAGTAAACTAGAAATAGAAGAGAACTTACCTGGCCTGATAAAAGAAGTCTACCAAAAAACCCTACAGCTAACATCATACTTAATGGTGAAAGACTAAATACTTTCTCCTTAAAATTGGGAACAAGGTAAGCGTGTCTGCTTTCACCAATTCTGTTCAACATTGTACCGGAGGTCCTAGCCGGTACAGCCATGCAGAGCGATTTTATGGACATAAGATTTGTCATTCCTCTACTCAAAACTCTCCAGTGGCTTCCTATTTCACTAAGAATAAAGCCCTACGTGATCTGAGTCCCTGTCTACCCTTATGACTTCTCCATAATCCACTCTCCCTATTGCTCACTTCATCTCTAGCTACATTGACCTCCTTTTGTTCCTCAAGACACTAAGCATGCTCCTGTTTTAGGGCTTCTGAACTTGCTGAACTCTATGCCTGGAATGTTATTCCCCAAGATATACACATAGCTCATACTACTTCAGCTTGTGCATATTTCTGAACAGATTTTATTTTCTCACAGAGCCCTTCTTTCATCACACAGTCCCTCCCTATTCCCTTACCCTGCTTTCTTTCTTTCTTTCTTTTTATTTATTTATTTATTTATTTATTTGCAGTACACGGGCCTCTCACTGCTGTGGCCTCTCCCGTTGCAGAGCACAGGCTCTGGACACGCAGGCTGAGTGGCCATGGCTCACAGGCCTAGCCGCTCTGCGGCATGTGGGATCCTCCCGGACCGGGGCACGAACCCGTGTCCCCTGCATCGGCAGGCGGACTCTCAACCACTGCGCCACCAGGGAAGCCCTCCTTGCTTTATTTTTATTCCTATGTATTCATTTGTTTATCTTCCACTAGAATTTAGGATACAAGAGAGAAAACTATTTTCTTCACTGCTACATTTCAAACACTTAAAACTGTGCCTGGCACATGGTGGACACTCAATAAATACACACTGAATGAATGGACGTCTTTAAAAAGATATTCATGTATAGGAGAATGAATAAAGGCGGGGTTGGGAGGGTGGGAACCACTGTCCCAAGAGTCTGAGAGGGACCAGGGTTTTAGAGAAAGAGCCAGTGTAGAATAGAAAAAACTTGGTTCTCTAAAGCCAGATTCTTCTAAGTTCTAAGCTTAGGTCTTCCAGTCACTGCCTGTGTATCCCTCTCTAAGTCTCCGTAATTTATAAAATGAATATCACCACCTACCTCCCAAGCTGTTATGAAAACGAAATCAATTTATGTATTCAATATAGCACCTGATAATATAGTAGATACTACAAATAATTAAACATTCTCTGACACCTCTGTCCCTCAAGAAGAACCTAGAACTACCTTAAAAATTACCTAGCTCCACCTTATTGAAATGCATAGATGTCTATAGGGCTGTTGCCCCTAAAGTTTGACTTTCATACCCATTTTAACTTCTCTTTCTTATCACTCTTCTTTTACCTCTCCCTTACTGTTAGCTTTCAGCTCTCACCTCTAGCTGCTGCTAATATAGCAGCTCCTCCTCCCCTTTTTATACGCAGCTCTTAATCTTATGGAGGATTAGAAACCAGATTGCTAAGCTTGTTACAACAACACATAAAAATAGGAATAAATTAGTGCTGTGCAAGGTCTTAAGGATGACAATGCTTTGCTACCTTCTTGTTTTTCAGTTGGACTCTGGAAAATTGAGGATGTTAGATAAATAAGATACTATACGGATATCAGTATATTATACAATATTTTACATAGAATCATTCATATTTTAAAATAGTCAATAGTGGAACTTCTTCCCAGGGCAGTTGTCATGAAAACAATAAAAGCCAAGCTTAATGCCCAGGCCATGTAAAGGCCAGAAGCTAAGAACGTTAGATTAACCAAGACAGAAAGAGAGACAGCAAGAGTCTGGAGATTCAGAATAGGAGGGAAGGTTGGCCAGTGTGGATTCCAGGAGCACCAGGTTGGAGGACAGATCCCTCTGTGCACCCTCAGGCAGGCAGAGGGAAGAATAGAATGCCACTTGTTACAGAGTATGAAGAGAGTGACCTATGTCACTGGCCAAGAGCGAGAGAAATGGTGGGAGAACTGGAATGCCCACAGCCTCTGATAAAATATGAGGCTGCAGTGCAAGTGCCTTTTTCACTAGCAGTTGGAGGGTGGGCATTGGGGGAAGGCAGGGAACCTAAGGCCAGAAGAGGAATAGCCCTCCTGTTCTAACATGCTGGGGATGGACTCTTGAAACCTACTATAATATCTGTACTGGCAGTGGCCTTGCAGCCAGGCTGTGTGAAGGCATTTAAACCTGCACTCTGCAGCCCACATGCTGCAAATCATGGCTGCCAATGCTGCCTGGTTTTGTCTCTGTGCCCTGGAAAGACTGAACTTGTGGAAAGACTGAACTTCCGGTAGGGCCTGCGGAAGGAGAGGAGGAGAAGGGCCTGGGAGAAAAGTTACACTGTAAATTTCCAAGGCAAAACCTTCCCTTTTACCTTTGGGGAGTGGGGTGGCAAATAGGTCAGGGACTGAGATGCCAAGGATACTTATAACACTTTCTTCTCACCTTCTCTCATTTCAGTCATGCTGTTTTACAGTTCACAAAGCTTTCCAACGTGCATCTCCCATTTGATTGTCTACAATATCCTGTATGGTTGGTGCACACCAACTATACAGGATAGACGTGTGGTTGCAATGAGGCACTCCAATTTACAAATAGGGAAATGGATTATCCAAGGGCAAATACTGAGCGAGAAGATAAAAACCCAGGTTTTCCAACTGCAACTCAGCTCTCCAGGTCCCCATCTGTGCTGGCCCAAGTGCTTATGGAATCCCACATATTATAGATGTTTTCTTCTCCTTCCAGTCATATTTAGCCTTGGCCTCCGCCTGCTTGAAGGTTCTTCCTTTCCCCCTCACTAAAAATGCCATTGCTCAGAAAGGACCCCCCAACTCTTGCCTGCCCTGCTGGGCCCTTCAAATAACTAGACCTCCTTCCTGAATCCCTAAGGAGGTCTGTTTTCTTGAACTTTATAAGAAAAATCATGATTCCAGGGAGATTAGCATTCCAAGGAGTGCCTGCCAAGGCAGAGAGAACAATGGTATTCATAGTTAGATTGACCTGGGTTCTAATATCAGCTTTACGGATTCCCAGGTGTAAACCTGGGCAAGTTACTTCAGTTTCCTGAGTCTCAATTCCCTCATCTATAAGATGGGGTTTTGTCTAGTTTAAATGGGATCCATAACACTATTGGTTCTTAATATGTTGATTTCCCTTCCTGTTTCACCATCTGCAGTCTTCCTTCTAAGATTCCCTGGACTTCCCTCTTCACACAGCCCCACTCTAATCACTCCGTCCCCACCTCCACTGATGATCACATTCTGCAGGACTGATAAAACCACAGGATTTTCTGAAGCTGACTCTGGGCTTGGTAGGTCACAATCAAGACTGAAATCAGGAAAAGTCTCTAAGGGCTATGAAGTCACGTTAAGAGAGCTTATGGCAGAAGGGGTTTAGTTGCCAGGTCCAGAATACCCCCAGCAGAAAGCAGCTGGCAGAAGCCAGAAGGAATTGAGCATGCTTTGCTTTATTCATGGCAAACGATCCCAGCCTGTCTCATGGCAGCTCCAGGAAAGCAAGTTCAATTTTCCTCCCAGTACAAAAGGCTGCCTATGACAGTCTCTTAGGCATGGAGTAGGAGGGTAATTATCTGTAAGTTATCTGTACTAAGGGTAAAAATAAGCCCCCTGGGCTTCCCTGGTGGCGCAGTGGTTGAGAATCTGCCTGCCGATGCAGGGGACACGGGTTCGTGCCCCCGTCCGGGAAGATCCCACCTGCCGCAGAGCAGTTGGGCCCGTGAACCATGGCCACTGAGCCTGCGCATCTGGAGCCTGTGCTCCGCAAAGGGAGAGGCCACAACAGTGAGAGGCCCGCCTAGCACAAAAAAAAAAAAAAAAAAAAAAAAAAAGAAGCCCCAAACTAGTTACCTTGTATCTTGGCACAAGTTTGCCCAGAGTTTGCCTAGGCACCCTCACTCACCAGTACCAAGGGTGAGCTCAGCCAGCAATTTCCTCTTTTGTGTTACAGGGTCAGCACCAACTGTCTCAGGGAATAGGGCTCACCTATAACAGAGAGAAATCAGACAGGGTCTTGCTCAGAACAGGCATGAACTTAGGTCAATGAAGGCATGCAAAGTTCCCTTACATGTCTTGCATCCTAGCAAAAGATAGGGTGATAATTAAATATATAGTTTCAAGTTGTGCTATAAAGAAAAATAAGCAGAGTCAGGAAAGAAAGAATGACAATGAGTGAGAATGAGGTCTATTTTAGATAACTGATCATGGAAGACTTCTCCAAGAAGCAATTGCTAGACAGAGACCTGAATAAAGTAAGGGGGTAAGACCTGCAAAGATCAGAGGGAAGAGTGTTTCAGAGAGGGGAAACAAGTGCAAAAGTCCTGAGGCAACAATAGGCAAGAGTAAGCTTGTTATGCTAAAGAACAAGAAAGTCAACATAGAATATAGTGATGGGAAGAATCAGGTTCCTCCAGGCTTCAGTAACCTGGAACCCAGCTGGGACAAACTTTCAAGCACTCTGAGATTGATTTCAGGTTTCTCTGCTCACCTCCTCCTCTGCTGGGTAAAGGACAGAGAAACTCCTATATATTACTTGGAATGTGGGGTAGAGAGAAAACAGAGAAACTCCTATGTATTACCTGGAATCTGGGGTAGAAATGACTGGGGTAAGGAGAATAGTAGCACATGCCAGGCACTGTTGTAAACCCTTTATTTGTATTAACTCATTTAATCTTTACAAACTCTTGTAAGGTTGGTGTGTTTTTACATTTCCCCATTTTACGAATGGGGAAACAGAGAAGTTAAGTAAATTTGTCCCAACTCATACAGCTAATAGATGGTAGACCTGGGACTTTAACCCTCAAAGTCCAACCTCCAGGGCTTGCCTTCTTAACCACACACTATACCACTTCTCAAAAACAGAAGAAAAAACACAGGAAATGCATTCTCTAGTCCTAGCTGACCTGGCTCACAGCCCCCATTTATACCCAAGTCTGAGATCCTCTCCATTTACTTGCAGGCCAAGCTTTTTACTGAATACCAGTTGAATGACTCCTGAGTTCTTCAGCCAGGTGGTTCCAGAGGATACTGTGATCACAAAGCTATGATGATAACCACAACAACAATAGCCATTTAATAGCCACTAACATTTAATGCACACTTTGAAATAGACTAGGTACTGGGCTAAGCACCTTACATGTACTATTTTATTTCAGAGAAGGAATGACAGTTGCTCTAAGACCTGGGTAGAGGGATCTGTGGGGGGCTCCATGCCTGGAACAAAGCAGCAAACACAAGAACTAAAGGATCCCTGTAGGCCAGGGTCAAAGCACAAAGGCAGAGGCACTAATGGGTGGGTAGTAAGAGGAAAGGACTATCAGCACCTCTAATTAACATGTCAACAAACTGAACTCATCTTCCATTTCCCAGCCCCCATGTTTCACCAAACGGTATAACAATTCTCTGAAGTGCATATATTTTTTTAACATCTTTATTGGAGTATAACTGCTTTACAATGTTGTGTTAGTTTCTGCTTTATAACAAAGTGAATCAGCTATACATATACATATGTTCCCATATCTCCTCCCTCTTGCGCCTCCCTCCCACTCTCCCTATCCCACCCCTCTAGGTGGTCACAAAGCACCGAGATGATCTCCCTGTGCTATGCGGCTGCTTCCCACTAGCTATCTATTTACATTTGGTAGTGTACATATGTCCATGCCACTCTCTCACCAAGTACATATTTAGAGTCCAAAATGTTCACTCATGTTCTCCAACCCCTTCTTCCCTCATTCCCACAATTGCCAAGTCCTTGTAGGGTTTTTTGTTTTTGTTTTCAGTCTCTTAACAGCTCTACATCCAAATCATCTTTATTCCCTACTGTGTCAACTTCCTCTTGGTTCAGGATCTCATTATCTCCTGCCTGCACTGCTGGAATAGTTCTTAGAATTTATTGACATTACAAGGACAGGCTGTTACAGCAGCCTCTTCCCTGGTCTCTCTTTCACTAGTCTCCCCCCACCATTCCTGTTCCAATCTATTGAGCCCACACTGACAGACTAATGTTCCTAATACCACTCCCCTGCTCAAAAAAATGTCATGGCTCCCAATCACCTCAGCCTTGCTCTCTAGACTCTCATACCATGGGTCTGGTCATCATCTACCTTACCTCTACTGTGGGCTTTCCAGCTCCCATACTTTTATCCATGTTGTTGCCTCACCTGGAATGCCTCTCTTCATTTGTACATATTCAAATCCTTCTTAATCTTCAAGGCCTAGCAATTCAGTGAAGTTATCCTGAACCCCTTCTTACCTCTCTGTCATGTTATGTTCTTGAAATATCTCCAGCTGTGACTCCTATCTATCTGGCTCTGGCCTCACCAGAGGCCAGCCTCACTAAGGCTTCAGAACACTTCCCCTGTTGTTCTTCCTTGTAAAGATTCCTACTGCTTCCAGACAAGGAAAACCTAGTCAGTTAAGATTTCTGTTCGAATTCCTACTACATACATACATTCATTTATTTATTTATTCATTTATTTATGGCTGCATTGGGTCTTTGCTGCTGCACGGGGTTCATTCATTCATTCATTCATGTATTTATTTATGGCTGTGTTGGGTCTTTGCTGCTGCGTGGGGGCTTTCTCTATTTGCAGCGAGCGGGGGCTGCTCTTCGTTGCGGAGCACATGCTCTAGGCACACGGGCTTCAGTAGTTGTGGCTCGCAGGCTCTAGAGCGCAGGTTCAGTAGTTGTGGTGCACCGGCTTAGTTGCTCCGCAACATGTGGGATCTTCCTGGACCAGGGCTCAAACCTGTGTCCCCTGCATAGGCAGGCGGATTCTTAACCACTGTGCCACCAGGTAGTCCCCTATTATTCTTATCTTACTCTGGATCTATCTCCTTACAAGAGACCTGAGTTTTAATCTGAGCCTCAGATTCCTTAACCACAAAATGGGGATACAATTCCCATCCAGCCTACAATATAGGGATTTTGTAAGAACCAATGTGACAACAGGAGAGGAAAGGGGAAGGGTTGAGATGGGAGACCCAGCCAAATCTTTAACAGCTCTTTTTGTCAGATGCAAAATCCCAAGTCTTCTACCCAATTAATCGAAAACAATTCCTGGGCCTTCTTAGCCATGGTCACAACTCTGGGTTAGGGGTTATAGAGGATGCAGGGATGAATGAGAACAAATCTTATCCTTAGGCTCCTGGCAAGAACTGTGGAGTAAAGTCCTGGTAGGACTGTGTCAGTTCCTACAAAGGATGACTAAGAATATTACACAGACTATGGAAAACAGTATGGAGGTTCCT
Source organism: Kogia breviceps (assembly GCF_026419965.1). Taxonomy (NCBI): domain Eukaryota; kingdom Metazoa; phylum Chordata; class Mammalia; order Artiodactyla; family Physeteridae; genus Kogia; species Kogia breviceps. The sequence goes on from NC_081323.1 coordinate 24,652,809, forward strand.
TTAAAAACTAAAAACAGAGTTACCGTATGATCCAGCAATCCCACTCTCGGGCATATAATCTGAAGAAAACTCTATTCAAAAAGATACATGCACCCCAATGTTCACAGAAGCACTATTTATAATACCAAGACATGGAAGTAACCTAAATGTCCACCAACAGATGAATGGATAAAGATGTGGTGTGTACACATATACATACATACACACACACACACACACACAAAATATTACTCAGCCATAAAAAAGAATGAAACAGGGCTTCCCTGGTGGCGCAGTGGTTGGGAGTCCACCTGCCAATGCAGAGGACACAGGTTCAAGCCCTGGTCCAGGAAGATCCCACATGCCACGGAGCAACTAAGCCCGTGTGCCACAACTACTTAGCCTGTGCTCTAGAGCCCACGAGCCACAACTACGGAGCATGCATGCCACAACTGCTGAAGCCCCGCAATGAGAAGCCTGTGCACTGCAATGAAGGGTGGCCCCCACTCACCGCAACTAGAGAAAGCCTACGCCCAGCAAAGGAAACCCAACGCAGCCAATAAATAAATAAATAAATAGAAGAATGAAACAATGCCATTTGCACCAACATGGATGGACCTGGAAACTATCATACTAAATGAAATGTCAGAAAGAGGAAGACAAATACCATACGATATCACTTATATGTGCAATCTAAAATATGATACAAATGAATATTTACAAAATAGAAACAGACTCAGAGACACAGATAACTTATGGTTACCAAAGAGGGAGGGGGGTGGGAGAGGGATAAATTAGGAGTTTGGGATTAGCAGATACAAACTACATAAAAAATAAACAACAAGGAGCTACTATATAGCACAGGGACCTATATTCAATATCCTGTAATAAACCACATTGGAAAAGAATAGGAAAAAGAATGCACGCACACACACACACATATGACTGAATCACTTTGTTGTACACCAGAAACTAACACAACATTGTAAATCAACTATACTTCAATTTTTTAAAAAATTTGAAAAAAAAGAACATTAGGCAGGACCTAACAGTTTCAAGACTGCTATGTATTATAAAAGTGGAAAAAGAAACCAGTCTGGGGCTTCCCTGGTGGCGCAGTGGTTAAGAATCCGCCTGCCAATGCAGGAGACGGGTTTGAGCCCTGGTCCAGAAAGATACCACATGCCGTGGAGCAACTAAGCCCGTGAGCCACAACTACGGAGCCTGCGCTCTAGAGACCATGAGCCACAACTACTGAGCCCACGTGCCACAACTACTGAAGCCCACGTGCCGAGAGCCCGTGCTCCACAACAAGAGAAGCCACCACAATGAGAAGCCTACGCACCACAAGGAAGAGTAGCCCCTGCTCGCCGCAACTAGAGAAAGCCCGTGTGCAGCAAAAGACCCAATGCAGTCAAAAATAAATAAAAAAGAAATTAATTTTTTTTAAAAAGACAGAAAGAAATCAGTCTCAGAAGCTTCATTAGAGCAAGGGCTTAGGCCAGGTCTTGATGCAGGGTGACAGGAAGACGTGGGCTACTATGCACCAGGCACTGGGCTAGGTGTTATGCTGGTAACCCTTGTAATATACCCTGTGAAGCAAGTGATGGCATGCCCATTTTATAGCCAAGGTAACTGAAGATGGGGGAGGAGGCTAAGTGTGTCATTCAAGGTCAAACAACTGGTAAGTAGCAGAGCTAAGATTTGAACCTAGGTCTGCTTTACTCCAAAGCCTAATGTGCTTGCTTACTTACTTCATGGTCTGCCTTACTTTATGTAGCAACATGAAAAGGGACCAGATAAACTCTGAAGTTCTTTCTACCTCAAAAATCCAATAATTTGAATGGGGGTGGGGGAGAGAAGAGAGGAGCGAAGAGGAGGTTTACTGCTGCTATGTCTTTCCCATAAGACTGTGACCTTACGGCAGGTTTAGGGTCTTATTAACTAGAATGCCCAAATATCTGACACAGCCTGGCACGTAGGAGACATTAAGTATTTAGGGAACCTGTGAGTGAATAAAACACCAGCCCTATCAACCTTTGTTCTAAGGTCTAGAAGTAAGGTCCAAAATCTCAAGCTCCATGTTCTGACTCTCAGCCCCAATATCTATATCAACTATCGACTAGTCTCTCAGCTGAAGGTACCCTTTTCCCATTCTTGTTTTCAGGAGTTAGGGAAGAGGTGAGAAGAGAAAAGGGTAAGAAAGGAGGTTAGGTGGTTAACAGAGAAAAGAGAGGTAGAAGAAAGGGGTGCAAGGAGAGAAGGTAAGGAAGGAAACAAAAAGGAAGGGGGTGCCAGGGCAGGATTAAAATGTCTGACCCTAGACTTTGAGAAAGGTTTCTTTTTCCTTCTGATGCCAGAAACAAAATTGTTTTTGTTTTTTTAAGAGCAGTAGTAGGAATTCCTCTTTACATATTTTAAATGAAGGGAAATTGCTTGTCCAAATCCCAGACCTAATCTGTCAGCAGGAGGTAAAGTGAAATTCCTCAGGGCTCCCATCCTCAGTTCTCACCCCCGTCCTGCCCCAGCCTAACCCTTGCTCACCTGGTTTAGGTTGAGGCCTGCAGAGATCAGAAGACATGAAAGTTCTTCCTCTATTCCTCTGCTCCTTCTACAAAGGTTGCTCCAGGCTAATAAGCCCTGGGAGTCTAACCTTCTTTACAGATGAGGGGATACTGATACCCTCTGGACCCATCCCCAAAGCTCCCAGTCAGGAAAGCTTTGTTGACTCCTAAGGGAAAAGTGTTTCTCCCTTTCTGCTTAATTTCTCAAATGTGTGTGAATGTACTGGGATAAAAATGGGATGGAGAAGGCAAGGTCCCTTCAGGACTCTCTAGATCCTGGGTCCTAATACAGCTCAACCCTCTTTAGGTCTGATCTACATATTATACACAGGTATCTCTCTTTCTTACTAAATAAACAGAGAGAGAGCCCTGGGCTGAGAGAAAACCTAAAGGCTAGTTCCAGTTCTACCTATAATGCACCGTGTGACCTTGTCAAGTCATTTCACCTTCCTGGACCTTTTTTCCGTATCTGTAAAATGAGGGTGAGAGCATCTACTATTCTGGAGGACTTTTTGATGGATCAAACAAGATTGTCAAGAAACAGTTTAACTGTTTAAATCTATTTAGTTTGATATAAAGATAAAGAAGGAATGAGGGGATGGTCTCTTTAAAAAATGAAATAAAATAAAAAGAGGGCTGTACCACTTTTCACTTGAAGAGATCTGCTCTGAGTGAAAAGACTTAGGAAGAGCTGTGGCAGAGACTGTCACTGTCTGTACCTCCATCAAAAGACAGTAAAGCACCAACTGAGACTGAAAAAGCTCAAGAGCTACATGTATGCAAATACCAACAGTTCCAAGTACAAAGAAGGTAAGAACCAGTAGAAGTCACATATTACTCAGGGAAAGTAACAAAAAGTAGTAATGACCAATTTAGTGGTGAAGAGCTCAGGGTCTAGAATCACACATCTGGGTTTGAATCCCAGCTCTGTCTCTTACTAGCTTTGTGACCTTAGGCAAGGCATTTACCTTCTGTGCCTCAGTTTCCTACATTTGTTTTAAAAGGTTCCTGCTTCATAAATGTGTTATTGGGAGAAATAAATTAAATAGCATGGGAAAGCCCTTACCTCAGGGCCTGGCATAAGTGACTTAATGACAGATATTATTTTTCCATTTAAATACCACAAAGGATGAATCAAGCAATAAAAAAGGCCTAGGAGAAAAGAAAGAAATGTACATTTGCTATTATCTTATTATGTACCATTAAGACCCAAAGCCTTAATTATTCTCATTTATTCCTAATAACCTCTTGAAATCCATAGAATTATCCCCAACTTACAGGAGGAAATTGAGCCTCAGAGAAGTAATTTGTCTAAAACCACACAGCTGGGAAAAAGAACTTATTACAATAGGTCTGACTGCAAAACTGTGTTCTTTCTACTACATATATACCTCACACTTCCTCATGTTCAAAAATAAGGAGCCCCCCACATACCAAAATAGGCTCCAATAGTAAAGTGTTAGGGAATGGACCAACTTCTCCCATTTTGTACTCGATGAAGCAACTACTGGTTTTGTATGCCTGGGGAAAATATGGGCAGGGGTGAAATCCAAGTGCACCATCAAGTTCCAGAGATGCAGACTGGACTTACCAGGCCTTCCCAAGGGGCTCTCACATTTGTCGCAGTAAAACAGGAGACATGGCCTTTTGCCAAACTGAATACCACACCCTAAAGGACAAGATGTTTTAATGTTGTAACAAACAGGCAAAAAGTCATGAGAGGTGCCAGGGCAGAACTCAAATACCTGATCAAAACACCTTATACCGGGAGTGAATACAATACTATGTATGAACACTTTTGCAAGAGTCAGCATGTACTGTGTCTTGAGTGTGCACATTGTACCTATTTCTGGGACGCACTTTACTATGGCCCAGATGACTGGAAGTTTACTCTTAAGACAAGCACTCCTTCCCTTGGGTCAGACTCTTATTTTGGAGCATTCCATTAAAAAATATTTTTTTAAAAAAAGGGAGGGAACACATTCTTACAGGAGTATATGGAAACCAGGAATCTACAGCTGGCAAGTGGGGGAAAGAAGCCAGGAAGTAAATTAAGAAAAATTTGAGAGAAGAACTGGGGCCTGGATATCAAAGGCTTTGGGTAGGGTGGGGAACCAAGCAAAAGAACTAAGACAAGAGAAAGGGAGTGCTTCAGGGGGCTAAGAAGATGTTTTGACAGAAGAAATTATTTCCTACATTTGTAAAACAAAATTTTTTTAAAAACAGTACATCCCTGGGACTTCCCTGGTGGTGTAGGGGTTAAGAATCCGCCTGCCAATGCAGGGGACACGGGTTCGAGCCCTAGTCCGGGAAGATCCCACATGCCGCGGAGCAACTAAGCCCGTGTGCCACAACTACTGAGCCTGTGCTCTGGAGCCCACGAGCCACAACTACTGAGCCCATGTGCCACAACTACTGAAGCCCGCGTGCCTACAGCCCATGCTCCGCAACAAGAGAAGACACTGCAGTGAGAAACCTGCGCACCAAAACAAAGTGTAGCCCCCACTTGTTGCAACTAGAGAAAGCCCACGCGCAGCAATAAAGACCCAACGCAGCCAAAAATAAATAAATAAAAATAAATTAATTAAAAAGAAATAGTACGTCCCTATAAAACCTCTGGTGTTTAGAGTAGAGCAATCCCCAGGGCATACAGGAAGACTGATTGAAAGAGGTGTTTCTTTTCACTTTTTTTGGCTGTGTCGTGTCTTACTTGCGGCACGCAGGATCTTTCATTGCGGTGCGCGGGCTCCAGAGCACGCGGGCTCTCTAGTTGAGGTACATGAGCTCAGTAGTTGCGGCACGCAGGCTTAGTTGCCCCATGGCATGTGGGATCTTAGTTCCCTGTCCAGGGATTGAACCCATGTCCCCTGCATTGTAAGGCAGATTCTTTACCACTGGACCACCAGGGAAGTCCCTGAAAGAGGTGTTTCTGAAGTGGTATCTTCCTCAGGAGAGGGGAAGGAAAATAGAAGCTAGGTTCTCTAGGCCTCCGGGGTGACAACCAAGGCAGGAGTGAGCAGCCACAGGACATAATCTTAGCATAACAGCTCCAGGTTCAATCAGGCAGGGCTCCCCTGCAGGTAGTCTCAGACCCATTTCTGCTACAGTCAGCACTTGAAGGTGCACAACTGCCCATAGACAGCAGGGAGTACAAGACTGGCCATAGAGCAAATAGTCCTTGTCCTAGGAGCCACGCTTGCCAATCTGTTTTAGTTCTGTCCAGCTTGCCCCCTAACCTCTTGGTCTCAAAACTCTAACTTCTTCAATCTTTGTGAGGCCTGCTTTTCCCAGCCTGGATCAAACACCATGGTCCTGCAGTTCTAGACTCCTTCCAATCACAAGAATACCTGACACTGACTCTTATGACTGGCTCTATTGTGTGCTGCCTATGCCCTGGAATAATAAACTAACTGGCTGTGTTGCCATGGGGATTAAAAAAATGACCTCACAACATAATAAAAATGCAGCCAAGTCACAAAATGGCTCAGTAAAATCCTCTTCTGCTCCCCAACAAAGACAGGTGTCAGGATGCCCAGCATATAGCAAAAAGAGGCCCTGAAGGGCAGCTGGTTTCTTAATGACAGGTGACATTAGGGTTCCTGAGCCCAATCCATGTCCATGTATGAGAACACTATACATGCCATAAATAGATGAAACTCAATCCAGGCAGTCTCTAGGCTGCCTGGAAGAATGTCCAGAGAATACAACAGACCTGCAAGACAACCATTCTTGCCTCTGCCTTTTCTGGGCAGCTAACAGCATTTCTCCTTCCTTAGCTGAAGCTGTCTCCAGTTTCCCCCTTCTCCTTCCTTGAATAACCAACCCGGCAGGAATCATCAAGGGAGGCACAAGTAATTACTGTTTTCTTTTCTCCATGCTAATGAGACAGTTGGATGGTTCCCCTTCCCCCTCTTGAGCTGGAAGTGAGAATCTAAGGCTTTATAATCTGTAACCAACACACCAAAGCTGAGGCCAGACAGTGCTCTGCAACTGAACTGTACAGAAGATGGCTTTTTGTCCCTGATGAGACCAGAGCTGGAAGAAGCCCCACCAATTTACAGAAGGAGTGGTAAGACCAGAGTGAGAGTATCTGTCCAAAGTCACAGAAGGAAGGCAGTGGCAGGGCCAGAATCAGTCTCCTCTCAATCAGGAAACTTCCCACATCATCCAGACTTCCTCTAGTACAGAATAAATTTGGAGGTGTCCTCAATGTACCTGGAAACTACAACTACAAATTTCAAGTTTACATATCAGTTTTTGAATAGGTATTTAAAAATCAATGACAATGTTCTGCAGAAGTGGACTCAATCCCAGAACTGGGGTTCTGGGACAGAAAGCCAGGATCTGAGAGACAATGCCAATTTTACCCCAAAATTTAAATCACAAGTAGATGGTCAGGCAAAAAAAAACAATCTGTTAATTTTAGTTGGGATTCAGCTAAGTTACGTGAACACTGTAGATACCAAGGGTGGGGTCAGAACTAGCCTTAAGAATGAATTTCAGGTCTGGCGGATAAAAGACCACTTTATAGAACACTAGGACCTCATATTTCACAAATGAAGAAATCGAATCTAGCACTATTTTTTTTTTTCATACATGTGCTGTTTAGAAGGCACCCAGTCTCGGGTGTTTTTGTTCTAGCAGCCTGAACACTAAGACACACGGCTTTATCCTAAATGTCAGAGGACTGTCTGCTCTCTAAGGAGACTGACCAGTGATTACCTTACTTAATTTTCTGGCCAACTGTCCATGTCATTGCTTCTCATCTCAGGGTAATCACAGAGTTTTGTCCAGAAAACTAATTTGGGGGGGAACTTCTCTCTTTCGCTTGGTGGGAAGTATTTGTCCTCATTTTTATTGGGGTTGCCCCATTTATCTGTTTTTATCTCATCTTTCAGGAATTCCTCATTGTTTCATCTATTGGGAGTATTTCTCCTAGTCTTCCAACTATGTCACAGATCTCTAGTAGACGATCACTTATGCCAAAAACCAAATCTGGAAACTGGATTAAGACAATTTCTGTAGTTTAAATAACAACACCAAAAGGGAGACATGTCTTTAAAAAGAATTTAACAACTGACAGATACGCAAAATTGCAGTTCAGTACTTTATACAATGGTTATCCTTCAAAACATACAAACTGGGATCTGCCATAACTTGTGCTGTGATATCCCCAAGTGACATCTCCCCTTGTTGCAGGAAAGACAGTGGGGCACGAGAGGATGCTCACGTCCCATGTCTTAAGCGAGTCCCTGGGATGGCCGCCGAGTGTAGGTTCTTGAACAGGAAAGAATTCAAGAGCGAGCCAAACTAAAATGAAAGATGGTTTACTCAGGGAGAAACAGACTCCAGAGACAAGAGTGTGGGCCATCTCAGAAGGCGAGAAAGGCCTCGAATCTAGCACTATTGGGGGCATCACAGGGAAAGACCCAGGGTGAAGCAGCAGACTGAAGGATGCTATGGCTCAGAGCTAGCCATGACCTGCCTGCCTAGCCATGGGCAGAGAAAAAGGAAGACAGAGCCTCTGGGAAAAGAAGCCAGCATATGCAAAGGCTGTGCTGAGAAGAAAATGGTTCAAAGTTTTTAAACTGGACTAAATTGTAGAATCTAACACAATTTTTAAATCTTTTTTATTTTTTTAACCTGAAGACAGACTGTCAGCCTCTAAAATCTCTTCCCTTCCCTCTTACTTATATCCTAGCTCTATCACTTCAGGTTGGAGTCAGCAACTCAAATCCAGTCCTCAAACAATTCTGATTCCAGGCAGGAAATATTTAAAACAGTCTTCGCCCTAATTCCCATCTCCTACCCATACGGCCTGGATGTCAACCCTTCCTCTCTGTTCTCCCGTACCACAGAGTTGATTGTGGGGTTCCTTGTGGTATTCCAGGATATTGCCAGTGCTGACCACCAGGCTTCAATTTCTAGAGGGCACAAAATCATGTACTGTATTCTACAAATGGCCCCAGGTCCATGTGAGAACGCCTGCCTCAGGTCACCTGCCTAACACCGCAGGCCCTCCTAGGACTAAAGCCCAGCTCTGAATCCAAGACTAGGCCTTCCCACCAATGGCCATTCCTCAGAGACTGCCTGCCAGCCTAGACTTATTCTTGAGTTTGCCACTCTCCCCATCCTTCTGCAGGGAAGGCAGCATGGTATAGTAGACATAGCACGCATACAGATCTGGGTTTGGGCCCTGGATCTGGCCACCTAAACTGGGTATCCTTAAGCATTATTATTTACCTGCTCCCCTATATCCTCTTAAGAGCTTCGATTACTGTCTGTTTTTTCCACCACTCCCCTATGGGAAGAGGGAACATTTAGGTATTTCCCTGTATCCTCAATGAGTCAGTCTCTGTCTACTGAATGATCCTCTAAAACTAAGTTCCCACATCTGTAAAATGATATCTGTGATGATATCACCTGTCTCAGAGTTATGAGATAAAGGAACAAAAAAAATGTTAATTGCCTGGATCAGTGCCTGGTCTTCATTCTTATACCAGGATACCAGGGCCAAATGTTTACCTGTACTGAACTCTACTGTCCATCCTAGAGACACCATGCCTGCTGAACCCTAGGGTCAGCTGGACCTGACCTCCAGTGTCTGTTCCACTCCAGTAATTAGACTGAGTGCCAGTTCCTAGAACCTTGCCAGTAAAAAACAGCTAGAGATATGACTATTCTCCTCACAGTCAAAGGCAGTGAATTTGAAGCAAATGATGTATATACACAAATGACATATATACACAAATAACTCTAGATTGAAAGGAGGAGGGAACACAGGATAAAAGAAAAAAAGGGAAAAGGCTGTGCTCTGAAGTTGAGGTCTTAAAGAAGAAAGCCCAGATCCTAAGAGGTAGCTAAAGTCATTTGAAGGGCCAGGAACATGAAACAAATTGGCTGAGGTCACAGAGTAAACTGAAGGGAGGAAAGAGTTTGGAACCCACCACTGAGGTCTCCCATCTAGTGATTTTTCCTATCCTCCAGGGTAGATGCACAACATTCTAGGAAAAAGGGAGTGAGTCATAGGGGATTCAGTGTAGTGGCAGGGAGAGACGCAAAAGGGATATCAAGTGGTACTTACATAGTTTCCTGCTTTGGAAGGTGACTGAGAAAGAAATCAATCCAGCCTTTAGTTTTGCAGGGGGCTAATATGCTCTGGAAGTTAAAGGGCAGAAATAAACTCACTCTGGCCAGAACAAGTGCCAGCAGTTAGGGAAGGGAAAGGGCACAGGAGGTCCTCAAACTATCATGAGCCCATCTCCCACAACACCAGCGGCTCCGGGAGATCAAAACCCTCTGCCCACCCATCCCCAACTTCACAACTCAAACTGTAAATTATGTTCCAGGTTTTCTAGGATATCTGTCATTCCCAACAGCGGGCCCTCAGATTTATAAAATGGGGGGTGAAGTATAGAGAAATAGCAGAATAAGAGTTCTGTGCCATGAGGAAAAATCTGATTGATTCTTTTCTTTGTTCTATTCACAATATTCACCTGAACTTCTGGGAAGGTAAGTGATTTGCCCAAGGTCACACAGCTAATAAGGGCAAATCAGGACTTGCCTGTATCCTGTGTCCTTTGTGATATGGTGACTTTCAGCAAATTTGAACTTTACAAAGTTTTGAGAGGTAGGTAGGGCAGGTGTTCTCTGTTAAATCATGCTGTCCCTTCTTCTGAAAAGTCTCATTTGACACCTCCAATTCATTTCCAGCTTAGTCCTGACATTTATCTCCTCTTCCAGAACTTTCACAATTACCTTCTAACTCAGAGGTCAGCAAACTTTTTCTGTATAGGGCCAGCAGTCTCTGTAGTATTCAACTTTGCCAAGGTAATATGAAAGCAGTCACAGAGGAACAAATGAGTGTGGCTGTATTCCAGTACAACTTTACAAAAAGAGGCAGCAGACTGATTCAGCCCACAGGCCAGTTTGCCTGACATGTGTTCTAACTAATCTCCTGTCTCCAATCACCCTGTCCCTCAATCCACCACACACACTCATATCACAATCCTACACCCTCAATGGAACCCCTTTGCCTACAGGATAGTTTAAACTCTACATCATCCTCTATCATATCCTTCCCTGCACACTGTACTCCATCACAGCAGGCTGTCACCTGGCAACTTCTTACCTTCCACCATGCTCTTCCCTAACACTTGCAATGCCCTTCTCCATTCCTCTGCCAATATTACCTATTTCAGGGACAAGCTCAAATGCCAACACCTGTGAGAAGTCTTTTCTGGCTCTGCCTTACATAATTAGTCACTATATGGCTGTCCCTTACCCACTACTGTCTCCCTACTCCCTCCACAATTCTAAACTTCTCAGGGGCATGGAGTGTGTCTTATTCAACTCTGTATCCCTTGCAGTACCTAACGTTAACACCCAGTGTCCACTGACTGAACAGGCTTCTGGGCTAAGAGAAAGTCATTAGAACATGGGAATCTTTGGTTCTAACAGAACCATGAGATGACTCACAGCATCAACAGAGCCTTCAGGCTGCTTCAGGGGCTGCCTCCCTCCCTCCCCATCATGTTCCCTGTCTGGCCAGGTAACCAGTTAAGGTAGGGGCCAAGACCAGGCATTTCATTAGGTGGCTTCTAGCCTGTGCTGATACATGTGAAAAGAAGAGGGATCCAATTTGCAGAGCTCCTTGTCCCTGAGCTCAAACTGTATCCTTAATACCAGCCATAAACTGATCCCAGATACAGATTTAGCCCTAGATCAGCAGACAGCCTTTTAACAAGTGCAGATCCCCCAAAGACAGGAGATTTCACCCAGCGAAAGGCTCAGGGCATTCAATCCAACCTCAACTGAAGTGAGAACTCAAAGGTATGTGGTAAGAACCATCAGGAGCATCTCCTCTGGATACAAAGGGACCTCTACTGAGATTAAGGGGTCCTGAACAAGCCTGTAGCCTACAAGTAAGACTATCCTAGCTTGAGCAAGCTGTGAGGTCAAAGACTAAATTGCTAATGGGGAAAAACAAAACAAACATACAAAAGAATTTTTCTCCTAAGCCCAGAACAGAACAACATTCCATCTGGGTAAGTAAGCTTGTCACAGGCATGGGGTACTTAGCATATCTGCCATTCCAGGATTACAGCTGTCAAGTTTTAATTAGGGTAATTAGAGTTAAAAATGTAATTTCATTTCAGGGATACTTTGAACAGATTCCATTAATTTCTTTTTCAAAGGAAAGGAGGGGAAGGCAAGCAGAGGATTTTGCCATCAGAGAAGCAAAGCCCTGTGCCTGAGCCAACAAACTTTCAAACCACTGCCAAGAACCCCCAGCATCTCTGCAGGCTTGGCCCAGAGTGCAGAGGGCTGCTGCTCTTCAGCTTTCCTCCCTAGTTTCCTCCCTGAAACTAAGTTTCAGTTGGCATCTGCTAATAAATCCACCTTCTTCTCCCTACCTGCTCCTGTGTTACTACCATTCAGTGACTACTATTACAGCCCTAAGTCTAGTAAGGGGCAAGGGCTGTCAATCTGATTGGCTACATGTTAGGGACTACTCTAATGTCCACCCCTTTATCAACTGTTCCTGGACACATCTTTATGCTTTCCTTTGCACTAGTTCCCTGGTCTGGAGTGCCCTCCTTGCCTTGCCTGCCTCTACTCTTACTCTTTCTTCAAAGCCAGATCAAAGTTATCTCCCCCAGAAAAACCCACTTCCATGCCTCTGTGATCCCAGAGACTCCTGCATATGCCTGTATTAAGGCACATACAGAATACTATGGTCTGTTTCCCTGGTTGACTCTAATTGTAGATTGTGAGGTCTTTCAGGGCAGGGACTGGGTCTTTATCAAGTAATCCTTAGCTAACACTAGCACAAGACCTGACACATAGGAGATACTCAACAAATTTTTGTTGAATGACCAACTGTAGGGGGAATTTGGTCTGAGCACACTGGTAGCTGAGCATATTAAGCCCTCTGGTTCTACAACGCATAGAAATATCTGGTTGTGAGTCCCTTCCCCCTCCTTGCACAGGGCCAGTTCAAAAACCTGACTCAGCTCTCCCATTGATCCCAAATGATGATTTATCTCTCCCACCAGAGCCTGCTCATTCCTTAGGGACCTTGGAAAGGAGATGAGAAAGCCAAAGCAAGCAGAGCATCTCCCCCCATCCTCCTCAACCACTGGTTTTAAGGGATTTCCTCTACTCTTTGAAGGGTTCCAGGGAGAGGGCCTCAGCTCCAGTTCAGTCTGTAGAAGGGTAAGGGATGATCCTGGTTTTTTTTTTTTAAAAAAAGGGACTTCCCTGGTTGTCCAGTGGTTAAGACTCCAAGCTTCCAATGCAGGGGGCACAGGTTCAATCCCTAGTCGGGGAACCAAGATTCCACATGCCATGTGGCGTGGCAAAAAAAAAAAAAAGAAAAAATGAGAAAATTCTGAAGAGAAAAAGATTCTAAATTAAAAAAAAAAAGTTCATTGGCTTGGAATCAAAGTGTTGCAAATGCTCAGAAATGTTGTAGTGCAGCACAAAAGAGAACATGCTATGTGACATAGGGCAGCCAAGTCACTTCACTTCTCTGAGCTCGTTTCCTTTTCAACCTATCCCCGTAAGTTGTTAGGGGAAATGAACATACAAAGAGGCTTAACCCAATATTAACACTAAATGATGTTGCCATCTGAGGAGGGGGCCTGTATTATGTACCTAGCACTATATCATATATGAGTTTATAAAGGTGAGGAAAACATATCGATTTCATAGTAATCAGATTCTCCCTGCTAGGAGTACTCCTCCAGCTTCCTCCCAGGCTCCCCAGGCCTGGCTGTAGGCCCATATTGATCCACTTCTAATTAGGAACTGTGTCAGTGCTTCTGACAGAAGGTCAGGGCCTAGGCTGCCTCTGCTGGCCTCTGGCCAAAGCCTGAAATGCCTTGCCCAGGGTAGACAGAGAATGGACACTTTTATGGTAGAAAAGTATCCCAGATTGAACTTATCATAAAGCAGCATGAAATTTTAGAGTTGAAAAGGTCCTCTATGAGCATGAGCTTTGTTATATTACAGTTGAGAAAGCTAAGGTCCAAAAAAAGATAACTTGTCCAAGGTGGTACAGAAAGGTGATGCAGATCTTCTCACTTCTAGTTCTTTCCTCTACACATCAGTGTTTCCTAACATGGCTACACAATAGAAGGACTCTGGGAACTTGTTAAAAATACAGTTTTCCAGGCCCCACCCTAGAAAGTCTGATTTGGAACATCTATGGTGGCTCTGGCTCTTTTGCCAGTATATGATCACCTTCCAATAGAAGTGAACCCTGAAATCACAGGATCCAGTTTGGAACTAGGTTCAAATACACCTTGGCTCATTAACAGTGCCATTTAGAAGCAATCCGCTATTGTCTGAGCCAACCCTCCCCCACCTCCACAATAACAGGGTTACTCTAGAGGCCTTAGTCAAAGGATCTGTCATAAATGGTTCAGACTTCCTAATGGTCTGCTAGCTTGGCTGTCGACAAAGACATTTCCTTTCAAAACTAGTCTGAAACCAAAATGTCTCTATGAAGATTAGAAATAATTAAGGAGGGAGATTTAAGGAATAGTGGGAGATGGTGTGGTATTGAGTGTATGGGACTGGGGCATGGGCAGATGTGTCTGTATGTAGGGGAGTACTTGTGTGGATACGTAAGGGAGAGGACAGTGTGGTGTCTGTAAGACAGGCTTGCAGATACTTTCGTGGCACACACAATTCTGTGTATCTAGGTAGAAAACAGTGGGACAAGGGTATAGGAGGATAAATGTGTGGGTATAAGGTAAAAGGGAGATAAGTATTGGTGTGTACAGAACAGAAGAAATATGTGCACCTTTGTAACTCAGTTGTGTGTGTTATGTGTTGCAAAGCATATAAACCTGTAGGGACAGAAGGGAGTGTGTATGTGTCTGTGTGACCCAGACACCTGTATGCATGAGAAAACAGACCAATGAGCATTTCTGACTCATCCAGCCCTAGCTTTGCCTGAAGGCTCACACCACTCAAGGGCAAGCCTGTCTGCAGAAATTTCTCATTAAAATTGACATTTTGACAACTACTAAAAAAAATAAGATGATAACAACACCCCCACCATGGTGGGAGGTTTAAAAAAAGTCAATGCCAATAAAACATAAGAGACAGATGAGAAGCAATTATGCCATGATTACTTCTCAGCTTCACAAGAGGAGGTGGTATTTGGAGTTAAATACTGTATATCTGATTCACATCTCAACCCAAAGGCCTGGATTTCCTGGGTTGCCTGGGGAAGAGGGCAAGAAAGAAGAAAGTAGGTAGAGAAAGGTAAACAATAAAGTTAAAACAAAAAACAAACAACTGGAGCACTGGGGGGACTTCCCTGGTGGCGCAGTGGCTAAGAATCCACCTGCCAATGCAGGGGACGCGGGTTCGAGCCCTAGTCCAGGAAGATCCCACATGCCATGAAGCAACTAAGCCTGTGCGTCAAAACTACCGAGTCTGCGCTCTAGAGCCCGTGAGCCACAACTACTGAGCCTGCGTGCCACAACTACTGAGCCCGCGCGCCACAACTACTGAAGCCCACGTGCCTAGAGCCCATGCTCAGCAACAAGAGAAGCCACTGCAAGGAGAAGCCCAGGCATCGCAACGAAGAGTAGCCCCCACCTGCTACAACTAGAGGAAGCCCACGTGCAGCAATGAAGACCCAACGCAGACAAAAAAAATTACGAAAAGAACAACAAAAAACTGAAGCATTGGGAAGATGAAAGAAAGGGAAAGGACTGAGAAGAAATCAAAAGTAAAAGACAAGTGGGTCACGAGAGAGGGAGAAGGGAAGGAAAGAACAGAAAGAAAAAAAGGTAGAAAAGACAGGAGAGGGCTTCCCTGGTGGCGCAGTGGTTGAGAGTCCGCCTGCCGATGCAGGGGACACGGGTTCGTGCCCCAGTCCAGGAAGATCCCACATGCCGCGGAGCGGCTGGGCCCGTGAGCCATGGCCGCTGAGCCTGAGCGTCTGGAGCCTGTGCTCCGCAACGGGAGAGGCCACAACAGTGAGAGGTCCTCGTACGGCAAAAAAAAAAAAAAAAAAGACAGGATAGCACACATTCTAGAAAGAATTCTAGCTTAGGGCAAGAGTAAATTAGTAGGTGGGGCCTGACCTCTGTACTTTCTCATTGTTTTTACTCTAACCATTCCCTCCACCTGGAATGTTCTTCCCACCATCTTTGCCAACTGAACTTCCCCTAAATCTCAAAAGAAATATTCAAATGATAGCAGCTTCTAGAATCTTCCAAGTTTTCTCTCAGAAGTTATCTCTCAAGAACTTCCATAAACTGCCAGAGCACTTTATCATATTGCACCTATAATGTTTATCGCTCAACCAAATACTACAGGTATCTATGTACATATATTTCTGCCATTCATTCTGCAAGTACTATTTGTGCCAGGCCTGTTACAGAGACACACGGGAAATAGAGATAAACAGCACACTGTCTCTTGGCTCATAAGGTCTCAATTTCAGGAATGAAAGCAGATTCAGGTGTGATATAGCACCAGAGTACAACTATAGAAGTAGAAGCAAAGTAGAAAGAAGATCAAAATTGATTCTGCTCATGGAGTGATCAGGGAAAGCTTCACTGAGGAGGCAGCATTTGAACTGGTATGAAAAGATGAGTAGGAGTTTGTCAGGTAAAGACAACAAGGAGCCGAAAGAGTTTCTACTCAGAGGGAATAGTCAAAACAAAGTCATTCTACTGAACAGGAGCACAGGGAACAGTGGGTGTTCAACACTGTGCTGCTGACAGAAGGCAGCAAAGTGAGGTGGCACCAGACTATATGAGCCTTATAGTCAAGTCCATAGTTGAGATTTTATCCTTTCCAACCTGGGGTGGAGGTGGGGAAGGAGAAGGGACATTTTAAATACATATAATCTCCTTTATTTAGTTGCCCTACTTTAGAGCAAGTCCTCTCAAAACTCCTGGAAAACAGGTCCAATCCCAGGCTCTGCCTACTGCAGTGGCATCACAAGAATTTCGATGGAGAAGGGCAACAGTGAGAGAAAAAGAAAGGATGGGGGTGGGGGTGCAGAGGGAGGTAGCAGGGTTCAAGGAAGAAGGAGCTGAAAGAGAAGAAAAAGAAGAGGAAGAGAAGAGGTAAGGAAGTCACAGGAGGGAACAGATCTATCTTGGCACTGAGGCTCTTTGTTGCTGAGCTGTCCTCTACATCTTTCTAGGTAGAAAAAATAAGGTCAATATGATGCTAGTCACAGAAATAGACCCTTTGCACCAAGATGAGGCTGAGCATATTACTGCCACCTCAACACTCCCTTTGCTTAGGATGACAGGGCTGTACTAAGAAGTGGAGTTTGCCCAGCTCTACCAACCATCCCAAAGTATGCCAGAAGCCCCTAGCCCCATGCCCTAAGAGCATGAGGCAGGAGCACCAAACAAAGGTCTAGAGTTTGAAGCAGGGGCCTGCCCAAGACCTAAGGCTGCTGCTTAGGATCCTAGAGGAAAACTCTGTTACCTTCTCTGGACTTTATTTCAATCTGCAAAACAAGGGGGGTAAATGTGATGCTCTCTAAGGGCTAAGATATTACAGAAGCTGCTACCCACAAAGAATGATATTTAATGTGGGAAATTTCCTAACCTATCAAGTCTTAACTTCATTCTTTCCACTCCGATCTATGGCCAGTTTGAAGCCAAGAAGCCAGACTCAGAATGGAAGCCATCCCTGACACTATCATCCATTTGGCTCTGTCCAAAGTCTTGTTCTTGCCCAGACCTGTTTATCTCATAGGTCACAAACGGATGCTTAGGCCCAAGGATGTGTTTTGTCTGACCCACATATTTGTTTAAAAAACAAACAAACAAACAAACCTGAGTTAACTGCCAACATTTAAAATCAGACCTCTTTATTCTAATTAGATTTCTAGCTTCTCTTAAATATATCAGAGATCTGGCAACACTAGACCCTCTGGGGTAAAGGCCAAAGGGCCTATTATAATCCTGTAATTTATTTGATGCCTTCTCATTTTATCTAAAAAATTTATGCTAACTTATTATCCATTCCATAACATGACTTAATGTAAGAGTAAACTTTTAACCTACTAGTAATAGTATTTAAACTAATCCAACTACAAAAAAAAGATTTGAGTACACTTCAGGAAGGCATATGGTTTATTTTGTGATTTCATGTGTCCCAGTCTGAGAACTCCAACATAGTTTATCCGTTCACTCAAAAAATACTTAGGTCCTATGGTAAGTGCTGGGAAAACATTAATTAACAAGACAGATGTGGATACTGCCTTGGTGGAGCTCATGGTCCAGTGGGACATAATGGAAAGAAGCCATACAGAACAGAAGGCACAAAGAAACACTAGACTGAGGATCTCAAGTGTATTCCACAACCTAGGGACACCTCAGGCAAGTTGTTTAACCTCTCTAGACTTCTGTTTCCTTGTCTATAAATGGGGAAGGTTTAATTAGGAAGTTGCTGCTGAAAAGTCATTCCCAGCTCCAAATTCTACTAGTATCACAAGAACTTAGCTCAATACCCTTTTCAAGTTCCTAACACTTACTAGCTTCATCCCTTTATCTGGGAAATCATGATCAGCTGTCACGGAAATTACCATGGTGGCTCCATATACTGGATGATGTTACAGTAATTACAAGAAGCCAAAGGGAACAGGCAGCAAGAACAGTCACTTACTCAGAAAGCCACCCACTTTCAACACACAGGAGCTGTTCTCACTGCAGCTAGGGGGAAAAAAAGACCGGTTACTAACTTATAACAGTTTTGATTTATATTAGATATTGTGGTTTCTTCCATGAGACTGCAGACTTCACCCCACCCTGTGAGTTGTTAGATGCAAAAAATGCCAATTTTACAAGGACAAGGTTCACTGAGACTTGACTACTTTGCTGTCCTTATGAAGTCCTAAGACAAGCCAGGAGACAGACTTTCTAGGCAACAGAGGCACCAAAAGCTCCAGGTAAAAATAAGATAATTCATCTAGTCCCAGGGACGAAGAGCACTGTAACTGGATTAAGTCCCTTCAATATTAGAGTTCCATCTAGTGCTGAGTTGGCCCAGAGGGACCAAGCAGGTAGCAAAAATAAGTACAGCTGACCAAATGTTTCAAAGAAAAAAGTGCTAGCCTGGTGATAAATGGCAACGGACACTGGGCTTGGGTAGCAAAGAAACAACAGGAAATGGTGTGGGCTTTGACAAACTTGAGAATAAATATGTCCTATCTAGAAGAGTCAGCCAATAAGGAAGTAGCATGTGGAATGAGGGAGAGAAATGAAAAACATGATTCTGTAAACTCAAGCATTTTGCCAAATTGGCCTGGTGCCAATTATGATACAAAGAGTCCCTGGTGGCAGGCTCAAGGAGTGAAGCCTGTAGAATAACTGGGGACTATTTCCACTCCTGTGAATAGGAAAATGCTCCTGGTCAGCATCAGGATACAACCCCTTCTTCTTCCTCAAAACTCCTACTCCCTCTTCAGGAGAAATCACTCACCCTCATAGCCCACATGCCCAGGCCTCTGATCTCATACATGGTATCTCCACTGAAAACCCTAATCTTCCCAGGCTGGGGTCCAACTCAAAATAAATACACTTCAGGCTAGACACAATCCAAGACCTGCCAGTCTGCAACCTCTGATCCAGAGTGCAAGATCCTCTGAAAAGATCTGGAACAGAAAGGACTTAAGAGTCCAACTTTTGTCAGAGACACTGCTTTTCCAAGGAGCTATCCAGGGTCCTAGATCACTTGGTTCCTGAGCTTTAGAATCCATAATTTCATAGCCTTCTCCTCTGGCTTGATCCACTGTCAAAGTACTTTTTTTTAAGACTTTAAAAAGATATTAGGTAACTATTATATGCAAGGCACTCCAGTGATACAAATGCCCTAAACTTGACTTCTCCTGACTTTTGACTTCACTACCTGTATCAGTTGTACGTCAACCTGGACCCCAATGCCACCTGTCTACCACCCAAATTACTACAGACCGAAAACACTGCTCTGCTTGACTCTACTCCTATATAACACATTCATTTTAATGGCTTGGTTAGCCAATAAGATGAAGGTTCAGCAATAAGATGAAGGTATCTCAAAAGGATACCTTTAAGATTCTTCTCCCTGGACTCCACAACTAAAAGTTCCTTTTCTTTGCAAAACAGCACAATTGCCCCATTACTCCCAAGTACTGTTTACTTGGGAGTAAACAGCACAATGCTAAATGTATGCACTCCCCTGAATCAAGATGGCATTCCCCATGCTTCAATCCATCATTATTCTATCATCTCCAGATTCCATTTCCACAAAAGCAATAACACCTTTGTCAAACAGAAAAGAAAAAAGACTAGCTGCCCTTGAAATAGTAACTCAATCCAAGGAAGGAAGGTTTATTGCTGGAAAAACTTTTATTTACCAGATCCCTCAAGCTGGATTTATAAGCAGGGAGAACACAACAAAAATGGTTTTTAGGAAAAGGCAACTGGCAGCAGAGAGGAGCATGGCTTGAAAGAGGGCAAGACAGGATGTAGGGAGGTTAGTTAGGAATCCTATGGGGGATTAAGGATCCTATAGCCCCACAATGGCCAAAACAGGCTCCATGTCTGAAACAGGGTATGGTCCTCAGTCCCTGGCTGACTACGTGTTCCTTGAAAACAGTCTTATTCATATGAGTATCACCCACAGCATCTAGTATCATGCCGTCAAATGGTGGGCACTAAAGTGGTCACAGGGACACAAAACACGACTTCTGTAAGAGCTCTCAATGCACACAAAGAAACTAAGGCCCAGAGAACTGAAAATGATTTGCTCAAGTTCACAGAATGGCTGAACGGTGAAAAGAAAAGAGCATAGGTTTTGAAGGCAAGAAGGTCTGTTCAAATCCAAGGTTGTTGTGAGGCCCTGGGCAAGTTACCCAACCTTTCTCACTCTGTTTTCTCATCTGCAAAATAAGAATACATATTTTTGTAGGGCTGCTATGAGGATTAAGAGATATTGCCCTCTACATACAACCACAAATTTACAGGAAATACAAAGGACAGAGAAACATATTAAACACACCACAGATCTGCAATGAGCAAATTTCTACAGGAAATTTCAACAAATAAAAGGGGAAAAAGGTGAACTTATAATTTAAAAAGACTTAAAAGACATAACAACCAATTACAATGTATGCACCTTATGTAAATCCTAAATCAAACTGTAAAAATAAGATTGTGACATTTATAAGATAATGGGAAATTTGAACACAATCTGGATTTTGATGGTATTAAGGATTGTTAAATTTTGTTACGTGATAATGGTTGTGTTTTTTAAAATCATCTTTTAGAAATATATTGTGGGACTTCCCTGGTGGCGCAGTGGTTAAGAATCCACCTGCCAATGCAGGGGACATGGGTTCGAGCCCTGGTCCAGGAAGATCCCACATACTGCGGAACAACTGAGACCGAACAAAAGAAGTATCTAGAGTGGTGATGGTTGCACAATGATGTGAACATACTGAATGCCACTGAACTATATGACTAAAATGGTAACTTTTATATTACATATACTTTACAACAATAAAAAATGTTTAAAAATTTTTTAAAAATACATTGTGAAATACTTAAGGACAAAATATAATATCCATGTTTCAAAGCACAGGATGAGAAGTATGTAAGGGTATAAATGAAATAAGATTGGCCATGAATAGATAACGACTGAAGCTGAATGATGGGTACATCATGCTTCATTAACCTATTCTGTCTACTTTGTATATGTTTGAAATTTTCCATATTAAAAAAGAAGATTTGGTTAGGTTTAAATCCTGGCAACTCCATTTACCAGCAGTGTGACAGTGGGCATATTTCTTAACCTATTGGTATCTCAGTTTCTTACCTATATGATGTGGAACAACAGAACCTACTTCTTACAGTTGAGGTGAGAATGATTTTTAATATACATAGGCATATTATATTTAAATTATATACAATATATACAAATTATATACAATATATACAATTGTATATGTATATACAACATATACAATATGTTGAAAATTTATATGAAATATGTCTATGTCTTATACATTAATTTTTTTTTGCGGTACACAGGCCTCTCACTGTTGTGGCCTCTCCCATTGCGGAGCACAGGCTCCGGATGTGCAGGTTCAACAGCCATGGCTCACAGGCCCAGCCGCTCTGCAGCATGTGGGAACTTCCCGGACCGGGGCACGAACCCATGTCCCCTGCATTGGCAGGCAGACTCTCAACCACTGCACCGCCAGGGAAGGCCTTATACATTAATTTTACATATAAGATATGCCTTAAGATTATCTATAAATTTATATTATAAAGATTACATACACACACACACACACACACACACACAAACACAAAGGGCTCTCAGCACATAGTAACTGTCAGTAAATATCAGCTCTATTAGTATGAACACAAGGTACCAATATAATATCTCAACACAGTGGGCACCCAAGTCATGGCAGTTTTTTTGTTTTGTTTCTTTTTGCCTGCGTTGAGTCTCTGTTGCTGTGTGAGGGCTTCCTCCAGTTGTGGTGAGCGGGGGCTACTCTTTGTAGCAGTGCACAGGCTCCTCATTGTGGTCGCTTCTCTTGTTATGGAGCACAGGCTCTAGGCACACGGGCTTCAGTAGTTGTGGCACACAGGCTCAGCAGTCGTGGCTCGCAAGCTCTAGAGCATAGGCTCAGTAGTTGTGGCACATGGGCTTAGTTGCTCCGCAGCATGTGGGATCTTCCCAGACCAGGGCTTGAACCCGTGTCCCCTGCATTGGCAGGCAGATTCTTAACCACTGCACCATCAGGGAAGTCCCATGGCAGCTTTTATTAATATAAATGGCAGAGTTAGGTCTAGAATCCAGGTCAGATTTTTAATCAAGTACTTGACAAGTCTCCTTGACAGAAGGCCTAGATACCCTCTGGTCAATGTCCCCACTGGCAGCTCTAACACCCCCAGTGTCCCCTGACAAATACCCCAGGACCTAACACAGGATCAGGAGCTGACTAATGTTTAACATGCCTCTCTGGGAGCAGGTAGGGCCACCTTGTTTCCCAAAAACAGGTAATTTAAGGTAAATTTTCTAGTATTTGCTGACAGAACAAAGAAGAAAGACTCTAAGACATGATCAATGTTCACACCAGCCTTCAAAGTGATTTGGTAAAACTACAGAAAATAAACACCCAGCTAGGGTCCACCAGGCAGGATAAAAGCTGACAAAGAAATGGTAATTTTTCCGAGCAAATATACAAGTAATAGATGAGTGCTGAGAGACTAAGCTCTTTAGGTCCTGGCGTTCCCCTTCCTCCCCCTCCATTTTAAGAGAAGACAAACTCTCTTTTGACATACTTCAAGTGTGACTGTTTGCTGGATTAATTTCTTCCCCGAAATGATATAATTATAGGCAAAGAGGTCATTCTCATCCTTCTATCAATTTAAATACAAATTGGCTTGGGAACATTATTACCTTTTCCACCTGCTCCAGGAGACTATGAGAAGGTATCACCAACCCCCAAATTATGGGACATGTCCTCCCCACTCTGCTCATTAGCTGGAATATGGATGCCACTTGATCTAGTTGCTCATCTGTGTTTCTGCTCAAGTTGTTCCCATTGCACAGAATGTCCTCTCTCCATCTCTGGAGCCTAAATCTCCTGTGATCATACTTCCTGGAAACAAAGGGGGAGGAGAGAGAAGCACTGCAACTGAGAAAAGATATCTGGGCGCTGCTTCTGGGTAGTCTGGGAGATTTGGCCCAGACATAGAAATATTGGTGTTTCGTAATTTATAAGCACAGCAAAACAGTATTAGACATTGGGATGGTCCTAGATAATACATGGTCACTATCCTTATCCTACAAGGCCCAGCTCAAATGCTCACTCCTCCATAGGTGTTCCCTGGGCACCACACACCCACAAATGAAGCAATCTCTCCCTCCTCTGAACTTACCAATCACTTTACCCCTGTATGGTACTACTACCTGAGAGTTCCTATCGTGGTTCTTACAATTCACTTCTATAACTACACTCCAACAAGAATAACATAAAACAAAAAGATAATGCTAACTGCTGACAAGGACATGGAGCAACAGGAATTCTCTCATACACAGCTGATGAGAGTTTGATCTGGTATGCTTCTGAAAACTGTTTGTCAGTAACTACTAACGCTAAAACACTCACTGCTGCCCCTTAACAGTTCTGCCTATAGTCCTTTGCTCCATCATTGCCTCTGTCTAAATGCTTCTAGCATTCTTTCTCCCAATCCCAAGACTGGTCCAGACCACTCTTCCTGAACACCCCAGCCCAAAGAGATCTCCCCTTCTATAGAAAACTCTGCTATTTACCTATTACCTCTGACAAATGACTCATGAATTCTTCACATATAAATTGCATCATCTGGTTTTATAATGCACTTTTAGTAACATCTAACTTGTTCCTCAGAATAACACTGTGAGGATTGCAAGATACAGATTATTAATTCCATTTTATTGATGAGAATATGGAGGTTCAGAGAGGGGAAAATGACTTATTCCAGTTTTCCTGGCCAAATTAGTTCCAGGGAACAAGAGTAAGACCTTAGTCTTCCAAACCAAGCTCTCTACACCAAACTGCCTTATTATCAGCTACAACTTCATGATTACCTTATCTCCCCCAAAGAGACCACAGGTTCCCTGAAGACAAGAGTATGCTTTACACATTTTCATCCCTCACAGCACCAAGGGAGAATTCAGTGGGCTCCATACAATTTGGCCAAATTGATTTCAATATTGTCCCCAACCTTTGAGGATGAACACAGGCATATTTCCTCTTCTTCTATACCTCCCAGGCAATGCAAAATTGTTGGAAGAAATCATGAACACAACACAGCATCCCAAATAACACTTTTTTTTTTTGAGAATAGGGACAACGGAAGAGGAAGAGCCCTTCAAGACAGGGTAACCTCAACGTTCCCTCCATTTCCTAGGGCTCCATGCTGCAAAGTGTTCAAAGAAGGCTGGCAGAGATAGCAGCAATGGGCTTCAAGAACCAGAGTTTAGTCATAATTAGTTAAGTCAAAAACTGATCAAATGGGAAATCCCTGGCGGTCCAGTGGTTAGGACTCCGTGCTCTCACTGCTGAGGGCCCGGGTTCAATAACTGCTTGGGGAACTAAGATCCCACAGGCTGTGCGGCACAGCCAAAAAAATGCCAGAAACCACACCTTAAATAATTCCTTTTGCAAGCAAAACAGCTCTTTTATTTCAAATCTGAGTATAAAACTTAATTCAATATGAAACAATTTTCTTCATTCCTAAATAAGAAGCTAGACAATATCAACTCTTTCTCTGGAAACCAGCCAAAGAACTGATGTGAGAAGAATAGGGAAAGCACTAGGCAGATATGTCTGGACACCCAAACCTGAAGGACAATGTTGTCCCCTACCCTAAGGTTCTTGACTTTACACACTGGCTGCTGGACACCTCAGCAATAGAGAAGAAAATCTAGATAACAGGCAGAAGAAAGGAAGAGAAGGAGGGAAGGCCAAAACCAAACTGAAACACTGGAAGTCAGATACTCAAATAGGTCTCCTTTCTGCTATTTCCAGTCTGAACCCTCTACCAAAATATCCAGGCCAAGGAAGCACGGGTAAGAATAAGCTAGGACCTGTTGTACTTATCTGTCTCTCTCTCCAGACTGAATGTAATCTGAGGGCAGGAATCATGTATTGTTTGGTTTTTATGTTCTCCATAGGGAGAACACATAGTAGGTACTCCAAATTCCTAGAACAAATAGTTGAACTTAGGGATGGAAAGCAGTTGGACTTCTAAGCATAATCTTACTACAGCAGCTAGGTAACCTACTTAGCATGGTAAGGCTACCTAACACCCTAATTTTAGTAAGAGTTAACTTTAATTGGTGTGAAAAATCAATTTAGGGTGAGTCTTTAAAATATGAAGAAAAGTTATTCTTGTGTTCAACTGATTCAGGCACAGCTAGCATCATTATATTGAGAGCACCATTCCTCAGTGCCAGCTTACAACTATCTGGAAGAACAAAGTCCCAAAGGCTTAACACGGTCTGTGTAAGCAGCAAACACTTGACTTCTCAGTGTAGCATGATCATACCTTCCAGAAAGGAAACCCAGACCTATAATGAGTTATGGAAATGATTCTTTTAAATCTACTGCTCAGCCTGCTTTCACTAGCACAAAGAATTACAAAGGAAACTAGACAAACAGATCAACAGACACCATGCAAACACTACCGTTAACTAGGCTTAGTGAAATCCTTAATAAAACAAACAGGAGATAGCTAAATACCAGATAAATGCCTCTGGAATGAAGAAAATCTGGCCAACAATAGGTTGACCAAGTTGTAAATCTGACCTTGTAAATAAGACCTTGTAAATGAGAATACTTACTTGGAATAAGACAATGATTCTTACCTTGACAAATAAACAGAACTCTTCAGTCTCTACAGATGGCATTTCAAGGGCCAGGTAACCACAGCAGAGGTTATCTACCTCATAAAGCCAAAGCTCTAAGGAAATGCAAATTTCTGGTCTAGTGCTTTTCCAGTCCTAGTGGTGTTTGGGAATCTTATAGTGTTTTTTTAATTTTCCTTTTATCCTATGATTTTAAACAGTTTGCTACATATTTAAATATAACTTTTTAGTCTTGGACTCCAAGTTTGTCCCATGGGACAACAGCTCCAAGTTTATAATGGAACTCAGTAGACAATTTGGTAAATTCATCTCACAAGCAATTTTTCAGCAATCTGTCCACTCTAAAAAGCAATAGCCATCTCTTTATATACTGAAAGGTATCTTCGAACCCAGAATTTAACCCTGTGAGATACTCTCAATACTCTAACAAAGCCCCTTCTTCTTCCAGAAATGAATTCTCAAGCCACTTCCATAAAACCAGACATCAGCCCAACCCCCTTGTTTTACAGACGGGAAGACTGAGATCCCAGGAAGTATTAGGTAATTACAATTAACATGAGTTTGGCAAGCATCAAAGGCCCACTGAATGCTATTCCCCCCCCCACCCCAGTGGAACTGCACTGGGCATGTTGGGAGGATGGCCAGATTGGCACTTTAGTCAGTGGAGCACTCCAAATACATGTGTCTGAGCCTAAGAAAACCTGAGTATTGAACCAAAAACTCCTGATCCCTACCCCAGCATAGAAAGCAGGGGGCAATAGGCAGCCTGAATGGCTCGCTGGGGATGTAGACCAGAACCTAGAGATAATATCCCAACCTTCCTCCCCTCCTCCCAAGAGGCACAGCAGATTTATTCATATGGAGGCCATTATGAAGTGACAGAAAGACTGAGGAAAAAAGAAGGGCTGTAGAAACAGTCAGAAGAGAACACTAGCAATACTTGGGTAGATGCCTGTCTCTAGTTATTCGATAATTATTCCTCATTAGAGAGGAACTTCCAATCCTTTTTCTGTCCCCAGGGTTCACCCTTTGGCCCCCTGATTATTTTATGAAGCAACAGGGCCAGAGAAGGAAAGGGGCTTGGCCAAGCCCATACACTGAATTATTAGTAGCAGAGACCAGACCAAATATCCTCAGGCTCATGACTAGGCTCCCAATTTATCCCACTGCCCCTTTTCCCTCTAGTCCTGAGAGTCTGTGAGCTGCATCCATCAGAGGTCTGAAGCTTTCCTTACAGTACCCAGGGGTCAGTTGTAGGACAGCAAGCTAACATTACTACTGCCATCGTCTCTCCTCCAGTTGTACATTTTATACATAAAGCTAAAACTGAATAAAACTAGGTTTTTAATAGACACTCATGTGAAAACCCTATCTCCACCCCAACATCCCTACTACTGCCTAAGGAAGAAAGGGGAGAAAGAGGAAGCAGGAGGGAAGAGAAAGGAAGAAAGAAAATACCTCTCCAAGAGATATACTGTCTGAATCATCATCTAGAATCATGAAATGTTATTGCTAGAAGGGACCCGGGGGGTCATCTAGTCATTATTTTTCATCATTATTCAAATGAATAAACCTGGCCCTTTGAGTAAGTGTAGACTTTTGCCACCTGAGGAAGAGACTGGCACACAGAGCAGTCTCCTGACTCCTGCCCCTAATAAGAATCCTTCTTAGTCCCTCCTCATCCTGTCCCACTCCACTCTCTCCCCTCCACTACAGTATCTAAGCTACTGAGATCTGCTGCCCTTTTGAATGCAAGCTTCTCAAGCTATGTTTTATTCATCTTTGCTTTCCCAGTGCCTAGCAGAGTAAGCAGAGGTGAATTAGAGAGGGACACTAGCACATGGGGAGAGCAATGCCAAAGAATGTTGTCTGGAGAAAACATAAGCTTTCCTTGGCTTTAACATAAGCAGTCTTCAGAGCTGTGCAAGGTCTGGAATGTCTAGGTTCTAATTATTTCCTCCTTTCCAAAACTAGTGTCTACAACAGTTTAGCCAGGGATAGTTATCAAATTTGCTGTGCCATACTCTCCCTCACCCCTGTTTCCCCTCCCCTCCCCTTGGAGAACTATGATCAATAACTGGATGAAGGTAAATGAAAGCCGATGTAATAAGACCCTGCATGAGAAATCTTCCCCCCACCTTCTTCTCCTGTGTCCTCACCTCAATAAACTGCATCCCCATCTATACAACTGCACCAGGTAGAAATCTAGAAGTCTTCCTTGATTTCTTCCTTATCCTCCACACCAACAATCACAACTCAATTCCATCTTCTTTCCTCCACACCAACAATCACAACTCAATTCCATCTTCTTTTCTATACACACACACACACACACACACACACACACACACACACCCTTCATTGGAAACACCATCACCTCTTGCCTGCATCACTGCAAAAGCTTCCTAACTGGTCTCTTTGCCCATGGTGCTCTAGCCCTCCAATCCACTGCCCAAAGAGCCACTGATATCCTTCTAAAATGCATACAGGATCATGGTCCCCTCACCAAAATGAAGTCCAAACTCTTCAACCTGGGCAATACGGCCCTTTCATGACTTGGCCTCTGCTCTGCCCACCTTGCCAGTCTCACCTGTTGCTACATCCACCCATCTCATGCTTCATGCTCCACCCAGAAATCTTGAGAAACTTACTTAACCCCTCTGGGTTTGTTTCCTCACCTACAGAATGGGAATTATAACAGTATGTACCTCTCAAGATGGTTATGGAAAGAAATGAGTTAACACATGCTAAATGCTTAAAATGGCATCTGGTAGATATAGTAAATGGCCAAAAGTCTCACCTGTTACCACCACCATCTCTAGACTTGCTATTCCCTTCTGCCTAGAACAGTCTTACCTGTCTCCTCCTCAGCTCCCCAAATCTCTTCTTTTCCTAGCTTAGTCTTTTCTCTGAGGTCTAGGCCTAGCCAATTTCTCCAACGAACCCCCCTACCCTGACCCTCCAAGGCTGGGTTAGTTCCGTTCCTCCGTGCTCTCATGGTGCTTGTCCCTGTCACAACACTTCTCACACTGACTGTTTTCTTGCCTGTCTTCCCCCTGAGACACCCAAATTTCCAAGCTTAGTACAGTGCGGAGCAGATGTTTAATAACTGTTCTGTAAATGGAAAACTTTCCAATAATGAGGTGCCCAATGAAACAGAATCTCAAGGGGTAGCCTATTCAAATGTTGGCTGGGTGGCTGGCTGGTCTACACGATATTAAGTCCCTCAACTACAAGATTCTATCCAATAAACATTTCAATACACTCTGGCCTTATTATCACACTCAGGGGTTTAGACTTTAATATGTAGGCAATGTTGGGCCATCAGATTTTTAAGGAAAGTGCAACATACTCAGATCTGTGTTTGTTGCCCTATTATCCATTTCTGGAACACCTCCCATCCCAACCCCCTGCTGACATCATCACAAAATTCCAACTACACTTCACAAACATAAACACCACATCCCACCACCAAACCACCCAAAACACACAAAGATACAGACATAGTCAAAACAAAGGGAATTTTGAAAGACTAAATGCAGCATTTAATTCCATCTTAACCACTTGCAAGCAATGAGGAACCATAAATACCCTCTAGGAACCCAAAAACTAATCCCTCTGTGTGCCTTTATGGAAAGAGGAGGGCACAAAGAGGGAGCATTTCATAAAGATAATCCATTTAATCGTCCTGAGTAGTTCTGATCCAAGCTGCTGTCACAGCACTGCTGTTGATCACTACAGTCCCATATGCCCAAACCCAGGACAGCCAGAAAGGAAGATGCAAACAAAGCAAGGGTGGGGAGTCCTCTGAGTCCTATTTCAAGAGCAGGAGTTCCCTTTGGAAAATACAGAAGGGACAAGCAGAGATCTCCAAAAAAAGGCTTCAGTGATAAAGAATTTAATCTACAGAGTGGCGGGGTGGGGGCGGAGAGTTTAACCGCCAGGCCCAGGTTCTTGCTCTGGAGCTGCATGCCACACCTTACAGCAGATGAGAACTAATAATCATTTTGCATTTTCAGAGCACCTTAGGCTTAAGGGAGGGTTACCAGCTTTGCCAGTCACAAAAGGACAAATATTGTATGATTCCATTTATATGAAGTACCTAGAGTAGTCAAATTCACAAGGACAGAAAACAGAATGATGGTTGCCGGGAGGGAGAGGAGAGGAAGTAAGTGTACATACAGAGTTTCAGCTGAGGAAGATGAAAAAGTTCTAGACACGGATGGTAGTGATGGTTGCAAAACAATGTGAATATATTTAATGCCAGAGAACTGTACATTTTAAAATAGTTAAAATAGTAAATTTTATCTTACATGTATTTTTACAAAAAAAATAAAATAAAAAGCATACCAGCTTTAAAGTTATATTGTCTGCAGTTATCAATTACATGATCCTGAGCAAGGCATGTAACCTCTCTAATCCTGTTGCTTCTTCTGCAAAAGGAGTTTAATAATATACCTGGGCTTCCCTGGTGGCGCAGTGGTTGAGAGTCCGCCTGCCGATGCAGGGGACATGGGTTCGTGCCCCGGTCCGGGAGGATCCCACATGCCGCAGAGAGGCTGGGCCCGTGAGCCATGGCCGCTGAGCCTGCGTGTCCGGAGCCTGTGCTCCACAACGCAGAGGCCACAGCAGTGAGAGGCCCGCGTACCGCAAAAAATATATATATACCTAATTCATACAGTAGCTCTCAGGACTAAATGAGATAACTCCACAGAAAGTCCTTAATCCAGTGACTGGTATATGGAAAGTACTTAATAAATGTTAGCCTACTACTACAATGCACTTTCATAGCCATTTTTCATAGTCCCCACCCAACCCTGTGATAGTTTACAGATAAGGAAACTGAGGCTCAGAGAGCCACAATGAGTGACTGAGTTCATGATGCCACATCAAATCAAATCCTTTGTCCAAGAGAGATGCCCTGTACTCACCACTTGTTAATCCGGTGATCTAAGTAAGGCAAATGCCCTAACCTTGCTATGTCTCAATTCTCAATTGGAGTTGTAAAAAGGAGATATAAACCAAACTCTGAGAGCTCCCTCACAGAACTGGATGAGAAATGAAATCAGGTAACAGTTATAAAAGAGAACTATAAACCATAAATAAAGTACTATAAAATAACAGTGGTGACTTATGAGAACTGGTACTCCTGTGCACAAAACCTGGCCTCCGTTTAATGCTCGGACTAAACAACTTCTTTGTGATTTCAAGTTACTTGGGATTCTTGGTCTTCAGACCTGAATAAGTAGTTTAGTGCCCTTTCAAAAGGTGGCAGAGTACGGTAGGAATAAAAATATTACTGCACTGGGAGTCAGAAGACTGGAATTCCAGTTGTGATTCTGTCACTAAAGCAGTCTGTGAATTTAGACAACTTACTTCCCCTTTCCAAGGTTCAGTTAACAGGAAAGAGGGAAAAGGCAGATAAAAAAAGTTAGACCAGATAAGACCCCTTCCAGGTCCTACATACCACTACTCTTAAATCCAGAATCTTGGAAAGGGGAGAGTACAGCAGACCTCCAGACTCCAAAGAACTAAAGCAAGCATCAGGAGACATCACAAGAGCTGGCCTATGAACTCCCCTGCCTGATCTTTAGACACCAGGGATCAAACACACTGGAAAACTAGAACACTTGCCAAAGTTAATTTTAGTTCACTTTTACCCCTCTGGGCTTTATCTGAAAATAAGAGAAATAAATCTCTATTTGAAGGCAGGGAGTTGAAGCAACTGACTTGAACCACTTTCTGCTCCCCCTCCCCCAACCAGGAGCTATAAACCTAAACCCTACAGAGAACAAGCAAGGCTTGGTGGGAGGAACAAGCCACAAAAAACAAAAAACGGATGGACCTCACTGCTTTAAACGACTTACACCTTCCCTGAGCCAAAACCCCAAGGAACTTCAGTTGTGCTTGAGATCTGGAGTCCTCTGCATCCATCAGCTTCTAACGGGCAAGGAATCAGGGAGAACGGAGTTACTTAGGTTTCCCAACTAACGATGTGACTCAAAATCCGTTCTGCACTAAGAGATTACACAAGTTCACACTAAGAAATAAATAACAGGTACCAGCACCACGGCTTTACACTTCTGTGGCTCCTGTGATTTGGAACACATTACTTAACCTCTCTGCGGCTTGATTGCTGCTTTTGTAAATAGGGATAACCTCAGAAGGCCGTCGTGAGCATTCTATGAAATAAGGCTTGCGAAGTTCCTGAGTCAAGTCTATTAAATGTTACCTGTTGGTATTAAACACTTCTCTCACACATTACTTTCCTCCCTGAATCCACAAACACCCTGCGAGGCGACTTTCTTTCTCCCTGTTCTCTGAAAGGCAAACTGAGGCTCGGCGGCGAAAAGGCTGCGTGAAGCGCGGAACACGGCCCCAGCTCGAGGGCCTGCTGTTGTTCCTCTATAAGCCCAAGGTGTGCAACAAGCCCAGGACCAGGAAAGAGGGGCCGAGGAAGCGCTCAGGCCCGTGGGGAGCGACGCGGGACCAGTTTTGATCGCCTCCGGGAACCCGCAGACCCAGCCCAAGAAGGAGAGCCGGAAGAAGCCCGGGGCCGAGGCCAGAGCCGGGGCCCGGCCCGCCGAGGCCTCCCCAGCGCGGCCTCCGCTCCCCCCTCCTCCCCTCGCCCGGCGAGGCGGGGCGGGGCGCGAACACAAAAGACTCCAACTTCCGAGCGGGCGCGGGCCCACGCCGCCAACTCCCGGCCCAGGTCCGACCCGCTGGGAGAAGGCGGGCAGGGAACGCCAGGGCTGCCGGGACCCAGGGTGGCAGGCCCAGGTGGAGGGAAGGTGCGGGGGGAGGAGGCCGGGAGTTACTCCGGCACCCGGGACTCCCCGAATGGCCGAAAAAAAGAGTTTCTAAAAATAGGCAGCGACCGGCGCGAAGAGGTGGGTGACCAAAAAGGAGCAAGGAGCACCCCCTCCCGCACCTTTAAGGAGACGCCCGCGGCCCCCACTCACCCGCGCTGAGAGGTCTGGAGGAAGCCGCGCGGCGCGGAAGGAGGCGGTGCCGCCGTACTCGGGGGCGGAAGGAAGGGAGCGAGAGAGGGAGGAAGAAGGCGGCCCCGGCCGCAGCGTGAGGAACTGATCACACGCGCTGGAGTAGCCGCCGCCGCCGCCACCGCCCCCTCAGCTTCTCTCTGCTCAGCCCACACTGCGACGCGCTGCTCGCGCACCCCGCAGCACTGACAGCGGCACGAGCCCCGCAGCCGCGAGTCCTTCCCTTGGCCGGCACCACTGAGGCGCGCCGGGGTGGGGGCGTCCGGAGCGGCTTCCCTCAACTCGACCCCGCCCGCCACTCCGGCCCTGGCCCCGCCACCCCCTGCCCCCCGCCTCTGTCTCCAGAGACGGGCCCAGCGACTCAAGCGCGAGGAGTCCGCAGCCCCGCCGTGACACAGCCCGGCCCCCGAGGCGCAGGTGCTCTTCCTACCCCCTCAACCTAGCTTTGGAAAGGTCCAGAGCTACGGCGGGGAGAAGAGGAAGGAGGGGTCGGGGAGGGGCCTGACAGGGAGGAAGGACTGAGGTGGGACCCTGAGAAGGCGGGGCTAGGGCTGGAAGAGAGACTGGTTTACACTGGAACCGAACGTAAGGGGGGGCGGGTCTGAGAGAGTGATGATGCAGTGAAGAGAGGCGCGCGAGACAAGTGTGGAAGGCATTGGCGGCCTCGCAGAGACGAGCTTGAAAGGAGAGGGAGGTGGGCGGGGCTAAAGGGAGGCCTGCCCAGAGGAGGAGTCAAGGGTGGAGGGAGGCCCGGGCGAGGTTGGGGGAGGAGGGGCCCTTAACGGGGCGTGTTGGAGGCGGGGCTGAAGAGAAGCCCCAAACGGAGGAAAGGCTGAAGCGGGACAGAAGGAGGCGGGCCCGGAAGCTGAGCCGGGAGGAGGGGGCCCAAAGGTGGCCACTCTGGGGAGGAGCCGGAAGGAGGCGTGACCCAAAGGGCTATGTGGTTCGGGAGGGGGCTGGAGGTGGGCGGGGCCTGGAAATGGGGCCCAAACTAGTTGGCGGTGGGCGGGGCCCGAGGGATGCGGAAGAGAAGAAGTGGAACGGAGCGCCAGGGCATTTCACTTTGAAGGGAAGCTGCTGAGTAGAGAAGGCAAAGAACCACGCTGCCTTTTGGGAGTGGGCGGAGACGCCGCCGTGAGGGAGGGTCTGGGGAGGAGGTGCCACTTTCACCTAAAAAAAAAAAGGTTAAATTCAAGCAGCTTTACCTTTTTGGGGTGCGAGAAATGTTTTATAATTTGATCTGGATCTGGATGTTTGTCCTCACTACTGAATAGAGTTCTCCTGTCGAAAACTCTTACCTAAATCAGTGTTCCAGCCTCCACGGAACAGCTGGAGGGGTCTTACCAGAGCACACGAGGATGGTAAGCCCTTCAGTCCTCAGCTGTAGACTTCCCTGAACTGTAGGAAGACAAATTGTCCATGCGTCGTCCGATCTGTGATTCTGTGATTGTATTTTTCACATCACTTCCCCCAGAACCTGCCTAAGAGACCGGATTCCTGAGCACGAAGCAGAGTTTGAAATGAATCCTGCCTGGCTCAGCCAGACCAGCAGTTATAGCTACACTTGTGTTGTTTGATGACCTGTCACTGCTTCAAAAGGAAGAAAAATCAAATTAGAGAAATGGTGACAACTGAGACCAAGGCCAGGAATGTTCTTCCCCCACCTGTTCTAACGCCTCAGGTCTCTGCTTAAATATCACCTCCTCAGAAAGGCCTTCCCTGAACACCCAGCTTAAAGATGTTCTCTAGTTTGACCTCTTGTTCATTTCCTTCATGGCATTTCTTAGTCTTGCCATTTACTGATCTATTTATGTGTTTTTGCCCATGTTCCTCACTAGAAGGTAAGTTCCATGAGACCAGTAATCTTTGACTGTTGTGTACGGCACTGTGTCACCAGATTTAGTGTTCAATAAAAACTTGACTGGATGAATGAGTCAGTCAACCAATTAATGAATCTGGCACCGGGCTTCCCTGGTGGTGCAGTGGTTAAGAATCCGCCTGCCAATGCAGGGGACACGGGTTCGAGCCCTAGTCCGGGAAGATTCCACATGCTGCAGAGCAACTAAGCCCGTGTGCCACAACTACTGAGCCTGCGCTCTAGAGCCTGTGAGCCACAGCTACTAAGCCCACACGCCACAACTATTGAAGCCCGGCCGCCTAGAGCCCGTGCTCTGCAACAAGAAAGGCCACCGCAATGAGAAGCCCGTGCACTGCAACGAAGAGCAGCCCCCACTCGCTGCAACTAGAGAAAGCCCGCGGGCAGCAACGAAGACCCAACACAGCCAAAAATAAATAAGTTTTTTTAAAAAAATGAATCTGTCCCCTCCCAACCTCCTCTGCTCTGTTTCTGGCCATTCCTTGGCTCCTCACCTCCCTCTCTGTGTACCAGCCTTACCATGTTTGCTTGAATACACCACAATCTCTCAGCACCCTCTGATAAGGCACTTGGATTGCTCCTTCCCTTCTGCCTAGATGCCTCCTTTTCATCCTTCAACACTCAGCTCAAGAACCACCTCCTCTGAGAGGCCTTCTCTGACCTCCCATCAGCACCCCCACCCCACCAGGAAAGTTGAAGCACTCATCCCTTCCTGTTCATGGCCTCAGTTATAAAACTTCCCTGTGCAGGTGACATCGTCTTCTCTGCTGGCATCCTGCTGACACTGAGGATTATGTTCATGCCCTATAAGGTCCTGTGTGACCTGCCTCCTACTTTTCTTATCCCCTATTGTATTGCTCTCACCACCTCTCACTCTACTCCAGCCACACTGGCCTCCCTTCTGTTCTTCTGACATGCCAAGCATATGGCTAACCTTAGGGACTTTGCACTTGATCTTGTGTCTCCCTCAAGTGCTCTCCTCCCAGGTATTGGCATGGCTCACTCCTCCTTCAGGTCTCTGCTCAAATGTCACTTCCTCAGTCCTCTCTGAGGAAGTGACCCACATTTAAAATAGCAACGCTCTACTCCTCTGCACTTCCTCACACACTTTCTTGTTGAATTTTTCTTCATAGCACTTATCACCACCTGAAATATTACATGTTTATTATCTCTCTCCCATCCCTACCTTCCACTACAGTGTGATCACCACAAAGATAGGATTTTGTCTGTTTTACTCATTCTTCAGTACCCAAAACAGTGGGTCCTCATTTAATATTTGTTGAATGAATGGCTATGAATTCAACAAAGAAATGCTAGGAATACTCTGCATCGTCCAGAAGAATCCCTGAAGATTAGAGTATAAAGGGAGATGTTTCTGAGGAAATGTGCTGGCAACACTAGCTAACATGGAGCATTTACTAGTTGCCAGGCAATCTGCTAAGTGCTTTTCAAGCTGATTCCCACAACAGCCCTATGAGGTAGGTACTATTATAATCCCTATGTACAGAAACTCTGGCACAGAGATTAACTTTCCCAAGGTCACACAGTTAATAAGTGGTGGGGTCCAACTTTAGAACCTGCATGCTGAATCACTGTACTGTCCTACCTTCTAATTATTAAAGATCTACCACTATGGGTCCAATAAAGGCGAGGAATGAGGATGAGACATCCTTTTGCCTTCTGAGCAGTGTGGTATAGAGTCCGGTGCCAAGAGTTGCAGCAGAATTTTTCCTTAGCCACCATATTAGTCAGGGTTCTCCAAAGAAACAGAACCAATAATATATATATAGATATATAGAAGAGATATATTACAGGAATTGGTTAACAGTTGTGTGGGCTTGAGAAGTTCCATGATCTACCATCTGCAAGCTAGAGAATGAGGAAAGCTGATAGTATAATTCAGTCCAGGTCCAAAAGCCCAAGAACCAGGAGCACCAATGTCCAATGTCCTGAGCAAGAGAAAATGGATGTCTCAGCTCAAGCAAAGGAGCAAATTCACCCTTCGTCTTTTTGTTCTATTCAAGTTTCACCAGATTGGATGATGCCCACTCACATTGCCTTTCTTTACTTAGTCTACCAATTCAGATGCTAATCTCTTCCAGAAACATACCCAGAAATGTTTTACCAGCTATCTGGGCTAGGGCCCATCAAGTTAACACATAAAATTAACCATCACAGCCACCATGAGGGAAGTCAGCTAGAGAACAAAGCCATCACATAGAGGAGGGTAGGACTGAGAAAATATTGCAGAAAAAATGAGCCAGAGACCTGATAAAGCCATACCTGAAGCTTGACTCACCTCTGGACTTTTCTATGGACCAATACCTCTTTAGAGTTTGAGTATTTTGAGTTGGGATTTTGTGTGTGTGTGTAATTTACAATAAAAACAGACCTCCTAACAAAAACAGATGAGTAGGGTTCAACAGGTGGAGTTATTAATGCCTCACATTTTTATGAGGTATTTGTTTACAGAATGCTGGAGGGCATTCCAGACAGAGGGAATAGCAAATATGAAGGCAGGAGTGTAAGAGCTAAGTGTTTCTGCAGTGCAAGGTATGAGTTGAGTTGAGAAAGATGAGATATAAAGAGTAGGGTAGAACTAGTATCTGGAGGAACTGGTTTCTCCACTCAACTTCATACATGGTCGGAATCATTGAAAGGTTCTGAGCAGAAGTTGCTTTGAAGTGATAAAGTGTCAAGGTTGGAAGAATCTTTAAAAGCAATCTGGTTCAACTCTAGGATCTGTTTTTGTCTGCATTTCATGGATGAGGAAATGTGACAGGCCGATATCTCACAAATGGTAGGTGAAGGAGCAAGGATTTGAACCCAGGGCCATCTGAGCCCCAACACATGATATCAGTGACCTCCTCTGTCCACCATTGGAACTAATTCTGCCTTCTGAGCTCACCCTGAATGGGCAAATCCTTTTTCAGAGATTTGACAATGATATTTGTCGAGCTACCAAGATTAGGATTAAGAAGATGGATTCAGGGGAGAGAAGAGTAGAGGGACCCAACAGGTGTCTTCATTGGAGGCAAAGAAAAAAGGAGATGAGGAAAGCAGGCGAACGAAGAGGAGGGAGCAGACAACAGAGAGGTGATGGGGAGAATCAGCAGGACCTGAAGAAGGAGCAGATGGAGATGGAGGGATGTAAGATGGAAGAATTCATTAAGGAAGACACAGGCTTGTCATTAGAACAGGGATTGCAAAATCAGATACCAACAGAGCCAAGTAAGTACCATAAATGAGCAAAGTGGGTCAGGTATAAGATAATAGGGAGTCATGGGGTCTGCAGCAAGCTGGGAGTTCATGCTCCTTCTAAAGAAGGCACCTACTACTCATGCGAGAGTATGGGCTCCCAGTATGGGCAGTTGCCAGGTCTGAGAAGAAAAATAAGCTGTAAATTCAAATTCTTATACAAAAATCTTCTGGTTTTTAAATGCCGGAAACTAATTCAAATTTTAAAAGGAAAAAAAAACACTGTGCTGGCCAAAAGACACACATCTTAAGGCTGGGTTTGGCCCGTGGGCTGCCAGTTCATGCCTTCTAATCAGTTTGGATCCAAACTCCCTTTCACTGCTTAACAACACTATGTGCTCTCAAGCAAGTTACTTCGCCTTTCAAGTCCCAGGTTCTTTTTTTTTTTTTTTTTTTTTTTTTTTTGTGGTACGCAGGCCTCTCACTGTTGTGGCCTCTCCCGTTGTGGAGCATAGGCTCCGGACGCGCAGGCCCAGCGGCCATGGCTCACGGGCCCAGCCTCTCCACCGCATGTGGGATCCTCCCGGACCGGGGCACGAACCCGTGTCCCCTGCATCAGCAGGCAGACTCTCAACCACTGCGCCACCAGGGAAGCCCCCAGGTTCTTTTTTATTTACACTGATTTAATATTTTAATTTTATTTAAGTACAGTTGATTTACAATGTTGTGTTAATTTCTGCTTTATAGCAAAGTGATTCAGTTATACATATTTATTCTTTTTCATATTCTTTTCCATTATGGTCTATCACAGAATATTGAATATTGAATATATTTCCCTGTGCTATACAGTAGGACCTTGTTTATCCATCCTATATATAATAGTTTGCAACTGCTAGTCCCAAACTCCCAATCTTTCCCTCTCCCACTCCTCTCCCCCTTGGCAACCACAAGTCTGTTCTCTGTATCTGTTTCTGTTTCATAGATATGTTCATTTATGTCATATTTTAGATTCTACATATAAATGATATCATATGGTATTTGTCTTTTTCTTTATGACTTCACTTAGTATGATAATCTCTAGGTCCATCCATGTTGCTGCAAATGGCATTACTTCATTCTTTTTTATAGTTGAGTAACATTCCATTATATATGTGTGTGTGTGTGTGTGTGTGTGTGTGTGTGTGTGTGTATCCCACATCTTCTTTATCCATTCATCTGTCAATGGACATTTAGTTTGTTTCCATGCCTTGGCTATTGTGAATAGTGCTGCTATGAACACAGGGGTGCAAGTATCTTTTCAAACTATAGTATTGTCTGGATATATGCCCTGCGGTGAGATTGCTAGATCATATGGCAACTTTATTTTTAGTTTTTTGAGGAACCTCCATACTGTTTTCCATAGTGACTGCACCAATAAGTCCCAGGTTCTTATCTGACCCCACATCATAGGGTTGCTGTAGGATTTTTTAATTTATTTTTTAAATATTTTACTTGTTTATTTATTTATATGGCTGCACCAGGTCTTAGTTGTGGCACGTGGGATCTTCGTTGCGGCGTGCAGGGTCTTTAATTGCAGCATGCGGGATCTAGTTCCCCGACCAGTGATCAAACCCAGGCGCCCTGCATTGGGAGCACGGAGTCTTAACCACTGGACCACCAGGGAAGTCCTAAGGGCTTTTTATTTATTTGTTTGTTTGTTTATTAATTAACAGTAAAGTTATTTTTTTTTAATTTATTTTATTTATTTATTTTTGGCTGTGTTGGGTCTTTGTTGCTGCGTGTGGGCTTTCTCTAGTTGCGGCAGGAGGGGGCTACTCTTCATTGCAGTGTGTGGGCTTCTCATTGCGGTGGCTTCTCTTGTTGCAGAGCCCAGGCTCTAGGCACGTGGACTTCAGTAGTTGTAGCTTGTAGGCTCAGTAGTTGTGGTGCACGGACTTAGTTGCTCTGCAGCATGTGGGATCTTCCCAGACAAGGGCTCAAACCCGTGTCCCCTGTATTGGCAGGCAGATTCTTAACCACTGCACCACCAGAAAAGCCCCAGGACTTTAAAAAATAAGACAAATGTATATAGAGCACTTAGCATTCAGTGCCTGACATAGAGCAAAACACTCAGAATGGTTTTATCATCAGTGTGAAAGTTATTCTTTCTCCTATAACCCATAAACTCATGAACTATTAGAAAAGAAAATGTCCCCAAAGACATCTCATCCAGGGGTTTTAAACCTGTTAAGCTACAGAGACCTCTTTTAAGGCAGACCTTTCACAGAAAAGCAATGCATAATCGGATGGGGGAGGGGAGTGGCTTTGTTTGAAGTGTAGCAGATGAACCCAGAGTCCTGCCTAGTAGGCTTCCCCACCCCAGGCACAAACCACCCTCAAACAGTGGTCCCTCCACAGGGTGTTGCAGAACACGGCTTTGAGAATCACCATTCTATTCCAGGTGATAAGGAAACAGATAGGAAACTGAGGCTCAGAAAGGAAAGGAAACTGAGGCTCAGAAAGGTACAGAGATTTGCCTAAGGTTCAGTGACAGGGAGGGATTCCTGCTTCCCAAGCTAATGCACTTCCCAACTGGAATGACACACCCTCCTTCCTGTCCACCTGCTTGAGAATAAACCCTCTTTTGGCCCCTCCCTGACTGGGGTGAGGAGTAGCCCCACTAGCATTGCCCCAGAGCCCCAGGATATAGCCAGGGTTCTCAGTTGCAAATTGAAAAAAAAAAAAAAATCCTCAGGCTAACAGAAACAGAAAAGGAATTTATTAAAAGGGTATTGGGGAGCTCCCAGAACTGATGGGAAGCCTGGACAACCAGGCTCAGAGAATTGAAATGACAGGATCAGGGACTTGGATGTTGCTAGGACTCTTTTTCCTCAGTCCTTGTCTTTCATTCTCTGTGTGTGAGCTTTTCTCGTCAAAGCTGGACACTTGGCTGCAGCAGCTCTCAGCACTGAACAACTCTCAGCTGCTCCACTAGTGAGATGGAGGCTTTCTGCTTCTAGCCTTGACAGAACTTTAAGCCTTCCTTAAGGGAAGGACTTAGATTGGTCCAACATGAGTAGGTGCTCATCCCTAGACCAGTTATACATGGGTGCGGGGCCAGGTACTGTGACTGGCCCACCTTGAGCCAGGTGCCTACTCTTTAACCAATCATTGTGAATAGAGAGATTGGGTGAATAAGTAGATGGCAGTGCCTGTTGGAACCATATGGTCAGAGAAGGGGAAGGAAAATTTCTCTCCTCCAAGAAGGCTATCTTATCTCCCTTGCCACACACATTTGCAATTAGCTAAGTATAAATGAAATGCTTCACTCTCCAAGATTTGTTGCCCTTGGTTTATAACTATTAAAGCATGCATCCAGCTCAACTAGAGCATGGAAGCCTGTCGTGTCCACTTTAGTAGCCTTCCAGCACAGTCAAACAAGAAGCCCCCATGAGTGCTCTCAGGTTAGACTGGACTGAGCTAAACTTTGGAGACATTTAGTCCAACTTGCCCATTTTACAGATAGAGAAGTAGGCCTAGAGAGGGGAACTCACTCGTCACATATGCTGAAAGCAGGAAAGGAACTCACACATCACATATGCTGAAAGCAGGAGAGTTGCAGAACTAGGGCTAGAGCCTTCTCAACTTCTACTCCAAGGCAGGTTAAATTCTGTGTTTAACATTTGGATGCACCTGTTGGCAAGTCTTAGGAGCCTGGAGCTCCCAAGTGTTCAGTCATTGGTGACATCAGAGCCAGAAATCAAATGATCAGGCCTTAGTTCCAACCCCAAACCTGTCTCTTACTGGACAAGCTACTGAAGCTAAGCCCCAAATTGCACCTCTGTAAAGTGGGCATAAGTTATGTTTACCTTGACATTTGCTGGGAAGACTAGAAATAATGTATATAGTTTCCCCTGACACATAGAAGTTCCTCAAGAAATGGTAATGTCTTCTAATGATTGTTATTGATGATAAAGAAGATGAAAAACAAGAGCCCTGACTTCTCAAAGGGAAGAGAATCATTCCTGAGGTTGGTCTCTTAGAAAACATGAATCCATATCTTCTCTATCCCAAACAAATTCCCTTTGGCAGGGAACAAAAGAAATCCCTTTGTTAGGAAGGAAGGAAGGAAGAGAAGGAAGAAGAGTTGTCAGACTGTGATTGTCTCTGCCTCTCTATGAACTTTGCCCTGCTTCCCCTACCCCAAACTGCTCCATCCCACTGCCATGCTGAATTCAGGTCACACCCACACTAGTGTGAGACCACCAGCTTTGTGGCACAATTAGGGGATCCCCATGATAGTAGATAGCAGGCTTGGAACACCTGCTCCTGGCAGTTCTAGGTTATGGGGGAAGCTCTCATAGGTCAATGCAAGGTTGTGTGTGTCACATTTCTCACCGGCTCAGCCCTCAGAGCCTTGTCTCTCCTCTCTACCTTACTACTAGGTCTCCAAATTAGTTTTTCTGATCAAACAATAGACAGGCTGGCATCTTTAAAGTATGGCCTTCATTAAGTAGGGAGCAAATCATTCCACACCTTCCCTCCCAATGCCTCACTCACCAGGGCCTTCCAGTCTCCTAACGAGAGGGGACACCTCCCCCCACTTCCCAGTGAACTTCACTCCACCCCCAACCCCACTCATTGCATCCATAAGAAGCAACACCAAGATCAGATGCTGCAGCATTAATTGAAATTGACATTAAGGGCTCACTTGCTCAAGCAGAAGCACATTAGAAGAAATATAAACAAGGAAAGCTTTGCGTCTGTGGCATCTGTTCTAATGAGAAAAACCATCTCTAGAGCATCTTATTCAAAAAGGATTGAGTGCCCAGGAAATAACAGATACACAAGGCCTTCCACCCCCTCCCCACCCCCAATATTCAGAAGAATCACATACAATTCTTGAGA
This sequence comes from Kogia breviceps, assembly GCF_026419965.1. Lineage (NCBI taxonomy): Eukaryota > Metazoa > Chordata > Mammalia > Artiodactyla > Physeteridae > Kogia > Kogia breviceps. The sequence goes on from NC_081323.1 coordinate 24,695,717, forward strand.
TTTTTCAATCTATCTTGCTTCTGGCCTCCCAGATGCATTTCTGCAACTGTCCACCACATTCCCCTTTATGTTCTCCATCTGCTTCTCCAAATCCACTTCTCCATATTTTAACAGTTATCATTCAGATGTTCTTTTTGCTGTTGTACCTCAAGAGTTCTTGACCATGTGGCCCAAAAACTTAGCTTTGGATCCAATCAGGAGACCCTAAAAGAGTCCTAGCTGGAATAGAGAGGAAGATGCACAGTTATGCAGGTTTCTGCATAAAGAACATAAAACTGTTCTTCAAATTATGCTCTAAGTGATACATCATGTTTTTAAAGGGTGTTAATGGGTGGTTATCGGTTACAGATACTGTTTTTGCCTGGACAGTATCATGTCCCCCTCTTATTGACATCAGTTCCTGACTTTCCTATGAACCTCCACTCCCATTCTTGGTCCAGCCCATAAAGAGTGTGGATGCCAAAGTTAGACTGCCCGAGTTTGAATCCTAGCTCTGCCTTTTACTAGCTGTGTGAACCAGCGCAAGTTCCTTAACCTCTCTGTGCCCCATGTAAGTAATACGCGGAATTGTCAAAGTTAGTAGAAGGAAAGAAATCATAAAAATCAGAGCAGAAATAAATGAAATAGAAACAAAGAAAACAGTAGCAAGAGCAATAAAACTAAAAGCTGGTTCTTTGAGAAGATAAACAAAATTGATAAACCTTTAGCCAGACTCATCAAGAAAAAGAGGGAGAGGACTCAAATCAATAAAATTAGAAATGAAAAAGGAGAAGTTGGGCTTCCCTGGTGGCGCAGTGGTTGAGAGTCCGCCTGCCGATGCAGGGGACATGGGTTCGTGCCCCAGTCTGGGAAGATCCCACATGCCGTGGAGCGGCTGGGCCCGTGAGCCATGGCCACTGAGCCTGCGTGTCCGGAGCCTGTGCTCCACAAAGGGAGAGGCCACAACAGTGAGAGGCCCGTGTACAAAAAATAAAATTTAAAAAAAAAAAAGAGAAGTTAACAATGGACACCACAGAAATACAAAGCATCCTAAGAGACTACTACAAGCAACTCTATGCTAATAAAATGGACAACCTGGAAGAAATGGACAAATTCTAAAAAGGTATAACCTTCCAAGACTGAACCAGGAAGAAATAGAAAATATGAACAGACCAATCACAAGTAATGAAATTGAAACTGTGATTTAAAATCTTCCAACAAACAAAAGCCCAGGACCATATGGCATCACAGGTGAATTCTATCAAACATTTAGAGAAGAGCTAACACCCATCCTTCTCAAACTCTTCCAAAACATTTCAGAAGAAGAAACACTCCCAAACTCATTCTATGAGGCCACCATCACCCTGATACCAAAACCAGACAAAGATACTACAAAAAAAGAAAATTACAAACCAATGTCACTGATGAATATAGATGCAAAAATCCTCAACAAAATACTAGCAAACAGAATCCAACAACACATTAAAAGGATCATACACCATGATCAAGTGGGATTTATCCCAGGGATTCAAGGATTCTTCAGTATATGCAAGTCAATCAATGTGATACACCATATTAATAAACCGAAGAATAAAAACCATACGATCATCTCAATAGATGCTGAAAAAGCTTTTAACAAAATTCAACACCCATTTATGATAAAAACTCTCCAGAAAGTGGGCATAGAGGGAACCTACCTCAATATAATAAAGGCCATATACAGCAAACCCACAGCAAACATCATTCTCAATGGTGAAACACTGAAAGCATTTCCTCTAAGGTCAGGAACAAGACAAGGATGTCCACCTTGCCACTATTAGTCAGCATAGTTTTGGAAGTCCTAGCCACAGTAATCAGAGAAGAAAAAGAAATAAAAGGAATACAAATTGGAAAAGAAGAAGTAAAACTGTCATTGTTTGCAGATGACATGATACTATACATAGAGAATCCTAAAGATGCCACCAGAAAACTACTAGAGCTAATCAATGAATTTAGTAAAGTTGCAGGATACAAAATTAATGCATAGAAATCTCTTGCATTCCTATACACTAACAACAAAAGAGCAGAAAGAGAAATTAAGGAAACCATCCCATTCACCATTGCAACTAAAAGAATAAAACACCTAGGAATAAACCTTCCTAAGGAGGTAAAAGACCTGTACTTGGAAAACTATAAGACACTGATGAAAGAAGTCAAAGATGACACAAACAGACGGAGAGATATACCATGTTCTTGGATTGGAAGAATCAAAATTGTGAAAATGACTATACTACCCAAAGCAATCTACAGATTCAATTCAATCCCTATCAAATTACCAGTGGCATTTTTTACAGAACTAGAATAAAAAATCTTAAAATTTGTATGGAGACACAAAAGACCCCGAATAGCCAAAGCAGTCTTGAGGGAAAAAAACAGAGCTGGAGGAATCAGACTCCCTGACTTCAGACTATACTACAAAGCTACAGTAATCAAGACGATAATGGTACTGGAACAAAAACAGAAATATAGATCAAAGGAACAGGATCAATAAGTGGTGCTGGGAAAACTGGACAGCTTCATGTAAAAGAATGAAATTAGAACACTCCCTAACACCATACACAAAAATAAAATCAAAATAGATTAGAGACATAATGTAAGACCATACACTATAAAACTCTTAGAGGAAAACATAGGAAGAACACTCTTTGACATAAATCACAGCAAGATCTTTTTTGATCCACCTCCTAGAGCAATGAAAATAAAAACAAAAATAAACAAATGGGACCTAATGAAACTTAAAAGCTTTTGCACAGCAAAGGATACCATAAACAAGACCAAAAGACAACCCTCAGAATGGGAAAAAATATTTGCAAATCAATAAACAGACAAAGGATTAATCCCCAAAATATATAAACAGCTCATGCAGCTCAATATTAAAAAAAAAACAAACAGGGCTTCCCTGGTGGTGCAATGGTTGAGAGTCTGCCTGCCAATGCAGGGGATGCGGGTTTGTGCCCCGGTCCGGGAAGATCCCACATGCCGCAGAGTGGCTGGGCCCGTGAGCCATGGCCGCTGAGCCTGCGCGTCCGGAGCCCGTGCTCTGCAACGGGAGAGGCCACAACAGTGAGAGGCCCGCATACCGCAAAAAAAAAAAAAATCAAAAAATGGGCAGAAGACCTAAATAGACATTTCTCCAAAGAAGACATACAGATGGCCAAGAAGCACATGAAAAACTGTTCAACATCACTAATTATTAGAGAAATGCAAATCAAAACTACAATGAGGTATCACCTCGCACCAGATAGAATGGGCATCATCAGAAAATCTACAAACAACAAATGCTGGAGAGAGTGTGGAGAAAAGGGAACCTTCTTGCACTGTTGGTGAGAATGTAAATTGATACAGCCACTATGGAGAACACTATGGAGGTTCCTTAGACAACTACAAATAGAACTACCATATGACCCAGCAATCCCACTACTGGGCATATACCCAGAGAAAACCATAATTCAAAAGGACACATGCACCCCAATGTTCATTGCAGCACTATTTACAATAGCCAGGTCATGGAAGCAACCTAAATGCCCATCAACAGGTGAATGGATAAAGAAGATGTGGTACATATATACAGTGGAATATTACTGAGCCAAAAAAGGAACGAAATTGGGTCATCTCTAGAGACATGGATGGATCTAGAGACTGTCTAGAGTGAAGTAAGTCAGAAAGAGAAAAACAAATATCACATATTGACGCATGTATGTGGAACCTAGAAAAATGGTACAGATGAACTGGTTTGCAGGGCAGAAATAGAGACACAGATGTAGAGAACAAACGTATGGACACCAAGAGGGGAAAGCAGTGTGGGGCAGGGGTGGTGCTGTGATGCATTGGGAGATTGGGATTGACATATATACACTAATATGTATAAAAAAGATAACTAATGAGAACCTGCTGTATAAAAAAATAAATAAAATAAAACTCAAAAAAAAGGAATATGGGGAATTGTGGGGAGGATTATATGAGTTAATTCACATAAGGTGTGGCTAGTGCATAGCAAACACTCACTAAATCTCATCTGTTATCACTATTCCTATTTAGTTCAGAATGGGCTGACCCCATTGCCCCTAACTCTGGTGATAGCACTTGACTCAGTCCTGGCCAATCAGGACATTCCCCCCACCTCACTATGGTAAGCAGCCATATGAATCATTTGGACTGGGGGACTTCCCTGGTGGCACAGTTGTTAAGACTCTGCACTCCCAATGCAGAGGGCCCAGGTTCAATCCCTGGTCAGGGAACTAGATCCCACATGCATGCCTCAACTAAGAGTTCACATGCCACAACTAAGGAGCCCATGTGCTACAACTAAGGAGCCCGCCCGCTGCAACTAAGACCCAGTGCAACCAAATAAATAAAAATAAAAGAGCTAGGAAATGCATGGAATAATTATTTCTTTGAAGAAAAAATCATTTGGTACCATGGGTTGAAACCTAATCTGGTTTCTGAAAACCTGGTCTTGCCAGTCCAAAGCTGTAAAGCAAAAGGTAGCATCGGGTTCTGGGCTGGTTCATCAGGAGAGATAATTCTGAGAAGGGAGACTCAGGGACTATCAAATGTCATCCTGCGGGCGAGGTGCACTCTCTCTACTCTAGCCATTGGTCAGACACCATGAAAATACTTGTGTTATACCATTATTTTGGTGGACCCCAACGAACCACGCTTCCCATTAGCCATGCTCTTTTTTTTTTTTTTTTTTGGCCGCGTTGGGTCTTCGTTGCCGTGCACGGGCTTCCTCTAGTTGCCGCAAGTGGGGGCGACTGTTCGTTGTGGTGCGTGGGCTTCTCATTGCAGTGGCTTCTCTTTGTTGCTGAGCCCAGGTTCTATGCACGTGCACTTCAGTAATTGTGGCTCAGGGGCTCTAGAGCACAGACTCAGTAGTTGTGGTGCATGGGCTTAGCTGCTCAGCGGCATGTGGGATCTTCCCAGACCAGGGCTCAAACCCGTGTCCCATGCATTGACAGGCAGATTCTTTCTTTTTTTTTAACATCTTTATTTGAGTATAAGTGTTTTACAATAGTGTGTTAGTTTCTCCTTTACAACAAAGTGAATCAGTTATACATATACATATGTTCCCATAACTCTTCCCTCTTTTGTCACCCTCCCTCCCACCCTCCCTATCCCACCCCTCTAGGTGGTCACAAAGCACAGGGCAGGCAGATTCTTAACTACTGCGCCACCAGGCAAGTCCCTAGCCATGCTCTTATGTAATCTCCTCTTGGACTTGGCCATGTGACACACTTTGGCCAATAGGACATCAGCAAGCATGACGCAAGCAGAGACAGTAAATGCTTGCATGCTGGCTTGTCCTCTTGGAATGCTCGTTCTTGGGAGCCCTGAACAACCATCTACGAAGTGTGGCTGGAGAGACCACATGGAGAGAATCAGAATCCCAGCCATCAACCTACCTGCCAGCTGAATGCAACCACAAAAGTGATCACCAGCAATATCAGTAGAAAAACCACTCACCTAAGCCCAGCCCAGATTGTACATTCACAAGCAAATTAAATGGTTGTTTTAAACCATTAAGTTTGGGGGTGCTTTTTAACTTAGCAATAGACAATCAAAACAGCAATCATGGGAATTCCTTGGCAGTCCAGTGGTTAGGACTCCCCGCTTTCATTGCTGAGGGCAAGGCCTCGATCCCTGGTTTGAGAACTAGGATCCCGCAAGCCGTGGGGCATAGCCAACAAAACAAAACAAAACAGCAATCATGTTTAATAAACTTTCCTAGCTCCACAGAGTTCTCAAAGCCTTCCCACATCTAAGAGAGTGTGATTCTTGTTCCCCTGTTGTGAAAGCTGAAGCCCAAGGAGGAAAGCGACAGCCCCAGCCAAGCAGAGGCAGAGATGCCATGCTCATCCTCTTCGTAATCAGTTCTTTCTACAGCATTTCTCACTGTGCATGAAAAAAACTTATAAACTGCAGCAGACGGAAGTGTTGTGTGAAGGAGCATTGACCTGGGAGTCACAGTGGCCCAGTTTGAAGTTGGCCGTTGCTTTGCTGTATGAGCTTAGACAACTCAAACTGCTTCTGCTTTCCCCTCTGAGCCTCAGTCTTTCCAATGGTTCAGTGAGGGAGAAACAAACTCAGAAGTTCACAGAACCTGGGAGATAACAGACAAGGGAAGCAGGCGGGGTGGGGGTGGCGTCTGTGGGGGAGCTGTGTTAGTGGGTGAGCGCATGCCCATCTAAGGGAGGTCATGGCTACCCAGATCCAGCTGGGCCCAGCATGGCCAGATAGCCTGGTTATGTTTTCCTTAGAGAGACAGGAAATATAGGTTATGAAGCAAAATTTTCCAACGTTAAAATATTAGGAATTCAATTGAATTTTTTAAAATGTTGTGGAGGACCAAAAATTACATCCATTTAGCCTTCAGGCTGCTGTTTTGAAACCTTTTGACCACATAATTTCAAAATGTCCTTCCAGAGTTTACACTGGCATCAAAGAAGTATTCCTACCTATCCTCCTCTGTCCTACACACACAGAGCAGCTCCTTCTGTCCCACTCAGGTCATAGAGCCTGAGTAACAGGGAAACCTTGGGCGTGGCCACCATCTTTCTCTCCATGGACTCTCACCCTTCTGACCATAGGGAAAGGGGTTCAGAGGTCCAGCCTCAAATGCCTAAAGTTGACAGGGCCTCATGGAGGGCCAAAAGTGGAAGGGAAGTAACACCTATTAAGCCCCTACTTTGTGTCAGGCATTGTGGTAGACTCTTTATAGCATCACCTAGTGGTGAAGAGCCCAGGCCCTCCAGTCATACACACCTGGGTTTGAATCCTGGCTCTGACACTTGTAAACTATGTATCCTTGGGCTTGTCCCTCTCCTGGCCTCAGTTTACTCATCTGTAAAACAGAAATCATAGTGTTTCCGGTTTCTCAAGGCTTTGGTGGGGATTAAATAAGAAAATGTATATTTGGCAGATATTGTGAATTGGCTACCGCCAAATTCTTTACAACCTCCCTTGCCATGAAGGCTGGCTTGGTGTTCTAGGCTTCCTAGCATGTAGGGTTGCATGAAAAACCCAGATGACAGAGTTTTGGCCAACGATATGCAAGTGGAAGTTGCTTGGTGTTACTTACCAGAAAAGTTTTTTAAAATATTTATTTATTTGGCTGCATCGGGTCTTAGCTGCAGCATGCAGGATCTAGTTCCCTGACCAGGGATCAAACCCGGGGCCCCTGCATTGAGAGCGTGGAGTCTTAGCCACTGGACTGCCAGGGAAGTCCCACAAAAGTTTTTTTAAAAAGACAGTCTCAATCGACATTCTTCAGCATTTTGCTCTTCCCCTCATGTTCTGCCTGGAACAGAGACATGATGGACAGAGGAACAGCAGCCATCTTGAAATCTTGGGAAAAGAGGTTGACTTGATAAGAATGTTAAAGCAGAAAGATGGAAAGAGCCTGGATTCCTCCAGACTTCTTATGTTAGATAAATAAAGCTCTATAAAATGTATGTGCCACAGTTACTTTTCATCTGTGCTACTTGCTGTCAAGCACATTTCTGACTCACACAGTATAATACCTGGTTCACTGCAATACTTAATAAATATTAGCTATTGTTATTTTGCCTATGTTACTTTTCATAATCATAACCATGGGTGGTTATGCTGCGGGTGTTATCACCCTCAGTTTAGAAGTGGAGAAATTCAAACTTCTTCCCAGAATGGGTTGTAAAATTTCAGCGAGATGTGTAGCTATAATAACAGCAAACATTTATCATTGCTCGCTATGTTGCTGGCACAGTTCTAAGTACTTCACATGTATAAGCTCAGTTACTTCCTACAGCAAACCTGGAGGAAAACACTTTTATTCCCACATGAAAGATGAGGAAACAGAGTCAGAGAGGTTAAGAGATTTGCGAGGTCATATAGCTAGCCAGCACTAGATTCAGGATTCGAACTCTGCAGTCTTAGGACAGTGTCTGTCATCTGTGTGTGTGTGTGTGTGTGTGTGTGTGTGTGTGTGTGTTTAATTAGAAAAAAAGAGTGCAACTGATAGATGTTAAGTGACTTGTCTAAAGCCATACAGCCAGAAAGAGGTGGCTGAACCCAGGATTTGGACCCAAGTCTGGCTGAGTCCAGACCCACATCATTAAGGGAATCCCTGTGGGTGAAGAAGTATGTGGCCTGCCATGTTGGGTTTTTTTTGGGTTTTTTTGTTTTTCTTACTGGAATTTTTATTTCTTTGAATTTTTGAATTTTATATTATTTATTTTTTATACAGCCGGTTCTTAGTTATCTATTTTATACATATTAGTGTATACACGTCAATCCCGATCTCCCAATTCATCACACCACCACCCCTCCCCACTACTTTCCCCCCTTGGTGTCCATACGTTTGTTCTCTAGTGGCCTGCCATGTTGAAGAGTCACATATGTTTTCACTATGAGGCAAGGCTTTACAGAAGGAAAAGCCTAGAGCCATCCTCAAGGCTGCTGCCCTATCCAGATGAAGAATCTGAGGCTCAGAGACGGAACACAACTCACCCAAGTTCGTCCAGCTAAGTGGGCAGTGATGGGCCAGGAATCCAGCTCTACTCCATGACTGTGGGGACTAAGGGGTCTGAGGAATCTGTTCATCCCTGATCGCAATGAGCCTTGGAGACAGAAATGTAGCGGCAGCAAGGGACAACCCAGACATTACTTGTATTAATTAAGAGGGCATTAAATTGAAGGGACACACACAGGCCATCATTTACCAGCCTGGGCTCTGACAGCCTCACCATTCTCTATGAGTCCAGCTGGGCTTGTGTGGGGTGCAGAGAGCTGCCCCTCACACTCTGGCTCTCTACTAAAGTGCTTAATTGTCTGAAAAAATATCAGCACTCCTGCCCAGCTCTGGGTGAAGTTGCAATAAACTAATTGAAATTAAGTGGCTTGGATCTCAGAAGGGAAGGGGCCACTGGTAGGGAAATATAGAGCACACATTCATTCAACAAATATTTGTTCAGCATCTTATGTGCCAGGCACAGTGCTATGAGCTATGAATATGGCAACAATCAAAGCAGGTAAAGGCCCCGTCCTCATGGAGATCATATCTGTGGGAGGATTGAAATCTACCCTCTACAACTCATAGGTGCAAAAAAAGTATAGGTTCTTTACTTTTTATAAGTGACAGGTTTTTTTTTTTCTTGTGCCTCCCCTATCTATTATTGAGAGAGAAAAATATAAACCTGATTATTAACAGTAACTTAGTCTCTTCCAGTTTAAAACCATCTCACATAAGTTAGTGCTTAATATCCTTTGAGTAAAGTGTTCATCTTTCTGTGCCTTCACCCCTTCCTCTACTCAAGATGGTGTCTGGGTGTTGGCCAATCCACATATGGATCCTTGTGCTGTCCTTAGACTGTTACCTAAGATGCCAGGGGACAGCACATGGACCTATATGTGGACCACCCTCCCCTCCCCACTGATTCAGTGGTAGGGTGGAAAACCCCAGGATATCTTGGTTTAGAGGAAGGAAAACCCATCTGTAGCCAACTGCCAGAGCCCCGCCCATATCTCCTCAGCAACCCACCCATGCTCCAAGGATGATTACTGCAGCTATGACCCAAAAGACCTGGCCACAGGAGCATGCTTGGCCTGTGTACTGGACAAGGCAGAAGTACTAGTGATGTAATGCCCACAAAAATACCCTTAAACCAATGACCAATGGGGAGTTGATGGCTACACCATCGTCCTCACCCATTGTATGGAATAACTCTGAGGGGTGTTCTTAATTGCCTCCCAGAGTTCCCCAGTGGGATTAGGCTTCAGTTGCCCACAGTGGTAAATTATTTGATCACACATGATTTATTTACAGGCTTTCCTTCTCTGCCTCCCTCCCCACTCCACTATCGGTATTTCCTGGGATCATCCCCCAAATAAACTAGTTGGTTTCAAATTCTGGACCCAAGGTCTGCATCTGAGGGAACCCTAAGACATCATCCATTTAATATTTTTTAAATGTCGTATCCATTATATATTTTATTGGGGGATGATAGATAATAAACAAATATAGTAGAAGCTCTTTTTTTTTTTTTTTTTGCGGTATGCGGGCCTCTCACTGTTGTGGCCTCTCCCGTTGCGGAGCACAGGCTCCGGACGCGCAGGCTCAGCGGCCATGGCTCACGGGCTCAGTTGCTCCGCGGCATGTGGGATCTTCCCGGACCAGGGCACGAACCCGTGTCTCCTGCATCGGCAGGCGGATTCTCAACCACTGCGCCACCAGGGAAGCCCCAGTAGAAGCTCTTTTATCTCATGTTATCGAAACAGATATTTGATCAGTGCAGCAAAAATATTAGTTCAAATGTGGATTAATCATAACATGATGCATACATACCTTAAACATTTTATTCTAATTTAAAATAAGTAAATGTATAGTTAAGTGCCAATCTATTGACAAAGGGCGAATCTTCAGAATATTCTGCATTGCTCACTAAGGCTTCTGGGTAAGTGGAGATATGCTTGGGGAGAGCTTGAAGAAGAGGCAAGGGGATGACAGAAGGGAACTTGAGAGCCAGCTCTAGAACTCAAGGCTTGTGAGTCCCAAGTCTTGTAAGACCAAGGCTTGTCAAGGTTGGAATGTCCCACACTTTAAATGGAGTGAAAATTGCAGTGAAGCTGCTGGTCGCCAGCCCTTCCAGGGGCCCAGGGACAGTGGGCGATCATGTTTCCCAGCAACACTGCTCCAAAGACGTGGGCAACTGCTGTCCAGTTTCACATCCCAGGCCAGCTACCCTGGAGGAATTTAACCTGACCTACCCACTGACCCACAGAGACAAAACCCAGAGGGCCCTCAAAGACAGTGTGAGAGGGAGGTGCCTCCTGGGATAGTGTGTTGCTTTATGGCAAGGTCACAGGGCATCAGTGTGGGAGGTTTTCCCAGATTGCCCCACCCCCAGCCATTATACAGTTGGGCCTTCTATGGAGCAGATTGGAGAAAGGGCTTAGAACCAACTTTATAATTCTCATAAGGAGCACTGCACTTCATACAGATTAAAGTGGTTTCATGGTTCCTAATGATTTTCCCAATGACCATGCTAGTGTTCCCCACTTTTATTCTGGAAATGGAGTCATGAGCCAGACCAGTTAGAGACATCTGGAATTTTTCACACCAGAGCTGAGGAAATGTTCTCTATCCTCCAGGAGTTGCTAAAGCTGGAAGGCTAGGATTCTGGAGTTGCCAGAGGCCACATTCCCCTTCATGTAGAGAACGACCATCTGTGAGAGGCAGGAATGACTCCAACAAGCAAGAGAGAAGAGAGAGAGAAAAGCTTGACAGCATTTTAGACTGGATGTCTAGATCCAGTCATTGCTGGGATCAGCTCCACTCTGTACAATCCATGGTTTGGTTATGTGAGCCAATAAATCCCCTTTTCATGCTCAAAGTAGTTAAAGTTGGATTTCTATCACTTCGAGCAAAGAATCTTTGACTAATACAGATATCCTCAGCAATGGAAAAGATGAGGAGCTTTCAAAGGGCCTCCCGGGCAACAGATGTTCACAGGCAGGGGCTGGAGAGAGAGGAAGAGGAACACAGAGATGACTGCATATAGGAAATACCTTCCGGGGACTCCTAGGAATACACATACCCCTGCTTAATTCTTCTTTTCTCTCTCTCACACACACACACACACACACACACACACACACACACACACACACACACACCAGGGATAAAGGGGGAAAAGACCTTGAGGAAAATATATTGTTATAACACAACACTCTGAGTCAGATACTTATTATTTAACCTCCTTGTAAAGCCCAGACCCTCGGTGTATTCTCTTTCACTATATAAGGCAGCAAAGAAAATATACACTTTAGCTATTATTCTGACTCTTATTCTCTCTCTCTTTCCTGAATCATTTCTAAATCAATTTATTACCTTTTATAACCTTATATAACCATAAAAACTAGCACAGATCCCTTCTTTATGAGGAATTGCACAATTCGTATCTCCTCTCAAACAGAAGGCCTCATGTGCATGTAAAAGCTCTAACATAAAGCACTGGGGTTATTTGTCAATCCAAGAGCTGGCCCCAGCCTGGTGGGCCAGAGGGAGCTTAGAGAAATAAACTTGGAATCAATGTTTTATTTCCTTTTTATTATTGGGAAGAAATGTTAGTTAATTGAGAAAAATGAGTGTAAGTTTTTCTAAAGCCCTGTTCTGGGGGGTGGGGGAGGAGTTCATTGTATGAATAGTCATCATTTGAGGGTTAATTGTTCTTTAATACTTTCGGATTGAAGGGAAATTATGGAGGAGGGTTTGAGGGCTTGAGGTCCTATATGAGTAAAAAGTGCTGAAAAGAGACACCACTGGCTTTTGATAGATGATAGATTAGACTATTGTCAGGAGTATCTCCCTCCCTCCCCTCTACCTCTGTGGATGGAGTATACTTCCTCACCCCTTGTCTCTGGGCTTGGCCATGCGATTTTCTTTGGCCAATGGGCTTGAAATATGCTTGTGCAGTTGGGCACCCTCTCTTGCCATTCAGCCATCATCAGGAGAGAAATAAGTTCTGGTTAGCCCTCTGGTTCTAGGAGGAGAATGAGAGATACATGCAGTAGAACCACCCAGCTACCAGGAAACTCATAACCTGAAGCTAAATGCTGTTGTATCCCGCCTAGGGTTTAAGGTTGATTGTTATGTGGCATTACTAGAGCAATAGCTAATTGATAGAACACATTAATGTGATTTCCCTTGAACAGGCAAACTAGTGAAGACTGGCAACATTTGGGTTGTTTTACTAATAAAAGTTAAACTCCTGATGTGAGCAAATCTTTTACCTTTTATTATTACTGGTTTAAGTGGAATCAGGAGTTGGAGAGAGAATGGTGGAGTTTTAGCTCTGGGACCTCACAGCACAATTAAGCCTATCTGATCCAGGGCATGGAGTTTGTGGTCAACATATCCATGGATGTGGTTTGTTGGGAGAGGCAATCCACCTCTCCCAACAAACCGTGGGCCCTAAGCTTCCATGCACATTCTTGCTGGATGTGCCAAGAACACAAGGTCCTGACTGCCTTCTACTCAGGCCATTTCTCAGGACTATGTTTGTAGCAAGCAACCTTAATGGATGAAGTAATGTCTTCCTCAGACAAAGAGCTGACTAGTTACTGCTCAGTGTAGAAGTGGTAGATTCTCCAAACTCAGTATTCTTCTCCTATAACACAACTCATTATGTGTGCAGGCCCACCTGGATCACCTCCTGGGGACTTGAGAGACATGGGAAATCAGAGTATGCCTGATAATCTGGCTACTCTTTCTCTGTAAGTAATACAGACAGTCCCTGGCTCTGCCCAGAACTCCGTCTTCTGCTAGCACCCAAGAAGCAGTCTAGCTTCTCAGCTTGTAAGCAGGGTAGACTCTCAGACCCTTCACAGCTCCTGACATGAGTCATCTCTCATGAATGTTAGTTGTCCCAATGCACTACACAGGAATGAAGTCTGTGATCTCCTTTATATTTAGACAAAAAATAGATTAACATAAAAATATAAGTAAACAAGGCTAAAAGTATGTACAAGTTAGGCTGGGATTATTCAAAGGCTGGGCTCAGTAAGGACTTGACCACAGCACCTACACATGGCTCCTCTATGTTTCTTGGGCTTCCTTATAGCATGGCAGATTCAGGGTAGTCAAACTTCTTACACAGTGGCTCAGGGCTCCAAGAACAACCCTTAGGAGAGGTCATTAGGATGGGTCCTAATCCAATATGATTGTTGTCCTTATAAGAAGAGGAGATTAGGACACATGCTTACACAGAGGAGAGACCACGTGAAGACACAGGGAGAAGACGGCCACCTATAAGCCAAGGAGAGAGTCCTCAGAAGAAATTACTCCTGCCAATACCTTGATTTTATACTTCTAGCTTCCAGAATTATAAGAAAATAAATTTCTGTTGTTTAAACCACCTAGTTTGTGGTACTTTGTTGTGGCAGCCCTAGCAAACTAATACAGGGGTCTAGAGCTAAGCAAAGAGTTCTTAGATGTGACACTAACAGCATGATCCATAAAAGGTAAAATTAATAAACTGGACTTACTAAAAACGTTTGCTCTGCTCCTTTTAACAATAGAGGATGAAGGGACAAGCTACAGACTGGGAGAAACTTGTTACAATCCACATATCTGACAAGGGATTATCTAGAATATATAAATAATCTCAATACACAACAGTAAAAAAAAAAAAGCCCAATTAGAAAATGGGCAAAAGTCATGAATAGACTTTTCACCAAAGAAGATAAACAGAAGGCAAATAAGCACACGAAAGATGTTCAACATCATTAGCCATAAGGAACTGTAAGTCAAAACCATAATAAGATAATACTACATGCCTATCAGAATAGCTAAAATGAAAAATAGTGACAATGGCAAATGCTGGTGAGGATGCAGAGAAACCGGATCATTCCTAAATTGTTGGTGGAAATGTAAAATGGTACAGCTACCCTGAAAATCATTTTGGTAGTTGCTTATAAAACTAAACATGCAGGGACCTCCCCTGGCAGTCCAGTGGTTAAGACTTTGCCTTCCATTGAGGGTGGTGTGGGGGTTTTTTTGTTTTTGTGTGTGTGTGTGTGGTACGCAGGCCTCTCACTGTTGTGGCCTCTCCCGTTGCGGAGCATAGGCTCCGGACGCGCAGGCTCAGAGGCCATGGCTCACGGGCCCAACCGCTCCGCGGCACGTGGGATCCTCCCGGACCAGGGCACGAACCCATGTCCCCTGCATCGGCAGGCAGACTCTCAACCACTGCGCCACCAGGGAAGCCCCGAGTGGTGTGGGTTTGATCCCTGGTCGGGGAAGCTAGGATCCCACATGCCTCCTGACCAAAAAACCAAAACATAAAACAGAAGCTATATTGTGACAAATTAAATAAAGACTTTTAAAAAAAGGTCCACATCAAAAAAACAACCTTAAAAAAAAAAAAACAACTAAACATGCAACTATCATACAATCCAAACTATAAGAGCCCCAAACTGGAAACAGCCCAGATGACTTTCAATGGGTGAATGATCAAAAGAGTTGTGGTATGTCCATTTCATGGCACACTAGTCAGCAAAGGAACAGACCATTGATACACACATCAACCTGGAGGAATCTCCAGGAATTAAGCTGAGTAAAAAGTCAATCCCGATAGGTTACATACTGTATGATTCCTTTTGTACAGAATTCTTCAAATGACAAAATTATAGATGTGAGGACCAGATTAGTGTTTGCCAGGAGCAAGGGAAGATGAAGAGAAGGAGGTGGTGTGACTGTAAAAGGGCAACACACACGATCATTGTGGAGGTGGAACTCTTCTATATGTTAACTGCGTCAATGTCAATATGCAGGTTGTGATATTGCACCACAGTTTTGCAAGATGTCACCATTTGGGGAAACTGGACAAATGGGACATGGAATCTCTCAGTATTATTTCTTATACTTCCATGTAAATCTATAAATGTTTTATGTTAAAAGAGAGAGAGAGAATGGGAAAGCTTTCTTTACTGATGTGAAAAGATCTCATTGTTAAGTGAAAGAAAAAAAAGGATCAGAAGAGAGTATTTGCACGCATAGAGAAATCTGGAAGGATACACACAGAACTAATTCAAGTGATTCCCTGAGGAATCCCTGAAGGTGGGGAGAGGTGGATGGGGAAGAGGGAGGGTGGGAGAAGTATAGACATTTTGATAATGTTGGCGTTTTTAGCCTTTGAACCATATGAAAAACAAGAAAAACAAACAACAAAAAAGATCCTTCTGGGGACTTCCCTGGTGGTCCAGCGGGTAAGACTCCATGCTCCCAATGCAGGGGGCCTGGGTTCGATCCCAGGTTGGGGAACCCACATGCGTGCTGCAACTAAGAAGCCCGCATGCCTCAACTGTGGGCCCACATGCTGCAATGAAGATCCCACATGTCACAACTAAGACCCAGTGCAGCCAAAATAAATGAATAAATAAATATTTTTTTAAAAAGAAGATTCTTCTAGCTGCTGTGAGGAGAGTGGATTAGAAGGGCCAAGAGTAGAATTGGAGAGACCGGAAAGACTTTGCCCATCTAGAGAACAGCAGAACTCCACATTCTTCAGTACAGTATAACCTGCCTTCTGAAACAAATCTAACTGTTCGCCTCTGCTAAGAAAGCTTTTTCACCCCTAGGATAAAGAACAGCAGCCCGGCATGACATTTAAGACATTTCACAATGTGGTCCCCAGCTGATCTTCCCAGGCTCATCCTCTCTCACCACCCCTTGAACCATGATGTTCTCTTTTATCTGAACACTTGAAGTACTATCACACCTCTGTGCCTTTGTTCATGCTGTTCCTTCTGGCTGGAATGCCCTTCCTGCACACTTCATCCTTACAATCTCCAACCCCTTAAGACCAAATTCAAGGTTCCCTTCCTTTGGATGCTTTTCTGACCAATCCATCTCCTAAAGCCCCATACACAATGAATTGTTCTCTGTTGAGGGTTCCCAAGGCACTTTCTCTAACTGCCATTTTATTATTTTTGACATTGGCATACACTCAGGTGTGAGTTTAATGAATTGTTATTACATAATTAATTGAGTGGTCATTTGCTTAATATCCTTCGCCCCCGCTAGACTGCCAATTCCAGGAGGGTAGGGACCATGATTGTCATATAATCTTACTGACTGGGACAGTGTCTAGGATCCTGGAGCTTACAGCTGGGGCTCTCTGGAAGGCTTGGGATCTTGAGCCCCCATTCTCTTAAAGGAGCAGCGTTCTGAATGGTGACGCCCAGAGCATGTTCTAACTGGCACTGCAAAGGACTGAACCATCACTCTCCGTGTTCAGCTCACACAACCCTACTGGACCCCTACCAGGCAAGCCACTAATCTCCCTGAGGTTCTAACAGATGTAAGAGGTTAAACCCCGCCAGCAGGGCTGAGTGGGTGGGGTAGCCTAGAGCTCCATGTCCCACACAGTAGCCACTAGCCACAAGTGAGTATTTAAACTTAAATTAATTAAAATTAAATTAAATTAAAATTTAGATCCTTAATCAAGTTAGCTCAATAGCCATCTGTGGATAGTGGCTACTGTTATCGGACACTACAGAATTACAAAACATTTCCATCATCATAGGAAGGTCTATTGAGCATCACTGGCCTAGAGAATTACCACCACCCTTTTTTTTTTGGTCGCACAGCTTGCAGGATCTTAGTTCCCTGACCAGGGATTGAACCTGAGGCCATGGCAGTGAAAGCACGGAGTCCTAACCACTGGACTGCCAAGGAACTCCCGAGAATTACCCTTTACTAAGTGCTTCGCACAAAATATAGCAGTCTGTTGAAGCATCTCAGTGTGTGTGCTTAGGGGCCAGACTGTCTGGATTTGAAGCTCAGCTCTGCCAGTCACTAGCCATGTGGCCTTGAGCAAGTTACTTCACCTCTCTGTGCCTCATTTTCTTCAACTATCAATTGGGAATCAGAATAGTATCTACCTCATGAGGTTGCTGTGAAGATTCAATGAGATAATACATGTAAACACTTGGAATATTACTGGCCCACAGTTAATGCTCAGTACTTTGTTGGTTTGTTGTCATTTTTTGTTTTTATCCAAACCTCGTAACAATCCTATGAGATAAGTGCTATTATGATTCCCATTTACAGATGGGGAAATTGAAGCTCAAAGAGCTGAAGCAACTTATGCAAATTCACATGGTGAAAAAGTGGCAGAGCTGGCTTTGAACCCCAAAGCCCTCAGTTTTCTAGACTTCTTCCTTTTTGAGGGGTGGGGATGGATCTGCCACTAGTTCAAGCTGGAACTTGGTCTAGTTCCATAGTCCTCCTTGCCAAGATGAGCTCGTGCCATCCCTTACTAGGAGCTCCAAGCACTTGACTGATGCCCCATCCCCATCAGTGTGAGGCCTCTGCCATCAGCTGGCATCCATCAGAAAGCCTTCTCCTTCTTGCTGCCCTAGATGAGATGCTGGACCCAGAGCGCTGTGCAAATAGAACATGAATTCTACTGACAGGATTAATAAGCCTCCTAAATCAGCACTTGGACTTTTTGCTTTACATATATTACTCAAGTTACATGTCAGGGATTAATATACATTATAAACCAGATGTGCCGGTTACATATTTCTCTCTGGAACATCTCTTGGGTGCCTCCTGAAACTGCTGCTGGTGTTAATCACACATTCTTCCCACCATGCTTGGGCTCTGGTGGGGCCAAGCTGTAAGGAACCAGAGGCTGATTTTTCTCTCTTTGGATCCAGGCCCAGCTGCATTGGGTTTCACAGCCATTTCTGTATCTTTCTACTGTGCAGGCTGTGGCTTTCAGCCTGTTGTGTCCAGTGCTTAGCCAAGGTCTGGGTACATAGTACCTATACGGAGGAGGTGGCAGAGGCTGCTGATTGCTTACCTGAGGTCTACTTTCTCCTTGTTCCCAATGAACAGAACCCTGATATTGTTTGGGGCTGCAATGTACCAAGCTAAAAATATTCACGTTCCCTATTTCCTTGTGGCTAGGTACAGGTATAAGAGTCAGTTCTGGCCAAAGAGATGGAAGAAGAACTATACTGGGGCTTTGTAGGAAATCCTTACATAAGGACCGTCCCTCACTTCTTGATTCCTTTTCTCTCTGCCTGGAAAATAGTCATGATGGTCACAGCTGCAGCCATCTTGCATCCATGAGGTAACAAGCATGAAAATGAAAGCCTACATGCTAAGATGGAGGTGTAGAAAGATCAAAGTTATCTGGAATCACGTGGCTATATCTGGGCCTTTGTACCAGCCCTATTCTGCTTCCACCAGACACATTTTTATATAAGATAAATAAGCCCCCATCTTAAGTTTGCAGTTACTGGGGCTTATCACACTCCTGATGCATTTGCCTTCAGTGTCCCTGGCATCCACTGAGAAGCAGCTCTTGGGGAACCTCCTCAGTCCTTGCTTCTCTTCTCTGAAATGAGCTCATCACCACATTCTTGCCCACACCTGCTTCTCAGAAAGTTTTAACCACATTCCCTGCTGGGTGGGCAGTGGACCATGGCCATAGCTGATTGAGTCAGTGATCTAAACCTGACCCAACCAGATTCTCTCCCTGAGAATTTCAACTGGACCCAGAGATTTGCATTCAGAACACACAAAGTGGCATCTACAGCCCATAATGGCCCTGGGAGTGTTTTGTTTGTCCTATCTAGTGTTTTCTTGATGTTAGAAACATCAAGCTTCCCATAAAAATCTGGATTTCTGGCTTATCTTGAAACAGTGGAAAGTTGGGCATCACTGGGCTCACATTCCACGTGGCAATAAATGGCTGCTGGTGAGAAGTGGCTGTTTCCTCTAGATAGGCACACAATCTTCCATATTCCATAGTCCCCACCTTGCCCCAGTGTGTTTTTACACACGGCTCCACGTCACTTATTCCTGTTGCTTGCCTGGCTCCTTTTGGACCTGGAGTTTAAGATATCTACTCTAATTAGTCTCTGTAAGGCCCTTGAATCATGGTGATGATAATAATGCTGCTGGTGAAGATAACAATAGCAACAATTATTGATGGTTGTTAGGAACCAAGTAGCTTGGTAAGGGCTTTACATATATTATCTTATTTAGTCCTCAAAACAAGAAGATCCTACTATGATTATTGTACAGAAGAGGAAAGAGGTGCAGTAACTTGACCAAATCCTCACAGTTAGTAAGCAATACATCTGGGATTCAAACCCAAGCATTCTGGCCTCAAAGTGGGTGCTTCCCAACCAATAGACTATACTATCTTCTCATGAATTAAGATAAAGTCACAGCTGGAGAAGGAGGTGGCAGATGCACAGAGAGAGTGAGAGAAACTAAGGTAAGAGTGGGAGGCAGAGAGCAGCTGCCATGGCCCCTGGCTGTTTTCTGGTTCCTTGTGAAGCATGGATGCACTCCACACAGGAAACCTCCACCAGTTGGAATTCATAAGTGCAAGCAACAGAAACTGACTCTGGTAGATTTCAGCAGAAGAGGAATCAGTGAAATAGACACTGGAGAGCTTTCAGCATTGCTGGGAAGGCTGGAGAAGCAGAATGGCCACCACCGTGGAAGAAGCACAGGGCTAGTCTGGTAAGGACACTGCTGCCCTTACTACAGAATGTCAGACCTTCCAGCTTCCCTTTAACCCTGCTAAAGCTTCACACCTGATACTAGGGACTGCCACTGGCCCTACTGCCTGGGCTGCCCCAGAGACAGAATATTGCTGCTTCTGTGGCCACTATCACAAGATTAGGCTTCTCCATTGTCTCTGTGGCTCTGTGGCTCCTCAATCAAAGTATAGTGTGTACCTCTAAATGCCTAAGCCTAGGTTCCATGCCCAAACCCTAGTTGCAAGGGAGGCTGAGAAAGCAAGTAACTAGCACTTCCACATTCTACATCAGGAAGCGAGCTCTACTTCCCACTAAGACTCATATTTGTGGGAAATTCTCCAGACATAAATATGGGTTTCTGAGTCTGAGCAGCCAAGGGACAACTGTGCATGAAGACTTTTAAAGTGGCTAGCCCAAGTGATACATCATTCAGGGTTGCATTAGGAAAGAGATGGCACACACAAATGGAATCAAGGAGAATAAAGAAGAATTTAATGGTGCAAGGAGGGTTAAGGAAAACTGGTAAAGGACGGGGAAACACCTCAGAGATTGCAACCATTAGAGGGAGCATTATGACTCCAGCCTAAAGGGGCAAGGAGAGGGGGTGCTTATGGGAATGTGGAAAGAGCTGGAGTTGTAGGAGAGGGCTTTCTAGAATGGTTCCAGTCTGTGTCCCCAGTGAGGAGGGAGCTGGGGAAATAAATAACTTCATTTCTCTTTCCTTCCATCCTCCAGTCTTCTGCAGGTGCCTCCCATTGGGCAAGTCCAACAGGAAGGCAGAGAGTAAAGGATCCAGCTGACATAGTCCATAGAGGTGAGCTGCTGGGGCACAGCATGCCTCTGGGGGGAGGGTGAAGGCTAGATCTGGAGAGTAAAGAGAATAGCCAAAAACCCATGGTGTGATCTTGGTCCTATCACTTAATCACTTTGAACTGTTTTCTCCACTTTAAATTGAGAGGCCCTGACATTCTGTGGGTCTCTCAGGCCTTGCTGCTGACCACTCTGTAATTTCCTCCTTTTGGCCGGTCCTGTAAGTTTGCCGCTATGTCAGCCTCCATATAAAAGTCAACGCCTTTTGTTTCCCCAAAGCAGAGACTTTCCTATGTGGTCACAGGGATTCACAGGGATTCTCCTTTGCTGCAGGTAGAAACAATTCTCCATCCATCTCCCCACATCCTGACTTGGTGACTTCTCTGGAATTTTTCCATACGGAACAACTTGCCCTGCTAAGGCATAAAATATCTTCTCAGATCTCAAGAGCTGCTCTGATGGAGCTGTTTATTTATCCTTTAGTGCCTCAGTCATTCTCTTCTTCCTCTCACAGCTTGATTCTCCAGCAAATTCCCATCCTTGCTTCCCATGTTCCTCTTTGAGTGATCATCTCTATGTGACCCAGATCTTAGCCTCGCTCTCCTGCTACTGAAAAGAACATCACGTCTCTGCCTTAATTAGATTTTGGTGACTCCATTGCCAGCATGGTTTGAACTCGTTCTTGCCTAACTTTCTAGTGGAAAAAGCAAAGTTTCTCCTTATTCCTTAAAGTTTTTTTTCTTTTTCTTTCTTTTTTTTTTTTTTTTTTTTTTTTTTTTTTGCGGTACGCGGGCCTCTCACTGTTGTGGCCTCTCCCGTTGTGGAGCACAGGCTCTGGACGCACAGGCCCAGCGGCCACGGCTCACGGGCCCAGCCACTCCGCGGCACGTGGGATCCTCCTGGACCAGGACACGATCCCGCGTCCCCTACATCAGCAGGCGGACTCCCAACCACTGCGCCACCAGGGAAGCCCAGGAGATTTCACTTTTAACCCTACTAGATTTACAAAATCAGAAGCAAAAACTATAAAATATCATTAAATTCTGAGAGTTGGAGGGCATGGGTGTCTGTTAGATTACTCTCTGTTCTTTTCTGTATTTAAATTTTTTACCAACATAGAAAAAAATTTAATTTTACCCATGAATGCTTTTTGTGATTTGGGTGGTTTATTTGTCTGTGTGTGTGACTGAGTTTCACATCTGGGTCACAGATTCATGCCAGAACCAGGCCCCAGAGGTGGATGTTACTGAGCATGTGGACCCCTGGAGTGTCCAGACTCTTGCAGAGTACTTTGTGGATCTGCAGACTGTGGATCAGGAATCTGAATCAATCTTACCAAGATCACCAACAGTGAGACACTCTAGGGTACATCTGGGTTACATATATAAATTGTTACAGGCACTGACACCAGTGGTAAGCTGGTTTTATAAATTACATGAGCAGTGAAAAAAACTCTTCTCACTTTGCTAATTTTCCAGTGTCTGTGATCAGGGTAGAGATGGATGCATATCTTGGCATATTTTCTTGCAGTCATTTAGAAAATTAACTCTATTGTTTCAGGAAAATTATTCCACCCTATTATGAAGAATTCCAATAAAGCAGAAAAAGTGAATATGAAAGTAGAAATGAAAACCACACCAAATCCTGTGGTCTAGAAATTACAAGAGATGAACATTATTTGAAACATCTTTCTATGCCATTGTAAAACTAGGAAGATGAGATAGAAATATTTTATTAAAATGGGATTATGTTATAGATTCAAGTTTTAATTTAAAAGTATTACATTGGGCTTCCCTGGTGGCGCAGTGGTTGAGAATCCGCCTGCCGATGCAGGGGACACGGGTTCGTGCCCTGGTCCGGGAAGATCCCACATGCCGCGGAGCGGCTAGGCGCGTGAGCCATGGCCGCTGAGCCTGCGCGTCCGGAGCCTGTGCTCCGCAACGGGAGAGGCCGCAACAGTGAGAGGCCCGCGTACCGGAAAAAAAATATATATATATTACATTTATGTTATTATAATTTACTAGAAGAAAAAAGGAACTGGAGAGAAACTAAAGAGATTGTTGAAAGCCAAATAAAGTTTCTTTATTTCAAGAGATCATTTCTTAAAATATCTCTCTAAATTTACAAAGGAGAGATTACAAGAACATTAAAGTTGTGGTCATTGTTTTTATTTTAAATTATATGTTTCAGTTTTTTCTATCTCCCCACTTCGAAAAATGATAAGCACTCTTACTTCTTTTAACCTCCCAGTTTTTGTTATTATTTTTTTGTAGTATGCGGGCCTCTCACTGTTGTGGCCTCTCCCGCTGCGGAGCACAGGCTCCGGATGCTCAGGCTCAGAGGCCATGGCTCACGGGCCCAGCCGCTCCGTGGCATGTGGGATCTTCCCAGACCGGGGCACGAACCCGTGTCCTCTGCATCGGCAGGCGGATTCTCAACCACGGCGCCACCAGGGAAGCCCCAGTTTTGTTATTTATATATATTTTTTACAATTTATTTTTACTTTTATTTATTAATTTTTTTTTTGGCGGTACGCAGGCCTCTCACTGTTGTGGCCTCTCCCGTTGCGGAGCACAGGCTCTGGATGCTCAGGCTCAGCGGCCATGGCTCACGGGCTCAGCCGCTCTGCGGCATGTGGCATCTTCCCGGACCTGGGCACGAACCTGTGTCCCCTGCATCGGCAGGCGGACTCTCAACCACTGTGCCACCTGGGAAGCCCTATTTTTACAATTTTTAAATAAAATTATTCTACAATTTAAAGATTTTTATCAGTTTTACTGTGTTCTAACAATAAGTCTCATGAATTTCTTTTAGTCATTTATATATATTTGTTTACTATAAGCCATATATAATAAATTTACCACCTTAAAGTGTACAATTTAGTGGGCTTTAGTATATTTACCAAATCGTGCAAGCACTCCCACTAATTTCAGAACATTTTCATCACCCCCGAAGAAATCCTGTACCCATTAGCAGTCACTTTCTTTTTCCTTTTTAATTTTATTGAAGTATAGTTGATTTACAGTGTTGTGTTAATTTCTGCTATACAGCAAAGTGACTAAGTTATATATATCCTTTTTCATATTCTTTTCCATTATGGTTTATCACAGGGTATTGAATATAGTTCCCTGTGCTATACAGTAGGACTTTGTTTATCCATCCTATACATAATAGTTTGCATCTACTAATCCCAAACTCCCAATCTTTCCCTTCCCTCTTGGCAACCACAGATCTGTTCTCTATGTCTGTTTCCGTTTCATAGATATATTCATTTGTGTCATATTTTAGATTCCACATATAAATGATATCATATGGTCCTTGTCTTTCTCTTTATGACTTGCTTCATTTAGTATGATAAACTCTAGGTCCATCCATCTTGCTGCAAATGACTTATTTCATTCTTTTTGATGGCTGAGTAATATTCCGTTGTATTTATGTACCACATTGTCTTTATCCATTCATCTGTTGATGGACATTTAGGTTGTTTCCATGTCTTGGCTATTGTGGATGGTGCTGCTATGAACATAGGGGTGCATGTATCTTTTTGAATTATAGTTTTGTCTGGGTATATGCCCCAGAGTGGGATTTCTCCATCATATGACAACTCTATTTTTAGTTTTTTGAGGAACCTCCATACTGTTTTCCATAGTGGCTGCACTAATTTACATTTCTAGCAACAGTATAAGAGGGTTCCCTTTTCTCCACACCCTCTCCAGCATTTATTATTTGTAGAAGCAGTCACTTTTCACTCCTTCCCTCCCCACCTCCCTAGCCCCTAGCAATCATGAACCTATTTTCTGTCTCTATGGATTTGCCTATTCTGAACATCTTATATAAATGGAATCATACATTATGTGGCCTTTTGTGGTTGGCTTCTTTCATTTATCATAATGTTTTCAAGGTTCATCCATGTTGTATCATGTTTCAGTACATTATTCCTTTTTATGGTTGAATAATATTCCATTGTACGGATATACAATAATTTGTTTATCCATTCATTAGTTGATGGACATTTGGGTTGTTTCCACTCTAGGGCTATGATGAATAATGTTGCCATAAACATTTGTGTACAAGTTTTAGTATGAACATGTTTTTAATTATCTTGGTTGAAACCTATGAGTGGAATTGCTAGGTCATATGATAGATTTAGGTTTTAACCTTTTGAGGAACTACTAGATTGTTCCAAAATGGCTGCACCATTTTACATTCCCATCAGCAATGGATGAGGGTTCCAATTTCTCCCCATCCATCCCAACACTTATTAGCCATTTTTTTCCTTTCTTTTATAGCCATTCTATTAGGTGCAAAGTAGTATCTCACTGTGATTTTGTTTTGCATTTCCTAATAACGAATGGTGTTGAGCATATTTTCATGTGCTTCCTAGCAATTTGTATTTCTTCTTTGGAGAAATGTTTATTCAAATACTTTGCCCATTTTTAAAAAATATTTATTTATTTTATTTTTGGCTGTGTCAGGTTTTTAGTTGCAGCACGTGGGTTCTTCATTGTGCTGCGTGGGCTCAGTAGCTGAGGAGTGTGGGCTCTGTAGTTGTGGCTTGCGTGCTCAATAGTTGCAGCGCGCGGGCTTAGTTGTCCCACGGCATGTGGGATCCTAGTGCCCCAACCAGGGATTGAACCTGAGTCCCCTGCATTGGAAGGCAGATTCTCAACCACTGGACCACCAGGGAAGTCCCTGCCTATATTTAAATTGGGCTTTTAAAATTGTTGAGTTGTAAGAATTCTTTATGTATTCTGGATACTAGACTCATCAGATGCATGATTTACAAATATTTTCTTCCATTCTGTAGGTTGTCTTTTCCCATACTATTATGGCACAAAAGTTTTAAAATTTTGTCTAAGTCCAAGTTATCTATTTTTCCTTTTCTTTTTGTGCTTTTGATGTTATATATCAGAAACTACTGCTTAAACCAAAGTTATGAAGATTTTCACCTATTTTCTTTCTAAGAGTTTTATAGTTTTAGCTCTTATATTTGGATGTTTCATACATTTTGAGTTAATTTTTATACCTGGTGTGAAGTAGGATCTAACTTCATTCTTTTGCACATGGATGTTTAGTTGTCCCTGAACCATTTGTTCAAGGTCTCTCTCCTGGCCTGTAGTTGGCTATCTTCTGCCTCTGTCTCTTCATCTGGTCTTCCTTCTAGGCTTGTCTCTGTCAAATTTCCCTTATATATAAGGACATCAATCGTTACTGGATTAGGGCCCACACTAATGACCTCATTTTAACTTGATTACCTCTGTGAAGACTCTGTCTCCAAATGAGGTCACATTCTGAGGTCCTAGGGGTTAGAACTTCAACATATGAATTTTGGGAGTCACAATTCACCTCACAACAGTTATCAGTTTTGTTCAGTTTGCCAGGTTGTTGTTTTGGCTTTTTTTTCCTGCTTTTATTATTTTTTGCTCATCTTCTTAAGTATTAGAAAAGGAGCAAACTATTAGGACATTTCAATCAACTTTCTTAACCTGGAATCCTCTTCAGTTTCCTTTGTAACCCTAGAATCACAAAGTGTTCATTCTACTCCTTGCATTCACTGCCTATAGGAATAACTATATCTGCACAGTCCAATTTGTAGCCACTTGCCACAAGGGGCTATTAAGCACTTGAAATGCATCTAGTGTAAATTGAGATGTACTCTAAGCTAAAACACACATTGATTAAAAGACTTAGTATAAAATAAGAAATCATATAAATGAAGAATTAAAGATGGGGAGGAGGGGAAAATTAGAGGTAGGAGATTAACCAACACAAACTACTATACATACAATAGATAAGCAACAAGGATTTACTGTATACCCAATATCTTACAATAACCTATAATGGAATATAATCTGCAAAAAACTGAATCACCATGCTGTACACCTGAAACTAACACAATATTGTAAATCAACTATACTTCAATAAAAAAGTAAATAAAAATAAATAAAAGATTTTAAATGTATATTTTAAATATAAATTGTATTTTAAATTACATATGTGGCTTGCATTTGTGGTTCATATTATATTTCTATTTATTCTATATATTTCTAGAAATATACTTTATATTTCTAGAAATATACTTTACATTTCTAGCACTGACCTAGACTTTAGAAACCCAAAATGTCTGATACCCACCCTGGTGGTGGCAGTGGTTGGTGGATTACCTTGTATATCCTTCCCAAGGACGGTGATTTGCTAGTAACTGTTTTGTTGAGACAGAAAACACACAAATTAAGTCCTTATCAGGTGACTGTGCTAGTTAATTCTTCGATGGGGCATCTCAGTATATATCTACAAGTTCAAGGTATCAATTATCATCAATCCCTGGTGTGTTCCTTGCCTCTCCCGATCTCACCTATCACCTTTCATTTCGGAACAAAGTCCCCAAGCTCTGGTACCTGCCAGTTGGGTTGCAGCTTCACTCTGAGGCAGCCTGCATTTGAGTAATAATTTATTCTCTGAACTGGCTCTTCCAGCCTTTGCAAAGGATTTGCCAAATGCATCTCAAGATGAAGACAGGTTCCCCTACCCCTTTGTCTTTCCCTTCTATCATTTTAGAATTTGTAAGATGATGTAAATTTCCCTTCATCTTGTCTGAGATGAAAGTGTAAATGAGTAATACCCACTGAAAAATGTAAACCTTGAGGAGCCCAGAGCTCCTATTTGAGGAAAACTTCAAATATCCATTCCAGATCACACACAGGCCACCCAGAGGGAGCCATCCATTGTGAAATTCAATTACCAGACCTCAGTTCAGCTGCTCCCTGGAAGACCAATTAATTTCTCCCCCTTTTCTGCATGTGGAGGCTCTTTATAAAGCCGCAATTAAGGATTTTCCAGAGGCAGAGTATGTCTTCCCTTTTAGGTAAATATAATGAACAGGAAATGGACCTTTATGCTTCTTTTGCTATGGGAGGGGCTCCCAGGGGCAAAAAGCAGCCTACACCCTGTGGACAGAGCCCCACTTCCAAGTCTCTACCATGCAGGTTTCCTGGGTCAGCCAAGGGAGTGGAAATCCTGGCATAATTTCTTTTTCCACATTTATGGAGGATCTCCTCTGGCCAGACACTGGGGAAACCACAGAGAACAAAGCCTCTGCAAGCTTACAGTCCAGCGGCAGCAAAACAAGGGCTAACAACATATGAGCATCATGGGATTCTGTGAGGGTGAGGGACAGCTGTGTGATAGCAATTAGATACCTCACCTGATTGTCCCTTTTTAATTTTTTTTCTTTTATTTTGTTGTAGTTTCTTTTTATTGTTTTTTGCTACAGAACCCTTTCGGTGAAGCAAATCTCATGAGGAAGAAGCACAATATGTAAAAGGGACATCAGTGGGAACTGCTCTCGTTGAAGGAGGGATAGGTACAGCAAAGCCTCCCAGAATAAACCCTCCCCTTGCTGCCTAAGGCAGCCCCTGAACTTCCATCAGGCACAGTTTAAAAACCACTGGGTTGGGGCTTCCCTGGTGGCACAGTGGTTGAGAGTCCACCTGCCGATGCAAAGGACACGGGTTCGTGCCCCGGTCCGGGAGGATCCCACGTGCAGCAGAGCAGCTGGGCCCATGAGCCATGGCCGCTGAGCCTGCGCGTCCAGAGCCTGTGCTCTGCAACGGGAGAGGCCACAGCAGTGAGAGGCCCGCGTATGGCCAAAAAAAAAAAAAAAAAACCACTGGGTTGAGAAATGATCTCCAGAATGTGCCTCTACTATCCTGCAAAAACCCTCCCCAGGCTGGAGCAGTAGGCAACCACCTTCTCACCTCAACGTTGTCCAAATCCAAAAGCTCAGCCTTCTGGTAGCAACATCAGTAGCACCTAACTCATCAAGTTGTTGTGAGAATTAAATATGAGGTATGCAGAACATAGTAGGTGCACAGTAAATGGCCACTGTTATTCTCTTTATTATTATTTAATCTTGTACTCTGAGACTCAGCGTCAATTTTCCCCTATCCATGCTCACATGCTGACAAATGGGTTGTGTCCTGCCCCATCGTGTCTGTATTCCCATCCTAGTCACCTCTCCTGTCCCCAGGCCTATTTCTGGTTCTGAGCTGGAGGACTTCTGATCTCCTTTTCACAGGGAGAACAGTCCTTCCAGCTTTGAATGGAAAGGCTCTTAGCTCCAGATCACTGTTTCACAGGGCCCCAACGCCACATCTCCTGACCTGCATGGATATTAAAACCTCTGTCCCTAGTCTTTGAAGTCCATGGATGTCCCCTGGGGGCTGCTGCAATATCAGCTGAGAGTTGACTGTGCTTGCTTTAAGATCACACTTGTTTTCAGGCACTTAAGGATTTCCCTTTTCTCCTTCTAAACTCAGGTGTATATTAAAGAGATATGTTTTGGGACTTCCCTGGTGGTCCAGTGGTTAAGACTCTGTGCTCCCACTGTAGGGGGCCAGGGTTTGATCCCTGGTCAGGGAACTAGATCCCGCATGCTGCAACTAAAAGATCCCACAACCAAAAGATCCCGCGACTAAAAAAGATCCCGCATGCCGCAAAGAAGATCCGGTGCAGCCAAATAAATAAATAAATTGCTTCTTTTAAAAAAAGATATGTTTAAAGATTTCTATCCAGCATTTCTCTGTGTTTGTAGCTGGAACAAGGGTCCACATAAACTTGCCATATTGCCAAATCAGAGTTCTCTCTTTCATGTTCACTTTTATTCTTTTGCTCTACTAAAAGACTGATTCTCTTTCTTCTAAGGAAAGACCACCAACACTTACTATGCTGTAGATTTCTGTCTCGTGTGGGGGTTATGTCCTAACTTCAACACTACAAGGAGAAAATTACCTGTTGCCAAAATTACCCTTAAAAATTCTGTATAAATTACCTTTTAATCACCAGGACTCGGATCTTTAGGAATTAACTTCTTTGGTTTTTCTTCCCATTCAGCTATGGCTCTTTTTCCCTGGTGCAGTGAGAGCCCAAGTCTACTGAGAAAGGAAGTAAGAAGGATAATAGGGTAAATGTAAAATAATACATATAAATTTTATCTAATAATTGAAGCTGTATAATTTATACTGAACCTATCATAGTCTTTACATCCTTACATCATGACACAGCATTTCTTTTTATGAATCAAACTGTCTTCCAAGAAGGGGGCCAGTTATATGGAAGTCCCCATTTGTGTTCTGCTGAGCACTTTAGAGGGTGTTGGATGTTTCTTGTACAAGAAGTAAAGGCTAAGGAGAGAAGAGTCATTTTGTGTACAAGAGGGAGAAGAATTTGAACAGGGGTGAGGAAGGCAATCCCAGGTAGAAGGCTGAGAAGAAGAAATGGAGGTAGTTGGAGGGAGAGATAAAGGAGCCAGAGAGAAGGTGAGAGGATGGAAACCATATGGGGTGACATGGTGAGGGGTTGTCACGGGAGGAGTGGCTGAAGCTTAGGAACTGCCATGTCTAAAGACAACTTGAAGTTGTTTTGTAACAAGTGATAGATTCCTCCTTTGCCCATTGCACCCAAATGTTTTTTGTAAGCTCTGCAATACTCACACAAAAATTTTTGAGTTGGAGTTTATGTATGGGAATTAAGGAAGGGGTGAGACTTTATATCTGATAAACATAGTGCAGAATCATAATTGCTTATACAGCACAGTGTCTATTCTGGGTGCTTTATATACAGTGATTTACTCCATCTTTATAACAACCTTGAAAGGTAGGTGTTCTTATCATCTCCATTTTACAGATGAGGAAACTGAGGCCCAGAGAGGTTAACTAGCCCAAGATCACACTTAGAGTAAGAACTGGAGCCGAGATTCAGACCCAGGAAGTTTGTGCCCAGAGTCCACACTCAACACTGAACCCTACCACCTCTCTAGGCAGATGTACCAGAGACCTGGAGTCAGAGGTGCACAAAAGTGGCCCATAAAATTCATAGGACTTTCTTTAGCACTTTCGAACAGGTACTGTTCTAAGTCCTGAACAAGCATTAACCTGGATAGAAGGGCAAGTGGGAGATTTGAACCCATCTTGGGTCAATCTCAAGAGGCTGGTTAATACACAGCTAAAATGTGGGTTGTGTGCCTTAGCTTACTGACTCCTCATAGCCACTTTGTGAGGCTAGCATTATATCCATGAACAGGTATGAAAACCCAGGATGAAGGAGGTGACATTCCCTGCCCAAGTTCACAGGAATATGAGACATTCACATCATGAAGCTGGAATTTGAATTAACATCTGTCTAGCTCCAAAGCCAGGCTCCCTTAGCCTCCTAAAATTCAAAGTATCTTCAAGGTGAGGAGGCTGCTGGTGCCCAGTTCCAGGAGGGAAGCAAGCAAGTTGTTTGCAACAGTTTGTCAGATTAGTGAGGCAGTCACTGGCTCATCCAAATGGCTAAATGGCATCTAAACATGTTTCAGAAGCACTTAACAGAGACTTTAGAGACGGTTCCTCCAAGTCAGGAATGTGCATGCAGGAAGAGTGACAGGGCATGACAGGGAAGCAGTGAATTGGACATGGCACACAGCTTCCCCAACCGACAAACAACCTCTGCTAAGTTCTTCTAGGTTCTCTGCTCAGGTGTTGACAAATATAGCCATGGGAATGAAAGGGCTGGAAACTGGCTTGAACTAACACCCACATTTCATTTCCAAGTTCAAAAGCCACAGTCTATCATGAAACATCCAAGGTCTCAGCATGGGCTGTCAGAGAGGCCAGGTGGGCCACAGGCTAAGCAATCCTCCTACAGGACGGGAGACATAAGGAGCAGAATAAGTCCCCCACCCCATGCCATGGCTGGGATAGGACGAAGCTGCCTCTCCAGAATGCAGGTCCAATACGGACGGCCAACAGGCACATGAAAAAATGCTCAACATCGCTATTTATTAGAGAAATGCAAATCAAAACTACAATAAGGTGTCACCTCGCACCAGACAGAATGGCCATCATCAAAAAATCTACGAACAGTAAATGCTAGAGAGGGTATGGAGAAAAGGGAACCGTCATGCACTGTTGGTGGGAATGTAAATTGATACAGCCACTATGGAGAACAGTATGGAGGTTCCTTAAAAAACTACAAATAGGGGCTTCCCTGGTGGTGCAGTGGTTGAGAGTCCACCTGCTGATGCAGGCGACGCGGGTTTGTGCCCCAGTCCGGGAAGATCCCACATGCCGCGGAGCAGCTAGGCCTGTGAGCCATGGCCACTGAGCCTGTGCTTCCGGAGCCTGTGCTCTGCAACGGGAGAGGCCACAGCAGTGAGAGGCCCGTGTACTGCAAAAAAAAAAAAAAAAAAACACCTAAAAATAGAACTACCATATGACCCAACAATCCCACTACTGGGCATATATTTGGAGAAAACCATAATTCGAAAAGATAACTGCACCCCTATGTTCATTGGAGCACTATTTACAATAACCAAGACATGGAAGATTAGATAGATAGATAGATAGAGATATACACACACACATATATACATATATATAATGCAATACTACTCATCCATAAAGAAAGAATGAAATAATGCCATTTGCAGCAACATGGGTGGACCTAGAGATTATCATACTAAGTGAAGTAAGCCAGACAGAGAAAGACAAATATCATATGCTATCATTTATATGTGGAATCTAAAAAAAAAAAAAGACAAATGAACTTGTGTGCAAAACAGAAATAGATCCACAGACATAGAAAACAAACTTATGGTTACCAAAAATGAAAGTGGGGGAGGGATAAATTAGGAGTTTGGGATTAACATATACATACTACTATATATGTTACTATAGTAGTAACATATATAGTAGTTACTACTGTATAGCACAGGGAACTATACTCAATATTTTGTAATAACCTACAAGGGAAAAGTATCTGAAAAAGAGTATACATAAATATATATATTCATATATATATGAATCACTTGCTGTACACCTGAAACTAACACAACATTATAAATCAACTATGTTTCAATTAAAATAAAAAGTAAAATAAAATAAAAATCAATGCCAGTCTAGAAGGGGACTTGGCATATGAAGCAGGGTCACTGAGTCAAGCTTGATTATAGAGACTGAAGCATAGGAGAAGAAGTGAGGCTGAAGTTTCATAAGTGTCCCATTTACAACTGCTGAATAACATAACATTCCAAACTTAGTGGCTTAAGACAGAAACCATTTATTTTTCTCATGAGCGTACAGTTTGGGCAAGGTTCAGGAGGGAGAGCTCATCTTTGCTTATGCAATGTCAGCTGAGACAGCTCCCTGAGCCTGGTGGGTCCCTTTCCAAGATGGCTCACCCATGTGATTTGGCATGTTGGTTGGTTCTGGCTACCAGTTCTTCTCCATGTAGGACTCATCTCAAAGCTGCTTGGGCTTCCTCACAGCATGGTGGCAGTGTTTCAAGAAAGAGATTTCCAAGAGACAGAAAGTGGAGGCTGCCAGTTTCTTAAGGCCTGTGCCTGGAAACTGGTATAACATCATTTCTACCATATTCATTAATCAAGCATTCACAGAGCCCAGACACAAGGGAAGGGGACATAGATTCCCATCATTCACTAGGGGGAGTATCAAAGAATTTGGGGGCAATATTTTAAAACTGCCAGCATGAGAACTTTCTCTTGTATCCTATTACCACAGGGAAAGCATGGCAAAAAGTTTCATTTTTGTCTGCCTCCCCCATTCATTATGGGAGATGGCTGGACTATTGTACTGAGGATTCAGAAACTGTCTTTAGCTTCAGTAGGAAAGAAAGAAGACGTGGTTGATTAGTGACTCCAAGGACGAAAGGGTGGGGAGTGGAAGCATATGTGCCAAGTGTTTGCCCTTTATCTCCCAAGGGGTGGGTCCAGATTCTGTCTCTGGAAACTACCTTTCTCTGTCTTGTCTCTCCATTGCTTCAGAAACGTCATTTCATTTATTCGTTCATGCATGCATGAATTTCTTCATTCTTACATTGATTTAAGCAATATTTAATAAGCACCTATTCTGCTCTAAATATAGTAGTGCAGTAGTGATGAATAAAGCAGATATGGAAACTGCATCCCTGGAATGTACATAACACTATGGGGGAGTCAGACAATGAGTAGGTAAACAAATATGTAATTAAAATGTGATAAATGCTATGAAGAAGCCCAAAGGAGGCGCTACTGTGACCTGTGCAGGAACCCAGCAAGGACATCCATTAGCTACGGAGAAGCATCCAGGGGACTACACAGAACCTGTCTTCAACAGCCACACCGTGTGGCAGTGAGGAGCAATGGCTATAGTGAACTGATCAGACTTCCTCCTAGTTCCCTACAGAACGTTACCAATGCCCTAAACCCAAATTATCCCCTAGGCTTTGAAAATCCAGGGATCAGGGGAGGCCTGAAAAGGAAGATTTGGGGACTTTTTACAAATGTGGGCATGTGAGGACTCAAATGAGTGAAAAATCAAGAAAAAAATGGCCATATTTATGCCTGCAAGCTGGCAAAGTGGGTCATTCTGATTACTCCAGTTTAAAAATCCCAAGCACATAACTTGTACTGAGACCCTAGAGCTTGGTGAGTAGCGAATCTGGTTATAAACTGAAAAAGCTGGGCAGGCTTTGGGATGGGAGAGAATGGCTCATTGGAGCCAGTACTGGGGCTAGAGTTACTGGCCCCTCCAACTCAGAGCAGGGTTTTCCTTGGTAATTGGAGAAGGGCTGAGCCTGCAGTAGATGTCAAGAGGCCTCAGTTGTAGGGCAGAGAGGAGGCAAGAATAGGAACTGGGCAGAGGTTGGTGGATATCTCATGAGCCATTCTCTGCTAGGTAGCCAAAAAAAAAGGAAAAGACATTGGCTTAAGGGCAATAAAGGCAACTGCCCTCAGATGCGATAATCTGGTTGCAATAATCTAGTCGGTTTTAATCTGGCTGCAAATAATAGGAAATCCAACTAAAACTACTTATGCAAAAGGGGATGTTATTGGCTCATAATCCAAGGGTGTCTGGCTTCAGGTGCAGCTTGATCAGAAGATCAGGTGAACTCACCAGCTCCTAGTTCCCTCCACCCCTTCCTTGTGCCTCTTCAGTTGCTGGCTTGAGTTCCAGGACTCATGTGCTAGCTAACAAGATGGCAACAGCAGATGCAGCTCTTATGCGTTTTTAGGTTGCATGTACTGCAGAAAAGAGAGAGTCTCTTTTCCAAAATCCCAAGTAAAAAATCTCACTGTATCTCCGGCTTCCCTGGTGGCGCAGTGGTTGAGAGTCCGCCTGCCGATGCAGGGCACACGGGTTCGTGCCCCGGTCCGGGAAGATCCCACATGCCGCGGAGCGGCTGGGCCCGTGAGCCATGGCCGCTGAGCCTGCGCGTCCGAAGCCTGTGCTCCGCAATGGGGGAGGCCACAAGAGTGAGAGGTCCGCGTACCGGGAAAAAAAAAAAATCTCACTGTATCTCATCGGCTTTGACTGGGCCACATGCCCACCCAGGAACAATTGTCGGGGCCAGAAGAATGAGATGTGATGAGTGAGGAATCTTACCCCCAGAGCGGAGAGTGATTTCAGTTTCATCAGATTCCCTATGGACTGATTATGGGGCAGAGTGTTTTCTCCGAGGAAAATTGGGGTGTGAATACTAGAAAGATGAATGGATGTGGGGTCCATTGGTGAACTCAAGGAAGACACTGTATCTGAAATTGGGAACAGCACTCTCCCTAGGGTGCATGGGACCCTAGACAAATATGTTTTGGGGAGCCCCTGCTTATGTAAATAATTTGATTTGAATTATAAAATTCCGGGGCCTGTGTGAGGCATAGTGATTTATTGAGATTTATTTACGGGTACAGAAGAGATATGTATGTGCACATGAAGATTCTTTGTGGTACCCATCGCTTTCTGTACTTTACTGTCAAATGTGCTGTTCTGGGCTAATGTCCTATCTCCCACTCTGAGAAAAAGGCAATAACACTATTATTGTTTACAATGCCATGTTCTTCAGTCTCTGTTTATATTGAAACAATACAGGTCTTCTTGCCTCTGCAGTTCCCTAATACCTTTTATTTAATGATGGTTACACCATTACTCATGGGCCTGCATCATCCCTTGCGCTGCCAGTGAATACTGGCTTCCGTTGACTGTCAAAGGTCGTGCTTCCTTGATGATGACCATTGATAGAAGTCTTACCCAGAGTATGGAGAATCTGTGAATGATCATTCATTTTCTAGTCATGTTAAATTTACAACTTGGAATTTTTAGTTGTTAGTATAGGACGACACGTCTTGAAACCATGTCTTCTCTTGAACACTTTGGGTCCCTATCACTGCATTCCTAAAATGGGATCTGTTTCAGTGTTGACCTCACTCCTGCCTACTACACCCCACTACCAGTGGGGAGCATAGATGAGGAGCCCATGGGTGGAGCAAGAACAGTTCCATACATGCAGACACTGTTTGTCCTCATCCAGCATAGCCTAAGGCCACCCCAGAAGAGCAGGACTTGCTTTATCACTCAAAGGCAAGAAAGGACACTGATAGGCCCGTGGACACTGCAGAACAATGAGTAGGCACAGCCACACCCAGAGGACTGTCTGACACCTGACTCAAGGCCTGCGGAAAGGTTGGAGTCCAAGAGCAGAAAGTGCACAGGGTAAGGACACCTGTAGCCACCCTGCAACCATGGGTGCTGCAGACCAGAGGTGGCACTATAGTCTGAACACAGATGTGTGAGAGCCACTGCCCAGGCCCATGTATATGGGTCAGGCCCGAGGGTCAGTGGTAGGCCATTAATAGCCCAGAGCTCCAAACCCCTCCTGCATCTCTTGTGAGTCACTCAAACTCTGTGTCAGCATCATTCTAGAAACTCAATCTCATGTGCTACCACAAAAGGAATACCACACCAGCCAGAGAGAGTTTTCTGCCCCTATGCCACCCTCCCAAAGCAGGTCCCACTGCAAAGCCCCAGGAACACCCCACAGGCACGATCCTGGAGCTCCTCAGGTCATCTGGTCAGCCCCACAAGTAGGGTAGAGGGTTGCAGACCACTTTGAAGGGGTGAAGTAGGACAGAAACCCACGCGGACCCCAGTTCAGGTTCAGGGAGACCCATGCAGATGGCACTGCCCACCCTAGCCAGTCCTAGCCCCCAGAGGTATTCTTAGAAAAATTTCAGGTGTGTTTCTGGCAACTAGAATTTAACATAGAACTAGGTCTGGGCTTAGGGCACCAGACCTGAATACTAATGCTAGCCCCATCCAGTCTCAGACACCAAAAGGGGGCGTCCTTTGAGAAAGGCACTCCAAGTGCAGGGCCCCTTAGGTGTGAGGCTGGAGCAGGAGCCCACGCTTGACTGGGTCTCAGGGCAGTACTGAATGGGAGCTAGCTGTGTGTGGAAACCAGATTCACAGTTCAGCTTGACACAATCACTGAGCCCCTGCTAAGAGCCAGACACAGGGTGGAGACAAATTTGAAAGCTGTGAGGCCACAGTGCATTGCATGTTGAGGTGCTGCCAGAGCAATTACCCCTTGGTTGCATGGCATTGCTTCACTCCTTTCCAGATTGCCTGAAATGGAGAGCAGCCCCATGCATCCAAGGGCCTGTTTACACCTCACTGCATCCACTATTTTATTCCGTTCCATAAATATTAAATAACAGGAAGCACCGAGGTTTTTTCTGTGTATTCCAGGCATTATACCTCATTAGTGTCTAGATAGAGCTACTGGGTGGGGATTGGGGAGTGTGGAGACAGTGAGAAGCCCAAAGAGGTGCATCAGAAAGAGCCCATCCCAAGACTGGGGATTGTCAGTGAAGACAATTCTCTTTCTAGCCTCCTTCCTCTTGGGTTCCTTTCATACCTCATGCCTTAGGAAAGACCCCATTGGTTGTAAGAATAAAATGACTCAGAAAATGAGACTCCTGAGTGCTCACGTGAGGAGGCAGAGATAATAGCTAGGCAGATAACTATGGCACTTATGTTCAGCTGAGAAGAGGGCTGAATAGCTTGAAAAATAGGGGTATTTCAGAGATTATTGAAGGAGAAGAGAAGGAAAGATGCAGTGTGGGAAGGTACAGACCAGGAATTCTAATGAGTGCCTGCTCTGTGACGTGAGAGGCAAACCCCCTTCTCTGTCTCCCATGAAAACTTCAGTGAAACATCTTTCTCATTAATGTCCTATGTATTCCCAAAGCTCCTTCATGCCCAAAGCTCCACCAACGGAAAGCCATTGGAGATTGTATTTCTTCCCTATGGTTGCCTTAGAAAATCACCATCAACTTGGTGCCTTAAAACAACAGAAATTTACTCTCTCACAGTTCTAGAGGCCAGAAGTCCAAAATCAAGGTGTTATCAGGACCTTACTCTTTCCAAAGGCTTTAGGCTCTTCCAGCTTCTGGCAGCCCCAGGAATTCCTGGCTTGTGGCCACATCACTCCAGCCTCTGCCTCCATCTCCATCTCCATCTTCTTGCCTTCTCCTCTGTTATCTCCTCTTCTGTTTCTTATAAAGATACTGATCATTGGATTTAGGGCTCACTCCAGTGATCCAGGATAATCTCATCTCAAAATCCTTAATTACACCTGCAAAACCCTTTTTCTCATTAGGTTACCTTCACAGGTTCTGTGGATTAGGATGCGAATATGTCTTTTTAGGTCAGCCACAATTCAACTCATTGCTGGGGTAACAACTGATACTGAAGATTTGGGAACTGTTAAAAAACAAAATTCGGCGCTTCCCTGGTGGTGCAGTGGTTAAGAATCCACCTGCCAATGCAGGGAACATGGGTTCAATCGCTGGTCCCGGAAGATCCCACATGCTACGGAGCCACTAAGCCCGTGTGCCAAAACTACAGAACCTGTGCTCTACAGCCCGCAAGCCACAGCTACTGAGCCCATGTGCCACAACTACTGAAGCCCACGCACCTACAGTCTGTGCTCCGCAACAAGAAAAGCCACCGCAATGAGAAATCCGCGCACCACAATGAAGAGTAGCCCCCGCTTGCTGCAACTAGAGAAAGCCCGTGCACAGCAACAAGACCCAACACAACCAAAAATTTAAAAAACAAACAAGTAAATAAATAAATTTATTTTTTAAAGAAACAAAATTCATCTGAGTAAATTTTAAAGATCTTATTGGCTTTATTCAATGATTCATGGATCCGACAGCATCCCATCTAGCAGACAGAAAGGAGCTCCGAGGAGCTGTATGAAATGAAAGAATTTTATAGGCAGGAGGGAGCAGGAACAAGAAACTTATACTAGACAAAAAGTGGGTTGGTGATGTCAAGGTCATTTTCCTTTAGGGGATGGCAGGCGTCTGTCAGGCAGGTTACCTAACTAGTGCTGATCAAGTGATTCCTGATTGACTGAGTTAAGATTCCATTCCTGGGAGAGTCAAAACTGTAATTAAGTTAATTCTTGGTTTGGAGACCTGGGGCTTAGCATAAGCGACCTATTTGGGGCCTGTTGTCTTGTTTTTAACAGAACAAAGCAAAGGAGGTGTCATCACAGAATGAACAATGTGTTTAAATCGAGCATTAAACATGGCTATGGCCAAAGTTCCCCTCCTGGGCACATCTTCTTGGGTACCTGACTCCTTTCACCCTGGCCTGTTGCCAAATTCTCTCTTCTCCATCTCCCCTCTGTATGTGATGTACAAAAATCCTTTAAAACAAAGTGCTAAATAAGGGTTGATAATAAGGCAAAGATATGAGACAAACACAAAAGACAATACTTAGATAAAAGTGCAAATCCCTGGTGTTTGATCACTAACAGCAGAACAGCAAGGCTGGACCCTCAGCAGGTATCCTCTGCATAATCAATAGGTCTCTTGAAATAGCTTCCCAAACAGAAGAGCAATTCTCTCTCAAGGAAGAACTCTAACATCTGTCTGTAGACAGCAGTAAGCACAGACCGCTTATAAAATAACAAGCTTTTTGCCAGCACCTGAAAGCCTTGAAACTGGCCCCTCCGGTTTCCTATGAATCTGATCAGACAGAGAACTTGGGCTTCCCTGGCTCCTTGTTCAGGAAGGGATTTTGCAGAGACCAGGAGAGTTCTCCCTCCACAGAACATTCAGTTAGGCCGTGGCCATCCATGTTTTCTCTTTAGGTCTTCAATTGTTCCAAAGAGAAAAGCAACCCTAGCATTTTTCTTTTTATAAATGTATTTATTTATTTTTGGTTGGGTTGGGTCTTTGTTTCTGTGTCTAGGCTTTCTCTAGTTGCCGCGAGCAGGGGCTACTCTTCGTTGCGGTGTGTGGGCTTCTCATTGTGGTGGCTTCTCTTGTGGCAGAGCGTGGGTTCTAGGTGCACTGGCTTCCATAGTTGTGGCATGCGGGCTAAGTAGTTGTGGCTCGCAGGCTCTAGAGCTCAGGCTCAATAGTTGTGGTGCACAGGCTTAGCTGCTCTGCGGCATGTGGGATCTTCCCGGACCAGGGCTCAAACCCGTGTTCCCTGCATTGGCAGGTGGATTCTTAACCACTGCACCACCAGGGAAGCCCAATTGTAGCATATTTATGTCAGTTATTTTTGAGTGTTGGGTTATATGGGGAAGGGGTATACCCTCTCTGGGTTCACTTTTTCTGTCACTAACTGTGATATTGTGCTTTATAGTAAGAAATACATATTTGGTCTTCATCCCTCTTTCTGGCACAGAGCTCCTAAACCTTTGGAATTTCCTAAGTGATAAGAGCTATAAGGTGAAAGGAGAGTCGTTTTTTGTTTTTTTGTTTTTTGGTTTTTTTTTTTGGCCCCGCCGCGCGGCTTGTGGGATCTCTGTTCCCCAAGCCAGGGATTGAACTTGACCCCAGCAGTAAAAGCCAGGAATCATAACCACTAGGCAACCAGGGAACTCCCAAAAGGAGCATCTTCTGATATTCATAACAAGCCCCTTTCAACTACACCTGAGTTTATGTTAATGAATGAGGTGACTCTTGGAACGCCCTTAAGGATGATGGCTTTTAGCCAGGGGAACCAACCTGAAATAGAGGATTGATACTTTCAGTTCCACCTCCCATGACCTCCAGGGAAGGGAGACGAGTTGGAGCTTTGAGTTTAATCACCAATTAACAATGATTTAATCAATTGCACCCGTGTACTGAAGCCTCCATAAAAACCCAAAAGGACAGGGTTCAATAAGGTTCCGGGTTGGTGAACACGTGCAGGTGCTGCGAGAGAACACGTGAGATGCTCGCTCAGAGAGAGCACGGAAGCTCCAAGCCCCTTCCCCACAAACCTTGCCCTATGCATCTCTTCCATGTGAATGCTCATTCGTATCCATTAATATCTTTTGTAATAAACAAATAATCTAGTAAGTGAACTGGTTGCCTGAGTTCTGTGAGCTACTCTAGCAAATTAATCGAACCTGAGGAGGGGTCATGGGAACCTCGATTTATAGCTGGTCGGTCAAAAGTACCAGGTGACAACCTGAACTTTTGATCAGCATCTGAATTGGGGGTAGGAGGACAGTCTTGGGAGACTGAGAGCTTAACCTGTGCCATCTTTCCCTCTCTCCAGGAAGATAAGTGTCAGAATTGAGATAAATTTGTAGGACATCAGTCAGCATCCACTGAGAATTGGAGAATTGCTTGGTGGTGTTGGAAAAACACACAAGAGGACTTCCTTGGTGGCGCAGGGGTTAAGAATCCGCCTGCCAATGCAGGGGACACGGGTTCGAGCCCTGATCTGGGAAGATCCCACATGCTGCAGAGCAACTAAGCCCGTGAGCTATAACTACCGAGCCTGAGCTCTAGACCCCGAGAGCCACAACTACTGAGCCTGAGTGCCACAACTACTGAAGACCGCACACCTAAAGCCTGTGTTCCGCAACAAGAGAAGCCACCGCAATAAGAATCCCATGCACCGCAACGAAGAGTAGCCCCCGCTCAGCGCAACAAGAGAAAGCCAGTGCGCAGCAACGAAGACCCAACGCAGCCAAAAATAAATTAATTAATTAAAAGAAAAACACACACACACACACAAGACTAACAAAAGGAGGGGGGACCCCCAGGACATCTGCATAGAGACCTCAGATGTTGTTCCCTTTTATCTGTTTCAATACAGGACTTTTTGTCAGATTTCATTTGAAATAAGTTTAATGACTAGTAAACTCAACAACTTCTAAGGGCTCCATCCAGTTCTAGAGGAAGGGAAATCTTGTAGGATCACTTAGGTCAGTCCTTCTCAAACTTCAAAGTGTATATGAATCACCTGAGGATCTTGTTAAAATGCAGATTCAGCAGATCTAGGGTGGGATCTGAGAGTCTGCATTTCTAAACAGCTCCTAGGTGATACTGACGCTGCTGGTCCATGGACAACACTTAAAGTTGCAAAGATATAGACAACACTTAAAGTTGCAAAGACATAGGCCATAGAAAGTTCTATTGCTTTTACTCTGAATGAGTTGAGAGCCATTGGAGGGGTTTGGGTGGACAGATGACAAGACCTGATACACATTTTTAAAGGATCGCTCTGGCTGCTGGGAGGAAAATAGATGGGGGGGACAGGTAGGGGGTGGGGAGGGTAGAAACAGGAAGGATAAGAGTATATTGCAATAACCCAAGTGAGAGATGCAATAATCCAGCTGAGAGATTCATTAAGAGTTCATGCAAAAGTTTTAATCTTTGATTGACTGATTGATTGATTGATTTTTGGCTGTGCTGTGCTGCTTGCGGGATCTTAGTTCCCCAACCAGGGATTGAACCCGGGCCCCCTGAAGTGGAAACGCAGAGTCCTAACCACTGGACTGCCAGAGAATTCCCAATCTTTTAAATTTAATATTTAAAACTGTTTCCCAAAATATAGGACATATATCAATGGTGGTATATGAGATCATGTTAGGAAGGACGAAAAGTAATCATGTTTTATTTTTAATAGTTATGTGTTTATCAAAAGTATTTTTGGTTTTCATTTTTAGTGATGATATACAGTTATTGTTTATAATAAACATTTTCAGTTTTATAAAATGGGAGTTGATTTATAGTAAAATAACAAGTAAATTCGCAGTGGCGATACACACATATAGCAAATATGAAGGCAGCTCCCAAATGCCTGAGTCTGGGAAACGCTGACTTTAAAATTTATTAAATTATTACTGGTGGTTTATTTATTTCATAGGGTAATTTTTTTCTTGAAGAATACATCTCACATTCCCTAACAAAAGACAGTGCGAGGGCTTCCCTGGTGGCGCAGTGGTTGAGAGTCCGCCTGCCGATGCAGGGGACACGGGTTCGTGCCCCGGTCTGGGAAGATCCCACATGCTGCGGAGCGGCTGGGCCCGTGAGCCATGGCCACTGAGCCTGCGCGTCCGGAGCCTGTGCTTCGCAGCGGGAGAGGCCACAACAGCGAGAGGCCCGCGTATCACAAAAAAAAAAAAAAAAAAAAAAAAGACAGTGAGAGATTTGGAACCAAAATTTGACACTGGCTTTGCAAGCTACCTTTCAAAAATTCATCCCAGCGTTTAATAAACATTTGCTTCTCACAAAGGCATTGTCCAGAAGGACAGCACTATAGTAACACAGGGCACAGTTGGAGGGTCACCCATAATGACTGATCCAGGGGGAATGAGCTGGCCTCCAGTTAAAGCAGTGTCCTCAAGTCTGGCAGAACATAGAATCACCTTTTTTTTTTTTTGTAGTATGCATACGCAGGCCTCTCACCGCTGTGGCCTCTCCCGTTGCGGAGCACAGGCTCTGGACGCACAGGCTCAGAGGCCATGGCCCACGGGCCCAGCCGCTCCGTGGCATGTGGGCTCTTCCCGGACCGGGGCATGAACCCGTGTCCCCTGCATCGGCAGACGGACTCTCAACCACAGTGCCACCAGGGAAGCCCAGAATCACCTTTAAAAAAAAAAAAAAAAGCCCAGATCAATTACTTGAGAATCTCTGAGGGTGGGATCTGGGTACCTGTGTGCTTTGAAAGCTCCCAAGTAATTCTGTGCCTGTCTATCACTTTGTTCCTGGGTACAGAGGAGAGGGTACAGCTTTTGGAATAAGACAGACTTGGGTTCAAACCTTCCACTTGAATGCTGTGTGAACTGAGCTGCTTATTTGACCTTTCAGAGCCTCTCATGCCTCATCTGTACGTGAGAGTAGTCATACCCACCCCGTAGGGTTGCTGTGATGATGCAGTGATGCAAGATCGGTCACAGGGCATGCCGGGCAGAGGGGGTTCAGTACATCTTCATCCCCTCCTTTCTTCAGTGACACTCCCAACACTCGGAGCCTGACACAGAATAAAGGGGCACCCAGTAGCCTCAGCTTCTGTGAGGGATCGGAGAGTACGGGTTTGAGCTGATAATTCAGGGGGAGGAACAATGCTCATGAATCAAATTCTTAATTCATTATTTTCAATTTTTAATTAATATTTAATAATATCAGTTTTAATTGAACCATTGCTCTCTTGCTCTTTTTTTTTTTTTGTGCCCACTTCACGAGACTTGTGGGATCTTCATTCCCCGACCAGGGATCCAACCAGGCCCTTGGCAGTGAAAGCCCAGAGTCCTAGCATACAGTCCTAACCACTGGACCACCAGGGAATTCCCGTTTATTTTAACAGAACATTATAAGTAAAGCACAAGCTTTCTTTGTACACCTCCCAGAATCCTGGTCCGTGTCCCCTTTCCCGATATTGAATTTGGCAGGTGGCTTCCAGACCTTTTAAAAATACACTTATTTATTTTATAGAAACCCATAGAAAATATGTAATGTTGTTTGTGTTTTTAGTAAATAAGTGTTGTTGTTTTTTTTACCATATATGTGATTATGGAACTTTTTTATGCAACAACATGTTTGCAAGACTTACCCATGTTGTTATATAGAGCTAAGTTCATTCCTTTTAGCTCCTCTGTAATATTCCTTTGTAAAAATGTACCATAATTTATATAGCTATTTTGCTATTGATAAATGTTTAAATTCTTTCCAACTTCTTGTCATCACAAACAAAGCTACCAAGGTCATTCTTGTACCTATCTCCACATACTCATGTGTACTTTTCACTTTATA
This sequence comes from Kogia breviceps, assembly GCF_026419965.1. Classification (NCBI taxonomy): domain Eukaryota; kingdom Metazoa; phylum Chordata; class Mammalia; order Artiodactyla; family Physeteridae; genus Kogia; species Kogia breviceps. Next base: position 24,740,463 of record NC_081323.1, read on the forward strand.
AATTACTCTTCATTTACTCACCAGTGGAATGAGCTCTGGATTAGGAGTCACTGGATTTTGGGACTTTGGGACTTTGGACCTCTGAGTCCTAGGCTCTCCATCCTAGGCAAGGTCTCTATCCCCTTTCCACCATGATTCTCTCACCTTAACCACTCCACCTGCCCTGTCACTGAGCTTCTGTCTCTGGCCCAGTCTCTGGTTCCTCTCAGTCCACTCCTAACATCAGCCGTCATGTCATTCTCCTACTTAAAATCCTCCACCAGCTGTAGAGCCCAGCCCTGGTGAGAGCAGAGCTTGCACAGGTGAGATGTGGGAGGCCCAGGGGTGGTAGGACAGGCAGTGGCATTGAGAAGGGCCACAGGGGACAGCACAGAAACACAGTGACCTGGAAATGACCCTCCTGGAGAACTCCCCACTGATCCTGTGTCCCTGTGAAGTCTACCTGGGCGTGACTGTTCCTCCTCCACCCACCACCTCTCAAACTCTCACGGTACTATGTCCTGCTACTATTTCAGCACTTTGCACCCTGAATTTTATTTCATTTTATTTTATTTTATTTTATATTTATTTATTTATTTAGGCTGTGCCAGGTCTTAGTTGCGGCATGCGGGCTTCTTAGTTGCAGCATGAGAACTCTTAGTTGCAGTATGCATGCGGGATCTAGTTCCCTGACCAGGGATCAAACCCGGGCCCCCTGCATCGGGAACACAGAGTCTCACCCACTGGACAACCAGAGAAGTCCCTGTATCTTCCTGCCTCTCTCCCCTTTGGCCTGTGAACTCTTTGAATGCTGAGAGTGTGTGTGTCTCTGAATTCTCAGTGGCCAAACAGGGCTTGAATCAAGCTTTAGGTATAATCAGTGTTTACTGAATAACCAGTGAGCTTGGGCTTGGCGTTTGATGTGCAGGGAAACAGAATAACCCTGGCAGGTGGCCAGCATCAGGGTGTCCGACACGTGTGTCAACAGGGGTCCTGAAGTTGGCAAAGTGTAGTTTGCATCATGCAAAATATCAGGGGGAAGCCAGGCTTCATTCCTAGAAGGGCTGGTGTCTCAAATATCTATCACTATTTCACAGCCATTGCAAGCCTTAGTGGCTTAAAACAGCGATTTACTATTTCTTATGATTCCAAGGGTTGGCCAGACACACCGGGGCAGTTCTGTGACATGTTTGCTGGGGTCACTCATGAATTCAGCTGGGACTGGAACATTTGCCAGTGGCTCAGGGCTCCAAGAGAGCAGAAGTTGCCAGGTCCCTTAAGGGCTAGGTGTGGAAATGGCAGCAGCAAGTCAAAGCCAAGTCACAAGGCCAGCCCAGATTCCAGGGGGGGAGGAACGGTACCACCTCTTGACAGGGAGGAGCAACATGTGAGTCCAAGGCTGAGAAGCATTGTTGGTGGCCATCTTTGGAGGCAACCTCCCACAGCTGGAAAGTCTGGAGCTCTTCTTCCAGGTGCCAGCCTTTATAGTAACTTTATCTAGGTCTTAGGTGGGGGACTAATGGGAGAGGACAGGTGATTTGTGACTCCTGTGGAAGAGAGGCCCAGCACTTGTGGGGAAAAATCTTGAGTGGTCAAGAAATGCCAGGGCTGTCAAAAAGAGGGGGTGATTGGAAGGGAATACAGAGGCATGGCAACAGGAGGGTCAAGGCTGAGGTTCAGGACTGAGCCCCCTGGATGGCAGAGGGGAGCATCCCTACCTGTGTCAGAGGTGAGCTGATGCCTGTCATGTCAGGATCAACATCCACAATTCGATTTTAGCGAGGAGAGGGGAGAAGAAGCCTCTGGAGACATTGCCTCCCATTCTGACCCACCACAGGGGTCACCCTTCCCCCCCGCCCCTCCAGGGATGGCTCTGGTCCTCTAACGCCACCCGTGTAAGGACAAGATAATTCCTTAAGTTTCAATCGCCCCCAGTCACAGAATAAAGATATCTGTCCAGTCTCTCCTGCTAATAAATATTTGAACAGCAGTTTGTTAATTTTTCTTACTCTCTGTGACAGAGATTAATTGCTATTTTACATTACACTCAACTTCTATTAGTTTAGGATTTACTTCCTCAGTGATACTGCTGGCATTGGGCTTGAAATAAAACACTTTAACCTAGACAAGTTCATTAAATTCTTGAAGGTGAGTAGACAGAAGGGAGGGAAAACCTGCCCTACTTTTGCAGTTTTGAGTGTATCAATTTAAATCCATCTGGGGAGGAAGGTAAATCCTGAGTTTTCATCACACAAAAAAAACCTTTTGTTTTTCTTCTCCGGTAAAAAAAATCTCCATGAGCTGATGAATGTGCACTAAACTTATTGTGGTAATCATTCCACAATATATGTAAATTAAATCATTATGCTCTATACCTTAAAATTACACAGTGTCTTATATGAATTATATCTCTAGAAAACTGGGAAAAATTTTTTTGAAATACATAATGTGTCAGGAAAGTTGATTGTAAAAATAATGACACTCAAACAAAACTTAAAATACTAGAATCTATAGTCAATATGACATGATATGAATAAAAGTATCATTTGCATAAAAATAATTGATTTTGTTGGAAATAAGTTCAGCGAATTAAAAACAAAAGTGGATAAACTAAGGACTTCCCTAGTGGTCCAGTGGTTAAGAATCCACCTTCCAATGCAGAGGACGCAGGTTTAATCCCTGGTCAGGGAACTAAGATCCCACATGCCTGAGCCCACACACCACAACTACAGAGAAGCCCGCGCACAGCACCAAAGATCCCATGTGCTGCAACTGAGACCCGATGCAGCCAAATAAATAACTAAATAAATATATTTTTTTAAAGTGGATAAACTAGACTTGTTTTTTTACTATGCTGTCTTGAAAAAAAATTGACCAAGGAATTAAAATGTCTTAATAAAATAAATTTTCAATAAATACTGTTACTCTTTTATATAATTCTGATTTCAAGGATTTAATAGGCTCTGAATAAGAATATTATGTTTCATCAAAGTCTCAGGTTAAATGGCTGGGACAAAATAGCAAGGTCAAAACAGAAGAGTAAAAGTGGCAAGACTAATTTTTCCTCTGCTTATTTCTCTCTATTTGTACTTTTTCAATAAAAACTATTTTTTATTGATGTAAAAAATTAATCCATCCGGGGAGTGTGAAGCAGGATGGGGGCCAGGGAGTGCTGGATGGTGAAGGATAGAAGCCACGAGAAGGACAATGCTGCTCTGCCCTGTTGGCCTCAGGCCACCAGAACTAGCCCTTTCTCAGAGCTACCCCACTCCCAAGCTGGCTTCTGACACCCTCAAACTGTTCACAGGCTTGGTCCCAAACGGCTCATCTTGACCCAAATAGGACTCCGTTTCCCAGTCTGTTCTCGGGCATCCTACTTTCTGCCCATTGAGTCATATTTTTCAGGGTCTGATTTTACTCTTTGGACCTGACGCTCAGCCCTGCTGAGAATGGTGAAGTTTTCTCACCTATTAACAGGAGATGTTATGACAATTATCCTGTTCACCATCGATGTCATTATATTTATCATGCTATCCCTGACCCAAGGGCTTGACCCTGCTTCTGAGACTTCCCTTATCACCTGGGGCACACTCCCTCTGTGACTGTGGCACCCTATGTTGAGAACTCCTCTAGCACAGAAGCCAACTGCTCCCATCCACTTCTTTCTGATTCCAGCCCCTGCCCCTACTGGCTTCTATTCCTCCCTCTCTCCCCTACAGGCAATGTGGTATAAACACCACATACTCTCCCACCCAATGTTGAGAAGTCTAGCGAATTTCTACAGGAAGGTCCTAAGCAGAGGGGAAAATATGGGAGACTATAATTAACAAGACTTGGTTTTTTCACTTAAAGGATCAAAAACTATGTATCTTCCCCAGCGTCAGCTTCAAAACTTGCTGGAACAAACACTGGTGTTGAACACTGGTCACCAGTGCAGACTCCCTATACATTTATAGTCATTTTCCCTGTGGGTCTTTATGCTGTTTCTTTCAGGAATCTCAGCTGGACTCATCCCAATCAACCAGAAAAGTTGTGATCATGTTGAATCTCAAAAGGAAAGGGTGTAGGAGTCTTGATTCCTGACGCTCCCATGTAGCTTCTGACCCATATGCAAATTTGCCCAATTCATCCCCCGCTTCAGCTCTGAAAAACCAAAGGTCTACTTCGAGGGGCATATTTATGGAGCCACAGAACGTCCTTTGTGGCACCGTTCCCCAGAGCAAGAGGTATCGACTCGCAATGTAATTGCATATTTTATGGGGAAGTTTCTGGAAGAGTCCAAGAGAATCTGCTGCACCTGGATGGTGCTAAATCATTTTATGTTCCAGAATACCTAACATCCTAATTTATAAGGCTACCTGGAAAGCCAAGGAGGAGAAATGCAAGACAGTGCTCACAGGGAGAGAACTAGAGCCTCGAGAACACAGAAACCCTTTCCCTCTCTTGGGGTCCAATCTTTCTCTCTTCCCTGCCCTCTGGCCAGCTTCCTCTGCTTCTTTTCCCACATTATGTCTGCATGCCACGTAACTTTGTTTGGGTTCCCTCAGAAGTAGACTTTGAGACAAAGATTCAAATACAAGTAGTTTATTTGGGAGTTTATCCTGGGAAATACTGGTCAGGGAGTGGGACAGGCCAAGGAAAGGAAATGAAAGGTGCCAGTTACCGCTGATCCTTCCAGAGAGCTCTGGAAATGGAGTAGAACATGGGTCGGAGTTATCCCACCCAAAGCCCCATGGGCATTAACCCTCTGGCACCTCAGCTTTCCTTGCATACAGGTGACAGTACACTGGCAGTGGCTGCCCCCTTGCCCCAGCCCAGATGCTATGTGAATTTTCATCACTAAACTAGTTCTTGCCCTTTGTTATGGGCTGAATAATGTCCTCCCCAAATTCATACGTTGAAGCCTAACCCCCAGAACCTCCAAAAGTGACTGTATTTGGAGAAAGGGTCTTTAAAGAGTTGATTAAGTTAAAATGAAGCTGTTAGGGTGAGCCCTAATCCAATCTGACTGGTGTCCTTATTAGAAGAGGAAATTGGACACACAGAGAGACCCCAGGGATGCAGACACACAGAGAAAAGACCATGTGAGAACACAGAGAGGAGGCAACTATCTACAAACCAAGCAGCAAGAACCTCAGGAGGAATCAAGCCCACCGGCACCTTGGTTCTTAAACTTTTAGCCACCAGAACCTTGAGACATAAATTTCTGTTGTTTAAGCGACCCAGCCTGTGGTACTTCGTTATGGCAGCCGTAGTAAAGTAATACACCCTTCCCTGGTTCTGTTTCTCCATCCCTGGTGTTGCCTTTAGTTGGCCCAGCTCATCTTTTCGTACCAGGCCACAGGTCAGAAGTGAGTGAACCATCTTTGTGTCAGGTGTCCATCTCAGTCCATCCAGCTGTTGGGGGGAAACAGGGCCGCATGGCCAGGACTGTGAATGAGAAAGGGAGCATCACTGGGGACGGCACCACATGTGTCTGTACTTTGGTCTTCTAGGATAGTGCTAAGCTGTGGTGGCCAGTCATCCACATACTCCCTTTAATCTGGGGCATCTCCAAGCCACTGTGCATATGTCCTAGAACAGATCATCAGGGAAAATAAATCAACACGATGCTGAGCATCTAGACACTGCTTCAGACAAACCAAACCTCAGGCCACAGGTTGACTAGTTTCCTGGCATGGAGATTGTGGCTGTGAAAGCCCGCAGCCCCGTCCATGGGGGCTGAATCGGAAGCTAAGAGGCACAGCTCGCCTTGTCTGGAAACCAGCAGGATGTGAGGCTGACAGTTAATTAGATTAATTAGGAAACCATGCCTTCAAATGTAATGTTGTTTTCATGAGCTTTTAAAGCCTATCAAAATGTTTGCTGAGCTTTATGGCTGGTAATTAACAACCTTGTAAAAATATACAAGGAAACAAGGAGATGTCAGGGAACTAATGAATATGACAGCTACCAGACACACAGACAGAGCGTGGTTCTGGCCTTGACATCAGCTGGCTTTGAATCCCAGCTCTGCTTCAGTTTGCTGTGGCCTCAGACAAGTTCCTCACCCTCTCTGATCTCCTATTCTCATCTGCCCAGTGAGAAGCATGGATAACCTGTAGCTGGACCAGCTACATTTCTCAGCTCCTCCTTTTCTTGTGCCTCAGAGCTCAGTCCTCCTGCAGCTCCACTGCTCTGAGGGCTATTCAACCGTCAAGGTCTAAGGATTCCCATGATAGGTAGGATTCTAGTATCTCAGGGAGACCCTCAGCAGCCCACTCCATGGAAGTGGACATACAAAGCTTTCACGGCTAAAGGTCCATTCAACTTTCTTTGGCAACAAGTTTTTCCTTTAGGAGAGCTCTCCCTCCCAGTTCTCAGTCCCTGCGCTTTAGGCAGAGTTGATTCCTTGGCGCTAGGGGTGGGCCTGGGTCTCAGCTATAGCAATCAGAGCATCTCAATCTTCTGACCACAATGATTTGTTCAGCGATGGTCACCTGACACCATTAGAGCCAATGAGTCACAACGGAGAGAGAGAGTTTCTCCATTCAATTCCATTGGGATGATTTAGGCCTGGGATTGTTGGCAGCTAACTTGGGACTATGTTCAGTGTGAATGCTTATCCAGCATGGAGCAAGGCTGAGCCAGATGATGGAGAGAGACGAAGCATGAGTACCATTGTTTGGGTCCCTGAGTTTAGCGACATCTTAAATTTACCCTTGGACTTTTCATTTACATGAACCAAAATGTTTCCTTTATTAGTTAAAGCCACTCTGAGGTGAGTTTTCTGTCATTTGCAAACAAGATTTCTAACAGTTGCATGCTGTGTTTGTGAATACAGAGGTGTGAGAGAAAGAGAGAGGGAGAGAAACGAAGTCATAAAAACAGAGAAAAAAAGATAATTTTTCAGTGAAAGTACATGCTAGAATTAGCACAAGCTGTTTCATGTGCATAAAATGTCATTTGTCCTCTTTTTGCCTTTAGGAATTTCTATTTATCTTCTCAAAGCCCATCTCAATGGCATCTCCTCTTTCCCAAGTCCCAAGGCAGACTTATTCACTTCCTCCCCCGTGCCCCTTTGGTGCATTGACATGTGAAGTTTCTCCATACACATTTCACTCTGAGACCCCTCATAAATGGACTGGGATGGATACATAAGGTTACCACTTGCACCTGGGTCAAATTGTCAGAAGAGAGAGAAGAAAATACCTTCAACTACTGTTGACAAGATTCATTATATTACCCAATGCCCCCTTTTAAGAACTCGCATGAAAAATTCCCAGAAAAATTTGCGGTGTCTTAAACAACTGGTAGATTTCTTCCTGGAAGATAATGAGAGTTATTGAGTACATTGGGTTTCCTTTTTGCTTTCACCTCCAGGGCACCCAAAGCTAAATCAAATGCTTTTATCAAGGTCACCAGTGACCTCCATGTTGCTAAATCAAATGGTCAGTCCTCAGTTCTCACTTTATTTATCCCGTCAGCAGCACTGGACATAGATGAACACTCTCTTCTCTTTAAAATCCTTTCTTCATTTGGCTTTCAGGACCTTTTTTACTTTCTTGATTTTCTCCTATATCACTCGCCACTCCTCAGTCTTCTTTCGCTGATTCCTCCTCATCTCCCCAACCTCTAAACAGAGGAGGGTCATAAGGCCTGGTCCTTTGTCATGTTCTCATCTCTGTCATACTATCTCCACCAGCAATCTCATATAGTCTCATGACTTTAAATACCATCTTTCTGATAATAATGTCCAAATTTATATCTGTAGCCTGGACCTTTCTCCTTTAACTTGCACCCATATGTCCAACTGCCAATTTCACATTTCTTTTTGGACATCTGTATTAGTCAGCTCAGGCTGCCATAACAAGATGCCACAGACTGGGTGGTTAAAACAACAGACATTTATTTTGTTACAGTTCTGGAGGCTGGAAGTCCAAGATCAAGGTGCCAGCAGGGTTGGTTTCTGGTGAGAACTCTCTTCCTGGTTGCAGATAGTTACCTCCACACTGTGTCCTCACATGGCCTTTCATCTGTGTGTACCTAGAGAGGGAGAGACCGCTACGTGTCTCTTCCTATAAGGACACCAGTCTACCAGATTAGGACCCCACATTTATACCTCATTTAACCTTAATTACCTCCTTAAAGACCCTAACTCCAATTGGGGGTGAGGGCTTCAACATATGGATTTTAAGGTGACACAATTCAATCCATAACATTATGTCGAACAGGCATCTCAAACTAAACACATTGGAGACTAAATCTGTTGTCCCCAAGCCTGCTCCACCCACAGCCTTCCTTATCTCAGAAAATGAAAACTCCCACCTTTTATTTGCTCAAGCCAAAAACCTTGGGGACATCCTTGACTCCTTCCTCTTTTTTCACACCCCCCTCCAATCCATCAGCAGATCCTATCACCTCTACCTTTAAAATATATCCGGTACCCAACCATTTCTCACCTCCTCACTGCTTCTACTCTATTCCAAACTGTCATCATCTCTTGCCTGGATTATGACATCATTCCTCCTAAATGGTTTTCCTGCTTCTGCCCTTATCACCCTCCAGTCTATTTTAATTACAACCTCCAAAGATATTTCTTTCAAGCCATAGGTCCTATGGTGTCTTCCTCTGCTCCTGCAGTGGCACCATCCTGCTTGGAGTAAAAGCCAAAGTACTCACGTGGCTGACATGGTCTTACAAAGGCCCCACATGATCAGTTCTCTTGTTATTTCTTTGACTTTCTCTCCTATTGAGTGACTTCCCTTCATGCAAAATGACTAGTGGTCACAGGAGTGTGTGAGGTCACTCAGGGTAAGGGAGTTAAGAGAGAAGAGGGGAAGGCAGGGGAGGGGAGGCGAGGGATGGGGAGAGGAAAGGACAGGCCCAGGGAAGAGGTTGGAGAAAAAAAGTGAGCCTGAGAAAGGACAGCTAGAGGTGGGTCCACTACACCCCAGGAGAGAGATGTCTCCAGAAGGAATGATCTCTCACTGAGGGCCCACAAGGCTGAACATCCCATCTTTAATTTCCCTTTCGTGCTGTTAAAGATTTTAAACCTTTTTAAATGATGAGCAATTTGTCAGGGAAGCAGTTGGCAGCTAAGCCGGGTAAGGAGAAAAAATATTAGCATCTTTCGACTGGTCATTTTTTTTCCCCTTTTCAGCATAAGCAGGACAGAATCAGTATCCATTTTTAATAGATGCATGTTTTATTAAAGGTATAAAGACCAAAGATTTGTAACTTTAATACTCCAGATTCTTATTTTAAATTAACCAACATTATTGTTTATTGATCGGTGGGGATGCTTGTTTTGCCATCGCCAATCTGCCAATTCCTGGAGGGGAAATAGAAGTGGTAGAATTAAGGGAACTAGCATCAACACTGCCTTACAGGAGGGTATAGGGTGAAACTCCCACGAAATGAGCTCCCGCTCTGTGCCAGGCCCTGGGCCAGACATGGTACAGGGGAGGCAGGATGACAAAGGCATAACCCTCCCCTAATTGGGAAAGCAGAAAAATAAATAATATATTGATAAGACAATAATTTGGTTGTATATGGGGAGTAGATTTGAGTGATTAAAAGCTTTTCTCTGGATTTAGGAAGGTTTAAATCTCAGTGCCATAAATTATGAGCTGTGTGATGTTGGGCATGTTACTCTCCCTCTCTGAGCCTTAGTTTCCTCACCTGTAAAATGGAATGATAGAGGATTATCAGAAGATTAACTGAGATACTGATGCATATAGCTTATTTGACCCAGTGTTCAGCAGACATTAAGCACTCGTTCAATAGTAGCTAGGTGGTGGTGATATTAAAAGTGACGGGGGCACACATTTTGGGCATCATTCTCCCTGGAGGAGAGGGGTTAAGGGAAACTTTCACAGAAGAGGATACATTTGAGCTGGTTCTTTTTTTTTTTTTTTGGCCTCACCTCATGGCCTGCGGGATCTTTGTTCCCTGACCAGGGATTGAACCCTCGCCCTCAGCAGTGAAAGTGTGAGTCCTAACCACTGGCCAACCAGGGAATTCCCTTGAGCTGGTTCTTGAAGGATGACTAGAATTTCAAAAGGCTGACAAGCTGAGGGGAAGGACATTCCAGGCAGAGAAAACAGCCAGGGAAAAGCTGGTTGGTGAGCAAGTGTAAGGTTTGGGGAAAGCTGAAGAGCTTGGTGGGGCAGAGACTACAATGGGGACAGGTGGGAGGCAGCCACAAAGGAGGGTGTGATGATGGTGCAGAGGGCCCAGGAGGCCAGGCAAAGGGGTCCACGTTCACCCTAAAGGCTATGGGGGAGCCTTGAAGGGCTGTTGTTGTTGTTTTAATTGTGGTAGAAAAAAAACCTCGTGAAACATAAAATTTACCATCTTAACCACTTTTAAGTATACAGTTTAGTGGTGTTATATACTCACACTGTTGTGCAAACAAATCTCTAAAATGTTTTCATCTTGAAAAACTGAAACTCTATACCCATCACACAACAAAACCCCATTTTCCCCTCCCCCAAGCACTGGGCAACCCCAACTCTACTCTGTTTCTATGGGACTGACTACCTGAGAGACCCCACATAAGTGGAATCACACCGTCTTTGTCCTTTTGTGACAGGCTTATTTCACTCAGCATAATGTACACAAGCTTCATCTGTATTCTATCATGTGACAGGTTTTTCTTCCTTTTGAAGGCTGAATAATATTCCACTGTGTGTATATACTGCATTTTCTTTATTCATACATACCTTGGAGGGTTTTAAGCAAGGATGTGACCCAATTTGGTCTGTGATTTAGTACAATAGCTTTGTGGGGGGAGGGGGGACTGTGTGGTTCTAGAATGGAGTGGAGGGGACAAAGTGGTTTAATAATGGTGGCAAGCTATGTGTCGTTTCTTTAGAAATCCAGAGGTGGCTCAGGTCTTACCAGCCCTTTCATCCCCCAAAGAGGAGGAAAAGCTGGTTTCCTTGAAGGGTAAAGAGGAGGAAAGGGGGATGCCGTGGTGGGTGGAAGGCAAATGCCCTCTCCCGGCTCCATAAACCTTCGGAAAGCTCCTACCCTGCAGACTATAGCCTCCACCCCCGCCCCCAGTGTGTGGTTGGGACTTTGGGCAGAATGGCACTCTGGCTATGGCTACATGGGCAGGCGAGGGAACACAGCCCCAAGGAGAGAAAGTAGTGAGCTTCTGGTCCCTGAACCACCTGTGACTCACTGTGTGACCTTGGAGAAGCCTGTGCCCCTCTCTGGTCCTCAGTGTCCCCATGTGTAAAGTGAAAGAGTTGGTAAAGCATTAGTGCTGCCATAAATGATGATGATGGTGGTGGCAGCGTCAGTGGCCAACTCTTTGAGTGCTTACTCTGTGCCAAGCACTCTTCTAAGTACTTTGCAAGCATTAGTGCATTAACGCATTTTTTTTCTCCCAACACTGCCATTATCTTCATTGTACAGATGATGATATTAAGGCAAGTCATCTGCCTGAGGTCACAGTGATAACAAACAGAGCTGGAATTCAAATTCAGGTAGTCCAGCGCTACCCCATTCTTGGAATCACCTGGGGAGCTTTAAAATATCAGATTCCTGACCCACCTCAGACTTGCTGAATCAGAGCCTCCAGTGTGGCCCCAGGCATCTATGGCTAACATGCTCTTGGGGCTAAAAGTGGGGTTTAAAACTGAGGGTTCCGTGGGGACAGACAATGCCTGACTCTGGCCTGAAAGGAGGCTGACTCTCCCCATGGATTTTCCTTGACTCAGGGCGTGAGTGGCCCTTTTGGGGGCTACCCCAAAGGGACATCCAGGTCATTCCCACCCCCTCACACATGACCTGGAGGGAGCAGCCTCCAGCCTCCCAACTCCCCCACTTCTCCAGAGAGGGTCCTTACAGGATGTAAGGGAACATCAGTGACAAATGATTCTAAGAAAAGATACTCAACCTCTCTAGTAACCCAGGAAATGAGAATGAAAACAACAAGAAGATGCCTTGGAAGTTTCTCAAGAGGGGATAGATGTGGTCAGACACCTCCAATCAAACTCATCCCTGCTCCATTTGGAACTTGAATGTACTTGAGTACTCTCAGGAACTAAATTATTCCTCTTTTTTTTTTGAGGGGGTGGGAGTGCATACTATCCTATCAGTATCAGATCCACAAATATCTTGGCATTTGGTTATTTTTTAAAAGGACAGCATACTGTCAAACTAGATACCAACAACCAGTAATCACTAGAGTAGTCATCTTTTAAATTTTTAATCTATAAAAGAGTTCAAGAATACTGCTATAGGGACCTCCCTGGTGGCACAGTGGTTAAGGATCCACCTGCCAGTGCAGGGGACAAGGGTTCATTCCTTGGTTCTGGAAGTTCCCCACATGCCACAGAGCAACTAAGCCTGTGCGCCACAACTACTGAGCCCACGTGCCACAACTACTGAAGCCCATGCGCCTAGAGCCCGTGCTCCGCAACAAGAGAAGCCACTGCAATGAGAAACCCGCGCTCCGCAAAAATGAGTAGCCCCCACTCGCCGCAACTGGAGAAATCCTGCATGCAGCATGGAAGACTCAACACAGCCAAAAATAAATAAATAAATAAATAAATCTATTTTAGAAAAGAATACTGCTCTATGCACAGAGGATGAATCTCATAGACAAAGCAGTTGAGTGAAAGAGGCCAGACACACAAAAAAATCTAGATACCAGGTGACTGCATTTATATGTAATTTAAAAACAGACAAAATTAATCTGTGGTGATAGAAGTCAGGATAATGGTTATCTTTGAAGGGTATTGACTGAGAGGGAAATATCTGGGGGGGCTGGAAATATCCTGTTTTTTGACCTAGATGAGAATTACATGAATGTACACAAAGTAAAGATTAATTGGGTTGTACATTTATAATGTCTGCACTTTATTGTGCATAACTCATACCTTAATAAAAATGTTTTGAAGAGTTAGATTGTTGTTTCTTTCTGGTTATCCATGTCTTTCACTAAAATTCAGCTGGTGGCTCAGCACTGACTGAGTGCCTACAGTCACAGCCACACATATGAGAAAAGTGGCAGAAGCAAAGGAATGTTAGGGCTTGGCTTTCTATCCACAAGGAGCTGGCACATGGCCCTGGACTTAGAACAAGACTCTCAGCTAGAGGGGGCTACCCAGGACCATTTGTGCTTGATGCCATTGAGAACCCCACTCCCACACACACCCCTAAAGAGCCAAGACCAGGCCTGGGCAGCCTGTTCCATCAGGCAACTGGACCAATCAGAAGATAGCCAGAGGCAGGAGGCCAGGATGAGGCAGGGTCACTTTTGAATGGGAATAGGTGAAGAGTTAGTCAACAGATGCTCTGGCCACAGGGACCTGTCTGGATCAAAGACAAGAATGGGTCAGGCCCAGTGGGCAATGGTGAGGCCAGAGACAGCAGGCAGCAGAGTTAGGAAGGACATCAGGTCAGGTTGAACAATAGTTCAGAGATAATAGGATTCTCCTCTCCTATTGGGACCACTTGCCAGGAGGCGGGGGAGGCAGGTGGCTGGATGGAAGATGCTCAACCAGCCCAGATAGAGACCAGAGATGTCCAGTTCCTGCCCAACATTACATGGCAAGTCAGGGACTGATCCAGGCTAAGACCCCACATATTCTGTGCTCTATGGGCCTCACCCCACCACCCCAGTGATACCCCAAGATCATTTCTATTTCCCCCTCTGGGAGCTCTACATTCTACATCCCCTGTGCTTTCAGCTTTTAAAAAAAATAGAAAAGACTTACTTCCTGATCCTTATGACAATTTACATCATCTTGAAAGTGGAGGAAAAAACTATCCCACACCACTCATTTTTTTTTTTTTCCACTCATTTTTAATACAGACCTTAGCCATACTGTGAAGTATAAACAAACCAAAAGAGCAATAATTAGTTCTAAATTCAGGCGAGGTTTATGGAACGTGAACCATTTGGGTAATCGGCTAGGGTGGTGCCATGAAGTGGTAATTAATTTGTTTTTTTCCTTAAAATGTTTTACTTAATTAACGGAGGAGCTGAGCTATATATACCCATCCCCTGGGGATGGTTTGTAAGGCAAGAGAAAATTCCAACTGTCTCCTTGCCACTTTTCTCATCAAATTATTTCATTACATTCATACACACTTTTGCAGCACTGATTGTGACAGATCCTGGAGTTATGAGCTCATAAATACTGGGGTGGGGGGCGGGGCGGGGGAGAAGCTGGAGACACACACTTAATGGGAAATGTTCTCATAATGAAAAGAATATTTCGGGGCTTCCCTGGTGGCGCAGTGGTTAAGAATCCGCTTGCCAATGCCGGGGACCACGGGTTCGAGTCCTGGTCTGGGAAGATCCCACATGCCACGGAGCAACTAAGCCCGTGTGCCACAACTACTGAGCCTGCGTGCCACAGCTACTGAAGCCCACGTGCCTAGAGCACCTGCTCTGCAACAAGAGAAGCCACCGCAATGAGAAGCCCACACACCGCAAAGAAGAGTAGCCCCCACTTGCCGCAGCTAGAGAAAGACCACACAGCTACGAAGACCCAGTGCAGCCAACAACAACAACAAAAAAAGTTCACTCCTACTAAAACATAAGAAATTTGAAGAAAATTTTAAAATGTAGTATTCATTTTTACCCACCGAGTTAGTAAATATTTTAAATAAGTAACACAATGTTGGAAAGGGTACATATAATGGACACTCTCATACAATGTTAGCATGAGTAAAAATTGGTTTTAAAAAAATGGATTGCTCTTACAGGTCTTTTCAACAAGATTTTTCTGCCTTCCCCTTCTCTCCTTCTCGGGGCACTTCAGTCCTAGATGCTACCCTTGGGATCTCTACCACTGTTACGTGAATGGTAGGATACAAGTGACATTACGGTAAGGGCTCTTTGTAAAAAATTGAAAACAAATGATAAAAATTTATAAAAGGAGGGAATTCCGTGGCAGTCCAGTGGTTAGGACTCCAAGCTTTCACTGCTGAACAGCCAGGTTTCAATCCCTGGTTGGGGAACTAGGATCCCATAAGCTAGGAGGAAAAGAAAAATTATAAAAGGACACCGAGTACATTTTTAGACTCTGGCTATCAGTTTGACATATTGAGATCAATATGTTTATTAATCTGCATTAATCATTTCATCAAAAATTTTAATGTCCCCCAAAACAGGAGTATTCATCTCTAAAATGTTTACAACCCCCAGACCCAGTAGTTACACTTCTAGGATGTGAGTCTAAGGAAATAATTTGAAATACCTATAAAGACTTTACACACAAGGTTTGTTTAATCACAGCATTGTGATGTAATAGTAAAAAATGTAAAACAACCCATATGTCTAATTGGGAATGATCAGTAAATTGCTTAGACAATGGTGTATTACTCAATAATTAAAAGTAAAAATCATGTAGTGAGGTGGATGGACCTAGAGTTTGTCATAGAGAGTGAAGTAAGTCAGAAAGAGAAAAACAAATTCCATATGCTAACCCATGAGTATGGAATCTAAAAAAAAAAAAAAAAAAAAAAAAAAGGTTCTGAAGCACCTAGGGGCAGGACAGGAATAAAGACGCAGATGTAGAGAATGGACTTGAGGACATGGGGAGGGGGAAGGGTAAGCTGGGATGAAGTGAGAGAGTGGCATGGACTTATATACACTACCAAATGTAAAATAGGTAGCTAGTGGGAAGCAGCCGCATAGCACAGGGAGATCAGCAGTGCTTTGTGACCACATAGAGGAGTAGGATAGGGAGGGTGGGAGGGAGACGCAAGAGGGAGGAGATATGGGGTTATATGTATAGCGGATTCACTTTGTTATAAAGCAGAAACTAACACAACATTGTAAAGCAATTATACTCCAATAAAGATGTTAAAAAAAAAGTAATAACAATCAAACACTGGGGAAAAAAAAAAGTAAAACCCATGTTTGTAAGGAGCTTTTTCTTTTTTTAAAAAAATAACTATTTATTTTATTTATTTATTTTTGGCTGCTTTGGGTCTTCGTTGCTTCACGCGGGCTTTCTCTAGTTGCGGTGAGCAGGGGCTACTCTTTGCTGCGGGGCGCAGGCTTCTCAATGCAGTGGCTTCTCTTGTAGAGCACGGCTCTAGGTGCACGGGCTTCAGTAATTGCAGCACGCAGGCTCAGTAGTTGTGGCTCGCGGGCTCTAGAACACAGACTCAGTAGTTGTGGTGCATGGTCTTAGTTGCTCCGTGGCATGTGGTATCTTCGTGGACCAGGGATCGAACCCATGTCCCCTGCATTGGCAGGAGGATTCTCAACCACTGCACCACGAGGGAAGCTCAGGAGCTTTTTCAATAGTGTGGGGATATTGTATATTCACTATGCACTCAATTATGGGAAAAAAATGAATAGGAAAGACAGAAGTAAAAGGTAATAGTGGTTGTTTCTAGGAAGTGAAATTATAGGTAATTTTTATCTTCTTTCTACTTTGCTATACATTTTCCAAACCTTCCCTAATGCACATCGACTACTTTTCTACTTTAAAAAAAAGAGGGGGGCATATTCTAAAAAGGGAATTAAAAAAAAAGAAATGACAGATACCTTGTCCTAAAAGGAACAATTTATCCTTGTGGGTGTAGAGATGTGGGAGGAACAGATCACTTCTGGATGATCCCTGGGGGGCAGACCCAGGACTGGGGGCAGGAGGTGGCCTTAGAGAGACAGATGACAGCTATGAATGTAAGGAGAACCTCAGAGGGACAGAGCTGTCCTCTGGTGGAGCAAGCTGTTCCAGGAGAGAGGAAGCGCCCCGTGGCCAGGGGTATTCAAGCAGAGACTGGATGATTCCTTGTCAACAGTGTCATAGAAGAGATTCAGGTGTCTGAAGGAGGATAAGAATGATGAGGAATGTTCCAGCCTAGAAGCTGGGGAAGTGTGGGTAACAGTGGCAGAATCTCAGTCAGTGGGGCAAGGTGGCCAAGGAGATGTTTTTGCTCAGACAGGGAAACTTGATTGGAGGATCAGGGTCCTCCCAGGTCCCAGCCTGGGAGCAGGAATGACCTGGGATGTCCATTTGTGCTTTAGGCTTTCCATCCTGGAGTCTCAGCTGGCTAGAGAGGGGCTCTGAGTGTGGACTCTTAAACTTGCTGGGCAGGTTTCAGCAGCAGGTATTTTTGAGGGTGAGCAGTATTATTCTGCCCTGCCTCAACTTCCCCCTGTGCAGACGGTGTGCTCATTTGAAGCCTGGGCCTCAGGGACAGGGTGGGTACTGAAACAGGTGGGAAGGAGGCAGGGCACAACCCTTGAAAGAATGACATAACCCGAGGACATGACATAAACTGATTACAGCCAAATGGGTCCAAGATGGCAGACAAGTCGACTTTTTCCACTAGACCCTGGGCCTCAGTATACACTCAATCAGCAAACTAAATGCCACACCCACAGGCGCCATGACAGTTCCAAGACCGACTATAAGGATCAAAAAGTGGGTGGTCAGGGCTTCCCTGGTGGCGCAGTGGTTGGCAGTCCGCCTGCCGATGCAGGGGACACGGGATTGTGCCCTGGTCCAGGAAGGTCCCACATGCCGCGAAGCGGCTGGGCCCGTGAGCCATGGCCACTGAGCCTGCTTGTCCGGAGCCTATGCTCTGCAACGTGAGAGGCCACAACAGTGAGAGGCCCAAGTACCGCCCCCCCCCCCAAAAAAGTGGGTGGTGGTCCAATTCCTGGAAATTCCCACCTCTTCCTAAAATAGCTGGAATGCTCCTCCCACTCATTAGCCTATGAAATTACCCACCCCTGTAAAAACTGACAACTCCCTACCCTGGTGCATTTCTCACCTTCTGAGTTGGCCCACACTCTGTGCAGTGTGTTTTTCTCTAAATAAATACACTTCTTACCTATCACTGTGTCTCTCACTGAATTCTTTCTGACATGAGACATCAAGAACCTGAGCTTCATTAAGTCCTAAAACCAGGTGTGTGATCTCAGTTGGAAGACTGTGAGTTTTGGCTGGGTTCGAGTTCTGGCACTTGGAATCAAGTCCCAATCTGAGGTGCACGGTTTCAGCTGGGGACCACGAAGGCACAGTGATAAGGTAAGAAGACGTTGAGAGTTAGGTCTTGGTCCTAAAGAGGCCTGTGTGACGCCGCAAGCCAGGCATACTGGGGAGGACGCTCTGCTGATGTCTGCTCATTTTTGACTGGCGGGTCAACCCTGTATACTTATGCACATCTAACAGCAGGTCCAGGACTGAACTGTTAATCTCTATACTGTTCTCCTTGACTCTGAGGTTTTTCTCCTACATTCTTGCATTCTTGTTCATTCCTGCTCTATTTCTTTCTTTCTTTCTTCTGTTAATCCCAGAAGACCTGTGTGACCACCAAGATGTATACTTCTAATGCTTTTACTCCCCTCCCTCTGACCCTTACAAATGCTGACTCTCTATTCCCAACTTATAGCTAAACCAACTCCCGGCTCATCAACACCACCGGGGACGTCTTCTATGCCATTTCTTTGCGACTTTCTGGGCACTAACACCTGGTTGGGAGACTACCTTGGAAGGGATATCATCTAAAATTGTAAGTGCAAATCTTGACTAAATTGCGTGGTGGATTTTGACTTAAGAGTGGAATTTTGGATAGCTCCGGAGTTAGAGATGTCACCTCAGGCTTGTCTGAAATGGGTCAGGCTGCATCAATCCCAACCAGTACCCCCTGGGTCATATACTCCAGGACTGGGAAAGATTTGGAAAACAGGAATTAAAAGGAAAAAACTTAGTAGGTTATATAATCAGGTTTAGCCACAATATGAGTTAGGAAATTTAAAATGGAGTGAAGTACCCTATGTTCAAATTTTCATGGCCTTGTATCTAGGCAATGGAACCCAAAAGGAATTTAAGCCATGTGTAGCTCAGAGGGATAACTCTAGGAAGGACACAGAGGACATTTTAACTGACCCACCCTACAGGGCCATGGATCCTGAACGAACGTGGATCCCTCCTTCCCCGAGGTACAGACCCTTTTGGCTATGCATTTCATAGCCCAGTCTGCCCCAGACTTCAGGCGCAAAATTCAGAAAGCAACTGCTGGTCCTCAGACTCCAACGAATGATTTGTTCCAATTGGCTTATTTGGTTTTCAGTAATAGGGATATGGCCAAAAAGGCTGAACGCACCCAGAGAAATATGAAAAATGCCCAAATGATTGCAGTGGCTTTGTCCGCTCACAGACCACCAAAGGGGAAGCTGGCTTTTCTGGGCCCATCTGGCTCTGGCAGACCATAAGGCCCATACAAGGCCAGTGTACCCTGTGTGGACAAAAGGGGCATTGGAGGGAGGATTGTGATTGATGTGCCCTTTGCAAACAGCCAGGGCATTGGAAGAGGGATGCCAGATGCCCCAGATGCCAGAGAGCGAGAGGGCTCCCTCAGCCATTGATGGTTTTGCAATCAGAAGACTGAAGGGGCCCAAGGCTGAAAGTGGCTCTGCCTAGAGGTACCATCTACATAACTAATGTTGAGCCTCGGGGGGTCATTGATGTGGCAGGCCACTTGATAGAATTTCTTATAGACACTGGTACAACCTACTTGGTCTTAACCCAAAGGATTGGAAACCTTAGCAGTCATAAGGAATACATAATGGGATTGTCAGGAAAGAGACAGGGGCACACTTTCCTGGAACCCCTTTTGTGCAAGATCAGTGGCCGGCTGTTTTTACATTCCTTTGTTTGTGCCTGACTGTCCCATCCCTTTAAAGGGAAGAGATTTGTTAACTAAATTAGGGGCTACTCTGTTTCTTGATGGGCAAGGGAACCACCCTCATCACCAAATGGTTCTAACAAAAAGCAAAAAGGAACAGATAAAATCTGAAGCTAAAATAGAAGCCTTAGTAGACCCTGGCATGTGCAATACTGAGGTTCTGGGCTTGGCCAAAGATAACCAGACAGTGATTATTAAGTAAAAAGGCTTATATAGTGTCTAAATATAAGTTACAAATTTCTTAAACCTATGGAAGATCCTCAAAAATGTTTGTAAGTAGATTACCAAAATAGGAGACCACTATTCAGACAAAACTGACCATAGCTGATATTCAAAGCCTGATAGGAATTTTGGAAGAGGCCTTCTCCCCTAAGCTAAATGAGGAAAAGTAAAACTTTCCAACATAGGTGAATGGGTATGTCTGTCCTTCAATATCATAGAGGCAACCACCCAATTCTTTGAAAAAGAAAACAAAACTGTCCTTGTTTTACAAGTGTAGTCTACAGGACCAGAGGTGTGGCTCCAAAAATAATCCAAAGCCCACCAATCCTTTCACCACTCCCCAAACCTTCCCTATTTATTTTAAGAGGCTTGTAAATATTAACAAAGGGGAAACAAAGTCATCCTAGGAGGAACGTGCCTGTACCTTTGAGATGCAAATGTCCTGTCTGGTCTTCTCCGGAACCCTTATCTCTGCCATCTTTTTAAATTTTAAAAAGAGGGTACAGTAATTTAGAACTTGTCAAGGATAAATAGAAATCTTAAGTGTCTTTTCTATAAACACTAGTAAAAAGGGTTTAGCCATCCAGGTAGGTGACCTTGATTGGTTCCATCTGCTAGAAGCCCAGTCTGAATCCAACCCCTTGTAACTGACTTTTATGCTGTACGTGACTCAGGGCTGAAACTTTGGAATGGGAACTATGACGCCTCTGTGTTTGTGTGTTCACATGCATCTATATGTGTGTTGTAGGTGTATGGTATTGCCAAAAATGAATTCGTATAAGAGCTCTACCTAATTGGCTTTTTTAAAAAGTTAAGCGCTTATAAAATACTCAGAAATAGAAAATAATCTGGTCAGAATGAATTTCAGGTTCATGTCATCTGGAAAATATTCAGTACTAAACTGATATCTGGTACTGAAGGTGGATTTAGCTTGTTGGTTTGATTAATACAGACAAGTTAGAGTCATCCATGTTAAGTATAATACTTCTGTTGTACCTAGGTTTATTAGAGGTCAAAAAGACTATTCTATCTGTTACAAATTTGTCAACAAGAAAAGTAACTCGGGCTTCCCTGGTGGCGCAGTGGTTTGAGAGCCCGCCTGCCGATGCAGGGGACATGGGTTCGTGCCCCGGTCTGGGAAGATCCCACATGCCGTGGAGCTGCTAGGCCAGTGAGCCATGGCTGCTGAGCCTGTGCTTCCGGAGCCGGTGCTCCACAACGGGAGAGGCCACAACAGTGAGAGGCCGTGTACCACAAAAAAAAAGAATATGGAAGTAAAATCTCTGAGAGGAGAATGAAACAGGAGGGAAGGAGTCAGGCACAACCTTTGAAAGAATGACATAACCTGAGGACATGACATTAACTGATTAGAACCAAATGGATCCAAGATGGCAGACAAGTTGACTTTTTCCACTAGACCCTGAGCCCATGTATCAGCAAGCTCACATCAGAAAGCTAAATGACACACCCACAGGCGCCATGACAGTTCCAAGACCACTATAAGGATCAAAAAGTGGGTGGTGGTCCAATTTCTGGAAATTCCCACCCCTTCCTGAAATAGCTGGAATGCTCCTCCCACTCATTAGCCTATGAAATTACCCACTCCTATGAAAACTGACAACCCCCTACCCTGGTGCCTTTCCCACCTCTGAGATGACCCACACTCTGTATGCGGAATGTGTTTCTCTCTAAATAAATACACTTCTTACCTATCACTTTGTCTCTCATTGGCTGGGTTCGAGTCCCAGCCACATGGGTTCAAGTCCCAATCTGAGGTGCACAGTTTCAGTATGGCTATGGTTCCATAAGAACAGAGAAGGTCCCAGCAAATAGGCACAGTGCATTACACTTTAGCCAGAACTTCCGCCTCACTCCCTCCCCAGGCCCTCACATTCCCCCTCAGCCATAGCCAGTAATGTAAGTAGATAGGGTAGGGGGTCCCCAGAGACAGAGAAACAAGCATGGCTTTCTTGACATAACAGAAGCTATTTTTGTCCTAAGCCATTTTGTGATCTAAGGCTGGCCAAAGTGCTTGCCCTTGAACAAGTCTCAGTAATCAATGATTTCAAGGGAAGTCAGGGAATGCAGGAACAAAGGAAAAGCAGTCAAGAAACAATAGGTCAGTGATAAAACAGAGTCCTGGTTCCTCCTCTTGGGATATACCTAACAAGCTGACAGTCTTTGTGCTCTGCAGGGACTAGGGCCCCCACCCAGGTGGAGGATGGAATGATGATGTTGACCCTCGTGACTTCAGTCAACTAAAGCTTGGGCTCTGTCGACCTTGGCCCCGATCCTGTGCTGAGTTCTCCTCTGCTCAAGCCCCTTCACACATGTACCCTGAGCTTAAAACTTCCTTAGTGTGCTGCCCAGGGAGACACTGCTTTGGGAAAGATCCCTGGTGTTCTCCTTACTGGCTGCAAGTAATAAGTCCTTCCTTCTCCCGATCTCTGCCTTGGCTGTGTCTTTGGCTTGACAGCCACCAAGAGGCAAACCCAGTTTTTCAGGTAACAGTAAGTGTATTATCCAGAATAAGCAACAGAAGCCCAGTCCACACTGGCTATGACAGTTAGTTTTATGTGTCAACTTTACTGGACTAGGGGATGCCCAGATAGCTGATAAAACAGTTTCTGGGTGTGTCTGTCAGGGTGTTTCTGGGAGTGATTAGCATTTGAATTGGTGAACTGAGTAAAGCAGTTGGCCCTTCCCAGTTGGTGAGCAACACCCAATCCACTGTGAGCCTGGATAGAACAAAAAGAGGGAGGTAGAGTACATTTACACCTCCTCTGCCCTAACACATCAGCACTCCTGGTTCTCAGGCATTCAGATACAGTGGGACTCATACCATCAGCCACCCCACCCCCTCAGTTCTCAGGCCTTCAGATTTGGACTGAATTACACCACCAGCTCTCCTGGTTCCTGGAACTTCTCAGCTACCACAACTGTGGGAACCAGTTCCTATAATAAATCCCTCTCTCTCTCATATATATATGGCCTATTGATTCTGTTCCTCTGAAGAACACTGACCACCATAAGAGAAAGGGGGACTGATCAGCTCATGGAATGCAAAGATGGAGTAACAAACCAGACCTCAGGCTGAAGAGGGACATACCTGTACCTCCCAGTACCCAGTACCTGGGACTGAAAGCCACTAGGATTCCCTTAACCACCCTCTTCTCTCTGCTTCTCAATGTATCAGATTCCTTCTCTCTCACTTCAGATACTACCATGGTCACCAAGATCCCCTCCCTCTCTTCTCACACCAGAGAGAGGAGCTGACTCATTCCATTACTGATTAAAGGACTCTGACTGGCCCAACTTGGATCTGATGCCACCAGTAATTGGGCTACTCAGCTGTGACCAAGAAGACAGACTATATAAAAGCATGGGTTCCAGCTAGAACCACAAAGTTAGACCAGAGAGGAAAGGGAATTCCTGGAAGAATGGAGGTGCAGATTCCAGAAGGAAGTAGGAATACTGGACATCCAAACAGTCAGCGTCCAGTACAGGTAGGCTTGCCTCCCATTGAAACCAAGCAGGACCCTGTGGGGCTCCTGGGCACGGAAGACTTTCTGCCCCATTTCTTGTTTATAGGGAATAGACTCCAGATTCTCGAACAGTTGCTATTCAGGGAAGGGAGGGGATGCAGAAACAAGGGAGGAGCAGCCAAGAAACAATAGTGCAGCCTTGGGGCAGGGTCCTGGTTCCACCTCAAGGGATATGAATAACAATATCTTTGAGCTCCTTTATAGAACTAAAACCCCCAACAAATAGAAGATGTAAGCATTCTTCATTCCAGAGAAGCTCATCAGGAAACCACCTGAGGCCAGATTAAAGGAACAAGAAAAGCTTATTAGGAGACTGCCAGAGACAGAGGAAAGGAGTACAGGCCCTTCCACACCCTGATCCTTATCAGCAAGTCCACCCTAGAATCATTACTATAAAATTCCTCACCAAATGCCCCCGGGTTGAGACACACAGCTTTTGAGGGGCACAAGCCTACTGTATCCCTCTTTGCCTGGCAAAGCAGTAAAATTATTCTTTTCTACTTCACACAAAACTCTGTCTCTGAGATTCGATTTGGCACCAGTGCACAGAGGCCAAACTTTCAGTATCACCAGCCATAGTTGAAGAAACAGAGCAATCAGGTCATTTGTCTGAGGTCACACAGCCAGTTCATGGCAGAGCTCAGACCTAAATCTAAGGCTGCTACTTCCTAACCTAGTGACATTCCTTCTTGCTTCCTCCCTTCCTTCTTTTCTCTCTCTCTAAGATAAAATATATATATTAAAATAAATATATATATTATTCAGCTTGGGCTGACATAACAAAATATCATAGACTGTGTGGTTTAAACAGCAGAAATCTATTTCTTGGGCTTCCTTGGTGGTGCAGTGGTTAAGAATCCGCCTGCCAGTGCAGGAGACATGGGTTCGAGCCCTGGTCCAGGAAAGTCCCACATGCCGCGGAGCAGCTAAGCCCATGTGCCACAACTACTGAGCCTGCACTCTAGAGCCTGCATGGCACATCTACTGAAGCCCATGCACCTAGAGTCTATGCTCCACAAGAGAAGCCACCGCAACGAGAAGTGCGCGCACCACAACCAAGAGTAGCCTCCACTCACTGCAACTAGAGAAAGCCCACGTGCAGCAGTGAGGACCGAATGCAGCCAAAAATTTAATTAATTTAAAAAAAAAGAAATCTATTTCTCACAGTTCTTCAGGTTTGGAAGTCCAACATCAAGGTACCGACAGATTTGGTTCCTTGATGAAGACCTCTCCCTGGCTTGCAGACAGTTGCCTTCTTGCTCCGTCATCCCATGGCAGAGAAAGAGAGAGGAAGCAAGCTCTCTGGCATCTTGTCTTACAGGGACACTAATCCCATCATGAGGGCCCCACCCTCATGACCTTATCTAAAGGTAGTTACTTCCCAAAGGCCTCACCCCCTCCAAATACCATCACATTGAAGGTTAGGGACTTCAACATATGAATTTGGGGGGAACACAAATAGTCCATAATAATATACATAACATAAAATTTACCTTTTTAAGCACTTTGAGGTGTACAATTTAGTGGCATTAAGTACATTCACACTGTTGTGCAACCATCATCACCATCCATTTCCAGAACGTTTTTCATCTTGTAAAACTGAAACTCTGTATACATTAATTTATTTCCACTTCTTCTTTCTTATAGGTCATCTGTCGTTTCTCTTAAGAGTTAGTGTCATCAGGTCTTGATATCAGACAGTCCCAGGTTGAAATTCTGGCTCCACCACATACTAGTTGTGTACTTTGGTCAAGTCATTTAACCTCTCTTAACTTCAACTTTCTTCTCTACAAAGGTTTGGGTGAAGATGAGTAGAGTTCTAAAGCTCCTGGCACAGAAGCTGCACACAGTATGTGCTTAGTAAGTGTTAGCCTCCTTTGTTCTTCCCTCCACCTCTGCCCCTGGGCAAAGTTCAGATAGTAAACCGTCCACCCGTCTGGTGATTTCTGCTGGAATGACTCCCAGCAACACTTTTACCCAGAGCTGAAGCCTCTGAATTAATGAGTTCCAACAGCTCACCTGAGAATGATTTAACGTTTGAAAGCAAGAAGTTCCTTTACTCTAGGAGTGGGAAATGCACCTTGGTAAAGGACCTTCTTCAAGATCAAGTGGGGCTTTTTAATAGGAGTCTTGAAAATATGGCCTGGACCCTGCAAAAAGATCCAGAGGGACCAAGCTCCCCTCCCTCTGGCTGCAGACTTCCCTGTTTTCAGCATCACCCCATGACCAGACACAGCCCCCTCATCTCCCCCAAATTGTACACCTCAAAGTGCTTAAAAAGGTAAATTTTATGTTATGTATATTATTATGGACTATTTGTGTTCCCCCCAAATTCATATGCCCCCAAAACACCTTGAACACAGATAGTCATGTGTAACCAGGCTCTACTGAGGGGGTTTTGTGATAATGGAGATGTTAAAATCCAAATCAGGAAGCAACTTAAAATTGAGAGCTAGGTATTTCTGTTCTAAAAGGTCTTTGAATTAGGGGTCCCTGGGCCCAAGCCTCCTGCTAGTTACAAACTTCGGGCCCTGGGCTCAAAGCCCCTTGGGTCCCAGCCTAGACACATCTGTCAATGGCAGTGTTCTTTCCTGCTAAGGCTGGAAAGAACCTCAGGATCCTTCTCAACACAGCACTACCACGGGATAAGATTTATCACATGAAATAAAACCATTAATCTGAACTTTAGACCCTAAATCAATAGAACATAGGGAGGGATCTTCTAGCTCCAATCTACTTTATATCCATCGAAAGAACCAAAGCTAGACTTCCGTGGTGGCGCAGTGCTTAAGAATCGCCTGCCAATGCAGGGGACATGGATTCGAGCCCTGGTCTGGGAAGATCCCACATGCCGTGGAGCAACTAAGCCCGTGTGCCACAATTACTGAGCCTACGCTCTAGAGCTTGCGAGCCACAACTACTGAGCCCACATGCCACAACTACTGAAGCCTGCACGCCTGGAGCCCATGCTCTACAACGAGAGAAGCCACCACAATGAGAAGCCCACGCACTGCAACAAAGACCCAATGCAGCCAAAAATAAATTAATTAATTTTTAAAAAAATGAACCAAAGCTTTACAAGGACATTGTAAATAGATGACTAAATGATTTGTGACAAAGATTCCAGGATTTCACAAAGTCCCTGGTTTTCCTCCCAGGCCTCAAAAATAGTTGGTACCCATCAGATGCCCTTTGTCAACAATTAGTTAATGATCCAACTTAATACACTAGATGACTGCTATCTCTAATGATGACAGTTGGGCCCCTCAGAGCAGTCTGAGTGTATTTCTGTTCTCCCCTGTTCCTCAGACTGGCAGTGGGGACTATGAATGGCTGTTTGATGTGCCAAGACAGTTAAACAGACAGAGCCATCATTTTGCTCACCCACCTGTCCTTGGCTGGTACCTGGAAGATTTGGAAGAAACTCCTTTCACGTTTCCAAAGAGGCAACGCACTGTTCTGAATGTTCCTCTTATTATTATTGATCTCCCTAGGTTTCTTTACGGCCAGAAATAAGGCATCCAGTTAGATTAGGGGCTAATTTGGCCCCCAAGGCATGACGTGTCAATACAACAGCTGAGAATCATGCAGGCACCAATTTTAGTTAGAGTTGATAGAGCACATTCAGAGTGGCAGCAAGGCCCACCTTGCCCTTCAGGTACCCCTTCCAGCTGTCATCTGTCTCCATCCTTTCTCTGCTTACCACCTCCCAACTCAGACGGGGTGTCATACAGTAGCAAACAGCAGGCACTGCCAAGGCTCAGACATTCCACAACTCCATATCTGAGCCTCCATCCCCCCAGTGTCTCTCAGAATTGTGAAGAGGTGGCTCATGCTGCCTTGGGAGTCAGGCTGATGTGGGTTCTAATCCTAACTCTACTGCATCCTGCGGGACCTTGGGCAAGTCACTGCTCTGAGCCTCAGTTCCCCCATCTGTAGATAAGTGGGTTAAATTGGCACCTCTTTAGATCGCAGATGCAGAAATCTCAACTCATCTTTTGCCTCGCAAACCCTCACCCTCTCATTCAGCCTTATCAAGTTTGTGGCAGGTCCCTCCAAAGTGCCGCATCTCTTGCCTGATTGCCGCCAGCCGCGGCGGGTCCTCAAAGTGCAGCAACAATCGACGAGAGGGGGTAGGGAACTGAACGCACCAAGGTATGGGATCAGAAGGGCACAAGCAACTGATGGTTGCAAGGCAAGTTTAACAACAAAGCGTAGCCGTATATATACCCCTAAAGCAGCGAATTTGCTTAGTCATGCCTTATCGGCATCAGCTGGTTGATTGGCTTCTCAGCTTCTCCCTCAAAGGCACCAATTTCCCCTCCAGGGTTGCTTTTCCTAGCTTCAGGGAACAACCAGGGACTCCCAGCAACCGAGCAGGTCCCCGGAGCGATCCAGCCAAAGGCCATCTCCCCTTCCACGTCCACACCACAAAGTCCAGGATGCACACCAAGGAGAGCACAATCGGGCCCCGAGGCCTACGAGGGTCCCAATGGTGCCCTCCTCAGAGGGCAAGGCCCACCACATTCCCCCCTCTTTTATTTTTTAAAGCTTGATAATGCAATTTCAACCCATACACCTCCTGACGAAGAGCAGCGAGACGGCCAACAATATAGCGTAATAAACAAGGTAATGCAATTAACATCAACAATACACATGACCCCACGGTAATCAATCCTGTGAGTCCATTTTGAAACCAAATGCATTGGATTTAACCATTGAAGCTGATCCAAGAGTCCTTGAATTAATTATTGGGGCCCGTCTTCTTGTAGATGAGCTTCTTGAATTGCTTGTATTTCCGCATTAAGTTTTTGTATGTTCAAACTAATGTGTCCATCAGTCCATACACTTATTCCAATGAATCGTTTAGGTCTTTTTTTAAAGCTTCAGATAATTCTAGCCAAGCTTGTATGCTAGTACTATGATACCATGGTTCAGAAATATTTACAGGCAGCATTACATAGGAAGGTTGTTTTAACATCATAACAGAAAAAGTTCCTTTCATAGGCAGAAGGCAAGTACTAAAAATACAATTCTGACAAGTTATATTATATCCTAAGGAACCAGAAGTAAACTCAATCTGTAAATCTCCTATTAGCAAGGCATATGAGGGTGTAACACAAGTAATAACCGGTTGATAAGAATAAGACAATGCAAACTTCCCAAAATCCCAATGCTTATAAAAAACCAAACTATTATCAGTAACAGAAACTGAAGAAATTAGAATGGTACCGTTATTATAATTTAAGGTGCACCAGATTTGAGAATTCAAAATCAGATTGGGGAAAATCAGAAGGAAAAAAGGAGGGAAACTTCAAACTTGTAACAGCTTTAACTACCTTTAAACTATGGCCGGCCAGTAAAGTCCCTTGTCCTCCTACATATATTTCAACACAAAAATAGTATCTTTACCAGTCTCATTCTTTCCATTTTTGTTATTGTTGCCCTGTGAAATCATTATTTCTAGAACAGCAAGAAGATGTAAAGCTTTCTCAGCTTGGTAGGTTAATATATACAGGTCTACGAACAAAAAACACACTGCTTGGGCAAATTTTTCTTCAAAAGGTTCTATGAACTGATAAAGTTTTTCACCAATGGATATGGCTTCTGTATACTGTCGGACATGATAGAGGATGACTGCTCGATTGTAATACAACATACTGTTTTCAAGATCATCTAGTCTATCCATTTCTTCAACAGCCGAGTGCACCTGATTCTTCAATTGGTTAAGTGTCTGTCTTAAACTATCTGTTGTTGTCTGGTTACTTTTGAAAAACTCAGCTACTGCCGTATTCAAAATTATTTTATAATCGTGTTTGTTTATATCTTGTAGGCAGGCAAGATGTTGCAGACAGACATCATAATTTCCACCTGTAAAAGCCTGGAAAGCACTGGTGGACAACTCCTTCTCTTGATCAGTGATTTCAGGTCGCTTCTTGGATACTTCTTGTCCCATATTTTTTTACTTCTGACTATTGCCCCGAGTTACTATCAACTCTACTATGTGGCCACACTTTCACTCTTCACTCCGGGGATTCACCTACCGAGATTCAGATGTCCCTCTTGTCAGGTCCCTGCTCAGGCGCCACTTGCCGCCAGCCGCGGCGGGTTCTCAAAGTGCAGCAACAATCGACGAGAGGGGGTAGGGAACTGAACGCACCAAGGTATGGGATCAGAAGGGCACAAGCAACTGATGGTTACAAGGCAAGTTTAACAACAAAGCGTAGCCGTATATATACCCCTAAAGCAGCGAATTTGCTTAGTCATGCCTTATTGGCATCAGCTGGTTGATTGGCTTCTCAGCTTCTCCCTCAAAGGCACCAATTTCCCCTCCAGGGTTGCTTTTCCTAGCTTCAGGGAACAACCAGGGACTCCCAGCAACCAAGCAGGTCCCCGGAGCGATCCGGCCAAAGGCCATCTCCCCTTCCACGTCCACACCACAAAGTTCAGGATGCACACCAAGGAGAGCACAATCGGGCCCCGAGGCCTACGAGGGTCCCAATGGTGCCCTCCTCAGAGGGCAACGCCCGCCACACCTGATGGCCTTCCAGCCCAAGCTATTCTCATCCTCATTCTCTCTTTCCTGCACTTTATTCTTCACTGTTTGGGTCTCAGCTTTGGAGTCACCTTGTCCAGAAATCTTTCTTTGCCCTACCTCCTCCCACTGCAGGCTGTGTCAGGGGCCTCGGCTCTGGACCCCACAGAGTCCCCTGCACTCCCATCACAGCCCTCACCTCTTGTCTGCCTCCCCATTAGACTGTGAGCCCTGAAAGGATAACGGCTTGGGGCCTCCTTTGTCTCCACATCCTCAGCATCAGGCCCAGGGCAGGCACTCAGTGAATGCATAAATAAGCCTGTGATGATGAGTCACTGTTCTGGTTACTATTGCTGTGTAACAAGCTACCCCCAAACTTACTGGCCTACAATTACTTGCTTAGGCTCATAGATTTCATGGATCAGGAATTCAGACAGGGCACGGTGGGCATGGTTTTTCTCTGCTCCATGATGTCCATTGTTCAGCTGGAAAGATAGGAGGCTGGGAACTGGAGGTTCCCAGTGGGAACCTGGAAGATCCCACATGCCACAGAGCAACTAAGCCCTTGAGCCACAGCTACTGAGCCTGTGCTCTAGAGACCATGAGCCACAACTACTGAGCCCACGTGCCACAACGACTGAAGCCCGCACGCCTAGAGCCCGTGCTCTACAATGAGAGAAGCCACCGCAATGAGAAGCCCGCACACCACAACAAAGAGTAGCCCCCCACTCACCGCAACTAGAGGAAGCCCACACGCAGCAACGAAGATCTAACACTCCCAAAAATAAATATATAAATTTATTTTAAAAATAAAATAAAAAATAAAGCTGAGGGTGGAGCAGGATCATTGGGAAAAAAACCCTCCAGCAACCCAGCTCCCAGCCTAAACGCAAAGCAATGCTAGAGGAATTGGAAGTCTGTAGTGCACTGAAGAGAAGCTCAACTCCTACCCATGTTGATTCAACCCTCTATGCTAAAGACCTGGTAAAAGAAAAGGCATTTCTAGGCATAAATACTACTTCCTACAACCTCTACTGTCCTGCATATTATGTCCAGCTTTCAACAAAAAATTAGAAGACACACAGGAAGCAAAAGAAAATAACATACAGTCAAGAGACAAAGCAATCAGAAAGAGAATGGGTCAGAAGAAATACTTGAAGAGATAAATGGCTGAGAATTTTCCAAAATTAATGGTGGACACCAAACCACAGATCCAAGAAGTACAGAGAACATTAATCAAAACCAAAAAGAAAGGAAGAAAGAAAAGGAAGGAAGGAAAGAAGGAAGGAAGGGGGAAGAAAACAGACAAACAAGAACATACAACCCTGGACACGTTATATTCAAACGAATGAAAACCAAAATAAAGAGAAAATATTGAAATCTTGAAGGCAGTCAAAGGAAAAATATAAGGCACATTACAGTCAGAGGAATAAAGTAAGAATTACAGCAGACTTCTTATCAGAAACTATGAAGAGCAGATATCTTTAAAGTGCTGAAGAAACTTTTGTCTTTTAAGTTTGGAGTGGAGTGACATCTTTAAAGAGCTGAAAGAAAAACAAAAACAAAAAACTGTGAACCCAACATTCTATGCCCAGGAAAAACATCTTTCAAAAGTGAGAAAGAGGGCTTTCCTGGTGGCTCAGTGGTTAAGAATCTGCCTGCCAGTGCAAGAGACACGCGTTCAAGCCCTGGCCCAGGAAGATCCCACATGCCATGGAACAACTAAGCCTGTGCACCACAACTACTGAGCCTGAGCCCTAGAGCCCTCAAGCCACAACTACTGAGCCCACGTGCCACAACTACTGAAGCTTGTGTGCCTAGAGCCCGTGCTCCGCAACAAGAGAAGCCATGACAATGAGAAGCCCACACTCTGCAACGAAGAGTGACCCCCACTCACCACAACTAGAGAAAGCCCACATGCAGCAACAAAGACCCAACACAGCCAAAAATAAATAAATAAATAAATAATTTTTTTTTAAGTGAGAAAGAAATATAAGCCCTCTTCAGTCAAACAAAATCAGAGAATTAATTACCAACAGCCCTGCACTATAAGATGTATTAAAGGAAGTTCTTCAGGCAGAAGGAGTTTGATACCAGAAAGAAGCTTGTATCTACGCAAAGAAATGAGAAGTGCTAGAAATGGCATAAATGAAGACAAATATAAAATTTATTGTTTCAGAATTTTAATTATTCTAAAAGATATTTGACTATCTAAAGCAAAACAATAAAAATATATTATGCATTTGTAGTATTTGTAAAAATAAAGTGCGTAACAAGAGTAACACAAAGGAAAGCAGGGAAGCAAGAATACATTGCTGTAAGGTCTTTACACGTGTAAAGTATAATATTATTTAAAGGCAGACTCTGACAAATTTAAGATGTGTATTGCAAACCCTAGGACAACCACTGAAGCCACCACAGTCACCCTCTCAACAGATATTTATTCAGCATCTACTATGTGCCAGCTTCCAGGCCCGGTCCCATGGATACAGGACCCTCATGGAACTCACAGCTAGAGGATCCAGTGGATCTGTGGTGACAAGCACCTGGCTCAGAGGTGACATAGAGGAGCCATCAATGAACATGGATTTCTCAGTAGTTTGTCCTACGTGCTTAGCCCTTCATCTTGTCTGGGGCCTTCAGATTATAGAGGATGGATGTCAGATTACAGAACGACAGATGTCACAGGTTGTTAGCTATGACTTTTCCTGTTACCCCAGAATTGGCAATAGGACCCAGGACAGAAGACAAAAGAAGGCAGTCAGAGCTTGCCTTGGGGAACATCACAGGACATCCACCTGCATCCCATGTGAGAGCCATCATGGAGCACCAATGACACAGAAGTCCCTGGGGGCCAGTCAGGGGTGGCCTGAGAAAGGGCACCAGCTACCAGGAGGGAACCTCAACAGGAAGCTGTTAGATAAGAGACCCTTTGTCCTCTCCCTCCTCCTGCCAAACCTGCATCCTCTCCCCACACCCCTGAGTTTGAGGACAAGAGCATTAACTCAGAGATGGGGGGCAGGGGGCAGTGTTAAACCGGGCCAGACTGGCTGGGACTTCCTCACACTCCAAGGTGACCAGCAGCCCACAGGACCTGCCGGAGGTATCGTGAAGGGACAGGGAAGGGAGAGTCCACGCAGCACCACTGACAGCCGCTGTAGAAGAGTAAAGCCACTCAGCTCTGTACTCAGATGAGCTCAGACTGTCCAGTAAAACAGAGACACAGAGAAGCAAAACTGGGGCAAGAATGTTCACTTCCAAATCCTTTTTTCTTATTTGCTTTGAAATCTCCTTATTCCCCATTATGACCCTGTTTAAAGACACAGCTTCCTCGGAGACAAGACAGAGTTGATATCACGGGTTACACTGTGTCCCCTACAAAAAAAAGATATGTTGAAGTCCTAATCCCCAGCTCCTCAAAATGTGACCGTATTTGGAAATAGGTTCTTCGCAGATGTAATTAATTAAGATGAAGTCACACTGGGGTAGGGTGGGCTCCTAATCCAGTATGATTGTGTCCCTGGGAGCCCAAAGTGCTAGTTCTTCATGAGGTAGTCAGGTGTCTCCAGTGGGCTCAGGTGTTTCCAGCCTTCTGCAGGGCCACTGGATCTGTGACTTGACGAGGCATTGTCCAAAGCTACCATTTGTGTAAAAAGATGGGAGGTGGGGAGACAAATAGGACTACTTATTTGGATTTTTTTATGTTTACACAAAGAAACTCTGGAAAGAGACACAAGAAACTAAACAATATGGTGGGTGATGAGAACTGGGTAGTTGAGAAAGATGTGACAGTGAGACTTTTTTCACTGTGGCCTTTTAAATTTGATTTGTGAAACCTGTAATTGTATATCTGGAGTGTTTTTCCAACACCACCTAGCAATTCTCAGTGGACACTGGCCGGTGTCCTACAATTTAGTTCAACTCTGACACTATCTACCTAGAGACAGTGTCAGATCCCACAGGTTAAAGGCTCAGTCCCACAAGGCTGCCCCTACTTTAGACACCAATCTCAAGTTCAGGTTGTCACCTGTGCTTCTCACCAACTGGCCATAAAATGTGAGGGTCCTATGACTCCCTCCTCAGGTTCGATTAATTTTCTAGAGTGGCTCAGAAAAACATTTACTTGTGTTTGCCAGTTTATTATGAAGGCTATTATAAAGGATACAGATGAAGAGTCAAGATGAAGAAGTATATAGAGCGAGGCCCAGAAGGGTCCTGAGTGCAGGAGCTTCTGTCCCCATGAAACTGGCCTCCCTCCTGACATGTGAATGAATGTGTTCACCTACCCGGAAGATCATCAAATCCTGTCATTCAAGAGTTTTCATAGAGTTTAACTTCCAGCTCTCTAATCACTTGATCTTTCTGGTGACCTGTGGGACATTCCAAAATGTCACCTCATTAATACAGTAAACTCAGGTGTGGTTGAAAGGGACTTGTTATGAATAATAAAAGACACCTTTATTGCTCTTATCACTTAGAAAATCCTAAGAGTTTTAGGAGCTCTGTGCCAGGAACTGGATGAAGACCAAATATATATTTCCAGTTTCACGATAACCCATTGCAAAAAATTGAATAGCAAACATAGCAAGAGTACAGAGGATGAGGAACGAGAGCTGAGGTCAGCAGGGCTGAGTTTACTGCTTATTATGCAGGCAGTAGGGAGCCATAGAAGGAGGTAAAAGAGGGGAGGAGATGACTGTGATCTGACCAGACTTGTAAGGGGCCAGTGCAGAGGGCAGTTTATGGGGGAAAACCAGCACTGAGGAAGCAGGTGTGATTATCCAAGCAAAGCGCATAGCTACCGATCCAGGGCAGGTGGGGCGAGTTCGAGGAGGGGAGGGACGATCAGAGAGGTTTGGGTTGGGTGGGGAGGGACAGGTGGTATAAAAACCAGAAGGCGGAGATAAGGAGGCCTCCACTGAGGGGCAGGGAGGTGTCAGCCAGCTCCTTTCCTCTCAGAAGAGATGTGAATGTCCAACCCTGAGCTCCACCCAGCCGTGCTGGCCCCTGATAACCCCCCACTCCCTCTCCCTCTCCAGTGGCCAGCATTATTCTTCCCATGTGCAGCCCCCTAATTGCTGCAAGATGAAGTGACTGAGGCTGCCCTCTTGCCATGTGACAAATGCCTGTCTGAGCAAGAGCTGGGGGAGGGAGGGAACAGGACAGATGGAGTCCTGTTCATCTTCCCTGCTCCCAGATCCCCAGGCCCTGCTGCTCCTGTGGGCTTTGGGAACCAAAAAAACCCTGTGTTTAATGAGGCTCCCTCCCCATCCATCATGCACTGTGACCAGGGAAAACCCAGCAGCCAAGATCCAGGCCAGGATCCCTGAGTCAGAGCAGGGTGAGAGAGGGGAGGGCTCAGCAGAAAGAACACAGGCTCAGAACAGTTAAATCTGAGCTGTGTAAATCACCACACCGCTCTGAGCTTCCTCACCTAAATGAGGATAATGTTCAGTGTGGCAGACGTTACAAGTTAGCAGCTCCACACCCACATGCTCTACTACCTTCCTAAGAGAACCGCGATTGTTTCATGGTGGGAAGGAAAAAGTATCACCAAAACACTCACTCCTCCAGCTCCCCTTGCAGGTAGGGGCCACCAGTTCTGGACAATGAGGTGAGACAGAAGCCATAGTGGGCATTTCAAAGATGGGATGCCTGGAAGTGGAACAAGAGGGTAAACACCATCCTCTGAGGTGATGGAGTGGGAAAAATCAAAGGTGAATGTGTTCCTGGCAGTTTCATGGAGCCACCACATCAGCCCAGGGCTTCCATATCTGGAATTCCAGTTGAAAAAAGCTGGGGTTTTAACGTCTCCATGAGGGTGGAAGATGAAGCTCTAGACTCTGTGAGAGGCCAGGAGTTGGAACTAGGCTCCCTATATTAACTAGAAATTGGAAATGAGCTATTTCTTCCTTGAATGGTGACTAAATAAAAACTGCCAAATAACCCTGCACTACAGCCTAGAAGTAAATTTCCTACCCTGGGCCATGGAAGGAAAAAAGTTATCTAAGATAAACTGAAATTAAAATAAACTCCATAGATGGGTTTGACAGTAGTCTGGGCACAGCTGTTACCTAGAAGATCTAGGTATTCTGAGACCATCGCCCAGAATATAACACAGAGAGAAATAAAGAGATGTAAAATATAAAAGATAAGTTAGGGAATGCCCTGGTCATCCAGTGGTTAGATCTTGGTGTTTTCACTGCCATGGGACTGCGTTCAATCCCTGGTCAGGGAACTAAGATCCCGCAAGCCACGTGGGGCAGCCAAAAAAAAAAAAAAGATAAGTTAAAATGGAGGATGAGACTTCCCTGGTGGCACACTGGTTAAGAATCTGACTGCCAATGCAAGGGACACAGGTTCGATCCCTAGTCTGGGAAGGTCCCACATGTCGCAGAGCAACTAAGCCTGTGCGCCACAACTACTGAGCCTACGCACCACAACTACTGAAGCCCATGTGCCCTAGAGCCCGCACACTGCAACTACTGAGCCTGCGTGCTGCAACTATTAAAGCCCGCGTGCCTAGAGCCTGTGCTCCATGACAAGAGAAGCCACCACAAGGAGAAGCCCGTGCACTGCAATGACGAGTAGCCACCACTCACCACAACTAGAGGGAAAGCCCACACGCAGCAACAAAGACCCAACGCAGCCAAAAATAAATAAAATAAAATGGAAGATGAAATGAGACAATACATCATGCACCTAATAGGAATTCCTATAAGAAACAATCAAGAGAATGTGGGAAAGGCAATTTATGAAAAATATAATATATATGAATTTTTCAGAATTGAAGAAAGATCTGAGTCTTCATAGACTCAGTTCAAAGGGGGATAATTAAAAACAAATCCACCCTTTACTGCAGTGAACAATATTAAGAATAAAAAGGAAAACTTTAAAGCTGCCAGAGAAGGGGAAAAGACAGATCCCCTTCAAAGAAGCAACAATTAAACAAGCAGACTTCTAATCAGCAACCATTGGAACCTGAAAAGAGTGGAATAATATCTCTAAACACAGTGAAAAAAGACTTACCCTAGAATTCTATACCTAGCTAAACCACCATTAGAGAGTGAGACCAAAGTAAAGATATTTTCAGACATACAAGATTAATAGTTTACTACTCACAGGTTCTCACGGAAAGAATTATTAAAAGGTGCACTTCGACAAGAAGGAAGATGAACCCATGAGGGAGAGGTGGAATGCAAGGTGAAATGGTCAGCAAAGCTTTTGGTAAAACATGATGGTAAATCTAAGTAAGTTTTTATTGTAAAAAAATTATACTTAAAGTCTCAGGTTTTATAAATAAGATGGAACCAGAATAATAAACAACAAAAACAAAGGAGCTGGGAAGAGGACATTTAGAAGGAAGTCAATGCATTCTGAGATTTTTTTTTTTTTTTTACTAATTTTGGATTTTGTTAGAAATCTGTAATGTTAAATACAAGTATGAAATTCAAGTGTAACCTCTAAAATAATGTTTAGATTGACCAAAATTAAAGATGGACACAAATTCTTTGGAACTCCTACCATTGCAAAATGTAGTCTGTTTTCCACCCCTTGAATCTGGGCTGGCTTTATAATTTGTTTTGTTCAAAAGAATACAAGAAGTAATACTGGTAACTTCCAAGGCTGGACCTTAAGCTATCTACAGCTATTGGAATATTCCTTCTTGAAATCCAGTCGCCATACTGTGAGGAATTTCAAGCAATAATGTGGAAAGGACCAGTAGAGAAGTACCAAGGCACCCAACCAACAGCCTCAATCAAGCTCCCAGCCAGCAGCCAACACAAATTGCCAGTCATGTTAGTGAGGTTGTTTTGGACCCTTTAGCTGTCTCAATGCCCCAGTCACGTGAAGCAAAAGAATTGATAATAAATTGTTGTTTTAAGCCACTCATGTGGGATGACTTATGCTGCAAAAGATACATGAAACAGAATAAAAATAACATATATAACTTCCAAACAAATCGATGAAAATAGCTAAATAAAGAAAACTTGATAGATCCAAAGGGAAGCTTTAAAGAAGAAAATTTAAGAAGTAGAGAATAGAAATTTTTGCAAGTTTCTCTCACAAACACCCTTTCTGGAAAAACGGTGAAGATGTGAGGTTTAATACGATTTGGGTTTTCAGAGTGGCCAGGCTTGGCTGTGGGGATGGCATTTGAGGAGTGTTTGTGTCCTTTCTCTATTAATTCCTAGGCTCCCAGCTGCTGGCCATAGCTCTGACGGCAGAACTGCCAAAACTCTCTGGCCTAATTAAAAAATAAAATCAGAGAGAAAGAAAACTTTTTATTACACTTTCCTAATGGTGGAAAATAGTTTCAGGCATAAAAAGGCATTCAGCTGGCTACTTCCCAGGCATCAAAAATTAACAGCCACTACGTTTTATTCCAAGGAATTAATGGCAAATTTTACATGGTGGCATAAAATGCAGGGGACAAGATGAAGGGCACGATTCTTCATTGAAGAGCTCACTCCCTCATCTGCAACAAAGACACTGGTTTGGCCATCGGCTCCCAGCAGAATCTGTAGTCTCACAGAGGACCAAGTGGGTGATGTAGGACCTGGTGGGGGGAGGGGGGAGGGGGGATCATGTGCAACACCATGCGGAAGGTTCGAAACCCTCACGGCACAACATTCAAACACTGGTCCTGTCAAACTGGCATCTTTCCTTCCTTCCAGCTACTTCCTCTGTGCCACTCAATCCTCTCTTCCCCCTGAGGGATGGCTGATGGCGAGAATGTCAGACTCAGGGGCAGCAGGCCTGAGTTCTACTCCCTGTTCTGCTGTGGACTTGCTGAATGGCTGCTCTCAGGGCTCAGTCTCTCCATCTGTGAAATGGCCACAAGAGCTCTGGGATCCCTCTGGATCCTGATGTATACAACAAACTTGGTCTTTGTTTTCACCTATAAATATGGATAAGAACCTGGGCTCTGGAGCCAGGTAGTGCTGGCTTTGAATCCCAGTTCAGACACTTCTTAGCTTCATGGCCTTAGGCAAGTCACCTCTCTGAGCCTCAGTCTCCATCTCCGTACAATGGGAACAACGGTACACGGCTCTCAGGGCAACTGTGAATCTAGATGTCAGGCTGCCTCATCTTCTCTGGCTCTGGGCCCCGCCACCCCAGGTGAACGCCCAGGTGACACAGGCCCAGGCGCCTCTTCTCGTTTCCACAAAAGTGTTTACTCTAAAACATCACCGTGAGTGCTACAATCTCTGCATGGTGGGGATGGGAGGGTTTATATCACCCACTCCACAGCAAACAACTGAAAATCCCCTTCAGAGCAAACACCAGTTCCTCTCTGGGGAGTGGAATGGAGGTGGCAGGAGGAGCACAGAGAAGGTTTTTTGTTTGTTTTAATTTAAATATATTTGGGGGAAAGCAGCATATATAATTGGCTGCTATATCATGGCTGTTCTTGTTCTTTATTTGAAATGTTTCTGAATCCAAATTTAAAAATTTTAAATGTATCTATCTTGTATTTAAATATAAAAATAGATATTTATATGTTCCATAATGTTGATGATTAATTTATGAGAGGAGCAGTAAGCCTGGGGTAAAGCCACACTCCTCCTGGGTGCTCTGTCTGCCTTAGTGGCCCCCTAGACCTTCCTACTGACCACGGGTGCTGAGGCCTCCTGAGCATCCCACAGGTGTCCCGCCTCCTGTGCAGGCGGCCACAGCTGCTCCCATCCCTCAACCCCAACCCCAGCTGCGCAAGCCAGGGTCCTGGGGGCCGCGCTGGCCTCCCCTCCTACTCCAATGTCCAACCCCATCGATTCTACCTCTGGAATCTCGCTTGAGTCTGTCCCCTGCTCTCCAGGTCTGCTGGCCCAGCCCCCAGTTCACGCCCCTGTCATGGCTCATCCCCCTCCCTGGTCATTGCACCCGGAGTGAGGTTTCTAAACACAACATCTGATCCCGTCCTCCCTCCTGCTGCCGCAACACTTCACTGGCTCCGAGGACCTCAGGACAACATCCACACCCCTCACCTGGCATTAACACCCTTGACCCAGAGGTCCTGGGTCCCTCCAGCCTCCTCACTCAGAACTCAACTCCGAGCCTGGAGCTTTAGGCTCTGGCAGCAACCGAACTGCACAAGCGCCCTGCTTGCCTCAGCTATTTCCTGCCGCCATGCTTCCGCCCATGCTGTGCCCTCCCTCTGGTCACCCTTCTCTCTCTCCATTTCTCTACCTGTGCCCCCATCCTCAAGACCCATACCTACCACGTCGCTAGACCCTCTGCACTTCTGTCACCTCAGTCACACCTTCCAACTTGGTTTGACCACTCAGCAGCTCCGTACAAAACATGGAGTGAGCACGTAATGTGTGCTGGGGTCCCAGCACTGAGTCAGACTGTCCCTGCCCTCAGGGAGTGCCCAGTCTAGTGAGAGAGACATAGATACAGATGATTAAAATCCTGTTTTGATGATGCTCGTGTTAGGGGAACCACGGACCGAAACCGCCTGTCCTGGCCAGGCAAGATAGTAACCATTTGCATGAGTTATCTTACAACGGGGGGTCCTGGTAAGGAACACGGAACTAACAAGCTACCACCGACCAGAAGAATTCGGGAAAGGTCAAAAGGAGAGGAGACTCCGGTCCATATGTCCTACCAACCTCCAGAATCCTTCTCGCTGGAATCCATCTTGGCTGAGTGATGCGTGCTCCACCAGGAAGGACCCTGGGTCAGAATGATTGGCCAGAGACAACCCGGAAACTAAGCTCATTACCATAAAACCTGAGACTG
This sequence comes from Kogia breviceps, assembly GCF_026419965.1. Taxonomy (NCBI): domain Eukaryota; kingdom Metazoa; phylum Chordata; class Mammalia; order Artiodactyla; family Physeteridae; genus Kogia; species Kogia breviceps. Next base: position 24,781,149 of record NC_081323.1, read on the forward strand.
TGAGCCACGTGGCAGAGCAGTCCTCCTGGGTTCCCTTACCCTCCTGCTCTCCTCCCCGGCGCCCCTACCCTATAAAGTCTCTTGCTTTGTCAGCATGTGTGTCTCCTCGGACAATTCATTTCTGAGTATTAGACAAGAGCCCACTACTGGGCCCTGGAAGGGGCCCCCTTCCTGCAACACCATGGCTCCTTTTGCTGTAAACTGGGCTGGGAGTGTTTCCAATTCTACGGAGCACCATCCAGAGGAAAGCTCTCTCTGAGGATGAACATTTATTTATTCAGTTGTAAAGGGAAAGCCAGGCTAGGGTTAGGCATAAAGAGGAGAGAAGGGATAATAAAGGCGCAGGCAGAGGATGGGCATCCTCCAGTCCCACGGACCTGAGCCAGCAGCTTCCCTCGACTCGATGCTCCTCCAACAAGGTGCCTCCCTCAAGCACACAGTGAGTGCTTGCTGTTTACCAGCCCTGTGCCAGGTGCTGGGATACAGCTGCGAATGAGGGGCAAACAAGGTGACAAAGCCCTTGCTGTCAGCCAGAGAGGGACACACCCCAGGCAGGGACAGGCCAGAGCGGCTGGTGCTGAAGTGGTGGGACCCTGGAGGGTCCCAGCCTGGAGGGTTTGGGGGGAGCGAGAGAGCAAAAGCAGAGACGGCTTCCAGGGGAAGAGGGCCAGGGGGAGGGAGAGTGTTTGTGAAAATGTTCCCCAGCCATGCCCTGGGTCCCTGGGTGGGTGCAGGTCTGCAATCCTCAGGGATACTGACGTGGGACGTGGCTCTGGCCCTTCCACCCCTCAGCTCCCACCCCTGGCAGCCCATCCCAGACCTCCCGCTGCCCCTTGAGTCCTTGTCCCCGCACACAGCTCCAGCCACGCCCTCTGGGTCCACAACCTGACCACAGCCTCCTCTGTGCAGCCCTTCCCTAGCCGCCCATATCTTGCCCAGGGCAGAGAAGCCAGGTGACTGTCTAAGCAGAAACCCCCCATACACCTCAACGTGGCACAAGATGCCTGTTTGCCCTTCTGATGGGCTCCATCTCTGCAAGGGCTCCCTTTTGAGATCCTCTCACCCCTCCACCAAGAGAAGCCACTAACCTTCCCATCCCACCCCCAGGGCTGCTTATAGAGACAGGACAAGGGATTAGGGGCTGGTGGGGTGGGCGGGGCAGTTGGGATAACAGAACTTGCTGGACTGTCTTTCATAAGCCCTAAAGGGTATGTCTGGTCTTGAGATACTTGAGATACTTCATACCTTTGCCTATAGCTTTGGTCTCAGCCACCATTGTTGGGGCAACAGGAAGGAAACTCTGTTCCATGCCTCACACTGGTACGTGTGCAAAATTATTCACTGCCCTGTTATCTGCAATTATAAAAAACTGGAAACAACCCCAGTGCCTAGCAGTAGGGGAGGGTTGTAAATACTACAGGAGCAGGGACAACACCCGCCCGATCTGTTGTTATTCCCTCAGTGTGTAATGTGGTGCCTGGCACGTAATAGGTGCTCAGGAAACATTTGTGAAAAGAAGGAAGGAGAAAAAGGAGGAAGGGAAGGAGGGAGTAAGGGGAAAAAAAGAAGAAGAAGCTTTGAAAGGGTTTTTCAGGATCCCAGAAAGGAATCCCTTCTCCCCTTCAGCTGGGTGGGAAAGACGTACTTTGGGAGCTGTTACTGTGCATTTTAAAAACTTCCATCAAAGGACTTCAAAATTCAATTCCCTCTTGAATGTTTCCTTTTTCATCATCTCCCGTCTTTTTAATCTTCGTCGTTGAATTCCCGTTTGCAGCAGGTGATTGAATTGTGGCTCTGGGAACTTGAGACAGTCACTTTAGACACTTAGAGTTCCAATCACGCCGCTGCCATGCTGGCCCCCCCTTAGGACTCAAGAAACCGTCTCTTATGAGAGCTGATTATGTCTTTACAGCCCAGAACGCCACACTCTAAAACACGGGTGGTAAAAATCAGAATTCTCTGTGACTAATGTATGTCCATTGAAAATATTAAAATGCCCATTTAATGGGAGAAGGCTGATTGGAAAAATCCACGTGCTGGTGAAGTTCTGTGACTGATGTTATATAGGGTCCAAGCCTGGAAAAGACTGGGAGCTCACCTGTCCAGGGGCCAAACTGTCCCCTCCCACAGGGAGCAGCAGCCCATGGAGGCACTCACATCAACTAGGCACCTCCTGTGTGCCAGGTTTTGTGCTAGGCACTATTTCATGGAATCCTGAGAACAGCTCTGTGAGGTGAGATTTATTATCACACTTTTGCAACGGGCACTTCCTGTGGGGTCTCAAAGGATGAAGAGGAGTTAGCTAGGGAAAGAGGAGGGCCCTGGGAAGGAATTACACAAAGAGAAAATAGTATGTACAAAGGCAAGGGGCAATCAATAAAATAAAAGCAGTTTGGTATTGCTGAAGCTTAAAGTGCCAACAATGAGAGGAAAAGGACAAGGCTAGAGTTGTGGGCAGGGATCAGATGACACAGAGTTTCACGGACCTTGCTGGGTGGGGAAGGAACTGGGAGGCAGGAGCCAGAAGCCGGGAGATGCTTGAGTGGCTGTCACAGTCATCAGGGTGAGAGATTATGGAGCTGGAGAGACTGTCATGAAGGCACAGTCAGCAGGACTGGGCAACTGATTGGATTGGATGCCCAAGGAGGCTGAGGTGAGGAGACGACCCAAGGATGATGTCCAGATTCCAGTCTGCAGGGCTGATGGTGGGGCTGCCCCAAGGGAGACACGGGCCAGGGGAACGATGCTGCACTGCACTGTGGACATGCTGGGCTCTTGGCCCTCACAAGACAGGAGCCCAGGAGGAGAGGGTCTGGCCTAGGTGTGGGTCTGGGCCCAACTTAGAGGCACAGCTGTTGGTTGTCAGCTTGGCAATGATCCCTAAAGCCACAGGGCAGCAGGGCTCACCTAGGAGAGTGTGGGTGAGAGGCTACAAATGAGCGGCGTGGGCTTCATCCAACCCACACACAAGTTCAGTTTGACCTGCACTTGCGTGTGTTTAAAATATCTTTGAGCCAATGTTTAAAAAGCAAGCCAAGCTCAGTTAAAAATACAAATCTTTGTCTTCTCTCGGAAAATCAGAAGATCTGGCAACGTGGGCTAGAACTCCCTAAGAGCAACCATTGCTGAGAAGTAGCTAAGAAGTTAAGTAGCTAAGAATTCACCACAGATCTCACCCTTCCCTATTGTCTCATAGAATCTGAGGCTAAGTAGTTCTGTTGTCAGTTATTATTGCCCTTGCAATGATTTCTATATCCCACACCTTTATCATAAAGGGTAGTCTCAGAGAGTCAGAGTTCAGTGTTTCAAGTAAAAGAGGAGAGCATATATCTTTGCAGACGCCAAGACAATTCCTTTGCCTTTAATATGCAGAATGAGTCTATGTCAAAAGCCTAACCCAGGCCAGACCCTCTTCTCTCATTCACAGGACCTGCTGGCAATCCCTGGCCTAGAGGGAGAAGAGAAGAGGGACACAGGGAGAGAGTGATCAGACAGGGAGAGCGACAGAGGGCGTTGCCAGGGAAGAGACTTTTTTTTTTTTTTTTTTTTTGTGGTACGCGGGCCTCTCACTGCTGGGGCCTCTCCCGTTGCGGAGCACAGGCTCCGCACATGCAGGCTCAGCGGCCATGGCTTACGGGCCCAGCCTCTCCGAGGCATGTGGGATCCTCCCGGACCGGGGCACGAACCTGTGTCCCCTGCATCGGCAGGCGGACTCTCAACCACTGTGCCACCAGGGAAGCCGGGAAGAGACTTTTAAGGAGAGCGTCATCAGCAACGTCTAATGGTGACAGAAGTTGAGTTAGACAGGCATGACAGGTCTGTGACAAGGGTTTGTGTACACAAGGCCACACACACATCCACGTGCAAAGAAGAGTGCACACGCCCACGAGCACACAGGCACATTCATGCACACATGTACACCAGAGCATGCATGCAGGCCATTTACACTCATGGTGTACCTGCCTCTGCACACCCAGAGACATGTGCGGGCACACAGAAGGAAGAATGTGATCAAGGGGTGTGCACACATGAGTGTGCCTGAGAACACACACGTGCAGGCACGTGGACACACGCACTCAGGCACAAAGACATATGTGTCTGCTCAGACACAGGCCCACGTGTGTTCCCAGAGCCTCCCGAATCTGTGCACCCTCCCAGGCATCCACGCTCACACCTAATGAAGCCCTGCCAGTTCCAAACCAGCAACTCATAACTAAATAAATATGATAAACATGTCCCCTCCAGATGGTTTCTCAAGCACACCCACTCCTCCCACTCAGAGAGATGGCACATTCTATGCCAATAAATCCTCCTGTTTGAAAACATTTGCCTTCTTAATTGGTCCATTTATGGGTAAAATATGTTTCTGGGTAGTGCTCTGCCAGAATGGGATGCAGAGATGCCCACCTGCCCAGGGCTTGGCCCGGAGACAGGCCTTGGACCTGAGGGTGCACCTCCGCCCCGACCCGCAGAGGGCCAGCTTGACCCTCTCCGAGATAAGTCCCAAAGGGGTAGGCTCTCCCGGTGGCTTTTTCCTCCCTGTACTCGAGTTCTTTCGTTGGGTTCACATTTTTTGGGGGGGAGGGGGGGGACCACGCTGCACTTGTGGGATCTTGGTTCCCCAACGTGAGATCTTAGTTCCCCAACCAGGGATCGAACCCCGGGCCCTCGGCAGTGAAAGTCCGGAGTCCTAACCACCAGACCCCCGGGGAATTCCCTGGGTTCACATTTATTGAGCTTACTGCACACGGCACTGTCCTTAGAGGAATTCTCTGCTTCCCACTTTCTTGTTTTTGGCAAGGCAGCTGTGAAGGTGTAAGGACTGTGGACCACACCCCATAGTAGGGTGAAAGGTGGTTCCCCAAAAGATATGTCCACATCCAAACCCCCAGAACCTATGAATGTGACCCTCTTTGGGAAAAGGGTCTTTGCAGATGTAATTAAATGAAGGATCTTAAGAAGATATCCCCCCGGGCTTCCCTGGTGGCGCAGTGGTTGAGAGTCCGCCTGCCGATGCAGGGGACACAGGTTCGTGCCCCGGTCCGGGAAGATCCCACGTGCCGCAGAGCGGCTGGGCCCGTGAGCCGTGGCCGCTGAGCCTGCGCGTCTGGAGCCTGTGCTCCGCAATGGGAGAGACCACAACAGTGAGAGGCCCGCGTACTGAAAAAAAAAAAAAAAAAGAAAATATCCCCCTTCGATTACCCAAGTGGGACCTAAATCCAATGACAAGTGTCTCATAAGAGACAGAAGAAGATACATACGGAGGGGAAGATGATAAAGGGCCAGTCTGTGGCTCAGTGGCCCGGGTCAGAGTGGGTAGACAGTTTGATTCGCCCACTGTGTGACCTTGGCCACATCAATCCCCCTCTCTGAGCCTCCATTTTCTCATCTGTAAAATGGGGGACGTAATAACAGCCACTCCTAGGGTTATTGTGAGGACTGATGGAAATAAAATGCACAAGGCCCTTAGCAACGCACTGAGCACCCAGTAAGTGCTAAATAAATGCTGGCTGGTGTTAAATTGAGCTTAGGGACCAGTGAGAGGGAGCACATAGCCTCTGGCCATGGAAGGTCACTTTATGACCAACATGAGGCCAGGATGACAGCAGAGTGGCCCGAGGCAGGCTGGTCCCCTGACAGATGTGGCTGTGGCCCTGTCCCTGTGCTCACCATAAGCATCCTCTCCAAAGGACACCCAATCCTCTGCTCATGACACCCCAGCTGCTGTGCTGAGAGCTGAGAGGTGGCCAAGAGGGATCTACATAGCCTGGGACAGGGAGAAGGCAGTCTCCCCCCACTGACACCCAGCCCACCTTTCCTGGCGTTGTGCAGTAGGTGCTCAGAAGAGGCAGCCTCAGTGACTTCCTCTCCCCTCTTTGTGGGAACATCACCCGGATTTATAACCAATGTGACAGCTAAGAGTTCAGAGTCTGGCTGATATGAACAAATCTTAACATTAACCACGAGCGGTTGGCTAAGGTTGAATGTAGGAAGAAAAGGAAAGTGGCAATATTGTCACCAAACCAGATCCATTGAGCTCTCATTGTTCTGCAGAGACATGACCAGGTGGGACCCAAGGTCAGGGCTCTGGTCCCACCCACCGCCCCACAGCATGCAAAGCAGCCAGCTACACTTTTATCATATAATGGGCTACCCTCACTGGACTAAATGATTCTGCTACCAAAAAAATTGGAAAACCCCTGTCCTGGTCCAAATAATTATTTGGACCATGAAATAATTAATTGTTTCATCAATTAATTCATTTATTCAGCTAGCAAGTATGGAGACCTACTAAGTGCATGCACACAGTGGTTCTGAGCACAAAGTAAATGTAATGCCTCTAAGGTGATGAGAGTGCAGCAGGACTTGTGTGGAGTTATGAGAATATGGAGCTGGGGAGCCAGGGGTGGGGGAAGCAGGCCAGGCAGAAGGGCCTGCCCACTCTTAAGGATAAGAGGCAGGCAGGGGAGCTATAACACCTGGCCTAGATATTAAGAGGTACCCCTGGCAGCTGAGTGGAGAATGGTTCATAGGGGATCAGGGAGACAGGGAAGCCAGTGAGGAAGCAGTGACAAGCAAGTGATGCTGGTGGCCTGGACCAGAGCCAGGGCATCTTCGTTGGTGTGCAACCTGTGCAACCGCACAGGGCCCTCACCCAGAAAGGCCCCACACTTGGTTTAATAGTCTGCTGTCACTGTCTTGAAATTGTTAGTAATTTTTGAACAAGGGGCCCCGTATTTTCATGTTGCATGGCCCCTACAAATTACATAGAGGGTCCTGACCAAAGCAGAGAAAGGATCTTTCTTAAACACTCAGAGTCATCAGCCTTTTTGCACTGATATGCTGGAGCGGGCTTGTACCATCTCTGAGAGCCAATTTTTCAACTTTGAGGAATTTTGTTGTCTTGTTGGTAGCTTGAAACTGGCCTTGGTGGGAGTATTTTCACTATGGAAATCAGCAAACATTACAAGTCAGAGTCTTATTTTATCAAAGACATTTCTTCATCAGCATTTCCCAAAGCCCACTTTGGCAGTGTGCTAAAAATATAGTTTCTGGGCACCCCTTATTCCAGAGTCTCCTGAAGCTGGAGGGCCAGGGCAGGAAGGCTGGGGCCCTCCACAGAGGGTCCACAAGCTTCACAGGAGGGAGGGGCAGAGGAAACTGGGTTTGTGGGGTTGAAAAAGTTAATTCGCCTGAGGTGGGAGAGTGCGGTCCAGCTTCAGTTCAAAAACTGAAGTCCTGGGCCTGGGACCCATCCCCGCCTTCCCACGTGGAGGCCAAGCCCAAGGAGGAGGTGTCACTCATAGGGCTGACCTCCTTTACAGGACTCCTGGGCGAGGGCAGGGATCAACAGAGCGACCTCCTAGAGGACGAGGGAGCAGCGCACACCTGCCACACCTCCTCGCCCGCCCGGTCCCTGGGGCTCAGTAGGTAATGACTATTATTATTACGATTGTTGTGGTTATAATGCCCCCACCCACCCACCAACCCCAGTATCCCCGCGTCCGTCTCTCTCATCAGACCCCAGAAAGCAGGCAGGTGGGGATGGCTGGGGTGGGGGGGATTCTAAGCGCATGCCCATCCCACCTCCCCCACCCAACCTCCTCTCGCCCTTCCCTCCAAGCGCGCAGACCACCCGGGAAGAGCCCGTGCCCTCCCAGAGGTTCCAGCGGAGCGCGGTGCCTCACTTCCTGTGAGATGGCGCCACCTGCAGGCACCCGGGAGCGCGGCAGCGTCCGTCCCTCAAACCGGGGAGGAGGGGGCGGGAAGGACCCCACTCTCTTTGGGGGCCGGGGCTCCTGCCCTGGACCACAGCATCACACCGCCTACTGGATGGAGTGGTAGCAACGTTTCCCAAAAAGTGTTCGGTGGAAACTACACCCTAATCGGGAAGTTTGGAAAACGCCTCCTGGAGATTCTCCGTGCGCATTCGCCCTGAAGTCTGACGAGTTAACCCTTCAGTTCCCTAACATGAACGCTGAGGCCATGGGAAGGTCATTCGTTCTAGGCCTCAGTTTCCTCATCTGCAGAATGGGAGTGAGGGTTACATTAGAAGAGATTATCTCACAGGCTAAGTGGGATTCTCAGACTTTAATGAAAAAGATAATCACTTGGAAGCATGTTTAAAATGCAATTTCCAGGGGCTTCCCTGGTGGCCCAGTGGTTGAGAGTCCGCCTGCCGATGCAGGGGACACGGGTTAGTGCCCCAGTCCGGGAAGATCCCACATGCCGCGGAGCGGCTGGGCCCGTGAGCCATGGCCTCTGAGCCTGTGCGTCCAGAGCCTGTGCTCCGCAACAGGAGAGGCCACAGCAGTGAGAGGCCCGTGTACCACAAAAAATAAATAAATAAATAAAATAAAATTAAAATAAAATGCAATTTCCAGAGCCCCACTCCCCAAGACATTCTGATCCACGCAGGAGCCGGCATATGGAATCGGTCCTGGGAGATTCTGATGAATCTCTGATGAGATGTTCTGCCAACGCCAGCGTGAGAAACGCTGCCAAAAGAGTGAGCCTCAAGGAAGCTGGGAAAACAGGCAGGGGCCTGCCAGAGCACTCCTCAAATGTGTAGGCTGTGACTCTGTCCAGAGGACATTGGCTCTGGCTACTATAAAGAAAGGATTAGTGGGGGTCGGGCAAGGTGGGTGGCAGAGACATCAGAGAGCTAACTGTTAAAGTTGCCCAGATGAGATTCAGTGGTGTCCTGGACCAAATGGAGGGGAAGAAAGGGGACAGATTTCAGAGGTAAATCTTTTGACTACTTTGGAACACAGGAAGAATACATTGGAAGTGCTGATTGTTTACTTCTTATCCCAGCGTTTTAAAACCTCAAGGGGGTGTACTTCCCTGGTGGTCCAGTGGTAAAGAATCTACCTCCCGATGCAGGGACGTGGGTTTGATCCCTGGTCAGGGAGCTAAGATCCCACATGCTGCGGGAGCAACTAAGCCGACGCGCCACAACTAGAGAGCGGGCGCACCACAACGAAGATCCCGCGTGCCGCAGCTAAGACCAGACACAGCCAAATAAATAATAAATCAATAATAAAACCTCAAAGGGTTGTGTATTTATTATGCACACATTATATTATGTACACAATATACCACTCAGTGTGTGCATGTGTATATATAGATATAGATGATACACACATAGATAGATATAGATATATAAATATAGATATGGCATGTACTCAAAATAAATTTCTCTGGATGGGGATTCAGAGACCGGAGGAGTTAATTCAATACCTGGCACCTACTAAGCACTCTGTGTTAGCTCTCATGGCAGATTGTGCCCAATGATTGGGCCCAAATGATATCTCCCGTCCCCCATGCTCTACTTTTCTTTTTCTTTTTAAAAAATTTTTATTGGAGTGTAGTTTATTCACAGTGTTGTGTTAGTTTTAGGTGTACAGCAAAGTGAATCAGTTATACATATACAATATCCACTCTTTTTTAAGTTCTTTTCCCATATAGGCCATAACAGAGTATTGAGTGGAGTTCCCTGTGCTATACAGTAGGTCCTTATTAGTTATCTATTTTATATATCATAGTGTGTATGTGTCAATCCCAAGCTCCCAATTTATCCCTCCCTCCCTCATGCTCTTTTAGAACTAAGCCTGCCCTCATTGGGTGGTGGAGTTCCCCTCCTCTTGAACCTGGGTGGGTCTGCAATTCATTTGTAACCAGTAAAACACAGTGACGTGACTTAGCATGACTTCCAAGACTAGGTCATAAAGGTGAGGCACCTCCACACGACAACTACTCTTAGAGCCCTGAGCTTGGACTACATTGAGGCCTGCATGCCGTGAGGAGACTCGAGCCGCATGGAGAAGCCACACATACCATGCCACTGAAGAGGCCTCCAGATGGTCCAGCTGTTGACGTCACCAGCCTCCGGGGCTTTGCAGGTGAAGCCCCAGTTACCATGGAACAGAGACAAGTCATCCCCATCGGGCCCTTTCTGAATTTCTGACCACAGAACCTGTGAACATAATGAAACAGTTGCTTTTCACAACTAAGTTTCAGGGTGGTTTATTGTGAAGCAATAGATAAGCGGAAGCGCCATCGAATATACCATGGGATCCCTGTCCACACTTTCTGCAAGGGACCCAAGTGTCCACCCCCCCCCCCATAGCTGCCCACGTGGAGGAGGAAGAGAAGGAAACAGAGGTAGTACTGGTGAGATGGTTTTGGGGAAAAGTACTGGTGAGATGGTTTTGGGGAAGAGAAGGAAACAGAGGTAGTACTGGTGAGATGGTTTTGGGGAAAAGATGTTTTTGGGGCCTCGGGGTGGGCAGGGCAAACCAGCCCCAAAGGAGTCCCATCTTCAAAGCGCCTTGTGGAAGGAACTAGGAGCCCAATTCCACTCGTATGATTCCGACCCCACAGCTCCATTCCAGGTCACCTGGATGATTCTAGAGCCTGTTGCCTATGGCCTTTCTACTCTCAGTAGGAAGATTTCCGAGAGAGTGGCCTCCTCTTTGGACCTCAGCACTTGGTCACATTCAGAGTGGCACCTTCTAAAGGAGACGGGGGAGTCCCTGCGAACCTACCCCTCCCCCACCAACATGGCAAGGAAGGGCTTGGGGTCTGGACTCTTGTGGCTCCATGGCTCGCCAGCTCTGTGACCTTGGGCCAGTCACTTTATCCCTCTGAGCCTATTTTCTCAGCTGTAAAATAGGACAATGAGTGGTCCAGCCCTGAAACAATTCTTGTGTGGATTAAATGAGATGAAGCAGATTAAGCACCTGGTCTTAGTAAATGCTCCCTTAATGTTTGCCATTCTTTCGAGACTGTTGTTCTTGTTGAAAACCAAAAAGTCCAGGCAAGTAACATCACTGTGAGCAGGAGAACACACGTCTGCTTTCCCCTACTGCAGCCCAAGTCGCCTGGTGGGAATTTGGGTCCACTTTAGCCTGAGCCTCATGGAAATCTAGCCTGGAATGGGTGCAGAGTCTGAGCTGCAGGACCCAAAGATTTATGCTTCTATCCCAGCTCCACCTGCTTCCTCTGTTTATTGGGTAAGGCCAGGATGCAGCTTAGCAAGGAAGGAAGCTGTTTCTGCAAGGTGGGTAACCAGGGCAGACAGGAAGAGACCTAGATGGTGAGACAGGGACTCAAGTCAAGTTCATGTCTTTTAGCTCTGCCTGTACTTGCTATGGGACTTGAAGTGCCTTGGCACCTCAGTTTCCTCATCTGTAATTCATTTCATAAATACTTACCAAAGGTCTATTGATTCTATGTCATTGTCCCGCTCAGACCCACGAGCAAGCCCAAGGTGGCCTCCAGTCCTTTGCACATGCTCTTGAAAACTATCCTCCTGGCTCCCTGCCTTTCACATCTTTTCCCTTGCTGCACCCCTCAGTATTGGCTGAGAGAGTGCTTCCTCCCACAAGCCCTCCTGGGTCAGGTGCCCCCTTCTCAACGGGTTTCACTGCATTGATTATCCAGCCTGTGCTGGCAGTGATGATGAAGAGGAGGATGGCGATGGCCTAATTTTCCCACCAAGAGATTTGTGAGAGCTGGCACGAAGGTGCCCCAAATACAGTTGTTAAATGAATGGCCTTCATAGCACAAGAAATTCATTAGTTTCTTCTCTCTGTCACTTATTAGCGATGCAACCCAAAGCTTCTCTAAGCCTTGGTTTTCACATCTAGCAAATGGGGCTTGTAATACCTCACAGAGCTTCCAAAACCCTGCTGGGTGCTTAACAGGTCATGATCTCACAGCTGTATGAGGCAGCAGAGTGGGCTGAATAGTGTCCCCTAAATTAATGTCCACATGGAACGTCACAATATGACTTCGTTTGGAAATAGGGTCTTTGCAGATGTAGTTAAGGGTCCACAAGCCTCTGGAGACTTGGCATTTATATACCTTGGCCTGCTGCTGCGGTGGTCTGTCCACACACCCACCCAGTGTCCAGAATTTTACTCCACGGTACCGCTGCTTCTATAAATGCCGCACTCACTTCACTAAGGGAAATGGGAGGCAGCCTAGAAAGCTTCCTCTCTACCCCTCCTCTGGCCCCCAAATCATTGCCTGAGCAACTGATTTTCTTTCCTCCTTTTCCCCTGCCCTCCCTCCTCTCCTTCCTTTCTCCCTTCCCTGCCTGATTCTCAAGGACTGCGTAGACTCCTTACTCTCAGACACTCAAGATCCCAGTCCAGCCCCAACCTCTCCACTTCTACCTCCCACTTCTTCCCAAGCAAGCCCTTCCCGGAGTCAAATCCTCCTGAGACAGCCCCTCAGCTCCCTAACCCCTCATCTCCCTTCACAAGCTCCCCTGGGTCTAGAACTCCCCATCCTTCACAGGCACACAAGCCCAAGTGCAAATTCCACCCCGTCCTGGCTAGGCAGTCCTCTCTGACCACACACATCATTCACACAAACGCCCTTGAGTACCTGACCTGTGCCAAGGAGATCCAGGAGGCAGGAAATGCAGTGACCTCACTGTCTGCGGAGTGAGTGGGGAATCACGACAAGAGCCGGGGTGGCAGGGGGTGGGGGTGGGGAACAGAGGAAGCAGCAAGCCCGCGCAGGATGAGGCGGGCTGTGTGCAGAGGAAGGCCCAGGGGCTGCAGCCTGCATAAAGGGGAGACATGGGGGTGGGGGGAGGTGAAACGGGGGGCAGGTCACGGAGGGGCCACGTAAGCCATTCTGCCTTATCCCATCCACCTGAGTGCTCCAAAGTGTAGCCCCAGCCCACCTACAACAGAATCACCCAAGGCGTTTCTTAAAACGCAAATTCTTGGGTCCCCACCCACCCCTGGGGATGGGGCCCAGGAGACTGAGTTTTTAATAAGTTCCCTGGGTAATTCCAAAATACCTTTAGTTTTCCAACCACAGAAGAGGAGAGGGTGGAGGCAGATTGAGGGGTTTGAAAGGAACCCGTCAGGATCCAATCTGCTTTTTAGAAGAAACTGAAGCATGTAATCTCCCGTCTGTCTGGTTTTTGGTGTCTGCCTCCAAGGCGGATACTTGAGGCCACTTACTCAGCAACCATCCCCTTTTTCCTTCCTGGGTTTCTGGAGAAACCCACTTTAGTCCAGATATCAAGCGGGCAGTAATGGGCTCCGGGAAGGGAGGCCCCCAACCGCACCCCGAGTGGAGGATCCTGATTGGACCCCTTTGTCTGGTCCCCACTTTCCCAGATACCTTTGCAGCAAGAAGTGGCCATGTGACAATTATGGCCCATGAGACACAGGGGTAGTTTGTGTAGAGTCTCCTGGGAAAGGTGTGCCTCCTGCTAACCTGGGCAGAGGGGAAAGAAAATCTGGCTAGTGCTGATCCTCCTGCTTCTGGACCCCGGGTGTGTGATAAAGGACCATCTCATGACCAAGAGGCAGCAAGCCAGATAGGAAGAGCTAATGTTCATGGGGAGCAGAGCAGGATACAAAGAACCTGGTTCTTGAGGACACGGTTGAGCCACTGCTACAAATCCAGATCCCCCCCATGCCCCCACCACCCCCATCCAAACCCCCGGCCAACATAAGACTTTGTGTGTGTGTGTGTGGCCACACGGCACGGCACATGGGATGTTGGCTCCCCAACCCGGGATTGAACCCATGCCCCCTGCAGTGGAAGCACAGAGTCAACCACTGGACCTCCAGGGAAGTCCCCAACCTAAGACTTCTTGTCCTGAGGTTATTAGAATATAAACATCTTGAGGGCAGGGCCTTGGTCTGTTGCATACACTCCCAGTGCCTTGAACAGTGCCTGGCAACAGGAGGTGCTCAATAAATAAGTTTTGAATGGATAAGTAAATGTCTTTACTGCTTATATCAGTTGAATCTTCTGTAGTTTGTAGCAAAGGAATCCTGATATGGTCGCTTCTCTCTCCAGCCTGAGAACCTCCAGAGAGCAGGAAAGGGACTGGGCATTACTGAACAGTGCATCCCACAGGCCCGGCACAAAGCCCACATCTAGTAGGATTAAGCAGCTCTTTCTCAGAGGAGCCCCAGACACTGCCCAAGAATTAGCTTCAGACCTGCCAGCGCTGGAGGCTTGGATGTGCCAGCTCCCCTCACCTATTCCTGGGGTGAGAAGCCCTGAGGCAGGTGACGAGAAGAGCATAATGTCCACTCTTCATTTCCCACACTAAATGATGCCTTCGGACCACCAACTGCAGGCTGAGAAGATGGAATCTGGCAGTAAACATTACTTCTGAGAATGTCCAGACCCAACATCCAGACAAGTCATGAATTTTCAAGCTACTGTGGTCAAGTCCTGATTCTAAGTGTGGCAGCCCTGGGAGGAGGACCAGTGAGGGGTGAGGGGCAGGGCAGGAGCAGCTTCTCAGACAGGACATCTGAAATGATCTGGTCCTGCCCCGCTGTTTCACAGATGGGAAAATGTCATCCAGGGCAGGTGGACAGCTTGGCACCCAGTGAGCGATGGCATGTTTAATTGTGAACTCAGGTTGCCCTTTTTTTTTTGACTTCTTCTTTTTTTCTTATTTATTTTTTTATTGAAGTAGAGTTGATTTACAGTGTTGTGTTAATTTCTGCTGTACAGCAAAGTGACTCAGTTATACACATATATACATTCTTTTATATTCTTTTCCATTATGGTTTATCCCAGGATATTGAATATCAGTTCCCCGTGCTATACGGTAGGACCTTCTTGTTGATCAGGTTGGTTTTAATCTCAAGCGGTTTGGGGATGGGTACTGGAGGGCGATCCTCTCAATTCTGCCAATTTGCATGCAGAATTAGGGATGAATAGGCACAGATCCACTTTTCTGAAGGAGGGGCTCCACAGTGTTCACCAGATTCTTAAGGTAGTATAAGACTAAGGAAAACCAGAGACATTGGAAGAGGCCGGGTCACAGTCACAGGGCAAGTCACAGCCGACCTGAGACTAGGACTTGTGAGCTAGATTCTCAGTCACCCTACGCTTCCACCCCACAAGAAAGGCACCAGATGGGCCTAGTCAGTGGGCACACCAATGTTTCCAACAGGTGGAGGGAGGGTCTGTTGTCCTGCTGGCATTGCCCATGGATGCTGACGGAGAACTAGGAAAGACCCTGGAGCCACACAGGAACAAACTCACTCCTGAACTGTGCCCAGAGGGTCCTCAAGCAAGGTGAAGGTCACAGATCCATGGTTTCTGGAACCTAAACACATTTCTAGTAAGACACGCTCTGCTCTTGGTTCAGATTGTTGATACACATCATGCTCAAGTCTTCCATGTTTCTACAGACTCCACTGGATACCACGCTGGCCTCGAAAGGGCCAACTCCCAAAGCAAACGACAGACTGATTAAACACAATGGCAAAGTATGAAAATTAATCGAGATATTTAATAGATGGTGCAAACCATAACTTCATCTGAATATAAATGTATGCACATGTTTCCAATGAGTTATCTCTCAGTTATCACAAACAGCAACAAGGACCTTAGAGCTATGTTAGAAAAATGTATAGCTGGAATTTAACTCTAACAATCTCACACGCTCTCAAAAGAACACCATCCATTTCAAATCAGTGTCACAAACTCCAAAAAGACCAGGCAAGTGGGAGAGAGGAGTGGGCCAGGGTGGGAAACACGGGGGCCCATACACACGTGATGGACAGAAATACAGCTCTTGAGGAAACCAAAATCAGATGCATTATTACAACCAAGGACAAGGTTAAAAGCCTATGGCTTTAAAAAAATGATTCTTCTGCCAGTACCATACAAGTCTTACAAAGAGATGTGCGACAAGTCAGCTGACATAAAAGGACAGAGGCTACATTTTCAGATCATTTCAACTGCAAATGGTCGACCCTTTCCATTGAGGTTCAGCAGTGGAGTTAGCGTAGGCCAGAAGCTCAATGTTGGATTTGCAAATACAGTTTATTTTACAGAAATTCAACATTATAAACAGCAGGCACCTCCCAGCCCCCCACCCCCCTCCCCCCAACCTGTACCGCTGGGTGCAGACCATGCTATGCAGAGTGAGCAGTGATGCAGCCCTACTGCTTTGGAGGGAGATTCGAGAGCGATGGAACCTGCCTGCACCACGGCCTGCTTGCCCCCCACACGCACGCGCCTGCCCACCTCGCAGGCCACCAGAGTCTGTCTGGGCCCAGCCCGCACTGGACCAGTTAAATGGAACCAGCCCAGGACTCCAATTCCTTCATGTCGTCGTCTTCCTCTTCCTTCTTCTTGGCTGTGTGAAGAGGAAAAGCTGCTTAGTTTAGGAAGGCTGGCTGCAGTGTTTGCCACACACTCTGGCTGGATGCCAGGGCTGCGCTACATGGTGTCTACAAAACAGCCCCACCCCTGCAGCCAGCCTCGTCTCCAGGCTATCAGCAGACTGCTTCTCTGTACCTAAAAGCTGCAACATACAACTCCAGATAACCAGGCACACTTTCCCCAGCACCTCCCCTCCCCCAACACCGGAGCCAGACAAAGCAGGGAGAACTCTACACTGAGAGTCCATCAGGCTCCATGCGTGGCCTCAGTCCCAGAGCATGCAAGGTGGGGGAGAGCGGGAAGAACCCCGGAAGTGCTCTAATCCCCGCCCGCCACCCCCTTCCACCTCAAGGGCTTAATCCACCTCTATTCTATACACTGCCGGCAGCTTGCTGGACAGCCTCCGGACCCCCTCTGCCCACACCCCACCCCGGGCAGCTGACTCAACTAGAGGGGCCACTTCCCCCTGATCTGTGGGAGAGTGAGGTGACACAGTCTGGTCACACCCTGCTCCCTGGCCTCTCTCTCCATGCCAAATCAAGCAGCTTCACCTTTTCTAGAAGTTCTGTGTGTAATACTTCTACCCAAGGGTGAAACAGTGTGGGGCAGCAGGAGGAGTGGGCAAGGAAGAAGGAAGTGAAGGTTTTATAGAACCAGGTTTCTAAAAAAGCCAAAGCTGTTTCCTTCCTACTGTGGCAACCTCTGAGGCCCCGGCTTTTACAGGTGTGCACAGCACAAGATACTAGACGGGGAGCAAGAGCTGTCAAACTCTCCCCTTGTTTGGTGACACAGGGGAAGTATTTCTACAATAATGGTTCTCAACTGGCTGTGACCCGCCCCACCCCCCAACATCTGGCAAAATCCGGTGACATTTTTGGTTGTCAAAACTTGGGGAGGGGGATGCTACTGGCATCTAGTGGGTAGAGGCCATGGGTGCTGCTAGACATCCACAGAGCACAGGACAGGGCCCCCTCCCAGTCCCCACCCAAAGAATGGTCTGGCTATGTCAACAGTGCCAAGGTTAAGAAACCCTGCTCTACAGAGAAACTAGGAAAGAGCAGGTGACACTGTCTTTAGGGCTGTCACAACAGATCCTATCTGGTTCTCAACTCTGGGCAACTCAGGACCCAAACCGAAGCCAACCAACCACAGGATTACCCACCACGTGGGTCATGGGTATGTCATGACTGTGGCTAAGAAGTACTCACTGGGTTTTGATGGTAGAGATATAGAGGGAACATTTGGTAGAGGGACTGTTTCCGGTCCACTGATTTCCAGCAAATTCTTGTCTAGTTCCTCCTGTTCTAGTTCTTCTAATTCTGCCATGAGCTCATCCTGGTAAAAGCAAACAAAAAAATGAGAGACAACCTGGGAATCCCAGCCCCTCCAGTGGTACCTCTTAGCTGATGGCTCAGGGGATGGCTCATATTTTAAAAGCCCCACAGCCCCTCTGAGAAGGTCAGAGGGGAGATGAACTCCAGGTCCACACTCTGTGACTCAAAACATCCTAAACATACTTCTACTGGTGAACACAGAGCACTATGAGCTATCACTGCTGTGTCTACGTCTGGGGTCCCTGCAGCAGGCTGTGAGCATCCTGAGAAAAGGGACTGTATTCTATCATTCCCATTTCTTTATCTCAGAACTGGGCACACTGAGAGAATATTCAGGAATGTCTGCTGAATTGAAATGAACTTGACTAGTCCATCAAACTCCAGTCAGAAAACATGAAAACCCTGGTGCTGGGAGCCAAGGACAAGCACGTGTCCTTGACTGTAGTAAATGTCCAAGGGTAAGAGCCACAGGCTGTTTCCTCAGCTATACAGTGGGAATCAGCACAAAGAATTAGGTTTGATGAAGAGAGCCTGACCTTCAGTGGACTCAAATCTAAGGCAGAATGAGGTACAGGGCCTGTAACTGTATTTTAAAAACCTAAGAGACCCAACGTTCTAATTGCCACAGCAGAAATTGGTAGGTGGCCAAGTTCCAGACAGATCCTTCGGGGGGATCAAGTGTTAAATGTTCCTTCCTTGGCTTCACCTTTATCTCACATCAGAGTTGTCTGCGGGCAAATCCTGTAAACTTCTCCAGGGCATGGTGACCTCAGCTGCCCCAGCTCTGAGCCCAGGACTCATCACGGAAACGTGCAGGTACTACCTGTTGAAACCAATATTGACCTGCAGTCTGCTGAGGGGTCCCAACAAAGGTTCCTTTACTCCACCTAAGCTCCCCAAACAGTGAAAGCAGCCCTCAAAACCCAGAATTACGGAGGGTTAATACCATGCCCTGTCTATGTTCAAGTCTCTGGAGGGACGAGAACTGGTGATTTCCAAACCACGTATTCCCTGCCAGAGAGGCTTCAAGAGCACATCAGAGGCAGCCCAGGAATCATTTGTGAAGCCTCTGTGATCTGCATGAAACCACTCACCTCGTCAAACTCTTCTCCAAACCCTACAGGTTTTGAAATAGCTGTTGAAATCTCTTCTGCAAGTTCCTGCTGGTCAGCAATGTCTTGCATTAACTCATCAACTTTATCGATATCCCTTTAAATGAAACAGACAGATGTCATGTTGGACAGTCTGTGTAAAGAGGGCCTGTGAGGTAGAAGCAGAAGCCCCGCTCCCCGCAATCTGCTGCCCAGCCCCAGCCCCACAATTATTCCCTCTGAGGAATTCCTTTTTTGTCTTTACTTTGTCTTCTTCCTCCTCTTTAAAATAGAGGATCACAGAATCAAGAAGATGGAAGCATCCTTAGACATCGCCTAGTCCAACACCCTAAGGAAATAAGGCTTGGTAAAGTTAGCTGCCATTGTCACGGTCTCTCATGCAAGCTGGTAAACACAATGGTTGAGACCATGGGACTTGAACTCCTGGGCCAGTAGCTTTTCAAGCTCAAGGGCAACTCTGCACCGTGGGAGGTAAAATCACAAATCATAAAACAGAGCCATGCCATTTGACAGGCCCTTCCCATCTACACAGATCCACTTATGGCTCCTCTACTAGGCCCCAAAGGAAAAGCAAACAATGCAGAATTATTTTCTATAACACTGTCAATCATATAAACTTACAATTAATCAATATAATATACACATGTATACTTCAAGGCATGCACAATATTCACTGAGACGTGCTGTGCGCCAGGCATCTTGGAGAACATGGACATGAAGCAGACATGGACCTCACTCAGGAAGCTCAGTCCAGTGAACATCCCCTCAGACGATAGCTCAGTTATTTGAAGGCTACTTTTCCTGCAATCCCACACTTCTAGAACAGGGATCAGCAAACTTTTTCTGTAAAGGGCCAAACAGTAAATATTTTAGAATTTGTGGGCCAAACGATCTCTGTCACAAAAATTCAACCCTGCCATGTGCCACAAACACAGCCACAGACAATATGTATTAATGGACACAACTGTGTTTCAATAAAATTTTATTTACAAAAATTAGCAGCAGGCCCACAGGCTGCATTTGGCCAGTCCCTGTTCTGCAGCGTGGCTGAGTACCCAAAGGAAGCAAAAAAGTGCTCCAAGCACCCCCAAATATACGATGCCAAGTTCAAACACTAAAACAAATGAAGAATTTTGTTCTGTTTGGGAGAGGCCCTCATCTGGAGCCTAGTGTTACCCTGGCTTTTAATTTAAAATATAACAAGCTCAGTTATCTAGTTTCTTAGGCCACTGTATATAAGAAGTAGCCACATAAAGGAATGCTGAGGTCAAGAACACTGTCAACATGATAGCCAAAGCCCAAGAGCAAGGGGGGAGGCAGAAAATTCCATCAAAAACAGACCTAAGAAGAGAGGGAGTTAAAGCCCTCAAATGTACCACATTTTTCAGGATCCCTGACAGCAGGAGGCAAAAGTCACGGGCACTGATTCTAATAATCCCAGTCCTATCCAAGTTTACACAAACCCAGGGCAAGTCACCTCCTCTCCCAGGGACAAACTTCCCCACCTTGATGATCAGAGGACTGGGTGAGAGAACCTTCTAAGGACCTTTCCAGCTTGAAACTCTACATTCATCCCAATAATCCTGAATTACTCAGAAAACACTGTTTCATTCCATGAGATCTGCTTCTGAGGGCAGCAGGGCACATAATCCATTTTAGAAGGCATTCCAAAAAAGAATGCAAATTAAAACAAACTCAGGTGCTTGAATGGATAAGTCAAGGGGTCTGCCCAAGGCCATGGCCCGGGATTGAGGCACTCCAGGGCCAGCACTGCCCTTCCACATGGGTGCCCCGTGGCCACGTACATGTTGTCGTGGGCAGCCTTCATGGCTTTGGCGGCATAGCCCATGTTCTTGAGCACCTCGGTGTTGGTGTTAGCATTCTCCAGGGCCTCTCGCTGGAACTCGATGGTTGACAGTGTGCCGTCGATCTGTGCCAGCTGCTTTTCATACCTCTTCTTGCGTTTCAGTGCCTGGAGGGCAGCTGCACAGGAGGAAGAAAACAGGGTTTCAGAGAGCCCAGACACAGGGCAATGTCCTAGAGTTCACTGAGCCTTCTCCCTAACTGTGATGGATGCACTTCAGTTTCTGCTTCCACTATAACAGAGAGCTAATAATCTCTCCTACACAAAAAGCACATTCAATTTTCTAAGAAAACTATACTAGGGACTTCCCTGGTGGCACAGTGGTTAAGAATCCACCTGCCAATGCAGGGGACATGGGTTTGATCCCTGGTCCGGGAAGATCCCACATGCCACAGAGCAACGAAGTCCGTGTGCCACAACTACTGAGCCTGCACTCTAGAGCCCACGAGCCGCAACTACTGAAGCCCGCATGCCACAGCTACTGAAGCCGGTGTGCCTAGAGTCTGTGCCCTGCAACAAGAGAAGCCACCGCAATGAGAAAGAAGCCCATGAAGCCCGTGCACCACAATGAAGAGTAGCCCCTGCTCGCCACAACTAGAGAAAGCTCGCGTGCAGCAATGAACACCCGATGCAGCCATAAATAAATAAATAAATAAATACGAAAATAAAAGCAGCAGACAAAAACTACCAGGAAAATTCCTCCAGCCAAAGGATAAAGCAGGCTAAAGAAACACTGCTAAAAATCTGAAGAACAATGAAATGTGCCTCATTAAAAGCTGAAAAGCCATTCAACCTGTTATCTCCCTCATTCAGGTATGAATGGTCAGATGGCCTATGACTTCAAAAAATCCAACCTGCAGTCACACTCAGGAGTCCCCAAGACCCTTTACTGAACATCTTCACCTTCTGCTAGTACTAAGCCATGCCTGCCAAGTAGTACCTCACAACAGCAACCCTTTAAGGTAGAAATGACCACCCTTCTTAGCAGATGAGGAAACAGGTTCAGAGAGGTTCTGCAACTCAGGTTACCAGGTGACCAGGTGGTAGGCAGCAGAGAGGGGATTAAGCCAGGTATGGAACTCCAAAGTCCACGGGCTGCCATACTAACTGTTATGTCTCCCAGTGAATGAAAAAGACAGGACCCTGCCCTGGGGGCACCATCCAGTGCAGCAGAGAGCGTCCGGGGAACTGTGGGATCACAGGAGAGGGAGTACGTATACAACCATATGCCATTCCTTTGCTTAAGAACCTGCAACAGCTGCCTCTGCCCACAGGACAAAGCCTCCACGTGGTTTAATGTGGCCTGCAAGGCCCTGCAAGAGGCAAGGGACTGGGATTCTCGCCACAAGCCTGGTTCCAGGAGCCCCAGCACCCGTTCCCAATCCCTTTGCCATTGACCAGCATGGCAGATGGAAGGCATCTCGGGAGAGTCCTGGTATACAAATGTTCAGGGCCTGGGGCTGCTTCCTCCTGACTTCGCGGATACTGTGTTGCTTTTCCACAGAAACCGACTTTAGATACACCCTAATCAACAAGTGATTCTCAAGCCTTCAGAGGCCAATGTCCCACACATACCCCTTTCCCAGGTCCTCCTCAGCCTCCCCCATCACCCACAGCATAGCCCAGCCTATAACAACTTGTTCACCAGTCAAGATTCAATAGGTGTACTGAGTGCTGGCTGCATAATAAGCAAGCAGGGCCGCTGCTGCAGTTCTGCCCGCCTCCTCATTCAATCCTCCCACATGGTCCAAGGGTACAGATCCCAGATCCACACCAACAAGACTGGGGATCAGAAAGATGGAGTTGGGGCTTCCCTGGTGGCGCAGTGGTTAAGAATCTGCCGGCCAATGCAGAGGACACAGGTTCGAGCCCTGGTCCAGGAAGATCCCACATGCCACAGAGCAACTAAGCCCGTGCGCCACAACTACTAAGCCTGCGCTCTAGAGTCCGAGAGCCACAACTAACTGAGCCCACGCGCTGCAACTACTGAAGCCCGCACTCCTAGAGCCCATGCTCCACACCAAGAGAAGCCACTGCAATGAGAAGCCCATGCACCGCAACAAAGAGTAGCCCCCGCTAGCCACAACTAGAGAAAGCCCTCGAGCAGCAACCAAGACCCAACGCAGTCAAAAGTAAATACATAAAATAAATAAATTAAAAAAAAAAAAAAAAGAAAGGTGGAGTGGCTCATCCTGCTGTTATGAGAGGAGGGGAAGGCTCAACCACTAGTCTGTATAAACCCCCAGGCCCCTGCTCTTCCCACACAGGCTCGGGATGATGGCAAGTGACACTGGGACAGTTCTCCAGAACGAACAACAAGATGACATTTGCCTTGCTTCTCAGTGTCCTGAGTGTAGCGGAAGCCTTGATTTTATACAGTTAGCTATGTTCTGATTTTTAAAACCATTCCTTACCTGTTAACATCATAGGTTTAGAACAGCTTTAACTTTTGCTCGAGTATATTTTCAATTGGCAGTGACTCCTTGCATGCCAATCTGGCATTTCTCTGATCTACACCCTGCTGCTAAAATCCCCCAAGCAATAAATTATCTGGAAGCAAACACCCAAACATACCAGGGAGGTAAGCAAGAGTCCCCCATGAATGAAATAATGTTTACATTATTCATCTTTACAAACCATCATCCAGCACAATGACTGGTAAACAGCAAGTGCTTAATATATATTAAACGGAATCTCCAATTTCACCTGTTTTTTTAAGTTTTTCATATACTCTGCAGGGTCCCTCATGTGGGGTACACCCATATTTTATCTCCTGTGTACTTCTTACTCAATGGAGAAAAGATAACATCTCATTGAAACACTGGCTAAAACAGTCATTAGGCAGTATTCTTTCCCTGCATTCGTCCTGGTCCATAAAACAGGAACTTTTGCAAGGGCCCACCCTTCCCCCTGTATCCTCACCACGAGGTGTGCCCTGTCTGAGGGGAGGAAAAGGTCCTGAGTGAAAAGCCTGGCCCTCCTGGGCTCCCCTTCCTGCCTTCAGGCTTCACATGGTCTCTTCCCCTCCTTGCAGTGAACTCTTCAGGACCGCTTCTGGCAGAGACAGTCCATTTGTTTACCCCAATCTAAATCCTGTTGTGTTATTTCTCAACTAGTTGAGAACCCCAAAGTGAAAGGGTACATGATTCGTTTCCCCCTTTCCATACATGGTTCATGAGCAGAGTAACCTTGAAATTTGACATGGGGTCGGCCTTTGGGCTGCAAGAATATGTGTAAACATAAATATTCTGAGCACCTGAACCACCCCGTATCTTACAAACATGTGGCACACTGGTGAAGTATAACTTAGGGCAAGCTAAATGAGTAAAAATGCCTCTCTTCTGGCAGACCGTTCCACTTCAAGTAAAACAGCCTCCATCCCAATCTTACTGCTGACCACAAAAATTTGCTTCTATATATAGCCAAAGCCTAAAGGGCCAGACCCAGTGTTTTTCATAAATATGTGCTAGCTCTTAGTATCTTGCCTTATACGTCTCCAAATTCCTGATGGTTGGTTTAAAAAAACAAGTACTTAGTTCTCAATACAAGGTTTAAAAAAAATGTAATCATGTGAGGTGATGCATGTTAACTGAATGTATTTTGATAATCATTTCACAATATATACATACATTAAATCATTACACTATACACCTAAATATAATATAATGTTATATGTCAATTATATCTCAATAAAACTGGTGGGGGGGGAATGGAAAAAAATAAAAACAAGTACTGGGTTAACAAGGAGTTCATCTAAACCAAATATTCAAAGAAGGTGTCCAAATAAATCCCTTTTCTGCCAAAGAACCCTGCCCCCCCCCCCCCCCCCCCCCCCCCCCCCCCGCCGTATCATTCATAAACACAATGCTTTAACAACTGAAATCCACCCCAGGCCAACAGAAGTTTAAAAGGTTGCTTTTAGATGGAAAAAAATAGTCCTTGGAATCTCCATATTTAATTATGCCTTTGCTGGTTCCAAGAGAGTAATTACAGTGGCAATTACAGAATCTAATAACCAGCTTTATTGGCTCTGAAGGCTGAAGCAAAAACAACTCCAACCATGTTGAAATAAACATTGGTCTCCAGACAGTTGCTTCATTAGAAACTCTAAACAGCTATTTGAAGAAAAAATACAGAAGAGATACCCTAAGAAGCAGAGAGACCAGTGGAAAAGACATTCATTCACCCAGGACCAGAAACTCCTGCAAGGCATCTGTTAGTGACTGGTACAGAAACCATTTTCAAAGAATGGATCAGTTCGGTACAACTAGGTAGGACATTCCTTTTTCCTCGGCAAAGGCAGACTTAAGACTTATCTTTGAAGAGTTGCTGAGGAGGGCAAGTTTGCCTGCCCTGATCTGGGGGCATTCAGAATAAAGGCCATTAGCCCAGGGCATCTCAACAGATGCTAAGATCTCCTAACTGTACACTAATGACTAATACATTGAGATTCAGGCATTGGGGAGAAGGAGGGTCCAGTAATATCCTCTCACTGAATGAATGATGATGTCTAGTCCTTTCAAAGACTCAAGATTCTACAGCTGAATTCATGCAGCAGAAGGTCCAAGGGCTGGGAGAGGAGGAGGGAGCTGGTTCTTTCCCACTCTCAGCATGAACTACATAGAAAACACAAACACACTCCAGCGGACACTTACCCACAAATGCAACGCTAAGTGAGAATTTGGAAGAACCTTCAGTGGCTTGGTCATGGCAGAGCTACTGGGGGGCAGGGAGCCAGTGAAGCTGAGGGAGCCCTGCTTTGCCCACCTCCAGCAATCAGTCAGATGCTCCTTGCTCACTGTGCCCATGAATAAACCTCAGATGTTCAGTGTACCTTCAGCCAGGAGAACCACACCTGGCCCTCAAGCCACTAGTCGCTTTGCTGGGGTCACCTGTCATCTGCCCTGTGTATGGGCAAGAAAAGACCTAAAGTCAAAACTACAAAGTTCACCACCAACGTCAAAGAAACCCATCCTCCTGGAGGGACGGTTATTAGTAAGCATCCCTGTACCACATGGCACTGGATGTCCTGCCAAACCCTGACCAAATGAGAGTTACAATCTTGGCATCAAAGGCAGAGGGGGCTTGAAGGACTCTCGGAGATCCCAAAGTCCAACTCATCTCATTAGAAACTGAGAAAAAATGATGCCCAAAAAAGGTGACACAGCCTGCAAGGATACCACAGTGAGTTAGAGGAAGAATCAGGACTAGAACCCAGGTCTGCAGCCCAGGGCTCTTTCCACCACCTCAACTCTGTTACCTCCAAATTAAGTCACTATAAATAAATCAGCAGCTCCCCCAGCATAAGGAAAACAGTCTCCTAATGCTCTTTCATCCAATCATAAACTCTGCCTTTTGCAAACCCCATTTAAAAGCTCATGCTGGGACTTCCCTGGTGGCACAGTGGTTAAGAATCTGCCTGCCAATGCAGGGAACATGGGTTCAATCCCTGGTCCGGGAAGATCCCACATGTCACAGAGCAACTAAGCCCGTGCACCACAACTACTGAGCCTGTG
This sequence comes from Kogia breviceps, assembly GCF_026419965.1. Lineage (NCBI taxonomy): Eukaryota > Metazoa > Chordata > Mammalia > Artiodactyla > Physeteridae > Kogia > Kogia breviceps. The sequence continues at coordinate 24,807,151 of NC_081323.1, forward strand.
CTCTAGAGCTCGCAAGCCACAACTACTGAGCCCTCGCACCACAACTACTGAAGCCTGAGCGCCTAGAGCCCCTGCTCCGCAAAAAGAGAAGCCACCACAATGAGAAGTCCACGCACCGCAACAAGGAGTAGCCCCCACTCGCCACAACTAGAGAAAGCCCACGTGCAGCAATGAAGACCCAACGCAGCCAAAAATAAATTAAAAATAAAAGCTCATGCTAACACATCAAAGAACCGGAAAGCTACCTGATATGCTCTCCTAAGTCCCCATTTAGAAGAAAAAAAAAAAAAAAAAAAGAACGGAAAAGAGGTGCTGGTCTGCCTGGTTCCAGAGGACTCTCCCCAGAATGGGTGCTGCTGATCCTGCCTGTAGTTTCAGAAGGCGGGGGCAGGGCTGGGCTCTCATTTCTCTACCTTATATAAAGGTTCCAGGAACCTACAGAAAGGTCTCCAAAACCAAAATGCCCAGACAGAGTCGATTTTGTGTTCATCGTCACTCAGTGTCCCAGGCTCACCTGTGGAAAACAGGGTCTCATCCTGCCAAAGCCTTAGAATGCTGTCCCTGACACTGCTGTGTTTATTCCCCTACAGCTGGAGAGTTCAGGCTAGAGGTGCAGACAGCATTTTTCAGAGCAACCTCCTTCTCTGTGTTGTATCTCCCAGTTCCCCTAATTTGCTCTCCATGGCCTGGAGCTAATACACTCCATTTAGCAGTGATAAAATAAGGACTTGTGTATGACCAGGAAAGCAGAGCCTGAAACCCTGGCTGACTTCATCAGCAAACACACAGGGAGTATAGTACTCCCTGAGAGGGAAAATTCTAGAGAGAAAGAAAAAAGCCCCTTAACTGTTTAACATGGACAGAGATGAAAGAAATAAGCCCCACTCAATTAACAATCTAACAAACTGCTTCAAAATCATTGAAACAGCAAACAGAAAGTATGTTCTGTAAAGAAAGATAAAGGCAAGATAAGACACTGTCAAATAAGCTTAGGAAATGCAGGGTCACATCAAATTACAATGGTCATTTACAGAGTCCAGCTATCCAGCTGTGAGTTTCAGCTGCACAATCAAGTAAACTCTAAGCAAATTACTTAACCTCACTAATCCTCAGGCAATAATAAAACCCACCTCATAGTTATTGTGAGGATTAAAATGAGACATGTATGTGAAGCCCCTGGCACTGGGCCAGACATGCATACACGTTCAGTTCATGTTGGTCACTGGTATTACTTACCTGCAGGACTTCTCAGAGCCTATTTTAGTAGAAAAAGAACCAATACCACTACGAGTCCCTGTGCCACACCGCCCTCCCCCCGCCAAAAAAAAACAGCTTGGGAAAAAACAATTTAAAACCACCATGATTATATACCCAACACAAGCTCCATCAACCTCTGTCTTGGTTGACTTGTACCAGCACTGGGGCACAGAGAAAAGAGCACAGGGCTTGGTGTCAGAATCCTGGCCCTGGCTCACACTGGCCTGGGGTAAATTATTTCACCTCTTCATCAAATGGAAAATGGGAGTGATACAGCTACCCCAAGGACAGGTGAGAAAGATAATCTCTGAAAATACTCGATAAACATGAGCATTTTCCTTTTCTGCCTCTCTCTTTCCTTGCCGGTGCCTGACATTCTCTCTGAGGAGCTCTGTATCTTCCTGTCCCTCCCCCAGCCCAGCGTGTCCCTCCAAGAAACAGTATACAGCTGAGGCACAGTGGAGAGAACTATATAACAGCAGCTAGCACCTATGGGGGGCTTCTTGGATGCCAGGCACCATGGCTTGTGCTTTATGTGCTCACTGGTCCGCCCCCAAAATCCTACCCTACGTGGTAGGTACTGTAGTGTCCCATCTCAAGATGGGGAAATTGAGGTTCAAAGAGTTTATCGCCTGCCCAAGTCATGCAGTTAAGCAGTGGCAAGCGTAGGATCAGTGCCGGGCTGCTTATCTGTAAAGAGCATGTTCTTACTCCACGAAGGAACGTCTACCCTGCACCAGCTGGCCTGCTTCTGCCTGAGTCTGGGGATCTGAGAGCCTCTGTGCTTCCCCACCCAACAGATTCTACAAGCCAGAAGTCTAGCACAAAAGGCATCCAAGGGGCAGCTCAGTCTGCCCAGAGACTCTCAACTGATCGATAATCCATGAGAGTAGGCAGTAAAAGCCTCTAACAACAACAACAACAAAAATTCTAGTGGATTTTAAATTGGTTAGAGATACACGTGATAAAATCCAACCATTTAATCAACCCCTCTGCATTTGGGATGACAATTTTACATAGTTAGGGAGTTTGTAGGGAGGCTTTTGTTTTTGTTTTAAAGAATAAATGTCTTCTTTCCTCGTACTTGCCCTATCTCTTCCCTAGATCACAAGCTTCTTAAGGTTCTCAAGAGCCGAACAGCACTGAGATAGGGAAGGGGGGGCATTCCAGAAAGTCCAGTGTTGCCCTGTCATTTCTTCTGAGGCCAGTGGGCTGGGCCCTCTGTCCTCTCTCCCCGTAATGGCCTCCAGATCTTTTCCAAGACCTAAAATGACCTCCCCTCTGTATTCTAGAAGACCCAGAGACCACAGCTACAAGAACTTGATAAGGTTTCTCAAACTCCTGTCACATGTCCACTCTTTTTTTCTGTGTTAACCCCGACTGGAATGCCTAGAACTCTAAAACCAAAGGGTCCAGGGCTTGTTTAAGGGACAGCGAGTCTGGGACCTCCCCTGTGACTACATTTGGAGAGAGGTGGCAGTGACCCAGAGTAAACAGCAGATGATTCCAGAGTGGGCCAGTGGGAGTGGCCTGGGCCATAAAGAGTAAAAGAAAATGGCCAAGGGGAGTCAGGCTCTCCCAGGGGAATAGTGCAAAGGCCTGTGTGGCTGCATCCTCTTGTCCCCGAAAGGACAGATGATGGCTTCCCACAGCTCTGCTGCAGCTGGGTTCAATTTGGGCAGGAAGAGGAGGTGTTCCACTTCCTGGGAACAGCAGGCATCCAGGAAGTACCTCCTTGTGATAAGGGTAACTCGAGGCCAGGCTGGGGAACTAGGATCCCAGGAAGGAAAGTGATCTGCCCTTGGTTTTTAAGGGCCACAGTCAGATAGCCTATGTTCTGGGATCTAAGGCAAGGTTCTTTCCTGTATGGCAACCAGGTCACAGAATTTCATTTAAACAGTTATCAGAGGCTAAAATTGTGCACCCATACAGTCCACAGATTTGTCTTAGTTGTCCCATGTCTTAATGCATAAATTTGATTTGAATGCACATTTCACACAAAAATCCAGATTTGGGGCTTCCTTCTGAAAACGTAGATTTTCCGGCAACACTGAGCCCACACTGCTGTCTGGCAACAATTGAGTGGAGCTCAGTAGCAGCAGTGCTTTTTGAAGGGGCACATACTCTCCAATTCACCTCCGCACCCACCACTGCCCACCACCTTACACCTGACCACCCCGCAACATCTTAGTTCTGGAGGACAACCCCTTGCCTTCAGGCAGTTAAGGTCATGCCCAATTTAAAAACAGGCAATGGAAGCCCCAAACGTTCAACAACTTGCTCAAGGTCATATGGTTAGAAGTAATGGCCAAGGAAGAATCCAAGCCAGGTGACCTGCCCCTGGACAATGCTCCTTCCACTACTCCTAGGGAGAGACCTCTGACTAGACAGAACCTGCAACCCAGGTCCTGTGCTCCTGGATTCGGCTTCTAGATCTAACTCTGCCAAGACCAAATTACATCACTTAGCAAGGCCCCTCATTTCTTAGGCCCTCAGACTCATCATCAAGGATATGAGTGGACCAGTTCCCTCCTAAGGTCTTCTTCCAGCTCTAACAATATGTGAAACTGTACAGTTCTAAGATTTCCAGTGATTGGTTGAAACAAACACAAAAGGTTGTTTCTGATTGACCCTGTGTGATTGGAAAATGTAATTAACATCAATACATTTCCCGAGTATTTCACATAATCAAGTTTTTCCTGTCCAGTGAAATTAGCAGTATCTCTTTTTCACAAACTGAGTTAGAAAAACCAGAGACCACTTCCAGCCTCTGAACTCTGCTGCTCTAGCTGGGTGGAGGAAGTTAACACTCAGATCAAACATTAGCCACAAATATCAATCACAAATGTCATTCAGGGAGAAGAGGTAACTGCAGTTAGACTGCAGGCCCAGATGCCCTCATCCTCCATCTCTTTATAAGTTCTAGGACTGCTGACATCCTCTTTCAGAAATTCCTCTCTTCTGCCAGCCTCTGGGGAGATACCCTTAGCCTGAGGTTCCCCAGCCCGTACAACAATTTCTTCTTGGCTTTTTTTTTTCCCTAGATTCTTTCCCTCCTCTTCTCAATTCCTAATAGTTGCATGGAGCTCAAATCTTGGCCCTGTGTTCTTTTTTCATATACTAACCTGAGCTAACACCTATTCAGAGCCTTGTATTTTATTCCTTCATTTAATCCTCACAGTAAGGAATTAGTCTTTTTAGCCCGTTTATGGATGAGGAGATTGGAGGCTGGAGAGATTAAATAACTTGCTAAACTCTCAAAGCTTGTGAATAACTGGCAGACCCAAATCCACACTCCTGCTTCTAGCCAAGAAGAATGGTAGGGAATGGATCTACCTCCCCACCTAAAAGAAATGAAACAATGGTTTTCAAGACACTGGACATCAGGCAAAAAAGGACAGCAATTCTGGGAGATGAGAAATAAACAAGGTGGGGCTTTCCCTGGTAGCGCAGTGGTTAAGAATCCGCCTGCCAATGCAGGGGACACGGGTTCAAGCCCTGGTCCGGGAAGATCCCATGTGCTGCGGAACAGCTAAACCCGTACGCCACAACTACTAAGACTGTGCTCTAGAGCCTGCGAGCCACAACTCCTGAAGCCCGGGCGCCTAGAACCCGTGCTCTACAACAAGAGAAGCCACCGCAATGAGAAGCCCGCACACTGCAACGACGAGTAGCCCCCACTCACCACAACTAGAGAATGCCCGTGCAGCCAACTTCTTGGGGAAGACCCAACGCAGCCAAAAACAAATAAATAAATAAATTTATTAAAGAAAAAAAAGAGAGATAAATAAAGTGAGCCCTACAATTGCCCCAGTTTATTGCTTTGAGTTTCCTGCCTTCAGTGCAAGGAGAGAAAACCCAGGCAGAACCTGGCAGACTTCCTGAGTTGAAGAGATAACAGCTGAAAATCTGGGGAGACCAAAACTGCTAGAGTTCACAGGAGAGAGTACCAGAGAGGAGAGAGCTGCAGAGAGAGAACAAACTCTAGAGATCTGCAAAGGGTCCCCCTCAAGTATTGAGTAGAATACTGATCAGTATGTGTGTATGAAGAAACTACCTGTGGCCAGGGAAAGAACCACTTGAAAGGATTAGAGAAAACAGTACCAGGTAGGTGTTCACATGGGGCTAGATATAGTGCCTGCTCCTTAGCCATACTGGAAAAGTCATAATTCACAGGACTTTGGGTAGAGTATTCAGAAGGGTCTTGTCTCAACAGCAGGAAATAACTAGGCTTATACAAGATAAACATTGCTGTGGGCCCATCTAACAAACCTTAAAAGCAAGACCCAGGGCTTCCCTGGTGGTGCAGTGGTTGACAGTCCACCTGCCAATGCAGGGGACACGGGTTTGTGCCCTGGTCCGGGAAGATCCCACATACCGCGGTGCAGCTAGGCCCATGAGCCATGGCCGCTGAGCCTGTGCGTCTGGAGCCCGTGCTCCGCAACGGGAGAGGTCACAACAGTGAGAGGCCCACATACCACAAAAAAAAAAAAAAAAAAAAAAAAAAACCAACAAAAATTCATAGTGCCTGAAATTTGAATTAACCTTCTCTAAATCCATATGGCAAAGACAAAGAAGTTCAGGGACTTCTGGGTGGGTCAAATCTAAATAATTTCTTACAAAACTGTAAAGAGCACAGGATTCAAAGGTAACCTGATTGCAACCATTTCTGCATGTGTGTCAGGAAAATATATAGGTATATGTCTGTAATTTGCAGAGACTATCTCTGGGCTTTTCAATCGGTTGCCTCATGAAGGGACACTGAATGGCTGGGGCAGAGGAGGCACTTTAAAAATTATGTACACTTTACATGGCTATCTAATCAAAACAAACAAACAAAAGTAACTTAAATAAAACAGCCAATTTCTTCCCCATCTGCAGATATGAAAAGGCAGTTCTATTTAAAACAGCAAACATTTACAACTTAACAATGCCCAGCACTGCCACTGTGGTCTGGCACCGCAGTGGAGTGAAGGCATTGACTGAGCTCCTCCCAGTACCCACCAGGACCAGGGCTTACTTGGGTTGACCAGGTTCTTGGCTGCAACAGACGGGAAGTGGAGCCTGCCCTTGGTTTCCTTTCCCAGGCTGGAATGAAATGTTTCTTTTCCAGCTGTCTTTTCTTCCTCTGCTTCCAGCTGAATCCATGCCAACAAGAGCCCCCTTCTGCCTGTGCAACCATGACAGCATCCTGGCAACTTAGATGACAACAGAGGTCTGGGGGCTGGGGTCTTTAGTGGGGAAGTGGTGGGGGGAAGGGGATGCCAGCAGAAAAACACTTTTCAGGGTTTCTCCAAAGGAAGAGAGAAAACCAAACCAGCCTCCTCTCCTTTTAGAATCAGAGACACATGAGAGAGTTGTAAAGACAAACCACCTTCCTTACCCAAATGGCAGCAAGTGGTGGAGGGCAAGAGGAGCCACAGGAAGCTGGCGCCTTTCTGGAAAAAGACAATTTTGCCTTAGTCCACAAAAAATGTGGGCACAGAACCTCAGAGTCGTGGAACCCTATAGCATATCTCCGTCTTCACACTGCTGTAATTTAACTAGAATGTGAGCTCCTGGGAGGATGCACTGTGTCTCTCTATCTCAGCATCCTTGGTACACAGTAGGTGCTCAGTGAGGGATGGTTGGCTGGACAAACACACTCTTGGGGAATAAATCCAACCTTGTTTGTACAGAGGAGGAAACTAAGGCCCAGGGAGGCTCAGGCACAGAGTAAGTGCTCAGTAAACCCCCACTGAACCAAAGCCTGGTGGAGGGGTGGGCCTAGGACCAGAAACCAGGTCTCCAGTCCTTTTCCACAGGCCCTACCGGGCCTGGGAAAGAATGGATGAGCAGGAGTAGTGAGTTCTACCAGGGACGAGGAGAAAAGTGCAGGGGCAATTGTTTTCCTAAGGACCAACCCCCTCAAACTCCAAGCCTTTGCAAACAGACCCTGCCTCCCTGGCCATAGGGGTGGAGTAGGCTTGTGATGCAAGCTGGGCTGCAGAACAGCCCCTCTTCCCTAAGTGATTGGTCTAGTCATGAGCACATGACCCAAGCAGCCAATCAGAGTCCTTCTCCAAAATCTGCTAGGAGATTCCAGGGGAGAGAAATGGGGATAGAAAGAGGTAGCGATTCTTTTACCCCCAGGATCCAAAGCTATAAGCCAGAGCAGCCTGTGGCCATAGCCCAGACTCATGGGTAGTCAGTCAGTAAATCAATAAATCAGCAGAAAGAGACCAGCTCCACACTGCCCTTTCCTACAGTCATGGGTCAACAAGTCCCCCTTCACCTGCAACTAAAACCAAACTGGCCAATTCAGGAAATGAGGTAGAACAGAAAAATAGCAGGGGAGAGAATCTGGAGCAGGGATTCTCAACCTGGGTTCCAGAATCCCTAACACAACATGCAACATTTCCTATGTACTGTATGTGTAGTTTTCTGAAGCACTTACTGGATTTTCAAAAGGATCCATGACCCCCAACGAGTTAAAAATGAGGGAGCTAGAGCAAAAGGAGACAGCAGAACCTCCTGGATCTATCAGGAGTTCTTGATTGGTCCACCAAGTTCTGCAGGTCAGCTTCCTTACTATTTCCATCTCCCAACCCGGCTGCCCCGAATCTCCTCCATGCCTTTACCGCTGCAACAGCCTCTGCACAGATCTTACTGCCTCTAGAAAGATAACAACAGAATTGACATTTTCTTCTAGCTATCCTCTGCCCTCAGCAACTTTTATTGTGTGTGTGTGAACTGGGTTACCCCAAGTTCTCAGTAGCATGACCACACATCCTGGTTTTCCGGGACAGTCCCAGTTTATATCTGCTGCACCAGAGTAAATATTAATGGCATCTGCTTCTCCTCCCATAAGTGTCCTGATTTGGATGATATAAGGTCACCCTACCTCCCAGGATGAGAACCTCTCTGTTTCCTTTTCTTCCCAGTCACAGATCCTGTCCCATGGTGGGGAGATGCATACAGGGAAGGTTCTGAAGCTCTCAGAACAAAAGGAAAGTGAAGCTGAAGTGCATCTCAAGAGGACAGGGGCATTTCCTCCCCTACATGCACCCTGCCAGCCACCTAGGTCAGGGGGATAAGGTGGGAGTTTGGCTAAGGTCCTGTTTCCTGTCTCTTATTTCTACACTCATTCTTCCTGAGAAGCTAGGTGGTCAGCAATCCCCACCTCCTCTCCCGTAACCATTTGTCACCCCTCTCAATTCTGGCAGACCCAATCAAGGCTGGAACATGAAAGGCAACTTCAGACTCTCCCTCCTTAAGGGCTCAAAAAGCCTCTCTACCCACACACAGATCACCGGCCTAAGCCGCAGCTTCTAGCTCCTCAGCACACTGAGAGAAGGCCCCCCAAGAGCAAGAGGACTGTGTCCAGGGTAGGGTCCTGTGGGGTCAGCTGGGTGTGTGTTCTTGGGGGGCAAGGGGACTGTGTTGGGTGCTTGCTCACTATGCTGCAGACTGGGGTGTGTGAGCTGGGGAAAGGAGGGGGAGGGGAGTGTGTGATGGGATTAGGGGTTGCCCCCTCTGGTCCCTTCTCCACTTGTCACCAGTGGTCTTTCTTTTTTTTTTGTTTTCTTTTAAACTTATTTATTTATTTATTTTTCACTGCGTTGCTGTGCGCAGGCTTTTCTCTAGTTGCAGCGAGTGGGGGCTACCGTGGGCTTCTCATTGTGCTGGCTTCTCTTGTTGCAGACATGGGCTCTAGGCACGCGGGCTTCAGTAGTTGTGGCTCGTGGGCTCTAGAGTGCAGGCTCAGTAGTTGTGGCACACGGGCTTAGCTGTTCCGCAGCATGTGGAATCTCCCTGGACCAGGGCTCGAACCCGTATCCCCTGCACTGGCAGGCAGATTCTTAACCACTGCGCCACCAGGGAAGTCCACCAGTGGTCTTTCTAAACACAGACTTTAACATTTCACTACCTTGCCAAGAAAACACTATACTGACTTTCTTTCTCTGCAGCCTCATTAGGCTTCCAGTTCTCCCCAAATGCTCTTCTCAATGCTTCATCTGGCTACCTTCCACTGGTCTTGCAGGGCTGCCCAGGCAGTAGCTTCTTGATCACCCCACTCCCCCAGGCCAGGCTAGGATCCTTCCACTGCATGCTCCTGCACAGGCCCTCACTGAAGTGGCTGAAAACACTAACACCATGCTGTAGCTGACATCCCCCTGGACAGCCCAGTGAACTTCCTGGGCACAGTCCCTGACATAGATGAGGTATTCAAGCCCAAGTGTCATTTGAATGAATGAGGGGGAAGTAATGTCTACAGTCTGGTCAGTCACTCTGCCTCAGCCAGTGGTTTTCAAGGACCCCTGGGCTTAAGGAAAATGTTTTAGAGGTTCTTCAAACAACCAAACATTTTCTACCAAGCCAGAAGGGTTTAAACTGCCCAAGGACCTGCCATCACTGCTTCTCCATAAGAGTTTCTTTGAACCATGTCTAGCTGCTAAAAAATAAAAAAGTTCGAAAACTACCTCAATGGACTAAAAACCCCCAACAGCAGCCTGAGATCCTGACAACTTTGGGAGAGAGCTCTAATGAGATTTTTATCCTTGCCAGATCTCCACAGGTCTACCTCCAGGGTCAATGCAAGAGGAAAGAAGAAATCTGTTCCTGGCTCCAACCTCCTGAGAATATAATACAAAGAATGATAGTTTCTCTATTTCTGTTCTTTGCAAAGCTTCTCAACAGATGTGCTAATAATGGCTGGGAAGGCCTCTACCTTTTATTATTTTGTGATTCAAGTCAAATATCACTGCAATTAACTTCTTGGGACTAGTCAAATTCTAATGCTGGAATTAAATTCATTTTTATCAACAACTGCTTCAAACAACTGGGCCACAATCAGGTAATCCTGAGGTACCATAATGTAGAAGTCAGGCAGACCTGGGTCCATATGCTGGCTCTACTGTTTACAATCTGGGTGAGCCTTAATTTCCTCATTTATAAAATGGTTGGGACTTCCGGGGCAGTCCAGTGGTTAAGACTCCGAGGTTCCACTGCAGGGGGCACAGGTCTGATCCCTGGTTGGGGAAGTAAGACCCGGCATGCCGCCCGGTGCGGCCAAAAATTTTTTTTAAATAATTAAATAAAATGGTAGTAAGACAATATCCTGGCATGCACTACTATGCCTATCACCTGAGAGAGGCTCAGCAAACATTAACTGAATCAGAATTTTTTTTTTTTTTTTTTTTTTTTGCAGTTCGTGGGCCTCTCACTGCTGTGGCCTCTCCCATTGTGGAGCACAGGCTCCAGACGCACAGGCTCAGCGGCCATGACTCACGGGCCCAGCTGCTCCGCAGCACGTGGGATCCTCCCGGACCAGGGCACGAACCCGTGTCCCCTGCATCGGCAGGCGGACTCTCAACCACTGTGCCACCAGGGAAGCCCCTGAATCAGAATTTATATGAGGGAAAAAAATCCCATTTCAGAAAGTACCATAACAGTCACTCCTAAAAGGCTTTTCCCAAGACGTATTAAGTGGCTGACCTTGGGCAAGTCACTTAACCTCTCTGAGGCTCACAATCCATCCGTATGTGTAAGATAACATCTGCATCTCATGGGGCAATAAGGCAGCACATACTTCTGTAGCACAAAACATAATAGTGGATGCTCAATAAATCTTCATTCCTTTCCTCTTCAAAATGGACAGAGTAGAAACTGAGACTCAGAAAGCTGAGTAACTTCCCCAAGATTGCAATTAGAAAGTAATGGAGCCTGAATTCAAACCCAGTTTGTCTGACTCCAGAGCCCTTATTATTACTCCTCCCATTTTACAGATGAGGACACAGGCTCAGAGAGGACAAATAGCTTCTCTTAACGGCAGACATCAAATTTAAGCACCTTTCTGCTCAATGGTTAATCCTGGTCCCCCAAAATTCAAAGAGTAAAAACAGATCAGGCACAACAGTGTGAATGTACTTAATGCCACAAAATAGTACACTTACAAATAGCTTAAATGGGGACTTCCCTGGTGGCGCAGTAGTTAAGAATCTGCCTGCCAATGCAGGAGACACAGGTTCGATCCCTGGTCCGGGAAGATCTCACATGCCGCGGAGCAACTAAGCCCGTGCGCCACAAGCCTGCGTGCCTAGAGCCCATGCTCCGCAATGAGAGAAGCCACCGCAATGAGAAGCCCGTGCACCACAACGAAGAGTAGCCCCCGCTCGCCGCAACCAGAGAAAGCCTGTGCACAGCAACGAAGACCCAACACAGCCATAAATAAATAAATTTTTAAAAAATGGTTTAAATGGTAAATTTTATGTTATATATAATTTACCACCAAAAAAACTCCCAGATGGGTTCATAAGCTTTCTATCTGGTCTTCCCTCTTGAACACCGTAGCTTATAACCATATATGCAAGTGATGATAATAAAACTGGAGGACTAACTCCAAAGTGCATAGAATTAGCAGAAACTGAAAATCACCTCTATTCCCTTAAACAATACATAACAGTGCTAGACTATATTCTGATTATTTAGAAAAGAATGTAAAGAAAGGAATGTCAAAAAATAGGCTTCCTATCAAGGAAAGCAATACACTTCAAGTGTCCCCAAGTAGTCAATTAGAAAACAAAAAGGAGGATAAACACTAAAGATTCTCCAGTCAATTAATATCCTTAATCATGGCCACAGCAGCCCCCAAGGCCCCTTGCTGTGGGGCTGCCAGGCCCTCCCCTCAGATGACTGGCCGCCTTCCCTGCCTCTCCACTCTCACCTCCCGCATCTGCCTTGGCACTTTGGTTCTCCTGCTCCAAATGTGGGGAACGATGCAATGCACGGGCCACTCGGTTCACTGCCTCACCACCACTCTCTCCCAGCCAAGCTTCCTTCCAAATCCTGCTGAGCACTCACTCCTCCAGAACATCTTTGTAGTCCACCAGATATGAGACCTGGTTCTGGTTCCAGCTCTGGTCAAATCAAAGTTTTAGTTTCTCCATCTGTAAAATGAGGGTGGGGAACAGACCCAGATGATCTAAGTCTCTTATGTTTCCAAGATAGAGTAACTCATCAGACTCTGAACAAAGTTCAGCCAGACTAAGGCATCTGCCCCTCTTTCTTTCCTAGCTACTATTTACATATGGACCAAGATATAGCTCTGTCATGTTCAGATGTCCTGGCGTGTTATCTCTTCATGATGACCTTGTCTCAGGTATTGGTCTTCACTACTTCAGGAGACTCTTTAAAGAAAGGAATCACCTTGTGTCTACTTTGGAATGGCCTTCTCCCCTCCTACCAACCAGAGCCTATGCCTTTATTAGTAATTAAAACAAAACAAAAACTTGTTTCTCACACATGAAAAAAGATCAGAAAAGTCCATCTTGGGTCTGTTTTCATTTAAGAGACAGAAAATTTCTATGTTTTAACTATTCAACCAAGGGGAGCAGAGAAATTCAGGCCAAAATTAACTCACAGAAGACTTGTAGCCTTACAAGTCTTAAAACCCAAGAGAGGGGCTTCCTTGGTGGTGCAGTGGTTAAGAATCTGCCTGCCAATGCAGGGGACACGGGTTCGAGCCCTGGTCTGGGAAGATCCCACATGCCGCGGAGCAACTAAGCCCGTGAGGCACAACTACTGAGCCTACGCATCTAGAGCCTGTGCATCTAGAGCCTGTGCTCCGCAACAAGAGAAGCCACGACAATGAGAAGCCCGCGCACTGTGATGAAGAGTAGCCCCAGCTCGCCGCAACTAGAGAAAGCCCATGCACAGAAACGAAAACCCAACAGAGTCAAAAATTAATTAATTAATTAATTTTACAAAAAGAAAACCCAAGAGAAAAAGGAGGTCAGCTCCTAAGAGCCTGGGGGCCGAAGAAGTGGAGCAGGGAGTGCTTATTGGTTTTGCTTTTCTCCACACTGCCGAGCTCTCCCCTGCTTCCCAGCAGAGAAGGCAATGCTGAGCAAACCCCATAGATGTGGATTTTCAGCTGGGCCTGCACCTCTCCAAGTTCCCAGCATGGCCTGAGAATGCAAACAACTGGCTGAGAAGAGACTGAAAGTCCATAATCTAGCCCCTTTCCCGTATTTCTAGATAGTGAGGGAAGTGGGTAAAATTGTGTGTCTACATAAATACACACATCCTCTCCTCTCCCAGCAAGAGGCAGCCTCTCTCCTCCAAGCTGCCTCTCACAGCCCTTCTCCTTCTCCCTTGGATTCTAGTCAAAATCCCTGACGGGTTGTGAGCCAAGACAGGCCAACACTTAGCTGTTTCTGTACTCCCAGCACAGAACCCTGCACTACTAGGTGTTTAGGAAACATACGTTGAATGAGTAACAGAAGGAAAATATAATGTCCTCTGAGATTCTTAAAGAGGCCAGAGTAGACAAATAACACTCTCTTCTCAAGTCCTGAGATACTATAAAAATCAAGACTGCTAGAGAGCTGGAAGTGTCCAATATCTTGGATCTGGACGGTGGTTACGTTTGTAAAAATTCACAAAGCTGTCTAATTAAGGTTTGTCTGCTTTACCATAAACAAGTTATACCTCAATAACTTGAAAAGAAGAAAAAATCAGGAAGGACCAATAATTGCTATTTATATGCCAACTCTTTCCTAGAACTCTTTATAGACTTCCTAGCCCTCCAGAGTCCTGTAAAATGGGCCAGAGGTAGGAATCATTCAAACCCCTTGCACAGGAGGATCCTGCGAGGCAGAGAAAGACAGCCCGGTTACACAGAATGTCAGGAATGCAGCAACAAAAAGGCCCTGAGGTTTGGATCCTCCAGGCAGCCCAGAAAACCACCAACAGCCAGTTATAACTCAAAAGAAAACAACCCTCTAAGATAGTGGCTGTCTACTCCATCTCTCCTGTCAGCCGGCTTTCTTTCATGGCAACTTTAATTTTATTTTCAAAACCATTCTGGCAGGGCTGGGAACATGCCACCACAGCATTTGTTGAGAAGCGGTGAGGCACACCTCACTGGAATGAGGCGACAGGAGCTATGGGTTCCAGTCCCAGGTTGGCTTTCATGAGCTGTGTCACTTTTAATAGGTCACCAACCTATCTGGGCCTGGGATTTCCCTCTGTACACAGGACAGATGAGCTCTAAAGTTGTGTGATTTTCCAGAACTGTTTAGAAGACAGGAATGTAGTGTGAAAGTTAATAAAAGGGACAGAACTGTTTTAATGGGCACTAGTAGACACTTGAAGTTTTAAAGGCCTTAATTTAGAACCAGGTGGGTAAATGTCTCACATATCCCTAAGAGACTTAGCCACTCATGGTGGTGCCAGATTTACACTAAGCACAGGAGGCCTTTGCAGAGAAGGACATGGCTCTCCCTAAGCCTACAACTACATCTACAACTGCCATCCTAAAGAGTAGATTTAATCAAAATGACTCAAGTCAGGCCAGCCCTTAGTAGTTGGTTCCTTTCTCCACTGCCCTCACACAGGAGACAAATGCCCTGTGTCCCCAAAGGCAGGTCGCTGAGGGAGTCAAGTCCTACCACAAGGAAGCACCCTCGGTATGCTTAACTGGTCAGTGCTGAGTTTTTGTCCAGCGGGGCTTGATCCTGCTCAGCCCCAGCAGAAATCTGTGTCCCTGATTTGCCAAAAGGCTGGCAATCTAGTCAGAGACAGGCTACTGATCCAAATGAGCAGATACCCTCTGGCATCTGTGCTGTTCGCCTGGATGGAGGTTCAGGGGAGCAGCTAAAAACCATTATTCAGCTCCGGCTTCTGAACCAGGGAATCAAAATGGAAAATGTCCAGCACCTTCTACAAAATAGTCTGCGGCTTCCCTGACTTTTACAATGAGCAGGGATGTACCCAAAGTGTTAACAGACAAAATGAACACTGAGCTACTCCACCTTTTTACACAGCAAAACTGCTTGGTGTAACACCTGGTTCTCTGGCGGATCACTGTAATATGGCACTTGTTGACTCAGAGAATGTTAGAGCAGGAAGGAATCTTAGCATTCTTTTAATCTGTCCTTCTTGTTTTATTGTTGAGAAAACAAATGCCCAGAGTTGGGCAGGCACTTGCCCAAAGATACCAGTCAGAACTAGAACCAGGCTGCTGTTAGTCCTAGGGCTCTGTTCAACCAACCTGCATGCAGGGAGCACCCAGGGAACAGGCAAGATTAACAGGAGGCCAGGAGCTCAGGAAACAGGGAGGAAAAACAGAGTTAGTTCTCAGATTCTTATGACTAGGATAGGAGAGTCCAGGCTAAACCTGAAACATATGGCCTCAGAAACAGAGGTCCTTGTAATCAGCAAAGAGAGTAACTAGTTCTCTCCTGGCTCAAAGATAAACAAAGGAAAGATTAAATAACCACAAAAATCACAACTAACTGAGTGAGCCAGCCAGGCAGCTGAGGGTGAAATGCCCAATATGAGGCAGCAAAGGACCTTATGAGGCTGGGTCAAACTGGTTTAGGTAGGAAATATTTATTTGCCTGCTTACCTTCGTTAGGCATGTAATCTGAGATACTCTCAGAGTGGAAAAAAGTTGCTATTCTGCCTCTACCCAGCTGTCCAGGATGTGCTGGCCTTCGGAAAAAGCAGAAGGGGAACCAGGAAGAAGTAACAAGGAAAAGGGTGGTGAGCCATGTGTCTTCCCTTATAAGGAAACAGCCCCTATACCTACCTCATTCCTTCAAGTAATAATGGGTAGAAAGCATACCAATGGGAAACCTCACCGGGTGCTGCAGAAAGATGGCTGCTGGTCCCCAGCACACTGCTCTCTAGACAGAATGTGTCTATCTGGTATGTGCCTCACTAAATTCAGCCTAACATAGATTCCTCAGATTGGCATCCAGTGCCTCCTCAGGGAGACCGCAGCTTACCTTTCCAACTCTTCTCCACCTGAGCCACCACCGCCCCTCTCCCACACCCCATAATGCTCCCACCCCTCCCATATATACACAGTGTATGCAAATCTCAGTACTTTGGCTCCCACAATCCCCTCTGCCTGGAATGACCTTGACCCCCTCCTCTGTCCCAAATCCCATTTATCTGTGCCCCATTCAGCTGTGTCCTATACAGTCCCTTCACATGGAGTCTTTCACAACAGGCACTCAAAATGTTGGCTACATTGGGTGGGACTTAATCCAACAACCCTTTTCCTTTTCCACCATCATCGGACAGAAACAAAGAGCTCCATCCTAGGATGCCAACTAGAGTCCCAGCTCCTAAACCTGAGAGTAGCTGGCTCTCTTTCACGGACTATTTGTGTGGCCTGGCCTCTCTGCCTCTTATCTCTGAAATAAGAGTAATAGTTCTTGTCAGAGAAACTCAGTGCCTCAAGATGAGAGGCTTTGGAAACACAGATTCTCAAGTTCAAGGCCATTACTTTAAACTCCCCTTAGACCCATGCACCATTTACCAACTAATGCTAGGAACTTAAAGCTTGTTTCCAGCCAAATGCCTCTTCTTGTATCACAAGTGCCCCAGTGTACAGCTGTTCAGAGAGCTACAGTGAGGACTCTGAGTAGCCTGTTGGCTTTTTATTTCCACAGAGTGTGGAGACTTCCATCTCAAGTGTGGTGACAGTTCATGGTTTCAAGAAAAGCCTGGAGTTTTAGGTCTGTTGTTCTCTCAAATCTCATGGTATAATTCATCAGCTGGTTCCCAGTCTATGATTGTGAGCCTATGGGGCTCACAGTTATCACTCCACTGCTCTGTGAATGCACCGACCCTGCACTAACTGATGACTATATTGCACAATAACAAAAACAACCGCCACTTGACCACAAACTACTGTTCATGTCAGACACAATCCTAGGACGAAGACACAAAATAGTGGGTATTCAGTAAATACTGGTTGAACAGAATAATGTACCTCTCAATTAATGGGTACTAAAAGCACAACTATTATCACATGATCGTACCAAATATTGTCTGGATCTAGATAAGGGTCCTCCAACCTGAGAAGACTGAGGGCCTCTGGGATGATGAAAGAAGTCTCGGGTGGGAAGGATTCAGGTCTGGACACTATTACTAGTTACACGCCCAGAAAGCAGAGCCAGGATGCCCTGTGCTATCTCTAGACCTTGGTTTCCTCAGCAGAACAACAAAAAAGGTAGGATTAAAAGCACTCTAACAGGAAATGCAAATGAAACTACAATGAGGTACTACCTCACACTCGTCAGAATGACCATCATTAAAAAAATCTACAAATAACAAATGCTGGAGAGGGTGTTGATAAAAGGGAACGGAACCCTCCTACACCGTTGGTGGGAATGTAAATTGGTGCATCCACTATGGAGAACAGTATGGAGGCTCCTCAAAAAACTGAAAATAGAGTTACCATATAATTCAGCAATCCCACTCCTGGGCATATATTCAGACAAAACTATAATTCAAAAAGATACAATATACAGACTACTATATATAAAATAGATAACTAATAAGGACTTACTGTATAGCACAGGGAACTCTACTCAATACTCTGTAATGGCCTATATGGGAAAAGAATCTAAAAAAGGGTGGATATACGTATATGTGTAACTGATTCACTTTGCTACACACCTGAAACTAACAACATTGTAAATCAACTATATTTCAATAAAAATTAAGAAAAAAAAAAATACATACACCCCTATGTTCACAGAGACACTATTTACAATAGGCAAGACATGGAAACAGCCTAAATGTCCATCAACAGATAAATGGATAAAGAACATGTGAGATACACACACACACACACACACACACACACCCAAAAATGGAATACTACTCAGCCATAAAAAAGAATGAAATAATTCCATTTGCAGCAACATGGATAGACCTAGAGATTATCAGGTCAGGGATTAGCAGATGCAAACTATTATACAGAGAATGGATAAACAACAAGGTCCTACTGTATAGCACAGGGAACTACAGTCAATATCCTGTGATAAACCATAACGGAAAAGAATTTGAAAAAGAATATATGTGTGTATATATATATATGAATCACTTTGCTGTACAGCAGAAATTAACACAACATTGTAAATCAACTATACTTCAATAAAATAAATTAAAAAACAAAAATTAAAAAAGCACTCTAACAGGTCCTCCGCTCTGCTCTTTAAGATCCCTTACCCTTAGGCCAGCCTCTGAAGCTCTAGAGCTGTACCTGTGTGGCTTCACCAACCCTAGAATAGTGGTCCTCAACCCTAGGAGCTTTTGGCCGCCAGGGGACATTTAGCAGTATTTGGAGACATTTTTGGTTGTCACAACTGGGAGATCAGGGGGTGCTATGGACATCTAGTGAGTAGAGGCCAAGGGTGCTGCTAACCATCCTGCAATGCACAGGACAGCTTCCCACCACAAAGAATTATCCAACCCAAAATGTCAACAGTGCCGAGGTTGAGAAACACTGCTCTAGAGACCACTGAGAAAAGGAGCTTACTGCTGTAAAAGAAAGGCTGGGGAATGCACAATGCCGAAGTTGCAGCAGACTGTGAATGAATGAATACAGTGAATAAGGGCTCTCAAACCATTCCAGACACGTATGAACAGTCTCCTCTCCATCTTCTCTCTGGCACTAGTCCCACTGTGTATAAGATGATTCAGTCACTCTAAGAACCTGAAACCTTATCCTCCTCCACCCGATCCATACCCATTACTGACACACAGCCTTTTGAGATTGAGCATAAATAAGAGGGAGCCAAAATGGTGCACGATGTGGCAGGAAAGCACTAGACTTGGAGCCTAATGAAGGCTAGCCTTGGCTCAGGCCCTAGGGAAACCACTTAATTGCTTTGAGCCTTAGTTTCCTCCCCGGCAAAGTGGGTTAAAATCACTTTGCCCCATCTGCCTTTTAAAGCTTCTCTGAGTTTCAAAATAAGATCATCAATGTGAAAGTGTTTTGGAAGCCACAGAACCCAGCACAAATGTGAAGTACTCTCCTGCAGAATAACAGGTGCTCATACTCTGGAGGGAATATTGTAAAAATTAATTTCCAATAACAAGATTTTGTCCACTGGTGAGTTATAAGCACTCCAAGTTATGGAGTCCTGGCCCTATGGAACAACAAAGATACTAGAGCCCACCATGATGCAGCCCACCTCAGGATGCCCAAGGTTCCTGGGTCAGCCCAGTGACTCAAGTAATCTGAACCTCAGCTTTCTCATCTCTAAAATGGGGGATGGGGGGAATAACACCACATAATACATGAGGTTGTTGAAAAGATCAAACATGATCAAGTTCGTAAAGTGCATGGCATTTCCCAAAGATGGCGGGGGGGGGGAATATTTTCATTTTCTGAAGATTTTTGCCCAGAAAAAAATTTTTTGCTTCAAAATACTTTTTTAGAATGATGAAAATAACTTAAGAAAAGGTGTTTTCTACAATGCTATTTGTCCTTTACACCTCCAAAATTACCTCTAAACTCTAAGCATAAGAAGGGTTGTCAGGAACTTTCCTGGCGGTCCAGTGGTTAGGACTCTGCGCTTCCACTGCAGGGGCACGTGTTCGATCTCTGGTCAGGAACTAAGATCCCGAATGCCTCAAGATGAGGCCAGAAAAAAAAAAAAAGAAGGGTGGTCAGCACCCGCCAGCCCTTCGGCCCTGCCTCCTAAGAGCAACAAGCTGAATGCAGGCTGATACCAGCTCCCTCCTTGGCTATGGCCACAGAGGGCTATCAGCACCCACGACAACTCAACACCCAAATCTTCTATGCAACCACTTACTGCCCTTGTGCAAGATTCTAAAAGGAGAAAATGCTCTGGAGGGGTGAAAGCAACTGATCCAGCTGATGGAAAATTAAGAAACTAGTCTAATGAATTCTGGGGACACGGAGCTGATCAAACTCCTCACCCAAACGGGGAGCCTTTCAGGTGGCCTCATCTGAGTAGCAACTCCTCTTCAAATCTCTGCAGAGAACAGCAGCTGGGCTACACATGTGCACAAGTCTGGTGTTTGCTTTTACAACTATCAGGTCTTATACATATTACAAGTCTTACACAGATTACAAACAAAGAACTTACAGTTCCTGCTTTAGCAGACAGTAAAGATCCCACTCCTCAGGTTTAAGTTCCTACTTCCTTTTGTAGGAAGTAAGACAACTGTAAAGCAAATTTGTAATAATCATCAGAGTAAGCGGCACTTTAAATTTAATATTCTTTCTTTATTTATTTGCTTATTTATTTTTTGCATTACGTGGGCCTCTCACTGTTGTGGCCTCTCCCGTTGCGGAGCACAGGCTCCAGACGCACAGGCTCAGCGGCCATGGCTCACGGGCCCAGCCGCTCCTCAGCATGTGGGAGCTTCCCGGACCAGGGCACGAACCCATGTCCCCTGCATCGGCAGGCAGGCTCTCAACCACTGCGCCACCAGGGAAGCCCTAAATTTAATATTCTAAAGCTAATTATTTTATGACTAAACTAAGTTAAACATTTATCCATTCTTATGTCCCCACCAAAGGGGCTTCTGATTCAAATAAAGTACTTTTTAAAAGTACTGCATATATCCCCATGTTCCTGGTTTTCCTTTCTCAAAACTTTTCCTATTAATTCAGTTTCAAGCACTCACACATTTTGAGTTCCCTACTGCTTTAACATTCTACTACTCTCCAAAATAACTATTTAACAAAACACAGATTCAAGTAACACACACACACAGAGCTGTTTTGACTCCCTCCACTCATATCCTATTCTCTGAGGTCTGAATATGCTTCTAGAACAGATCATACTACCTTGATTGTATCTGTTTACTTGTCTGTCACTCTAGCTAGATTATAAGCACCTCAGAGGCAATGACCTGTCTCCACCTGCATGTCCCCAGTAAACTAGGACAGTATCTGGCACACAGCTCAAGTTAATATATATTTACCAAATGGGTGCATGAAGGAAGTGAAAGTTCCTAGCAATCCTCTTTTAAAATGGACCATCTGAAATGAAAAATGAAATGCAAATGTCTATTGGGATCTCAACGTCAGAGTCCCAAAACAGTGTACAATATCCAAATTCGTTTCAAAACCCCTTCCCTCAAATACACTCTACTCTTTACTCAACACAGCTAGAAGAGAGCAAAAGTTCTTCTGCAACTTCCAGTTGTAACTCTAGAGCTGAGGTGGTGCCTGTACCAAACATGAAGTGCTCGCACCCAAACCCCACCTCTCCCCACCCTGTCGCTGCCGACTCCTTTAAGGCCTAATGCAAAAGGTCACATTGTCATCCCCAACCCTAAACTGGGGCAAATCTCCCCAACTCAAATCTCCTCCAAGCTACATTTAGGGTGTTCTTGCGGTTGGCACTAATGGCCAATTTTTGACTTGCATTACTGCTGTCCGAGGTTTATCCCCCCACCAGGAGTTGGGCCTCCAGGAAGCAGGACTACAAGGCAGGGCCTCACACTTCAGCAGAAAACCCTGACTGGGTGAATGTCTGAACTCCTGCTTTGGGACTCACATAGCCTCATGGCTCTGAGCAAACTCAACTGCCCTGATTGTTCAACCGGAGAAAACTTTCCTCAGCAAGTTGTGCTGTGTCTCAAGCTCCAGGTCAAGCATCCTAAGCAACCTGGTGCTTGATGCTGGGGTGTTATGTTTTGTTTTGTTTTTTGGTTTGTTTGGTTGGTTTTGAGGGTGGAAAGGAGATGACAGAGCTCTTTGCTGGGTTTTAACCCAATTAGGAATCCTGCTCAAAAATTCACTATCACCTTAAAATCCAGAAAAATGTCATTTTACAGAATCAAATAGGGCAAGTTTGATGATGAAATTTCCTGTTTCACCATCCCACCTCACTCCCTCTCCCCTAGCTGAGAAACTCCTTGCATTTTCTAGCTTTACTTTATCCATAAAGAAACATTCCTGAAAGAAACATTTTACCTAGGATGGTTCTAAGACTCCAGTCAGAAAATGTATGGGCTGTTTAGTCATAATAACTTTTTTCTCTGAGAGAGCCACAGATCTGTCCAACAGTAGGATCCATTGTGCCAGGCTGTGTCTTTTTCACTGCCTGGAAATCCACATGGCATCTCAGACGGCTCCTAACACAGAACAGGCACTCAGAGAACACACGTTCCTCCTGATTCAGAAAACTAGTGGATCAGAACAGTATAAATGCCGTATAAACAGAACAGGAAACAGTCACAAAGCCACTGAACCAAGAAATCAGAACTCACTGAAAAATAATTTCTGGTGGAAAAAGATATGACAAAAAAATTCACTTCCTAGCCTACTCCAGGTGGAGTTATCTCCTCACCTGGGGTCCTTATGGCACTCTACACAAGCTCACTGGGTGAAAATTCTTCACCACCCCACCAGGCAGTAGTGCTCCCTGAGGATGGGAACTACCCCTAACTTATCACCAGAGTTGTTGGTGCCTGACAACCAGTGGGTCCTCATGACCAACAGCTTTACTGAATGCATGTCAATTATCTAGATGGCTGGCTTCTTTCATGAAGAAGGCGGCTACCCCATCAGCAGGACATGTGTTCACGTTCTTTTCCTTTTTCTTTTTTTTTTAAAGCTTTTCATTTTTTTATTTTTTTTTTAAGATGCTGGGGGTAGGAGTTTATTAATTAATTTATTTATTTTTGCTGCGTTGGGTCTTCGTTTCTGTGCGAGGGCTTTCTCTAGTTGTGGCAAGCAGGGGCCACTCTTCATCGCGGTGTGTGGGCCTCTCACTATCGCGGCCTCTCTTGTTGCGGAGCACAGGCTCCAGATGCGCAGGCTCAGTCGTTGTGGCTCAAGGGCCTAGTTGCTCTGCGGCATGTGGGATCCTCCCAAACCAGGGCTCGAACCCGTGTCCCCTGCATTAGCAGGCAGATTCTCAACGACTGTGCCACCAGGGAAGCCCTCTTTTTTTAAAAAAAAAAAAATTATTTATTTATTTATTTGGTTGCACCAGGTCTTAGTTGTGACAGGCGGACTCCTTAGTTGCGACTCACTGGCTCCTTAGTTGCAGTACGTGGGCTCCTTAGTAGCGGCATGCAAACTCTTAGTTGCAGCATGCACACTCTTAATTGCAGCATGCACGTGGAATCTAGTTCCCTGACCAGGGATCGAACCCGGGCCCCCTGCATTGGGAGCATGGAGTCTTAACCACTGCACCACCAGGGAAGTCCCTCAAGTTCTTTTTCAAGGGAAGGAAGGCAGACTTCCACTGAATTCTCCAACCATTCTGTGTCCTCATCAGATTACTGAAGGTATTTGGGAATAGGCTGAGCTGGATAAGAGTTCAATCTTTGAGCTGCAAAATGACTGAGCAAATTAGCCAGGCAGACAGCATCCCTGAGTGTCAAGGAAAGAAAGAATACTGGCATGGACATATGAAAAATGCCCAACATTCTCATGTAACCCCTACAATAACTATAGAGAGGTGTCTCTTTAATGTGCATACAAACCACCTCGAGATCTCATAAAAATGCAGGTTCTGCTTCAGTAAGTCTGGGTGGGGCTTGAGAGTCTGCATTTCTAACAATTTCACAATGTTCCCACAGACCACACTTTGAGTAGCAAAGTTTTGTTGTTATTGCTGTTGTTTTTAACCTTTTTTAAAATTGAAGTATAGTTAATTTATAATGCTGTGCTGCTTTTTGTTCTTTTAATTGAAGTATAATTGACCTACAACACTATATTAGTTCCAGGTGCATATATAGTGATTCAGTATTTCTATATGTTACAAAATGATCACCATGATAAGCCTAGTTATAATCTGTCACTACACAAAGTTATTACAATATTACTGACTATATTCCCCATGCGGTACATTTCCACTGACTCATTTATTTTTATAACTAAAAGTTTGTACCTCTTAATCTGTCACCTATTTCACTCATGCCTCCCACTCCCCTGCCCTCTGGCAACCACCTGTTTGTTCTCTGTATGAGGAGCAAAGTTGTATAGTAAATATCATGTACTGCTTCTGCAGCTGAAGAAGCTGATGCTCAGAAACAGGAGGAGACTCCCACTGGCGAGCAGAGGTGGAATGTGAACTCAGGTCTCCTGATCCCAAACCCAGAGACTTTTCTACCATACCATTCCACTAATCTTTTCAGCTAAACATCCAGGACCATGAAGATGTGTAGCTTTCCCGCCTCCCTCAAATAAGCCCTCCTGCCAGCTTGGCCATGTAAGGAAGAGGGAGGAGGGAAAACTAGAAATAGAAGCTATGGGAGAATCAAGCCAGCCAGATGCTCTTGTTAAGAACTTAAATCATTCAATCCTTCAGCTAAGACTCCTTAAGAAGGACCAAACAAACTTTAGGCGCTCCTAGATGCTCATTCCTTCACTAATGAAAGGACACAGGGAAGTGTAATTGTTTAAAAACAAAAAAACAAAAAACACAACTGTGTCAGTGATATGGGAATTATCAGGGCCGTACAGCACACAGAACCAAATTAATTCCTAACAAACGGCTAGTCCTGTGTGTGCTGGGCTGTGCTGCTCAGACCTCAGCCGGCATATTCAGTGGTCAGCTCTGCCCACTCCACACCTTAAGAGCAAAACTGATGAACAGGAGCCCACCCAGAGGAGAGTAACAAGGAAAGAACAGAAACACCAAGCAAGGAACCATCAATGGAACACAGAAGACCTGTTGAGACGTAAGCCCCATTTTCCTTGATCTGTCTTCCCAAAGGGGGATTAGACCTGTTCTCTGTGGCCCCAAGAGGCAGAATTAGCAACCTGTTTTCCCAGTGAAGAAAACAGTTCACCACTGTCTAGTGTCAGAGGTGGGATCTGCCCGTAAACCTCTAACTCCAGATTCCACATTCTTTCCTCCAGCCCAAACTGCTTCCCTACAGAGCTACCACCCCAACCTGTACCAGAGGTAGGCACTACAGGAAGACAGATCTCAGTTCCAAATAAGAAAGGTGATTTCATAGTCAGAGCTGTCCAAAGACAGACTATGCGTGGGAGGATAGAGCACCTAATACAAATCCTATCAGCAGAGAGGTTCAATCAGAGGTTAATCACTTGGCAGGAATACTGCAAAGGGAATTTGGGTACTGGATGGGTGACTGGGTGAGATGAACCTGCCACCCCTCAGAGATGAATTAATCTCTTCCTGCTGTATTTTCCTCTAACCCTTCATTTGTACACAGTTTGCCTTTCATCAATTACTTGTACATGTGTGTGTCATCTTCACTGAAGTGTAAGCCCTTGTAGTGCCTTATCCATCTTTATATCCTTTATTGTACCTAAGACTATATCTGGGAAACCAAGGAAACATTTACATGCCTCCTCTGTGCCGGGCACTCTGGTACGCATTCTGTACATATCACCTTATTCCGTATCCTCACAAGAACCCTGAGAAGTATTGTTATTACTCCCTTTTTATAGATGGGGAAACAGACTCAGAGGATAACTGCCTAGGTATTGCTGGTAAGTGGTGAAGCTGGCACTCAAACTGGGAATCTTCTACTTACACCATCATGCTGCCTTCCTCCTAGAAGGAACTAAACAAACGTCTGCTGACTGAAGCCAAACACCTTTAAAAACAGGCCAGTACTATATCCAGCTAGGTCTATTGTTTTCTGTTGCTATGCTCAAATTTTCCTTCTAATTATAACCATCCATTCTCAAAGTGCCCAATATAAAGTTGTTGTTTTTGGATATCCTCTCTCTCACTTTTTCAAAGACAGCGGCAGAGCAAGAGGACCAAGTTTTCACAAACCTTTCCTACCCAAAGGAATCCCTCAAGGCCCCAAGAACTCCACCCCCTCCTCCCAGTAGGCCCTAGCTCCATCACAGGGCTCTGGACCACTGTAAACAAATCAGGTCCTGGCTTTCTGCCCCAGAGGTATATGGCTCACACACATCTTTACAGGCTCTTCTCCAAAACCTCATTCTCCACATTCAAACCCAACTCAGGGCAACTCAGAACTTCCCTGAGCAAAACAGTCTAGCTCAAAGGTCCTCACATTTAGCTAAACTTCCAAACAAAATCTATCCTGAATTTCAAATCACATTAGAAACCTACTGGCAGGCACTTAAAAATATTTAATCTTCCTGCCAAATGGGGCAAAAAAAGATTTTGTAATTTGAATCAGAGGCGCCAGCATGTTTGGACAGCCAACGCATAGGCTTCTCTGACACTCCATCTGTCTTCAGAAGTAAACCAAAGCCAACCTGGCCAACCATCTCTTTAAACAAGAATCTTAAGCATCATCAAGAGAAATCCTCATTGCTCAGTTCCCTGGGTGGGTTTCGGGTTTTCCATCCCTAGGTCTCTGGGATAGGAGATCCTGCTGGCACATGCACCATTAAGATGCTGTGCTTTTCAACCTGACACCTTGATTGCAGAGAACCAAAAAGCCACATTCACTATAAATTTAACTTATTAAGATGTCTTCCCATGTGTTAACGTTTTAGAGCAATTTTATTAAACATCAGAGAGCCACCCCAGCTCCAGCAATAAGCAGGACTTAATGAAGATATATTTCCCATCAGCGTCTGGCCTGTCTGCATCCATCAGACATTTTCAACTGAACCTAAATTAACCTGTAAATGAACTGATTTGCTCCATAAACCCAAAAGAAATATACCAGTGTAGGGTGAGATATCCAATCTCCACTTCCCAATCTCACACAATTCTCTTGTTAAACTAAAATATGATCCTTTCTACAACCTGGTTTCATCTTTATTAAAATGGGAAAACAGGGAAATCTGAAGCACCTAGGGTAGATATTTCATAACTAGTTACAGTGCCTTAAGAAGAAAATAATCTTTGATATATGATCATCTTTCTTAAGGAGAACACCAACTGGGCACTGTTTGGAAAGGTACCAAAAAAGACCTAAGCTGGGGAGATTTTCGTCAGTTCACCTATACTGCAATCCTGGCTCCCATCTAGTTCTCAGTGAAAGAACTTTTCCACTTGACCAAAGAGGTTTGATCAACAATAACTTTATCAGGGCTTCCCTGGTGGCGCAGTGGTTGAGAGTCTGCCTGCTAATGCAGGGGACACGGGTTCGTGCCCTGGTCCGGGAAGATCCCACATACCGTGGAGCGGCTGGGCCCGTGAGCCATGGCCGCTGAGCCTGTGCGTCCGGAGCCTGTGCTCCGCAACGGGAGAGGCCACAACAGTGAGAGGCCCGCGTACCACAAAAAAAAAAACAAAAAAACTTTATCAGAAAAGGAAAAAAGTATACTTACTCAATATCCACAATGTGCCACACTCTTTCATATACTGAATATTATCTTAGTTAATCCTCACTATAGTCATGTAAGATGAATATTATTTCCACTTGATAGTAAAGGAAAAATGACAATATTTAAGTGCCTTGGATGGCAGGGCCTGTGTCTGGTTTCTCTATATTCCCAGCACTAAGCTCCCAGCACTGAGCATGGAACCTAGGACACAGTTTAAGAGCCTGCCACATGCTTAAGAATGAATACATCACTAAAGGAAACATAAAGAAATTTGGAAAAAATATGCAATCCAAATTTTGCTCTAGGCCCCTAACTGAAACCACTGCCTGGAACACACCTGCCTGATGCAAATAATCTACTTGAGCAGCAGAGGTTTGTTTCAAAGGACAATTTATCATCTTTCCAACATCTACATCACAAAAATAGCATCCACATTTGGCTACACACTTCACAGGGCAGGACCTAGTCCTGCCTCACTTCTTTTTTCCCCCCCGACTCAGCACCACACCTTGCACAGGTGGGTGTTTAATGATCTGAGTGATGACAAAGGTCATGATGATGCCTTCAGCCATCATGCGAGTAAACAAAACACAAGATGCCCACAGCCACCAGAAGAACTGGTCTCTGAGTCAGGTTACATCCTCTCTCCAGCCTCATTTTCCTCTCCGGACAATGTGAATAACAGAACATACCCCCAAGACTGTTTGCAATCATTTAATAAATACTTACTGAGCATTAGCTACATGCCAGCACTGTGCTAGGTACAGGGGACACGGCAGTGAACATGACTATCACATCCTGCCTCATGGAGCTCAAAGTCTCAGTGTATATCATGAGATTCATAAGAAAAAAGGAGTTTTACAAACTTCAAAGGACTCACAATTATGAAGAATTGCTCCTCCTCTGTGTTTCCGAAGTTGGTTAATGGCATCACCATCTACCCATTGTCCAAGCTGTAAACTTGGGAATTGTCTTCAACTCCTCCCTCTCCTTCATCTTGCCCACAATTCTGACCAATCACCAACCTTCTTCTGATTCTCCTTCAGAAAAGTCTCTGATATGTATTACTTCTCATCTAGTTTTCCACGCTTCTACTCTAGGCCCTTTGTTCCCACCTGAAGAGTCTCCTTGTAATAATGATAATGGCAACCATTTATTGAACACTTACCATATGGCAGGCATTCTACTAAGAGCTTTGCATGCATAACATAATTTAATCTAATAAAGTAGATACTAGTACCCCTATTTACAGAGGAGGAATCTGAGGTACAGAGTAACCTGCCCAAAACACACAGCTAGTGACAAAGCTACAGCTCAAGTGCACTGTCCATGAGATTCTACCCATATCCCTTACTGGATTCCTGCCTCCAGTCCCTTCCTGGTCGGCTGACACTCCCTCCTTTATTGCTACTGCTGCAGTGCTCTTTCAGAAATCCAAGCTGGTCTGTCTCTTCTGCTTTGAGACAGCCAATGGTCCTCACCATCTCCAGGTCAAAGTCTAAAGGCTACAGGTCACTACCCAGTGTTAACCATCTGCCGTCCTGCCCCACCGACTCCCACCAGGAGATGCTCTCACTCAGGGCTCCCCAAACTCCTTGCTGACCCACTTCACATCTCCCTCCTCAGCCAAGCAGCCTTTGCCCTTTCCCCTCCAGACAAGAATGTTCTCCTCTGCAGCCTGAGCCCCATGTACACGCTCATGTTTCAGCACTGACTGGTATGTTTTCTTCCCTCTCTTCCTCCTCCCTCCTCCTCCTTCTCATCTTCCCTCTCTCTTTCTCTCTCTCTCTCACACAAACTCAAAAAACAAACAAAACAAACAAACCAAAAAAACCCCACCATACACACACTTCCAATCCTGAGTCCCTGGAGGGCAGGCACAGTGTATTTTCATCTCTGATCCCCCAAGTCCCAGCACAGTTCAAGTCAATAAGTAACTAAGCGAAAAAAAAAAAAAAAAAGTAACTAAATGAATGGTATGTTGTGATGTTAACATCTCTGAGCACTATCCCTACAAACAAATAAGACCTTTCCCCAGAGGACACTAAAAAGAAGGGCAGTAGCTCCTGTCCTCTCAAGTAAACTCAAGAAGACAGACTGCTTTCCAAAAAGTTATTACAACTAGCTGAGATGGGTCCCCCACTGTCTGCTGGCAGCCTCTCTCCAAGCCTCTTGAAAGCCAATTCAATTACCTCTAAAACGGGAGAAACAAAACTGCTCCAGACCAAAAGACCACAGGAGAATTGCTCTCTCAGTTCGGAGATGATGTAAACTGATGCCCTCCTCCACCCGGCAATGGGCAAATTCCCCAAATGCAGCCTGGTCAAAACACTGACTCTAAATTACCTCTGTGAACAACAGAGGATCCTAATTGAGGGACAGTCATCAAAGAAAAATGCCAGAGACAGCAAAATCTAACCCTGCTCTCTTATCTCCAGAGCTACAACTGGACTCCAGGCCACAAATGCATGGCTGCCTCTGTCCTCACTGGTCTCCCAGCTCCCATTCTCACCCCCCACAGGTCTACTTTCCAAAGAGAGGCCAGATGGTGTTTTTTAAAACTAAGTGAATGATAAGGACATGCATAACACCCTCCAACAGCTTTCCATCCACTTGGAATAAAATCTAAACTCTTTATCAGGAAGTTCAAAGTCCACGCCACACCCACTTATTTTATACCACTCTCCTCTTCAATCACTACATTCTAGAAACACAGGTCTTCTGTTTCTTAAAAGAGGCCAACCTCCGGGCATTTTTCTATGCTGTATGCTTGCCTGGAAGGCTTCTCCCCTAGATTTCTACAGAGCTGGTAAGTTCTCAAGGTTCAGTTCAAACCTGACGTTTTCAAAGAGGACTTCCCAGACCACCCTATCTAAAGTGACACCCCTTCCCACCCCATCACTCCCCATTTTTTTTTTTTAGCACTTTTCATCACTAGACAAAATTTTCTTCATTTATTTCCCTGTCTTCTCCCTCATTAGGGTGGAAGCTGTGTTTTGTTCACCCTGTGAATACAGTGCATGCAGTAAGCCCCCCAAAAGAATGTCCAGAGTATCCACTGACTATCAGCAAAGGAGCATCCTCAGGATGGGTTATTTTGTTCTTCTGTTAAAATGAAGAAAACATCTATTTAACCCCTACTGTATACTGGGCACTGTAAATCCATATCTTCCTTTCAGTGGTAAATTCACTAGCTCAAGGTCACACAGCTAGTGACTTGCAGACTTCTGAGTTAAATACTTGTTTGTAAAGCTCCTAAACCCCTCTCACCTTTCCTCCTTCTCAGGGGGAGGGTGGTTACGCTATGCCTCACTCTCATATTGCAATAACAACGAGAAAAATCAAATATTCCTAAACTGCTTTACAGTTACTAAAGCGTTTTCACATTCACCTCACTTAAGAAGAATACAAAGCACTTGCCCAGAAAGCCATACAACAGTAAGTAAAGTGCCTCAGAGTTCAATATCCCTCCCCTGAACCACAGTGGGGACTGGGGGAGGAGTCGGGGCCAAAGGAGGAATGGAATACTTATTTCTGGTACACAGGGACCGGGAAGCGGTGAGTCACAGGGTGAAGGCTTGCGCTATGTGAAACTCTGATAAAGCAACAAGAAGTGAATCACAGGGCTGGAAGGCACCTTCGGCCTCATGGAGGCCAAAGCCCGGCTGACGGATGGGGAAAATGAGGCTCAAGAAAAAAAAGAACTTGCTCAAGTTCACTCAGTAAGTGAATAGCGCCCGAACCAGGGGTTCTCCTCTCCCCCAGTCGCCTTTCCTCTCCATCGAGGCGGCTTCTTAAGAAGAATTCTGAATCAGGGGGATGGGGAGAGATCAAGGACTGCTCACGGACTCCACAGAGGGGTCGGGAGAGGGTAGGGGTGGGACCAGGAAGGACACAAGTGTTAGGATGGAGGGCAGAAATGAGCCAACGAGGCGGCGGCAGTATCTGGGAAGGTGGGTGAGGGCAGGCCAGAGGGAGGAGGAAAAGGCGGAAGAGAAACGAATAGAGTGAGGGCGGAGGAAGAAGTGCTGTGAAATTAGAGTCGAAAGGGCCTGGCAGAACGGGGAGAGCCTGAGACGAGACAGCTGGAATAGCAGTCTGACGATGGAGGAGTCCAGGGCTCCGGGAGACACTGAAGGGAGTCAGACGGGGAGGGGTCCCGGACCAGGAAAGGCAAGGAAGGGAGTCTGACGGGATAAGAGTTCCAGAATCTGAGCAAACACTGGGGCAAGTCTCACGAAGGTGGAGTCCGGGCCAGAGGAGTCTGAGGGGGCCGGGCCGACTCACCGCGCTTGTTTTTGGTGCCGTGCTTCTTGGCGGCTGTCAGCTCCTGCTCGATCTTCTTCTCCAGGAATTCCTGCTTCTTACTTAGCATCTCCTCCGTGTCCCGAAGCCTCTGGATGGCCTCCTGGGGGGTCGGGCCGCCCTTGCCGGCCTTACCCCCTCCAGCCCCGAACAGCTTCCCGAACACCGACATGGTTGCTGCTCGCCGCGCCGGCCTGCGCCGCCCGCTCCGGCTCGGCTCGGCTTCGGCGCCCTCTCCCCGCTCCCCGCTCTGCCGCTCCCTGCCGCCGCAGGCCTCTCCGCCACCTCCGCCCCGCAGCTGGGCCCGGCCGCGCCACCTACCACAGGCCCCCACGCCCGGCCCGGCCGGCGTCAAGGAAACACGCCACTGACTACAACTCCCGGTGGGCAACGCGCCGGCCGTCCCTCCAATCTAACGGAGGGTGGCGCGCTGCATGCCGGGAGGCTATAGTCTTCCTGCTTAAAGCTCTCGGCGGCGCGCTTTTTAGGTCTAGCTGGGGTCAAAGGGCGAGGTCGCAAGCTGGGAAATGTAGTCTCCTTGGAACCAGTTCTGTAGCGGTGGAAGAACAGGAAGAGAAGTAAGAATATTTTATAAAACAGTAATTAACGTTATGCACATTCTATGATCCAGGCATTGTGGAAAATGCTTTACATGCAATATCACATTTAATTCTCACAAGCCTGTGAGAGATAATACTGTTACTATTTTTGTAGGTGAGTAAGCAAGACTCAGAGAAATTGAGTGACTGACAAACTTAACTTAATAGCCTTCACATATGCTGTTTCTCTACCTGCAATGCCCGTCTACCCCGTATTCACCTAACACGTTCTTCGAAACCTAGTAGAGGCTAACAGCAAAGCTAGACTGCAAAGGTTCAAAACCCACTTTGAATACTTACTTGGGCAGTTACTTCCTCTACTCTGAGCTTTCCTTTCCAAAACTGTAAACTGGAGATAGCAGCAGGACCACCTCCAACCTTGTGTGAGATAGGGAATGTAAGTTGCTTAGTTAGCATAGGCCTAGCACAGTAGGTGCTCAGAAATGTATATTTTATTCTGGGTCGTCATTATGCACTATAGCAATTAAACCGGGAGAAGACTCAAAACTTTCAAAAGTAGCGGAATTGAGGATTTTTTTGCCCCTGCATTACAAAGGGCCAACTGGTTGTGGGGCCACATTTCATTGTTTTTCCTTGTCTTTTGCTGTCAAGAATCACTTCTACGGATTTCCTTGGTGGTCCAGTGGTTAAGACTCCGCGCTTCCAATGCAGGGGGCGTGGGTTAGTTCCCCGGTCAGGGAACTAAGATCCCACATGCCGCGCGCTGTGCCCCCCCCCAAAAAAAAAGAATCACTTTTCCATCTGTTAGCACTGAGGCTGTCTAGTACCCAATACTTCAACCAAGCCCACTAATCTAATTGGCTGCTTCCAATCTTTTGCGTTTGTTAGCCTTGCATGAAAACAAAGAGTAAAGCAGTTCTGAGTAAACCAGTTCTGAAGTGCTCTCCAATGAAGAAAAACTTGGCTTCTTTTTTATCCCTTCCTGGACTCTGTTGCTTAGGAACAGAGTTTCAAATAAATGAGAGCTTAATGGAACTTTTCCTCTATTATTTCACATATATGAGTCTTGTCTCCTCCCCAGACTATTATCTACATATAGACAAAAATATGCCTTGAATGTTGTCCTTGTCATTGTTGTTGTTGTAATCTGTCACAACCCCAGCCTGCACCTAAAGGTAACTACTCCCAGAGGATGAGAGAGTTCATCTCACCCAACTTTCCAGGTTGGAAGAAATTTTTCAAATGTAAGAGACATATTAGAACTGTCAAGAATTCACAGCAGCATAAATTGTGAAACATAAATCACACTTCTGTTTGTTTTGTAATTGAGACATTGCAATGTTTTTATCAAAATAAAAAACAAAAACGAGGCAGGTTCCATCAAGCCATCTAATGGGTACAGCAACCCCTCCATATCTAAGAAATCTGCCTCTCCCTCCTTATCTAAGTCATGCTGCAACCAGGCACACAGGTAGCAAAACATTTGCTAGCTTTGAGCCATGGCCCAAAGACTATATGAACAGTCTGACTCTGCAGACCTCACCACCATCAGTCTCATATTGCTGTGGGGTAAGCCGGGATGATAGCAGAGCCCCTAATGTCATAACTCTGGGAGCCCAGAAATACATCTTGGGAATATGATAGCAGAACATTCCGATTTAATCTTTAGTACCAACCCCAATTAATTGGTGTGTGGGTCACTCGGATTACTGGGTTGAGAAGAATTCTGAGTCTGCATCAGGACATCTCTTAAAAATGTTCTGAGATCAATTCATGATGTCTGCGGACTTCCCTGGCAGTCCAGCGGTTAAGACTCTGTGCTTTCATTGCAGGGGGTGCGGGTTCGATCCCTGGTTGGGGAACTAAGATCCCACAGGCCACGAAGCGTGGCCAAAAAAAAAAAAAAATTCATGATGTCTGCCTAGCATGTGGGATGGGAGGTAGTGACACATGGGCAAGGTAGCTGCCATCCTGGATTCAACTGCCTTGGTAGAGATTCATAGGGTGTATTGGCTCAATACTGGAGAGCTCTGGGCTTCCCTAGTCCTCATTTTTCTGGTCTCTTGGGCAAATGCACAGCCTTTTCAAACTGTGACCGACTGGTGTTAGCTCATTAAAAACTTTGTGAAAAGAATGAGCTACCAGTACTTGCAACAACTTGAATAACTTGCAGATATTATGCTGACTGAAAGAAATTAGACACAAAAGCCTGTATGGTTCCAATTATACAAAGTTCAAAAACAGGTAAAACTAATTTATAATTTGTGGTGATAGGAGTCAGAATAGTAGTTACCTCCTGGGATAGTATAGACCAGGAAGAATGACCATTGTGGGGTGCTGACAGGTTCAGTATCAAGATCCAGTGGTGTTTACATGTGTGTATACAAATTTATATTTTTATACTTAAGATCATTGTCCTTTACATACCTTATGTACTTAACTAAACACGTTACATTGCAATGTTAAAATATCTCTGGTAAGAGCAGCAATAGAAGCGTGCAGTTTTGATTTGTTTACCAAGTACCCTGCCTTCAAAAATCTCATCTTATTTCCACCCACCACAGCCCCATGAAATAAGCATTACTATACCGTCTCCATGTTATAGCTGAGGAAACTGAGAACCATAGAAGTAGAAAGTGCCCAAGGTCACATGGTTAAAGATACCCTGCCATATATTTGTAATTTTCTTTAAAAATATGTCAAGGAGGGAATTCCCTGGCGGTCCAGTGATTAGGACTCTTCACTTCCACTGCCAAGGGGCCAGGTCCGATCCCTGGTCGGGGAGCTAAAATCCTGCCGGCCCTGTGATGCAGCCAAAAAAAAAAAAAGTCAATAAAAGCTGAATTAATAAAGCCTATTATGAAGAATGGGTTTTGAATATGAATCATAAAAATTATTATGATTTGGTCTCACATAATTATACCAAGTCAAATACTGGGAACTTTGCTAATTTTTAGCTGTAAAAACCAAGCAGAGTATATCCAACATCCTTTCCTGATAAAAACACTCAACAAACTAGGAACAGAAGAGAAGTGTTCAATCTAATAAAGTCAAGTCTTGTACACTGAGAAGTACAAACTTTGTTGAAAGAAATTAAACATCTAAATAAGTTTAAAGACATCCCATATTCATGGATTGGAAGACATTATTGTTGGGTCACAAAACTCCCCAAATTTATCTACACATTCAATACAACCTCTATAAAAATATGAGCTGCCTTTCATTTCAGAAATGGATAAGCTGTATTTTAAAATTCATATGAAATTTTAAAGGGCCTTGAATAGTCAAAACAAAATTGGAGGACTCACACTTCCCAATTTCAAAACTTACTGCAAATCTACAATAATCAAAACTATGTAGTCCTGGTCACTCTCACATTCTGAGATGGGCTTCATTCTGTCAATGGAATGTGTATATTTCTAAAGAAATCTGCTTTCCCTCTACTTGGGCTCACTCTTGATTTCCTTCCTGAGTGAAGCCAAGGACCCTTACTTGGCGGCCCATCCCAGGGACTCTCCTGAGACCTGAAATATGACCACCCTCTTGCACCCCATTTTTTTCCCCTGCAACACAGCTGGCAGAACCAGGGAAGGAGGTAACTTGGGGGAGGAGGTAACTGGGGGATCTCAGAGGAACCGGGCCCAGGAGTCACCCTTGGGTCTCTCATCACAGCAGAGAGAAGCTCTCTGTGGAGCTCAAGCAGAGAAGCCAAGTCACGGCCTGGCCCTGGGGATGAGGGTGAGGGTAAGATTGGGTTAGCCACTTGCTCAGGGTGACAGTCTTGCTCCTTGACAAGCAAATGCACACCTGGTGGCAGGAACTTTCAAGAAAAGGCAAAACCCAGATGGTACCTTGTAGGCATCATTCTGGCAGGGAACATAGACCTTTTGTTCTGCATCAGAACCCACACTTGGCCTTCTCAAGATGGCCCCCAGTGGTAGGGACAACCTCCTGCCATGCCTTTCGCTGGGCTCCCTTGTTGTAATCTCTGACCTACTGTGACACTGTGTATCTGGTGCACGACCACCTGGATCTAACGGACCAGAGGGACACACATCCCCACGCACCGTGCTGGTGACACCATCTCCCTGAGGGTCTCCATGTTCAGCCTGGGAGCCCACCTCTCAGTCCCACGTTCTACATGCCTGTTCACGGGGAGACCTGCACTGGCCCTCAATGTTCCAGCCTCCTCCCAAAGCTCATGAACATTCCATGATCAGCGGCAGCTATCTGGTCGTTATTATTTACCCCGAACAATGTTCTGGCAGTCACTCTGCTGAGCATGCTGCCTTGTGACTCTCCTTCCAGAAGAGAATCGCTTTAAAGTTCACGTACACATTCCTCAATTCAGAGCGGAAGCTGAGAGACCTTTAAGGTAAGCCACCGGCTTGGTTTCAGGTGATTCAGACGGACTAGGCGCCCATGAAGAGCAATGTGGGGGAATCGGATTTAGGTGAGGTTTTTTTTGCGGGGGAGGGAGGGTATCTGGGATTGCTCCTTAAAAATATCTTCAGCACACACAAAAAAACCAATTTGTAGCTACATATGGTGACGCAGGTTAACTAGACTTATTGTGGTGATCATTTCACAATATACACAAATATTGAGTCATTATGTTGTAAACCTGAAACTAATATACAGTCAGCCCTCCGTATCCGCAGGATCTGTATCCATGGATTCAACTGAGGTTTGAAAATAGTAACAACAACAACAACAAAATCCAGAAAGTTCCAAAACGCAAAACTTGAATTTGTTGTGCACCAGCAACTATTTACATAGCATTTACATTGTATTAGGTATTGTAAGTAACCTAGAGATTATTTAAAGTATACTGGAGGATGTTATATGCAAATACTACACCATTTTATAATAAGGGACTTGAGCACCCTCAAATTTTGGTATCTGAGGGGGATTCTGGAACGAATTCCTGAAGATAGCAAGAGATAACTATAATGTTATATGTCAATTATATCTCAATAAAAAAATGCAAAAAAGCCCACGCCCATTAACAGATACAAACTACTATACATAAAATAGATAAGCAACAAGGATTTACTGTACAGCACAGGGAATTATGTTCAACATCTTGTAATAACCTATGATGGAATATAATCAGAAAAAAATATATAACCGAATCACTATGCTGTACACCTGAAACTAACACAATATTGTAAATAAACTATACCTCAATTTTTAAAAAGTTCTCAGTAAAACAACAAAGACAACAACAAAACCCAGACAAAACAAAACAAAAACAGTGTGGCCCTGACATAAAGATAGATATATAGATCAATGGAATAGAACTGAGAGTCCAGAAATAAACCCATACATCTATGGTCAATTGATTTGCAACAAGAGTACCAAGACCATTCAATAGAGAAAGAACAGTCTTTCAACAAAGTGTTGGGACAACTGGATATTCAGATGCAAAATAATGAATTTATATCCCTACCTCTCACCATATACAAAAAAGGACTCAAAATGGATCAAAGACCTAAATGTATAAACTAAAACTGTAAAATTCTTAGAAGGAAACATAGGTATAAATCTTGGCGACCTTCAATTAGGCAAGTTTCTTAAATATGACACAAAAAGCACAAGCAACAAAAGAAGAAAATAGATACATTGGACTTCACCAACATTAAAAACTTTTGTGCACCAAAGTCCATTATCAAGAAAGTGAAAGGACAACTCACAAAATGAGAGAAAATACTGGCAAATTCCATACCTGACAAGGGTTTAATATTCAGAATACATTTAAAAAAATTTTTTTAATTAATTTATTTTATTTGTGGCTGTGTTGTGTCTTTGTTGCTGCGCACAGGCTTTTCTCTAGTAGCGTTGAGCAGGGGCTACTCTTCGTTGTGGTGCGCGGGCTTCTATTGCGGTGGCTTCTCTTGTTGCGGAGCACGGGCTCTAGGCGCGCGGGCTTCAGTAGTTGTGGCATGTGGGCTCAGTAGTTGTGGCGTGCGGGCTTAGATGCTCCTCAGCATGTGGGATCTTCCTGGACCAGAGCTCAAACCTGTATCCCCTGCATTGGCAGGCAGATTCTTAGCCACTGAGTCACCAGGGAAGCCCCAGAATAGATTTTTTAAAAAGGAACTTCCCTGGTTGTCCAGTGGTTAAGAATCTGCCTTCCAGTGCAGGGGACACGGGTTCAATCCCTGGTCGGGGGACTAAGATCCCTCATGCCGCAGAGCAACTAAGCCCACGCGCTGCAACTGCTGAGCACGCAAGCCACAACTAGAGAGAAGACTGTGTGCCACAAAGAAGAGCCCACACACCACAACGAAAGATCCCGAATGCCACAACAAAGATCCCGTGCAACCAAGACCCAAAGCAGCCAAAAATAAATAAATAAATATTTTTTAAAAATAAATAAAATTATCTTTAAAAAAAAAGCTATTACAACTCAAAAACAAAAAACACAACCCAATTAAAAAGCACTGAATTGTACACTTTATTTTTTTTTTGCCATTATTTTTTTTAACATCTTTATTGGAGTATAACTGTTTTACAACAGTGTGTTAGTTTTTCCTTTACAACAAAGTGAATCACTTAAACATATACATATGTTCCCATATCTCTTCCCTCTTGCATCACCCTCTCTCCCACCCTCCCTATCCCACCCCTCTAGGTGGTCACAAAGCACGGAGCTGATCTCCCTGTGCTATGCGGCAGCTTCCCACTAGCTATCTAATTTACATTTGGTAGTGTATATATGTCCCTGCCACTCTCTCACTTCGTCACAGCTTACCCTTCCCCCTCCCCATATCCTCAAGGCCATGCTCCAGTAGGTCTGTGTTTTATTCCCGTCCTACTACTAATCTCTTCATGACATTTTTTTTTCCTTAGAGTCCATATATATGTGTTAGCATATGGTATTTGTTTTTCTCCTTCTGACTTACTTCACTCTGTATGACAGACTCTAGGTCTATCCACCTCATTACAAATAACTCAGTTTCATTTCTTTTTATGGCTGAGTAATATTCCATTGTATATATGTGCCACATCTTCTTTATCCATTCATCTGTTGATGGACACTTAGGTTGCTTCCATGTCCTGGCTATTGTAAATAGAGCTGCAATGAACATTTTGGTACATGACTCTTTTTGAATTATGGTTTTCTCAGGGTATATGCCCAGTAGTGGGATTGCTGGGTCATATGGTAGTTCTATTTGTAGTTTTTTAAGGAACCCCCATACTGTTCTCCATAGTGGCTGTATCAATATACATTCCCACCAGCAGTGCAAGAAAGTTCCCTTTTCTCCACACCTTCTCCAGCATTTATTGTTTCTAGAGTTTTTGATGATGGCCAATCTGACCGGTGTGAGATGATATCTCATTGTAGTTTTGAGTTGCATTTCTCTAATGATTAATGATGTTGAGCATTCTTTCATGTGTTTGTTGGCAATCTGTATATCTTCTTTGGATAAATGTCTATTTAGTTCTTCTGCCCATTTTTGGATTGGGTTGTTTGTTTTTTTGTTATTGAGCTGCATGAGTTGCTTATAAATTTTGGAGATTAATCCTTTGTCAGTTGCTTCATTTGCAAATATTTTCTCCCATTCTGAGGGCTGTCTTTTGGTCTAGTTTATGGTATCCTTTGCTGTGCAAAAACTTTTAAGTTTCATTAGGTCCCATTTGTTTTTGTACACTTTAAATAGTTAAAATGGTGAATTTTATGTTATGTGAATTTTAACTCAAAAAAAAAAGTGTGTTGAAGTAATGAAAAGAAAACATGTTTGGGGGTAGGGGATTAAGAGGTACAAACTATTATGTATAAAATAAGCTAAAGGATATATTGTACAACATGGGGAATATAGCCAAAACTTTATAACTATAAATGGAGTATAACCTTTAAAACTGTGAATCACTATATTGTACGCCTGTAAATTATGTAATATTGTACATAAGCAAAAAGAAAACATGTTTTGGTGCCTACCACACAAACCTAGTTTAGAACTGGGGCTCTTCCATTCAGCCATATGGCAAGGTGCGTCATCTGCCTCGGTCTCCCCATCTGTGAAAGAGACACTAACTTCCACACCAGGCCACAATCTGAGGATTCATTGAGAATACAGGTAAAGGGCCTGGCACAGAATATGCATCCAATATATATTTACACAGTAAATAAACAATAATGACAGGAATAGTAGTCAATAACATCTATTGAGCCCTCATGCTGAATCAGATGGCTTACATAGAATACCTCATTTAATCATCCCAACTATAGCTCGATGAGGTAGGTACGGATTACAGCTGAGGAAATAGAAGCTTTGAGAGGTTGAATGACTTGCCCAAGGTCACACCATTATTAAGTAGCGTGGCTGGCATCTATATCCCAGCAAGTAATAGAAAATCTTTATTGAGCACTTTGTTCTAAGCAAGATTCCAAACTGAGCATTTTATAAGAAATAGCTCATTTAGCCCACACAACAACTACATGAAATGAGCATTATTATCGTCCCTATTTTGTACATTAGATACTGGAGAAACAGAGAAGTAGTAGCTTGCCCAAGGTCACACAGCTTGTAGGGGCAGAGCTGGGATTCTTACTGTAAATACAACATGCTTAGCCACTATGCTTATACTGCCTACATCCAAACGAATAAATGGACAGAGAGATACACATGAAACCGAGCAAGAGCTCGTGTGCCCGTGATGCAGAAAGCCAAACTCTGACAGCGGGCGTTTGCAGCAAAGTAAGGATTTATTTGCAGGGCATCAAGCAAAGGAGTGGGAGACAAGTCTCAGATCCACTTCATCTTGGTCTTTGAGTTAGGGATGTTTTAAGGGGGAAGAACAAAGGAACTAGGATTAATCATTGTCTTGTGACATTTCTTAATCACGGTTTCAGGAACCAGGAGGTCTCCTTTTTATAATTCTCTGTCCAGGCACTCCATGGCTTGAGGATCTGTGGGCTCATCTTGCCCTAGAGAAACAATCTGAGTTTGTAAGTTAATGATGACGTAGTAGCAATTTTAGTACATTGATGATGTTATCAACAATAGCTGACTCTGGTTGATTAGTGTTCAGTTAGCACAGGATTGAGGCCAGAGGGGACGAAAAAGGGATTGAGGTCAGAGGAGACAAGCAGGGGAATAAAGTTTTGGATAGAGAGATTAATCATAAACTCAGTACGGGAACTCGGTTTCAGGGAGACTCGGTTTCACACATAAACAAACACATAAATAAAGTGTGATGGACATGGGAGCAAGTGTGACCTTCCTGGGGAACAGGCCAAAGTTAGCAATAGGGGTAGGTCAGACCCAGCAGAACCTGGACAGTGGGGAGTCGGGGGAGACTGTGCCCTGGAGGGGCCCCTGCACTTGAGCTAATGGTGGGTTACAAGACATACTTCATACCTCTTCAACTGAGCACGTGCAGGCCATGTGACAAGCACCAGGCCCTAGGGAGCCACATAGTTTCCAGTAATGGATTGATGACTCCTTGGTCCTCATGCCAGAGAAACCCACACCCTCACCAGGTCCAGGCCCAACACAGAGGTAGACTAGAAGTCCCCCTCCACTGGAAAAGAAAGGTCCACATCCAATCTCAGAATATCCTGTTGGCTCTACCCTCAAAATATATCCAGAACCCCACCTCTTCTCATCATCTTCACTGCTGTCACTCTGACTCATTTCATCATCATTTCTTGCCTGGATTTTTGCGGTAGCCTCCAGTGGTATGCAGAATATTGGCCTTCCAAAGATGTCCACATTCTATAGAATGTCACCTTAAGTGGCAAAAAGGGCTTTGCAGAAGAATTAAATTAAGGATCTTGAGATGGGGAGATTATCCTGGTGGACCCAATGCAATCGCAAGAAGAAAGCAGGAAGGTCAGAGTCAGAGAGAGAATGGAAGATGCTACCTTTCTGGCTTTGAAGCCAGAAAGGGGTCACAAGCCAAGGAATGCAGGTGGCTTCTAGAAACTGGAAAGGGCATGGGAATGGATTCTCCCCAAGAGCCTCCAAAAGGAACACAGCCCTGCCAGTAACTTGATCTCAGTCCATTAAGAACCATACCAGACCCCTGACCTCAACACTGAAAGATAATAAACTTGAGTTGTTTTAAGCCACAGAGTTTGTAGTAATTTGTTACAGCAGCAATAGGAAACTAATACACTTCCTCACTGGCCTTCCTGTCTCCACCCTTAGACCTGCTCCAGCACATTCTCTAAATGGCAGCCTCAGGGGTCCTTTAAAAAATACATGTCAGATCCACTGCTCACAGCACCCCTGATGGCTCCCCACATACCTCAGAGTAAAAGCCAAAGGCCTTTCAATGTCCCTCAAGTCCCTACATGATGTGTCATGATCCTCCCGTCACCTCACTGCCTTTCCAACCCCTCGCTCCAGCCACACTGGCCTCTCTACTGTTCTTCAAACACAGCAAGGCCCTCCAACCTTAGGGCATTGCTTTGCAAGGGCTGTGCCCTCTCCCTGACATGCTGTTTCCCAGATAACCACATGGCTCATTTCCTCTTCCTTGAGTCTTTTCCTCAATGTTTCCTTCCTAGTGAGGCTTTCCAGGCCACCCCAAATAATGCTGCAACCTGCCCCACACCCCATACTCCCCAAACCTCTACTTGCCTCTATTTTTTCTCTTTTCTACAGTAATTTACCACCTCCTAACATATTATATAATTTGCTTATTTACTTTGTTATTTATCTTCTGCTTCCTCTACGGGGGAACTCCACAGATCATTACCTGTTTGGTTCACGGTGTACTGCCAATGCCTAGAACTATGCCTGGCATATAGTAGGTGCTCATTAAATATTTGTTGAGTGAATAAATGAATGGACTGAGGTAGCTGTGACCTGGGGGTCAGGAGAGCTGGATCTGAACTCAGTTTGCCATGACAAGACCCTTTCGCTTTCTGGGCTTCAGTTTACTCTCTGTGATTCTATACAGAGAAGTTGGGCCTTGGCCTCCTGCCTCAGGTTCTGTGCCTGACCATA
The DNA here is from genome assembly GCF_026419965.1 of Kogia breviceps. Classification (NCBI taxonomy): domain Eukaryota; kingdom Metazoa; phylum Chordata; class Mammalia; order Artiodactyla; family Physeteridae; genus Kogia; species Kogia breviceps. The sequence goes on from NC_081323.1 coordinate 24,850,251, forward strand.
CACCAGCCACCCTTGGCCAGTAGGGGGGTCACCCCCAACCCTGAGGTAGAATCTACTAAACTCCCTTGACACCACCACCCTTCAGGTCCTAAGAATCCACAGGGCACTTGCTGGCAGCCTTGGGGGTTGGGAGCATCTGCAGCTGCCACCTCCACTCCTTCCTCCCCAGGGGTGATAAAATTGGTGCAACCGGTTCTCCTGGGCCAGGCAGGATACCTGCTCTGTCAACTGAGACTTCCAAGCCACCGCCTTTGTCATTTGTCCCAGATATTTTCAGCTCCCTTTTAAGACAAAGGAAAGAGTCCTTTATACCAGACGTTACCTCCCAGCTCTCTCTCAGCCTATGTGGAGGATTCTTACTGGGGGAAACTTACCCTGGGCCTCTGTGAGGTGGGAGGAGGGAATGTGTGGAGGGGACCTTGTTCATTCAAACTATCTCAAGAAATATTGATCGAGCAATTCCTGGGAAGTTCTAGGCACTGTAGATATACCAGTGAACAAAACAGAAAAAAGCCCTGTCCTTGTGGGTTTCTAATGAGGGGAACAGACAATAAAGAAACGTCTAATATAATGTCAAGGGTGATGAATAAAAATGAAGCAGGGTAAGGGACTAGAGAATTATGGGAGTGGGTGGGGGTTATTTTAGACAGATTGGCCAGGGAAGGCCTCTCTGAGGAAATGACTTTTGGACAAAGGTGAATAGAAGGAGGGAGCCAGCCATAAAAAAATCTGGGAGAAGAGCATTCTAGACAGAGGGAACAGCAAGTGCAAAGGCCCTGAGGTAGGAACTAGTTTATATGTTGGAATAACAGCTAGGGGGCAGTGTGGCTGGAGTGGAGTGAAATAAGAAAAGAGTGGTAGGAGGGCTTCCCTGGTGGCACAGTGGTTAAAGAATCTGCCAGCCAAGGCAGGGGACACAGGTTCGAGCCCTGGTCCAGGAAGATCCCACATGCCATGAAGCAACTAAGCCCGTGTGCCACAACTACTGAGCCTGCACTCTAGAGCCCGTGAGCCACAACTACTGAGCCCGTGTGCCACAACTACTGAAGCCCCCGTGCCTAGAGCCCATGCTCCGCAACAAGAGAAGCCACCACAATGAGAAGCCCACACACCGCAATGAAGAGCTGCCCCTGTTCGCCACCACTAGAGAAAGCCTGAACGCGGCAACGAAGACCCAATGCAGCCAAAAAATAAAAAAATAAACAAAATAAATAAATTTAAAGAAAAAAGAAAAGAGTGGTAGGAGACGAGGGCTGCATGGTATAGAACCTTGAAATCTATAGGGAAAACTTTAGATTTCACCCTGGGAGGGATTGGAAGCCACTGGAGGGTTTTAAACAAGAAAGTGGCATAATCTGATCAGGCTCTAGAGAGATCCTTTGGGCTGCTGTCAAGAGAATGGATCATGGTGGGGGAAGAGAGAAAGCAGGGAGACCAAAGAGAAGGCTGATGGGCTTCCCTGGTGGTGCAGTGGTTAAGAATCCCTCTGTCAATGCAGGGGACACGGGTTCAAGCCCTGGTCCAGGAAGATCCCAAATGCCACAGAGCAACTAAGCCCTTGTGCCACAACTACTGAGCCCATGCTCCGCAACAAGAGGAGCTACCGCAATCAGAATCCCGTGCACTGCAACGAAGAGTAGCCCCCACTCACCACAACTAGAGAAAGCCTACGCTCAGCAACAAAGACCCAGTGCAGCCAAAAATAAATAAAATACAATAAATTAATTTTTTTAAAAAAGAGAAGGCTGATGATATGGTCATCCATGCAGGAGAGCCTGGTGGCCTGGACAAGGTAGTATAGCCAAGGAGAAGAGCTGTGGCTGGAGCCTCAGAGAAGTGGTTCCAAAAATAACCATCTCATCAGAACTGGTGAGAGCTTTAGAAATCCTAAGAGTAGGCAGGAGTTCTGGAGTCTGTCAGTCCTGGACTGGATGGATGCCCAGCTCCACACATTCCAGCTGTGAGTCCTTGGGAAAGTTGTTATACCTCTCTGAGCCTCGGTTTCCCCACCTGTAAAACAGACATGTTAAGAGAGCTTGCTTCCAAGGAGTGTCTTGAGCACTCAGTAACATATAAATAAGGCACAGAGCACAGGGTGTGGCGCTTAGTATACAGTCAGTAAAGCCATGACTCAACTCCCCACATTTATTGATAGAGAAACTGAGGGCAGCTCTGGCTTAGAGGCAGACAGAGGACTGGACGAAAAGGAAGCAGAATTTACAGGGTTCCTCAAAGTCATATACCCACAGAGTCTATAAATAAGATGAATGAGTAAAGTGGGCCAGGGACATGAAAAATCATGTGGCCCTGCCTGGCCATCTTGCTTTTCCACTTTTCAGACACATGTAATATATGTGCTCATCTAAAGGTCTGCCTAGCCCAGCTCCACCTGACTACTGCCCCATGGTAACAGATACCCCATTTTTCTTATCTTTTTTTTTGTTTGTGTGGCCATGCTGTGCACCTTGCGGGATCTTAGCTCCCCGACCGGGGATTGAACCCATGCCCTCAACAGTGAAGGGCCAGAGTCCTAACCACTGGACAACCAGGGAATTCCCCCCATTTCTCAATAGAAGCCAGAAACCCAGATTTTTATGTGAACTCTCCCAACTTTAAATTATATTTTCTAATTACTTGTAGAGTATAGGAACACAGTAAATTTTTATATATTTGTCTTAATATTATTTCAGCAATCTTGCTATTATTTCCTCCTTTCCAATCCTTACATCATTTATTTTTCTTGCCTTGTTCCTTTGGCTAGACCTCCAACATAATGTTGAAGTCATGATAGCAGCCACCATGGTCTTGTTCCTGACACAGAAGGAATGAATCTTACTTTTCATGATTGCAGGTCTCTAATTTCATTATTTTTAAATGTTGGCTCATTTTTCAAACATTGTGAATGCCAAAGTCTATCAACCTGTGGGCTTCCAATTTGTGATCTCTGCTTTACCAGAAGTCTCTCTCTCAGTTGCAACAGTCTCACTGGGTAGGTACTATTTATCTCCCCATTTGACATATGAGGACCCCAAGGTTTAGAGAGGTGAAGTGACTTGCCACAGTTACACAGCTGGGAAGAGGCAGAGACAGGATTCAAACCCAGCTCTGCCTGATGTCAAAATCTGTGGGACCCTGGATGCCCAGCTCAGTTCCTCTTTATACTACACCCTGTCCTGCATCTAGGGGCTCTGGGGTCCTGGAGAAGCTCTGTCATCAACTTTGAGTGACCCTTGACCACGGGCCTTCTGCTCTCTGAGCCTCAGTCTCTCATCTACCAACCTGGGACACATTCAGCTATGAGAACCCCAATAGTGCCCCAGCCTCCTCCCCCACAGTCCAACTGCACATCTGTTAAGTATTAGACCTGATTTTCATATGGCCCTTGTTTGGGGGCCTGGCTCTGTCACTTACTGCTGTGTGACTTGGGGCTGCTTAACCTTGCCTCATCTCAGCTGTAAAATATGATTAAAAGTAGCACCTACCTTAAAGTGCTTAGGACACACCAGGCATGATATAAGTGCCTAGTAAACTTTAGTCCTCATGATTATTGGTAAGTGCATGCATGTCTATATTGGCAGGAAGAAAAGATAAATATAAGTTAAACAGTTGTATTAGGATGGAGATGTGGTTTTTAACATTTTTTACTATCACTGTTACAATTTTTTTTTAAATGTTTAATGCCACCCATGACTCTCCCATTATAGAGAATATATTCATTGTAGAGAATAAAATTCCTTGACCCAACATCCAACATCTCTCTGATTAGACATCAACCCATATTTCAGTAGAGCAGAGTGGCTAAGGCCACATGGAGGCAGGCCACCCAGCCTGAATCCCAGCTCTCTGACTTATTAGCTGTGTGTTTGGGCAAGAAACTTTACCTCTCTGTGCCTACGTTTCCTCTTCTGTAAAACAAGGAAAGTGACAATTCTCACCTGATGTGGCTGAGGTGATACAACATAAAAGGCTTATAGCACAGTGTCGATCACATGGAGGCTCGAAGCATATTAGTGATTATCATGATCTACCCACATCCCCCAAATCTCTGTCACCCTGGACCATTCACCAGCCCCAGAACATGACACACCTTGAGCACTGTCATACCTCAAGGTCTTTGCTCATGCCCTGCTCTATTTGGCATGCCTTCTTCTTCTTCATTTTTAAAAAAAATTTTTAATTTTATTTATTTTTTTATATAGCAGTTTCTTATTAGTTATCCATTTTATACATATTAGTGTATATATGTCAATCCCAATCTCCCAACTCATCCCACCACTACCACCACCCCGCCACTTTCCCCCGTGGTGTCCATACGTTTGTTCTCTACATCTGTGTCTCTATATCTGCCCCGCAAACCAGTTCATCTGTACCATTTTTCTAGGTTCCACAAATATGCGTTAATATATGATATTTGTTTTTCCTCTTTCTGACTTACTTCACTCTGTATGACAGTCTCTAGATCCATCCACATCTCTACAAATGATCCAATTTCGTTTCTTTTTATGGCTAATATTCCACTGCATATATGTACCACATCTTCTTTATCCATTCATCTGTTGATGGGCATTTAGTTGCTTCCATGACCTGGCTCCAGTAAATAGTGCTGTAATGGACATTGGGGTGCATGTGTCTTTTTGAATTATGGTTATCTCAGTGTATATGCTGAGTAGTGGGATTGCTGTCATATGGTAATTCTATTTTTAGTTGTTTAAGGAACCTCCATACTGTTCTCCATAGTGGCTGTATCAATTTACATTCCCACCAACGGTGCAAGAGGGTTCCCTTTTCTCCACACCCTCTCCAGCATTTATTGTTTGTAGATTTTTTGATGATGGCCATTCTGACCAGTGTGAGGTGATACCTCATTGTAGTTTTGATTTGCATTTCTGTAATGATTAGTGATATTGAGCATCCTTTCATGTGTTTGTTGGCCACCTGTGTATCTTCTTTGGAGAAATGTCTATTTAGTTCTGCTGTGCACTTTTGGATTGGGTTGTTTGGTTTTTTGATATGGAGCTGCCTGAGCTGCTTGTATATTTTGGAAATTAATCCTTTGTCCATTGATTCGTTTGCAAATATTTTCTCCCATTCTGAGGGTTGTCTTTTCGTCTTGTTTGTAGTTTCCTTTGCTTTGCAAAAGCTTTTTTTTTTTTTTTTTTTTTTTGTGGTATGCGGGCCTCTCACTGTTGTGGCCTCTCTCATTGCGGAGCACAGGCTCCGGACGCGCAGGCCTAGCGGCCATGGCTCACGGGCTTAGTTGCTCCACGGCATGTGGGATCTTCCCGGACCAGGGCACGAACCCGTGTCTCCTGCATCGGCAGGCGGACTCTCAACCACTGAGCCACCAGGGAAGCCCCTGCAAAAGCTTTGAAGTTTCATTAGGTCCCATTTGTTTATTTTTGTTTTTATTTCCATTGCTCTAGGAGATGGATCAAAAAAGATCTTGCTGCGATTTATGTCAAAGAGTGTTCTTCCTATGTTTTCCTCTAAGACTTTTATAGTGTCCACTCTTACATTTAGGTCTCTAATCCATTTTGAGGGGTTTTTTGTGTGTATGGTGTTAGGGAGTGTTCTAATTTCATTCTTTTACATGTAGCAGTCCAGTTTTCCCAGCACCACTTATTGAAGAGTCTGTCTTTTCTCCATTGTATATCCTTACCTCCTTTATCATAGATTAGTTGACCATAGGTGTGTGGGTTTACCTCTGGGCTTTCTATCCTGTTCCATTGATCTATATTTCTGTTTTTGTGTCAGAATCATATTGTCTTGCTTGCTGTAGCTTTGTAGTACAGTCTGAAGTCAGGGAGTCTGATTACCCCAGCTCCGTTTTTTTCCCTCAAGACTGCTTTGGCTATTCGGGGTCTTTAGGGCCTCCATACAGATTTTAAGATTTTTTGTTCTAGTTCTGTAAAAAATGCCATTGGTAATTTGATAGGGATTGCACTGAATCTGTAGATTGCTTTGGGTAGTATAGTCATTTTTACAATATTGATTCTCCCAGCCAAGAACATGGTATATCTCTCCATCTGTTTAAATCATCTTTAATTTCTTTCATCAGTGCCTTATAGTTATCTGCATCCAGCTCTTTTGTCTCCCTAGGTAGGTCTATTCCTAGGTATTTTATTCTTTTTGTTGCCATGGAAATGGGAGTGTTTCCTAAATTTCTCTTTCAGATTTTTCATCATTAGTGTATAGGAATGCAAGAGATTTCTGTGCGTTAATTTTGTATCCTGCAACTTTACCAAATTCATTGATTAGCTCTAGTAGTTTTCTGGTGGCATCTTTAGGATTCTCTATATATAGTATCATGTCATCTGCAAACAGTAACAGTTTTATTTCTTCTTTTCCAATTGGTATTCCTTTTTTTTCTTCTCTGATTGCTGTGGCTAGGACTTCCAAAACTATGTTGAATGATTGTGGCGAGAGTGGACATCCTTGTCTTGTTCCTGGTCTTAAAGGAAATGCTTTCAGTGTTTCACCATTGAGAATGATGTTTGCTGTGGGTCTGTCATATATGGCCTTTATTATGTTGAGGTAGGTTCCCTCTATGCCCACTTTCCGGAGAGTTTTTTATTTTTTTATCATAAATGGGTGTTGAATTTTGTCAAAAGCTTTTTCTGCATCTATTGAGATGATCATATGGTTTTTCTTCTTCAATTTGTTAATTTGGTGTATCACATTGATTTGTGTATATTGAAGAATCCTTGCATCCCTGGGATAAATCCCACTTGATCATGGTGTATGATCCTTTTAATGTGTTGTTGAATTCTAGTACTTTGTTGAGGATTTTTGCATCTATATTCATCAGTGATATTGGTCTGTAATTTTCTTTTTGTGTAGTATATTTGTCTGGTTTTGGTATCAGGGTGATGGTGGCCTTGTAGAATGAGTTTGGGAGTGTTCCTTCTTTTGCAATTTTTTGGAAGAGTTTGAGAAAGATGGGTGTTAGCTCTTCTCTAAATGTTTGATAGAATTCACCTGTGAAGCCATTTGGTCCTGGACTTTTGTTTGTTGGAAGAATTTTTTTTTTTTTTTTTTTGCAGTACATGGGCCTCTCACTGCTGTGGCCTCTCCCGTAGCAGAGCACAGGCTCCAGACACACAGGCTTAGCAGCCATGGCTCATGGGCCCAGCCGCTCCGTGGTACGTGGGATCTTCCTGGACTGGGGTACAAACCCGTGTCCCCTGCATCGGCAGGAGGATTTCCAACCACTGCGCCACCAGGGAAGCCCTGGGTCTTGTTTTTGTATCTATTCAGCGAGCCTGTGTCTTTTGGTTGGAGCATTTAATCCATTCACGTTTAAGGTAATTATCGATATGTATGTTCCTATGACCATTTTCTTAATTGTTATGGGTTTGTTTTTGTAGGTCCTTTTCTTCTCTTGTGTTTGCCACTTAGAGAATTTCCTTTAGCATTTGTTGTAGAGCTGGTTTGGTGGTGCTGAATTCTCTTAGCTTTTGCTTGTCTGTAAAGCTTTCGATTTCTCCATTGAATCTGAATGAGATCCTTGCCGGGTAGAGTAATCTTGGTTGTAGTTTCTTCCCTTTCATCACTTTAAATATATAATGCCACTCCCTTCTGGCTTGTAGAGTTTCTGCTGAGAAATCAGCTATTAACCTTATGGGAGTTCCCTTGTATGTTATTTGTCGTTTTTCCCTTGTTGCTTTCAATAATTTTTGTTTGTCTTTAATTTTTGTCAATTTGATTACTATGTATCTCAGCATGTTTCTCCTTGGGTTTATCCTGACTGGGACTCTCTGCGCTTCCTGGACTTGGGTGGCTATTTCCTTTCCCATGTTAGGGAAGTTTTCGACTATAATCTCTTCAAATATTTTCTCGGGTCTTCTCTCTCTCTTCTCCTTCAGGGACCCCTATAATGCGAATGTTGTTGCGTTTAATGTTGTCCCAGAGGTCTCTTAGGCTGTCTTCACTTCTTTTCATTCTTTTTTCTTTATTCTGTTCCACAGCAGTGAATTCCACCATTCTGTCTTCCAGGTCACTTATCCGTTTTTCTGCCTCAGTTATTCTGCTATTGATTCCTTCTATTGTATTTTTCATTTCAGTTATTGTATTGTTCATCTCTGTTGATTTGTTCTTTCATTCTTCTAGGTTTTTGTTAAACATTTCTTGCATCTTCTTGACCTTTGCCTCCATTCTTTATCCGAGGGCCTGGATCATCTTCACTATCATTATTCTGAATTCTTTTTCTGGAAGGTTTCCTATCTCCACTTCATTTAGTTGTTTTTCTGGGGTTTTATCTTGTTCCTTCATCTGGTACATAGCCCTCTGCCTTTTCATCTGGTCTATCTTTCTGTGATTGTGGTTTTTGTTCCACAGGCTGCAGGATTGTAGTTCTTCTTGCTTCTGCTGCCTGCCCTCTGGTGGATGAGTCTATCTAAGAGGCTTGTGCAAGTTTCCTGATGGGAGGGAATGGTGGTGGGTAGAGCTGGGTGTTGCTCTGGTGGGCAGAGCTCAGTAAAACTTTAATCCACTTTGTCTGATGATGGGTGGGCTTGGTTCCCTCCCTGTTGGTTGTTTGGACTGAGGCAACCCAACACTGGAGCCTACCCAGCTCTTTGGTGGGGCTAATGGCGGACTCTGGGAGGGCTCACGCCAAGCAGTACTTCCCAGAACTTCTGCTGCCAGTGTCCTTGTTCTCATGTGAGACACAGCCACCCCCGACCTCAGCAGGAGACCCTCCAACACTAGCAGGTAGGTCTGGTTCAGTCTCCTGTGGGGTCACTTCTCCTTCCCTCCTGGGTCCCGATGCACACACTACTTTGTGTGTGCCCTCCAAGAATGGAGTCTCTGTTTCCCCCAGTCCTGTCGAAGTCCTGCAATCAAGTCCCGCTAGCCTTCAAAGTCTGATTCTCTAGGAATTCCTCCTCCCGTTGCCGGACCCCCAGGTTGGGAAGCCTGACGTGGGGCTCAGAACCTTCACTCCAGTGGGCGGACTTCTGTGGTATAAGTGTTTTCCAGTTTGTGAGTCATCCACCCAGCAGTTATGGGATTTGATTTTATTGTGATTGTGTCCCTCCTACCATCTCATCGTGCCTTCTCCTTTGCCTTTGGATGTGGGGTATCTTTTTTGGTGAGTTCCAGTGTCTTCCTGTCAATGACTGTTCAGCAGTTAGTTGTGATTCTGGTGCTCTCACAAGAGGGAGTGATCGCACGTCCCTCTACTCCGCCATCTTGAAACAATCCCCCTGGCATGCCTTCTTCTATTCATCAAATACTCTGTGTCAAGGCCTAGATCAAGTGTTACCTCCCCCTCTGAGACATCCTTTCCCATCAGTCCCTCCCCTGGCCCTTCTGAGGGCTGGGTACGCTTACCGCCCTTACCCCCTCAGCTGTGCTCTGCTGCCCCACTTGTCCCTCCCACTGCATCACACCCTTCCTGAGGATGTGGGGAACTCAACCTTGCTCTGAGCTCCAGCCACAGGCCCCCACACACAGATGTCTGAGGGATGTCAGCCTTCAGGGAAACTCAGTGATTAAACTGAGTCTGACACTCCTCCTGCATCCTGCCCTGTTCCATCTCAGCCTCAGAGTCCTCTCCTGTAACTGAGGCAATGTGGCCCAGCAGGGTGGTGGTGAAAACAAATAAGAAAGCACCTGGTGAAGTCCCCTTTTCTCCCTCCCTGTCTCCCAGGCAGCCTAGTTTGCTTCCCCCCTGGACTAGCTGGAGATGCGGAAGGGAATGCTGGATGTGGGGGCACCTATGGCCATCCAGAGGCCTGCTCGAAATGGTCCTCTGACTCTGGTTAGAGTTTCTGATTCCAAAGGGTTTTAGGGCAAGGCCCAGGACCCTGCATTTTCAAAAGTGAGTTATAAACCCCTTTCTCCAGGGGTTTCCATGGGACATATTCTGAAATAACTGTTCTGGATGCACCAAACCTCTCTATGGCAATCAGGGCAGCGTAGCTGTGTGAGGAGCCAAGTGACCCCTCAGCCCGCACAAGCTTTGGAGGGGGGAGTGCTGCCACCTAGGGGCTAAGAAAGAAACTGCCAAAGCTAGAGCCTGAGCCATGTTGATAAAAACATTTATTGAGCACTTTCTGAGTGCCGGGCACTACGCCAAACTCTATGCCAAACTCTTTGTACATTTCATCATACTGGATTCCAATGACAGCCCTATGAGGTAGTACTGTCATAAGCCCCATTGTACAGATGAGGAACGCGGGGCTCAGAGAGGTGAAGTGACTTACCCAAGGTCACACAGCAATTAAGTGTCAGCATTTGGATCTGAAGCCAGATCTGGCTGACAGCGGAACTCTAACCACAACACTAGAGTGCCTCCTACATGCCTACATCACAGAGTCGTCTGGGGATGCTGGGAGAACTGCATGTGAAAAGGTTTAACAGGTAAGGGCTCCAAACATATCAGGCCCCTGAAGTGCAGCTTAACTAGAGTCTGCCCCTAGGCAGCCTTCAGAAGGGGTGGGTGGGACTGCCCTGTCTTCTCTCTTAGGCAGCCTGACCACCAGCCTGGACCAGGCAGACCCTGGGCCATTCAGGCTCAGCTGCCTCAGATCCCAGAATGCTGCAGGGCTTCCCAGCAGGACAGGAGACACAGCGAGGCGGCCTTGGGCCAGGGTTTACAGAGCATGTTCCAGAAGGATTTTGACCAATGGCTCACTTCCACTGGGAAGGATCTCTAGTCTGCTCCTAGAGGCCCTGGACCCAAAGGTGAGCATCAGGCAGGATGCAGGAGCAAACACCATGGGTCCATCACTCCGAGGCCTGGATGTAGACAGGCACAGCAAGCATGGCACACGGGCCCTCGGCCCCTGCCTGCAGCTCCGCCAGGGCCAGGTTGGAGCCCAGGCCCTCAGCATGCCCAGGCACCACCAGCTCAGGTTCACCCCCCACCGTCCCCCCCACTACGATGGACAGCACGGCATCCGGCTCCGAGAAGGGAGGCTTGCCTGGGGCGGCCTCGGGCACTGGCCCAGGCCCTGTGTCCTTCAGCTCCTCCAGCTCCAGCGGGTCAGGCATGGGGGTCACCACCTTGCGGCCACCAGTGCTGCCGCTGCGGGGGGCCGCCCTCCTCCGGGGGGGCCGCCGGGCTTGCAGGTCCTTGTCCTTTTGGGGGCCGAGGCGGCAGCGGTGGTCCTTGAGGTACTTGTGGCGGGAAAAGCCCTTGGCGCAGCCGGCACAGCGGAACTTGTAGTTGCCTGTGTGGGCGCGCTGGTGCTCGGCGAGGTGGGCACGGCGGCTGAAGGACTTGCTGCACAGGGCGCACTTGTGGAGCTTCATGCCTGGGGAGCGAGAGGAAGGCAGTGAGAGGCACCCAAACCCTTCACCCTGCAACGCTGCCCTAGCACTTGGAACGAAGCCCAGTTCCTCAGCTTGCCCTACGAGCATGGGTGTGATCTGGGCCCTGCTGCCTCCACTCTCATCTCCCACCTTCTCCCAGCCACTTACCCTGTGCCAGCCTCCTGCCTCTGGGCCTTTGCTTGTGCTGTTTCCCCTCTGCCTGGAACAGCAAGCTCAGCCCCTAAACCTTGACTAACTTTGCCAGGTCACCATCATCTCTCTCTCTGGTCGGCCTGCCTCACCCTGGCCACCTCAGACCATTCCCCACAGGGCAGCTAGAGCGGTCTTGGTAAAACCTCTCCATGACACTCCCTGCTCCAAACCCTCCAGTGATTCCCCAAATTTCCCACAAAGCCACCTGCAGCTGGCCACCCCCTTCACCTCTCAGACTCATCCCCTTCCTCTCCCCTCTCTTGTTCTCTGAGCTCCAGGCCTCCTGCCCGCCTTTCCTTGTCTCAAACACCCGCCAGTCTCTTCCCTGCCTGAAGGCTTCGCACTTGCTGCTCCCTCACCCTGGAAGCCACTTCCAGCTCTTCTCCTCCCTCAGACTCAGCGTTTGTGTCACCTCCTCCGGGAAGCCCTCCCTGATACCCACTTCCCTTCTTTCTCTGCCCCCTCACTCTGCTTATTTCCATCTTTGCCCTCAGCATATTTTACTGTAACATACGTATTTGTTTGCTGTTCATTTTTGATCTCTGCCACTGAATGCTAACTTCCCCAGGAGGGCAGGGTGGGCTTCTGCCTGATTCCCCCATGGCACCCCCAGTGCCTGACACATGGTATTCTCGCAATAGTTACCCACTGGATGAATCACTGGTGCCTCCATATCCATCATGAAATCAACTCCGTCCCACACAGAGCCTGTGCCATGGCCCCCTCAGCCTCCCTGGGATGACAGCTCAGATTGGGGGCAGTGACTTGCCCGAGGCCACCCAGCAGGACAGTGGTAGTGCCAAGAATCAAGCCCAGGCCCCCTGTCTCCAAGTCCTCAATCTACTCTCTTAGCTTTCACACTTCCTTTAGCCACTAGATCCTGTTTATAAACCAGTGGTTGTTAATCAGGGGTGACTTTACTCCCCAAGGATCTTTTGGCTTGTTCCCAGAGACATTTTTCGTTGTCATAACCATGGGGTAGAGGCCAGGGATGCTGCTGAACATCGTACAGTGCACAGGGCAGCTGCCCACGACAAAGAATTATCCAGCCCAAAATATCAATAGTGCCGATATTGAGAAACCTTGTTCTATAGACCAAGTGGTATGTGGAAAGCCAGCCAAGCTGCTCTGGGGAAGCAGCAGCCCCAGGAGAAGCTCTGTGGAGCCAACGGGAAAATGAGGAGTGGTGTGGAGACCCCTACTCCACACCCCAGCTTCCTCGCTCTCCCGAGTGGGCCAAGGAAGCTCCCTGGCCTTATCTTGGACCCACTCAGAACTGGATCTCCCTCCACACCGGACCCCACCTCTGTCACACTGGGTGCCTCTCTGATATACAGTCATCTCTTCCTGGGTCAGCTTCCTCCTCAGCCTGGGGGACTGTGGTTGACTCACCTCCGTATACCGTGAGGACCCAAACACAGGGCAGGCTCATGGCTCACAGGAGCAAAAGTCTATTGGCTGGAAGGTACCAGGCAGGGAAAATAAGCCTCACGGGATGTGCTCGCTCTTTCTGGGGTTCCTGCCCAGGGGGTTTGAGCTGAACCAGACCCTCCTGGCACGTCCAGGAGCCACTTACCGGAGTGGGAAAGGATATGAGCCTTCAGCTTGTCTGGCCGGTTGAACTCCTTACTGCAGCCTGTGTGTGTCCTAGAATCCAAAACACTGGTCAGGGGAGCTCACTAAGCACAGGACTCTCTTGCTGGCCCGCCTGCTAGCCCTGGGCAGGACAGACTCGCTCATCCACCCTAAGGGCGGGGCAGGGAAGCAGCATGGGGAGTGAAGCAGCCAGGCAGGACCCAGGACAGAGAGGGCCTGCAGCCCTCGGCCCTGACCCCCTTCTATCCCACAGCTGGGTAAACCTGCCCCCTCCCACCCACCGCCTCTACTCACGAGAAGGGGCATTTGTATTTCTTGAATGGCTCATGGATCAACATGTGTCTCTTCAGTTTGTCCTTGCGGTTGAACGCGGACTCACACACTGAGCATTTGTAGGGCTTCTCACCTGCAGGAGGAAACACAGATGGGGGACCAAGGGTGCCTTGAGAGGGAGTCTGAATATGGGGCACAGGGGTCTCCATTAGAGGACAGCAACTCCTCTAGGGAGGTGGCCTGGGGGAATATTGCCTCTCCCTTTCCTCGGGACTTTGCTCTGCGAAGGAGAAGAGGAGCTGTTTCAGTTAGGATGGGCAGGAAGGGCCTCTGTGACGAGGCAAAACCTGAGGTGGTGAGGGAGCGAGCCATGCAGGAATCTGGAAGTGAGGGTCCTAGGCAGGAGGAAAGGTGGGGCACTGCATGTGTCTGAGGAACAATGGGGAGGCCCGTGTGGCCGGGCCGGAGCCGGGGAGGGAGAATGAGGCAGAAGAGGAGGTGGGAAAGGCCGCCAGGCCCAAAAGGGAGGGCTTGGGAGGCCAAGGTTTTTACTCTGAGCCGGATGAGAAGCCACCAGAGGGGCTGAGCAGAGGAGGGACAGGATCTGACTCGAGAGTCTCACAGGCTCCCTCTGGCTGTGTGTAGAGAACAGATTGAGAGCGTGAGGGTGGAGGCAGGAAGGAGGCTGGTACAAGAAATGGGAAGTGGCCAAGTACGGGTGACGTCCAGAGAGCAGAATCGGCAGCCCTTGCCAACGGACTGGCTGTGGGGCATGAGAGAATCTAAGGCGTGGGCTGGGTGGATGGCTGTGACATTTACTGAAATGGGGTCCACCACAGGGGAGGGGGGAATTACACCTTATCTGGTTGAATCCCTGTAACAAACCATATGGTAAGTCCTAGAAGAGAAAACTGAGGTTCCTAGTCTATACCTCGTGTTTGGGGGAAGTAAGATTCCAGCCTGACAGTGTGACCCAGAGTCCACCTGAGTTGCCCCAGATCGTCTGCTGCAGAACCCACGCGTGGGGCCAGGGCTGAGGGGTGGCAGGGAGAGCAGCTCTCACCTAACAGCAGTCAGGGGTCAGAAACTGCCCTTTGGAAAAGGGTTGTTACTGGGTTGCTTTTTTTCCTGCCATTACTTCCTCTCTGTTCTCTCTGGGATGAATAAAGTACCTTTGAAAAACGCCAACCCAATGATTGAGGAAATTCTGGTCCTTACAATGGACTGTTCTGCAGTCATTAAAAAGATTAATGTCGATCTGTGTTTCCTGATCTGGAAAGATCTCCTGGCTATATTGCTAGGGGGAAAAGAAAAGTGTAGGACAGCTTAATACAGTCCCATTTTTGTTAGAAAAAAATACAATCCCCATACTCCAAAAAAGCCCTGGCCTTATGGGTTTGTATCGACACAGAATATGCAGGGAGAAAGGTAGGGGAGGGTACACAACAAACTGTCAGTAGCAATTAAGATTTGAAGGGGGAATTTAACATTTAATTTATGTACTTCCATACTGCTTCCATTTTTACAAAAAGCATGTATTACTTTTGAATAATAATAATTATTTTTAAAACCATAAAGAAAGCAATTTGGTAATATCTATCAAAATTGCCAATGAAGTTACTTTTTTTTTCTTCTTTCATCATAAACATGAAATATATGTAACAGAAAATTTACCATTTTAACCATCTTTAAGTGTACACTTTAGTGGCATTTAAGTACATTCTTATTGTCATGCTACCATCACCACTATCCATCTCCAGAACTTTTTCATCACCCCAAACGAAAACTCGGTACTGCATATACATTTTAACCTAGCATTTCCACTGCTAGGAATGTACACTACAGATATATTCCCAAAAGCTTGTCAAGAGACCCATACAGCATTGTGTAGACAAACTAACAGTTGAAAGGATAATTTAAGTGTCCATCCATAGGGAACTGGTTAAATCAAAGATGGTAAATGCAGGAGAATACTATGTAGCTGAGAAAAAGAAGGTGCTATTAGGAACATCTTCAAGGTACCTTGATAAGTGAAGAAAGATGGCACATAGTAGAGTTATAATATGTGCCTATTTGTGTAAAAGTAAGCACATGTTTTGTATAGATGTAAAATAAAACTAGAATGTCCCAGATGAGACCACTAACAGTGATCACCTTTGGGGAGGGGAATTAGGATCACTCTTCAAACTGCAACCTCCAAGTCACAAACTGATGGTGGTTATTTTAACAACTAAAACTGTACAGATAGAAAATATTGTTTTGTGAAACTTCTGTTTCAGTATATTCTGTGTGTAAGTATGTGTTTCCTGGGTTGCATATAAAATGTATTTTTTACCGTAGGCCATAGTAAAAAAAAAAAAAAGAAAAGAAATAAAAAACCATTTGGATTGTCCATCTGAGGAGAGATGCTTTTGTACTATCAAGGATTTTTTCCTCAGGTTTTCTCAATCTTTAGACCCTTTTCAGTATAAAACAGAACAGAATTTTTTAACTAATAAAAAACATTTTAAAGCTTAAAAGAAAATAAAGTGTCGATGTATCTCAGCTGAGAACTAAGGAGAGAGGGTTCTATCCAGGTTTGGGAGGGAATTTTGCATCGAGCACAACACCCCCACCCCCAGGGGCTCAGAATGGCCTCAGGGGCAGAGCCAAGAGTCCCCCCACCCGCCTCCCGAGGCTCATCTCCACTCTAGTGTTGGTGGGAACCCCTTGTTCACCTGAGGGGGCAGGCAGGGGCCAGGAAGGAGATGGGAAGGCGGGTTGAAGAGAGGGAGGGGATGGGCAGGAGGGGGCTCAGGAAGAAAGCTGAAGGAGATGGGGAGGAAGGCCAGAGGGGGATGGGAAGGGGAACAGAGAGGGTGTCTGGGGGGAGGGGAAGGGGGACTGAGCAGGAGTTCGTGGGGGACAGGGTACCCACCTGAGTGGATGTGAGCGTGCAGTTTGAGGTAGTGCTCCCGCCGGAAGAACTTCTTGCACACCTGGCACTTGAACCTGCCCCCGCTGCCGTGGGTGGGCAGGTGACGCCGCAGGTAGCGTTCACAAGGAAACACCTGGCAGAACAGAGGAGTCAGCGTCAGGTCTGACTCACCAGCCCTCACCACGTTATGAGCTCAAGGAGCCCCTCGTTACCAGCCCTTACAGAAACATCTTCCTTTCTGCCCACTAAGGGTCAAGGCCCACAGTGTCAAGCTCAGCCATTAGAAACTCATGGCTCCCACTACTTACCCATAAGCCCAGTCAAGACATGTCTGCCCTGAGCTTCTGCCCAGGCTGTTGTTTCTACCCAGGGAGACTTTCTCTTAGCCTGAAAAACTCCTACTCATCCTTTAAGACCCAATTCAGGTCACTGCTTCTGCGAAGCCCTCCCTGACGCGTCAATGCCACACCAAGCAAGGCAAATTCCGCCCTTGAATGTCCACCCGTATTTTTAAAGTCAGCATCTAACTTATTGAAACACAGCCCTTTGCTTGTATGGGCTCTCCAAGAGGGCAGAGAGGGGCTTTCATTCCTCAGCACAGGGCCTGAATCAAATGACTGACAAGCAAAGGAATGAATGAAAAAATGAACAAATAACTGAAGAAATAAATGGAAAGGTAATAAAAAGCCAGAAAACACAGAAGGCAAAATCTCCTGCCTCCCCAGGCACAGGAAGAGCATTCATTCATTTTTTCATTCATCTGATATAGAGAAGTGGTCAAGGACACAGACCCATCAACTTACTAGCCCCATCATTTCCTAGCTGGATGACCTTTCTGTGCCTTGGTTTCCCCGTCTATAAAATGGAGATAATAATAATTTGCCTACCTCCTAGGGTTAAATGAGTCAGTTCAGATAAAATGCTCAGAACAGCATCTGGCACATGTTTCTTGCTAATTCACGATACCTTTTATTCAGACCACAAATTCCAAACCCCTAAATTAGGCTATATAATTAGAAACATCTACAATGAGGCCGAAGTGAAACCAGGGCTGTCTGTCCTGGAAAATCTGCCTCATAAGGTTGTAAGAAAATGAGTAGAACAAAGAAACCAGTTAAACACACCAGGGGGATGCAATCAGCAAAATCCAGACTTCAGGAAACTCCACAGGACCGATGGCCCAGTTTCTTCAACAAATACATTAAAAGAAAAAAAAAAAAAGGAGCATCGATGGGGGGAATCTGTAGATTAACAGAAACTTTGGTCGTATCAACCAATCACAATATATCGACCTGATTCAAACAAACTTTACAAAAATTATGTTTTTGGGAAAAGTGGAAAATGGAACACTGCCTGGATATTTGATGATATGAAGGGCCAGGCTTTAGGGAGGGCTTCCAGATCCACTGAAAAAGAAGAACCAGTAATAACAAGGATGATAAGACATCAGGAAGCTGGAGGCCGCTGTTCAGATGCTGGGCCTGGGCCCAGGAGAGGCCTCACTCCACATCAGCCCAGCCTGGCTCGCCTGGCCCAGCAGTAGCCCTGGGATGGCCACGGGTGGTGTCCAGTGGATAAGACGGGCCAGGCAGAGCTCTCGCTCTTCAAAGACAAAGTGTCGTCTGCGGAGACAACCCCAAGCTTGGCCTGCACGTGTGTTGAGGCAGGAGGGGAGAAGGAGACGGTGGGGTCTTCACTCCATCACCTCTCGCCCCCTACTTTCGCCCAGCCAGCAAGGGCAGGGTTCCCCACCTTTTGGCAGTGCGGGCAGGGGAAGTTGTGAGTGGCGGTCTGCAGGTGGTGCTCCAGCGCCTCGGGGGTGGAGTACTTGTTGACGCATTTGACACACCTACATGGGGAGGAGCAGAGAAGTGAGAGAGCACGAGTGTGCGGGGCTGGATGCCCCAGCAGGCGTGGGAACCGGCCACTCCCCGCCCCCAACACCAGGAGGCAAAATCCCACATCTGATTCATTCTCTAATCGGTCCATTCTTCTCACTTGCCACCACCTCCATCCTAATCCAAACCATCTTGCTCTAACACGTGCTGTAGCCTCCTCCCTGCCCTAATTCATTCTCCACAGGGAAGCCAGCAGGAGAGCCTTTAAAGATCAAAATCACAGCTTACCCTTCCCCCTCCCCATATCCCCAAGTCCATTCTCTAGTAGGTCTGTGTCTTTATTCACATCTTGCCCCTAGGTTCTTTTTTTTTTTTTCCCTTAGATTCCATATATATGTGTTAGCATACGGTATTTGTTTTTCTCTTTCTGACTTACTTCACTCTGTATGACAGACTCTAGGTCCATCCACCTCACTACAAATAACTCAATTTCGTTTCTTTTTATGGCTGAGTAATATTCCATTGTATATATGTGCCACAAAGTGAGAGAGTGGCATGGACATATATACACTACCAAACGTAAAATAGATAGCTAGTGAGAAGCAGCCGCATAGCACAGGGAGATCAGCTCGGTGCTTTGTGACCACCTAGAGGGGTGGAATTGGGAGGGAGAGAGGGAGGGAGACACAAGAGGGAAGAGGTATGGGAACATATGTATATGTATAACTGATTCACTTTGTTATAAAGCAGAAACTAACACACCATTGTAAAGCAATTATAGTCCAATAAAGATGTTAAAATAAATAAATAAATAAAATTATGTGCTTATGACAAAACCTTTTTTAAAAATAAATTTACTTATTTTATTAAAAAAAAAATCAAAATCAGACCATGTCACACCCTTGCTTAAAAATCCCCACCTTGGGGCTTCCCTGGTGGCGCAGTGGTTGAGAATCCGCCTGCCGATGCAGGGGACACGGGTTCGTGCCCCGGTCTGGGAAGATCCCACATGCCGCGGAGCGGCTGGGCCCGTGAGCCATGGCCGCTGAGCCTGCGCGTCCGGAGCCTGTGCTCCACAACAGGAGAGGCCACAACAGTGAGGCCCACATACCACAAAAAAAAAAAAAAAAAAAATCCCCACCTTGGCTTACAAGGCCCTACTGGCCTGACTCACTCCCAGCTCTCAGCTTTCACCTTTCCCCATTGCCCATCTCACACCCTCTGCTCCAGGCCCCCCAGTCTCCTGAATGCACCCAGAACACAAAAAGCTCAACCCCACCTCAGGTTCTTTGTACGTGCTGTTCTTATGACCTGGAACGCTCTTCCTCCCAGTCCTCCCCTTGGCAGCACCTGCTCAGCCTTCACGTCTCAGCTCAAATGTCACCTCCTCAGAGAGACCCTCCCTGACCACCCCGTCTCAAGGTGCCCCCCAGAGCCCAGCCCCAGCCACTTCCTATTATGCTCTCCACTTGTACTTTTTTCTTAGCAATTATTATCTGGAATCATTTATTTGCTTACATCTCTGTCTCCTCCACCAGCAAGTGGGCTCTGGAGGCTAGGACCATATCTGTCTTGTTTGTCTTGTTCATAACCTGCTCTGAGCACCAGGGACAATCTCTTACATGAAAGAGTCAGACAAGGACCCACGGTAGAGCACAGGGAACTCTACTCAATACTCTGTAATGGCCTATATGGCAAAAGAATCTAAAAAGGAGTGGATAGATGTATAAGTATAACTGATTCACTTTGCTGTACACCTGAAACTAACACAACATTGTAAATCAACTATACTCCAATAAAAATTAAAAAAAAAAAAAGTCAGACAGACAAGGACCCAGCTCTGGCTCCTTCCCATCTCTGACCCTCAGTTTCCTTATCCATAAAATGGGGTAGGAATTCCAAGTGGACCTGCCCCTCAGTCTTTCTTAAGATCATAACAAGAGTCAAAGGACACACTGGTGCCAAACAGCTCATAAACTGCAAAGCACATAGACATGGTCTTTACTCTAAACATCACTCACTAACATGCCCACAAAATAGCAGTTTCAGGCCTCAAGCCACTCTAAGGAAAAGATCCCACCGTCTCCCCACCACAAAACATTCACCAGCAAATGGGCCCGTTTACAATGCAATACTACTGAGGAATGCCAGAGGCAGGTGGGCAATTCATGTTAAAAACAGAACCATGGACCCTGCCATCTGTACACCTGGGCACGTGGGAAACCCGCAGTCAAGCTGCACCTGTGGTGGGCCCCGGGGACGCCCCCTCAGGCCACACCCTGAAAACCACAAGCTAAATGCCTCCGGATGGCAAGAAAGAAGGAGCAGGAGGGGTGAGAGCAGAGCTACCAGGAGGGCAGAGACCTGGTGAGCTAGTGGGAGGAAGAAGACAGGAATCGCACAGGCTCCGGCAGCAAGGATGCAGTTTCGCAACACCATTAAATGAAAACTCCCTGCCAGAAACACCACCCTAACTCTGTCACCCAAAGTAACATCCCCAGCACCAGGTCAAACCAGAGTCATGTGTCTCCTGATACAGCGCACTGAGAAAGACACAGCATCGCTTTGTGATACTCCTGCCAGAAGTGCCAATCCTGGCTCCACCCTGAGGTCAAATCAGACAAACCCAAACTGAGGGCATTTTACAAAATAACTGGCTTATACTCTTCCAAAGTATTAAGGTCATGAAAGACAAAGACAGAATGAGAACTGTTCCAGCTTAAAGGGGACTAAAGAGACACTACAACCAAATACAATGTGGGATCCTGGATTGGATCCTGGGCCAGAAAAAAACATTGTTTTCTTTGTCTATAAAGGATGTTATTGGAACAATTAGAAATTTTTGAATAAGGTACATTAGGCAACAGAATTATATTGAGTTAACTTCCTGATCTTGATAACTACACTGTGCTTATATAAGAGGTTATCCTCATTTTTAGAAAACACACACTAAAGAGAAAGGGTAAAGGAGCATCATGTCTGCAAATTATTCCCAAAAATCTCAGAATGTGATAAAGTAAGTGTATAAGGATTATAATATCGGGGAAATCTGGATGAAGGGAGTACGTGGGAGTTCTTTGTACTATTCTTCTAACTTTTCTAGAAGTCTAAGATTATGTCAAAATAAGTTTAAAAAGAACACTTCCTGAAAGTGATTGCCTATGGGATGAGGGAGTGGGTCAGGGTGGAGAGGGAATTCCTTTTCACTCTATGCCCTTCTGTAGTTTTAAAATATTGCATTGTATGCACATAGCAATTATTTTTTTCAAGTAGGTAATTAATCTTTTTTAAACCCCTCTGTGATCTTTGACCTGCAAAATCACTTCTAGGAAATTATTTACAAATGAGCAAAGATATATGTCCAAAGTTGCTCCTGTAGTGTTGTTTAAAATAATGACAAACTGGAAATAACCCAATTAACCTACAGTAAGGAATGGGTTAAATAAATTACAACCCATCCACATACAATGGAATACTAAGTAGCTGTTTAAAAGAGTGAGCCAGGTCTGTCTGTGCTGAGATGCAAAGATATAAACATTATAGTTTTAAGTGATAATGCCAAGTATACGGAATGATCCTATTAAATTTTAGACTGTTTGTCAGAAGTTGTGCAACAGGAGGATGGTGTGATGAATTTTCACCAGATTCAATAACTGTGTTTGGGATGACCTAACTCAAGTATAGCCTGTGATATTTATAGCTATAAATATGCTTATTACAGATATATACCAAAGGACATGTACCAAGAGGTTAACAGGGTTTTGTTTTTTGTCTTCTTGTGGGTTTTTCTAAAAATCCATTTCTGTGCATTGAACACGGATGACTTTTGTTAACTAGAAAAAAAACCATATTATTTTTAAAAGGAAAAAGTAAACATACAGCATATATATAGTGACATGTATGAAATTCACTTGAGGGAGTTGGGGAGGCTCCACAGGCAGGCCAAGGCAATGTGGCCCAAAGGGAGCAGAGCAGCCGGACCAACAGGACCTGCCCCCATGAAAATGGAATGAAACCGCCACACCCACTCAAATGTCACCATGAGAGAGAAATGAACTCTCACCTTGTTAAAGCCACTGTTATTTTGGGTCCCTCTTACAAGCAACCAAACCTAGATTTAAATTATATAATTAATAAACACTGCAGCAATAATATTTATTGAGTACCTATTAGGCTCCAGGCACCATGCCTAACTGCTTCATACTCATCTTACTTGATCCTTATAAATAATCCAATAGGGTAGGCACTGTCGTATCACCATTTCACAGGTGAGGAGACTGAAGTTCAGAGTGGCTGAATATCTTGCTGAGGTCATCCATCAGGTTTGCGGCTGAGCTCAGATTTGAGCACAGGGAGGTGGCTCCAAAGCTCTTACCATCATTACCCACTACACCATTCCACCCTTGGGCCATCCAGATGGTGTCCTGCCTCCCTGCACCTTACTTTGGGGCCAGAAGCTCCAATGGCTACAACGGGCCTCTGACACTCTAAGCTTGGCAAGAGAACCTGGGAGAAGTGATCTACTGCAGGCACAGGGCCATCATGGGGCTCAATTCTCAGCCTGCAAACTCCAAAACCAGAGCTATGAGGCTTCCACAGTCCAAGACAAGAGTTTGAATCCCAGCTCTGTACTGACGTTGTTACTCTGGTGGGCAGGTCACTTCTCCTCTCTGAGCCTCAATGTCCTCATCTTCAAAATGGGGAGAACACCACAGCTATGGACTGAACTGTGTCCCTCCAAAATCTGCATGTTGAAGTCCTGACCCTCAATGTAATGGTATTTGCAGATGGAGCCTTTGGGTAGTGATTAGGTTTAGATGAGATCATGAGTGTGGGATCCTCCAGATAAGGTTAGTGCCCTTATAAGAAAAGATCAGACCGAAAGGACACCCTCTCTCTCTCATGTGTCTATAATATTTTGTTATAGCCACCTCAGCTGACTAATACAACCTACCTCCCAGGATTGAGGGGACCAATGTCCCTAAGTCAGGCCAAGGCACCTAGTAGTTTCTCCCTTCCTTTTACTTGGCCATCTCACTCCAGAGAGCCACACAGCTACAGGGACTCATAGAATATCCACAGATTGGAATGGCAAAAGCAAAAGAAAATGCCCTCTGAGAACGAATGAGAATTACTCATCATTATCCAGAAATCTCCACCCCTTAGCTGGTCAGAGCTTCACCTGGTTTTCCTGCCTCTCTGGCCCCATCTCCCCATCTCCCTCAGGGTCAGTTGCCCTACATCCCATTTCTCGAGCCCCAGTCCCCCTGCCAGCTTCTCAAAGCTCTTGTGATTTCTACAAGGTCCTCATGCCCTGGCCCCACTTTCTCTCCCAGGCCCCATCTAACATCTCCTCCCACTTCCATTCTACAGAACAGTCATTCTAAACCACATGTTAGTTTATTTTATATCACTACACCTGCTGTTCCTCCTGCTAGGAATGCACTTCCCCCTACCCACTGTCTACCTGGCAAACTCCTACCCATCCTTCAAAACCCAGTTCAGATATCACTGATCCTGGGACACCTTCGCTGCCCTACCTCCCACTTTGAGTAATATGTATATGATAGCATTTTATCACAAGTATAGCCTAAGAATATATACACTCCTGTCTCCCTAAGCAGCCCATGCATTCTAAACTCAAGGTCTGTATTTACTTATTTTTGAGCCCCAGAAGCCTCACCCAGGAGTTAGAGGGGTGCCCCATTAACAGAGGTCATCAGCCAAGTCTGTGCAGATACAAGTTTGTACAGAGAAGCAAAAGCCATCTTAACATGAAAATATTCACTAATGAACTAGCAGAAGTCCCTAGACAAACACTCCAGTTTTTTTTTCACTATCCCCATGCACTACGTGCTGGGTTTTGTGAGGCAGCTGCTCCCAAAAGACATAAGGCAAATGCGCGGCGAAACGAATGCAGAGCAAAAATGAGGGGTTCCACCAAGTCATGAAAGTGATGCTGGATGACACCATTGGCATATGAGAGTCTAGAAGAGGTACCAGAAAGCAATCGAGGAAGAGAAACTCTACAAGGATGATCACAGGATCTATGGATCCAAACAGAAAGACAAGGATGATCACAGGATGGATGGCTCCAAAGGGAATGATCTGAAGATCTAAGGACTAAAAGCATGAGGCAAAACGGAGGGAGCCCTTTATCATTTCTGCCAAAGGGACCTTCTTTATGACTGAAACAGAAAACTACAACAATGTAAAGGGTTGTCAGAAAACTACCCCCAATGAAATCTACATTTGATTCATTCCTTGTCCATTCTAAGAATCAGCATATAGCTTCAACTTTAACCTAAATTTTACAGATTATAAAACAAATGAATCTTATTTTTATGATTTTTGCTTTCAGATACATACTTGTTCATTTTTTCATTTAAGAATCAGTGTACCATTCCAATTGTAACCTAAATTGTGTAGAATATCAGACGGAGTACTACTTTCATAATATTTTACTTTAGGAAAAAAAACAAATCTTTTTTCCACATGAACAAGGAAAGATTGGCTTCCCTTTTTTAAGATTTTTTTTTAGGATAACTGTCTGCCAAGTTGAAGAATGATATAAGGAGGGACAGCATCTTTTCCCCCCTTCAGTGCCAAGACACAGAACCCTCTCTGCCAGGCTGGACCCTGGAGCCTCAGACTCCCCTTTGAGATGTCCCACTGGCCCTGAGCAGTCGGAACCACCAAGGGACCAGACCCCTGGGCTCCCTGCAGGGAGAGGGAAAAGGGAGGGCACGTACTTGTAGACGGCACTGTCCTTCTTGGGGCTGTGCTGGGGCAGGAGGCTGTGTGAGTACTGATGCACGCCCAGGTCGTACAGCGAGGGGAAGTCCTTGCCACAGAGGTGGCAACGGTAGCTCAGCTCCTCCTGGTGGCTCTTGATGTGCTCCAGAAAAGTGTCGAGCTTTGGGAATGTCTGCGCGCAGCTTTTGACCACACACTTGTACACCTTGGGGGAAGAGGCAGGGTCAGTGAGGGAAGGCAGGAGAGCTGCTCAACTGCCGCCCCCTGCCCTGCGGCATCCACCTCGAACACTGCTTGTGGAAGACCCGACCGCTGTTTCCCTGCTCCCCTGCTGCTGCAGACCTGGTCTTATTTTGATTAGAGGGTCCCCTCCTCTCAGCCAGTCACAAGGGCCCCATTACCCTCCCTGCAGGCTCTGTGTGGTCTGGGTATGCTTAAGAAAAAATATCCAAAACCTGGAATGATAACATCTTGAAAAGATGTGAAAAGATGACATGATGTCCTTCCAATGTCATGCTAGAATAGTGGCTCTCCAACTTGAGCCTGCGTCACGATAACAGATTATGCCACTCCCAGCAAATCTGATTCAGCAGGTCTGGGTGGCCTGAATATGTGCATTCCTACCAAGTGCCCAGGTGATGCTGAAGCTGCTGGGCCAGGGACCTCACTTTGAGAACTGCTGTCTGGCAGGCAGTTAGGTAAAGGCAGTTAAGCCACTGAGGGCGATCTCACCCTCTGGGTGATGTGACTTGTTTTGACTGTTTACTACTGATTAGGACCCAGACTCTAAAGTTAAATGTCAACTTACAGAAAACTGATCCAATGTAAATGATTTTTGTCATGTAGAAAAGATAACTCCAAAGGTTTTGTTGCCCTGTAGGACATTAACCAGATTTGTATCTAACTTAGCAATCTTATTTCAGTATTCCTTTTTTTCACTGGCATAGTTACATATGGGTATAGATATCAGTGTTTCATATCCTCTTTTGACTGGCTTTGTCATCCTCCCAGTTCCCTCATTAATGAGTTAAGTAAAATTCTGACTCATGTTCACTATGTTATTTGTATGAGAATGATGTTTTTTAACATTTTGAAAATTATACTTTGACAAGTAGTACACACTCCTCATAGGGCTGCATGACACACTCAGATACAATTCCACATGCTCTTTCTTACTAACAAAGTGAACCCTGATTTGCTCAGAGTGGCAAGATGCCAAACCAAGTTAAAACATTTGATCCCCTGACTCCCTTACATCGAGTGTCAGCCATGTGACTCCTTTCTCCAACGATAAGTAGGCAGTAGTCTTTGGGGAAGGAATCACTCCCAGAACAAAAAGGCAAAAGCTTCCTAGGAGAAGTCCCCTCTGTTTTTTACAGTTGTCCTGACTGGAATATAGATGTGATGACTAGAGGTATAGCAGCCATCCTGCAACCTTGAGGATGAAAGACACATGCTAAATGTGGCAGAGCAGAAAGCCAAGAGAACCCTGCTATATAGGCCCAATGCTACCTATTTATGGACCTCTTGTGATATGAGAGGAAAAAAACCCTAACCAGTAAGCCAGTTATCTATTATTTGCAGCATAACAATGCATTCCTAAATGACAGAGCATATGCACTGGCTCTGACCAATGAGAGGTCTACAGAAGGCTTCTGGGAAAGGTTTCTTTGTTCCTAAAGAAGACACAGAAAATACAACCCCTTTATGCTAATGGATAATACTGTGCCTGATCTTCTGCCTAGGAAAAGTGACTACTATCACAGGATCACAGGCAAACCACCAGCAGGGGACAAGGCCACACCCTGAGACAGTGGAGACAAGAGCTAGAAAGACACAGGGTCCTTGATGCTGGGTTGAGTCAACTGACTGTCTCAGGCCCAGAGCTGCCCTATCTTGGGTTTTCTTGTTATGTGAGATAACAAACTTCCTAACTGTTTAAGCCAGTTTGAGTCAAAGTTTTCTGTGATTTTCCCCCAAAGATATCCTAACTTAACTCCATCAATCTCCCTGCTAAGAATCTATCATAAGGGGACTTCCATGGTGGTGCAGTGGTTAAGAATCTGCCTGCCAATACAGGGAACACAGGTTCGATCCCCGGTCTGGGAAGATTCCCACATGCCACAGAGCAACTAAGCCTGTGTGCCACAACTACTGAGCCTGCGCACTACGACTACTGAAGCCTGTGCTCCCTAGAGCCCATGCTCCACAACAAGAGAAGCCACCGCAGTGAGAAGCCCATGCACCCAACACAGCCAAAAGAAAAAAAAGAATCTATCATAAGGAAGAAGTCAGAGATGTGGACAAAGATTTGATTACAAGAATGTTCACCACAGTTTTGTTTATAATAGCAAAACTCAGGAAGTAACCTAAATGTTCAATAATAGGGGATTTTAAAAAATGTAGCCATTGGGAATTCCCTGGTGGTCCAGTGGTTGGGACTCCACTGCTTCCATTGCAGGGGGTACAGGTTCGATCCCTGGTCAGAGAACTAAGATCCCACATGCCACATGGCATGGCCAAAAAAAAAAAAAAATGTAGCCATTAAAAATTATGGTTTGTCTTTTTTTAAAAAATAGTGACATGGAGACTTCCCTGGCGGTCCAGTGGTTAACAATATGCCTTCCAATGCAGGGGACATGGGTTTGATCCCTGGTCGGGGAACTAAGATCCCACAAGCAGCGGGGCAACTAAGCCTGCGCGCTGCAACTACCGAGCACGCAAGCCACAGCTAGAGAGCCCGTGTGCTGCAACTACAGAGCCCACGCACTCTGGAGCCCAAGCGCCACAACTAGAGAGAGAAAACCCGCACACCACAACTAGAGAAAAGCCCACTAGAGAGAAGCCACGCACCACCACTAAGACCTGACGCAGCCAAAAATTAAATAAATAAATATTTTTTAAAAATAGTGACATGAGTAAATGCTCAGAATATAAAATTAGATTAAAAACAAAAAGCACAAGAAAATTTACACTGAGTGAAAAAAGTCAATCTCAGAAGGCCACATACTTGACGACTCCATGTATACAACATTCTCAAAATGACAAATTTATAAGGACAGAGAACAGATTAATTTTAGTGGTTTCCAGAGGCCAGGGATGTTGATGAAGAGGGTGGGTGTGACTACAAAAACCCAGCACAAGGGAGTCTCTGTGGTGATGGAATCCTTCTGTATCGTGATTGCAGTGGTGACGACTCAAATCTACACAGGTGATAAAATGACACAGAACTATACATACACTTTACATCAAAGTCAGTTTCCTACTTGTGATTCTGTGCTCTGGTTATGTAAGAAGTAACCATTGAGGGGAACTGACTGAAGGGTATGAGGGACCTCTCTATACCATCTTTGCAACTTCCTGAGAACCTATAATTCTTTTAAAAGTCTTTTAAAAAGCTATCTCAGAAAAAAAGCATACTTCAAAATTATATATGTGTACAGATCCCAATTATAATTTTAAAAAAAACAGAAAATCTACAAAACATACTGCATTTGGGGCTGCATTCATGGGAGGACACATTGCAAGGTGGTTAATGACATGGGGTTTAGACTCAAACCAACCTGGCTTTGAAGCCTGACTCCGTCACTTACTGGCAGTGTGACTTAGGATGGGTCACTTCACCTCTCTGTGCTTCAGTTTCTTCACCTGGATATTCTGAAAATGACTATCTCTAAGGTTATTATGAGAAGTAAATAAAGTATTGAATGTAAGGCACTTAGCAGAGTACCCAGCATATAATAAATAGTAAATGTTAACCTAAACATTCTTCAGACTTTTCTGAATTTTCTAATCTTACATTGGGTATATGATACTTTTATAAGGAGAAAAATAAATAAATAAAGATTATTTTTAAAAAATAAAGACTGGAATAGAGTTACCATATAACCCAGCAATTCCACTCCTAGGTTTATACCCAAGACAGTTGAAAACATATGTTCATACAAAAACTTGTACACAAATGTCCACAAAACTATTAGTCACAAAAGCCAAAAAGTAGAAACAACCTAAATGTCTATCAACTGATAAAAGGATATTCAAAATGTGCTATATCCATACAACAGAATATTATTCAGCAATAAAAAGGAATAAAGTACTAATACATGTTAAAACACAAACGAAAACATTATCTCAAAAGACCACGTACTACATGATTCCATTATTAAATGTCCAGAACAGGTAAATCCATAGAGTCAGAAAATGGATCAGTGGTTGCCTGGGGCTGGGAGTAGGGGTGTGTGACTACTAACAGGTATAAAGTTTCCAGGGTGATAACAATGTCCTAGAATTAGTGTGGTGATGGCTGCGTAACATTATGAATAGATTAAAGACTATTAAAGTGTATCCTTTAAAAGGGTGAATTTTATGGTATATGAATTATGCCTCAATGGAAAAAAAAAAAGGCTGTAGTTTTAAATCCCCATAGGTAGGTTTTTAGACCCTAGGTCTTCTCAGAGGAGTAAGGATGCTTCCTGTGTCTGGTCCCTTCATCATACGACCCTTGAGAGGTGGGCTTCCTCCCCTGGGCAAGCACCACAACGGCCCAGTAAGCTGGCCCCACCCAGGCAGAACGGACGGGGAAGCTTGGTCCATCGAGTCACGTGGTAGCTCAGAGCAGCTGAGGCCCACTCCTGTCCCTTTCTAGGCAGCACCAGTCAAGGCTGATGACTAGAGTCGCTGTTGCCCGCCCACCCCGACCCCTGCCCCCCACCAGCCACCTACCTGCTCGTTCTTATGCTGGGTCATGTGGGACTTGAGCTGGAAGTAGGTACTGAACTTGCTGGGGCAGAACTGACACAGGTAAGAGCTATCGATGAGGACCACCTGCTTGGCCTCCAGCTTGTCCCCCTCCTCCTCGCCTGCTGTGGGCAAGGCCTGGGGCTGCGGGGCGCTCGACAGGGTCTGGCCCAACCCTGTGGAGAAAACCAGGGAGGGAAGTCACTGAGAAAGGCATAGGGAGAGCCAGGACAGAGCCACGCCCCTCGGGAAGGGCTCCCAGGGCACCTCCTGCGGGTTCCCCTGCATTCACCCCGCCACCTACCATGAGCTCGGGGTTGGATGCTGTACCCGAGGCCCTGCACCCACACTCAGCTGGTGTGCACGGACACAGCCATTCCAGGGGCCAACGTACTGAATACTTACATTCCAGAAGAGCTATGCCTCAAGTCCCCCCTCGCAGGCCTTCCCCTTGGACACTCAGACCTCTCAGTGGTTGGTTTTTTTTTTTTTTTTTTTTTTCGGTACACGGGCCTCTCACTGTTGTGGCCTCTCCCGTCGCAGAGCACAGGCTCCGGACGCGCAGGCTCAGCGGCCATGGCTCATGGGCCCAGCCGCTCCGCGGCATGTGGGATCTTCCCGGACCAGGGCACGAACCCGCGTCCCCTGCATCGGCAGGTGGACTCTCAACCACTGCGCCACCGGGGAAACCCAACTCTGTGGTTGTTAACAACACTGACTGCCACCCCTAGCTGTACTCACGATGCCTCCCAGCTCCGTGTTCCAATTACAATCATTTGTTTAGTTGTCCTTCCCTCACTCTCCCTGAGGACGGGGGCCTCTGACCTCATGTCCATAGGCCCAGTGGCCTGGCACACAGTAGGCCTCCATAAATGTTTGCTCAATGGTGGACCCTCTGGTGCCAGGCACTGTAAGAGTTCTGAAAGAAATGGTGTCTTCTCTAGAGCTCACAAGAACTCAGAGGGCACACACAGAATGGCTAAACAACGCAGTAGGTTAGTTCCCACTGGCAGGTCACATAAAAGTGGGCATATGTCGCTTGCACGTTAGCCGCCTGTGGCTGGCGCTGCTATGCAGTACCCCCAGGGCTGCATAGGGAGGCTCCAGCCAGATAGCGCCCAATGGCCACTTCTACCCACCTGTGCTATCCTCATCCTCCTGCCTGCTGGGGTTCAGGGCCATGACCTGTACAGTCACAGAGTTGCGAGAAACGGTGCCACCGCTGCGTCCTGGAGGCCACACCTTGTGGGTCTGCATGTGTTTCTTGACATTAGACTTCTGGGCAAAGGCACGGCCACATGCAATGCACTGGAAGGGCTTCTCACCAGTGTGGCTGCAGACACAAGGCTTGTCAGCACCCGCGTGTCGGAACGGGACTGTGGCCTCAGCCCGGGAGCTCACAGCCACCAGGAAGGCCCAGGCAGAGCGTCCAGATGCTGCTGGCCACCATCCTGACACCATGAGGACAAGCCCTCTTGCTGAGGCAGGCAGACCAGAGACAGACAGACCCTGGGCTCTTAGTGACATTACTGAGCTGCTGAATCAACCAGCCCTGGAGCTGACCTTCTCTGTGGCCATCTCACATTGTGAGATAAAATATTTCCTAATTGTTTAAATAGGGATTTCTGGTTTTTGAAGGAGGAGACATCCGAGCTGTCACAGCACAGCACTCGTACCATTATTTAACATTTTCCTTCAAATCAATGTAGTTTTTAAAAACTTAATAATTTAAAATGAAGTTTCCTGTTGTTATTATATATGGAAAACCACTTATAAACACAAAGTAACAAAAAAATGCAATTATTTATAAAACAGTATTATTAAGATCTATAGGTACACCATCCAGTAAGGTAGACACAAACCACATGGAACTATTTAAACTTATTAAAATAAAATAAAGTTAAAAACTCAGTTTCTCAGTCATACTAGCCACATTTCAAGTACTCAGTAGCCATATGCTTACTGGCTACCCTATGGACAGTGGCTTTTGGGGCCTTTCCTTCTTTGCAGAAAGTTCTATTGACACACACTAGTGTAGACCAGTGGTTTTCAACAGAGATTGACTTTGCTCTCCCAGGGACATGTGGCAATGTTTGGAGACATTTTGGGTTGTCACAGCTGAGGAGTGAGGGGTGCTACTGGCATCTAATGGTTAGAGGTCAGGGATGCTGCTAAACATCCTACCAAGCCCCAGGCAGCCCCCAGAGAAAAGCATGATGTGATCTAAAACATCTCAATAGGCTGGTAGACCCTGGTCTAGAGAGAAGCTGCTGCATGCCGTGGTTGGAATCTCAGGCTCCCTCTCTCCCTCTCTCTCTCTCGCTCTCTCTCTCTCTCTCTCTCTCTCTCTCTCGCTCTCTCGCTCTCTCTCTCTCTCTGTTATAAAAGATGAGCAAGTACATGAGAGGCATTAAAGACAGACTACACCAAACTGAGGCTTTCTCCTTTACCTGAAAGAAATTGAAAAGATAATTTTCTCACTAAGTCTTTCAAGTCTTTTCAACACCAATATCCATAAACCACCTAAAATCATCTCATGTCCCAATGTGCCACTCTGTGAGAAACACTGAACAAGTCCACCCCTCCAATTCACAATGGAAAACCTGAGGCCCAGAGGGGCTCCTTGCAGGTTCTTGGGACAAGGGGTGTCAAGGTTAGTGACCAGAGAGCTTGTAGAGGCATATTCACACAGCATGGCTGTCCTCGAGGTCAGCCCTTTTTGCAAAAGTGAGACTGAGGCACTCCTCCCACCCACAAAGCCCCTGTCCATTCAAGTAAATTCCTCCCCCACCTGAGCCCACTTGGACCTTCCCCATTGCAGTAGGCAGGCCCCACAGACCCTTCCCACTGCTCCTGAGAAAGAAAAGGGAAAAATCATCCTGAGCTGGACTGAAGGTCTGAGAACCATGACAGACCAGATGGGGCCTTGGTCACCAGCCAGACGAAGGGGCTGAGAAAGGAGCATCGCTTCCACATGAATCCCTCACCCTACCTCCCCCCAGGAGCCGCCTGCCACACCATGCTTGGGTACCTTCGGATGTGCTGCTGCAGGTCGAAGTTTTTGGTGAATGACTTGTCACAATACGAGCACTTGAGTTTCTGGGCCTTTTGTTTCCCTGCAGCTGACCAAAAAAAAAGACAAAGAGGGAAGAAGGGGATGGTGAGCCTGTGGACACAACTGAAGGCACCAAGGGCAGCTTCCAGCCGCTCTACCCACTGGACGTGGGGCCAGACAGCTCAGACCCCGGGAGGTCTACACCCATGGACAGGCAGGGGAAGAAGCAGAGGTGAGTCTCTCACAGTGCCTGGGGGAGAAAAGTCCAGGACACACTCTGGCTGGGAGAGTAGAGCAAACCCCTCAAAGGCTCGCTTCTGCCCTAGGATAAAATTCAACCTCTCTGCTGTGGCCTATGGGGCTCTGCATCCTCAACTTCCTTCCAACCTCATCATTCTTACCATCCAGCTGCAGTGGACTCCTTGCTAACCTTGAAAGACTTTAAACATGGTCCCACCTCAGGGCCTTTGAGCCTGCTGTTCCCCCTTCCCTAAAATGCTTGTCTCTCAGATAGTCACAAGACTGTTTCCTTCTCATCCCCAGATAGACAGGCAGCATCATTTTCCAGCCTCTCCCCAGTATTCTCATAGTACGCTGTTAATCTCCTTCCTAGGGTGACCCATAAATATTTATTTATTCCTTGTCTCTCCCATTAAACTGTGAATAATTAAGGGTAAGGAAATCATGACCCAAGATGCTAGATTTCCAGTTTGTTTGTTTGTTTTAACATTTATTTATTTTATTTATTTACTTGGCTGCACCAGGTCTTAGGTGTGGCATGCGGGATCTTCTTTGTGGCATTTGGGATCTTTAGGTGTGGCATGCGAACTCGTAGTTGTGACATGTGGGATCTAGTTGCCTGACCAGGGATTGAACCCAGTCCCCCTGCATTGGGAGTTTGGAGTCTTAGCCACGGGACCACCAGGGAAGTCCCTAGACTTCCAGTTTTTGACACCAAGCCTAGCACACAGATCCTCAACACGTTTGTGAAAGGAAGGGAGGTTGACTGAAACCCCCTGAAAAATTATGAATTCCTCTGCCTTTCCCCACTACCACCACTTTTTGACATTGCCCCTAACCCCGTGCTTACCATCTCCGAAAGGGTGGCAGACATCACTGCTTGCCTGCCTATTAACCACTTACCCCTTCTTCTTTCTTCATAAATCCCCTATATAATGGGAACATCAATGTTCCTGGCAAAAGAGACATTTCCCAGCTTCCTTTGCAACTAGATATGGTCAAGTGACTAAGTGTTGACCAATGAGATGTAAGCAAAAGCATCATGCAGAACGTCTGGGAGCTGGGAGATGCCTCTTTTACCCTTCTTACTTCCTGGAATATGAAATTGATGCCTGGATCTCCAGCAGCCATTTTACTTGATGAGGCACCCTGAGAACAAAAGCCATGTTCTAGGGATGGCAGAGCAGAAAGATAGAAGAAATGTGGGCGCCTGGTAATTATATAGGCACACGATCTCCAGATTGCCTGCCTCTGGACTTAGTTTGCACAGAACAACAAAATTCTATCATTTTGAAGTCACTCTTATTTTGGATTTTCCATTACATGCAACCAAACTTAATACTATCACAAAAGGGAAGACTGGCCCATGCGGAGGAAAGGTGCCATGGCAGGCTGTGGGCCCACCTTCTGGGAGTCCACTGGAACCTTTGGTCCGTCGGGTCTTCAGCGATGGTGGGGAGTCAAAGGTGGCCACTGCGCCCCTGGTGGCGCTGGTCATGGGGGCAGCAGGGTTTGGTCCTTTCGGTTTGAATCCTTGTTTGCCGGGGCTATACACCTGGGGGGTTGGGTATACTGGAGCCTCCACACACTGGTTTGGCACCTATAAAGACAGCACAGTCAGGGAGAGTGCCCTGGGAAGGGAGCGGAAGACCTGCCCCAGCCAGTGGGGCCCTCATTGTGTCCCTGGCTGATCTTAGCCACCCCCAATCTACATTACCATCCTAACTCCTCCACCTTGCTCAGTCACCCCAGTCACTCCCAAGACCCCTTCGAACTTCATGATGCCAGCAGGCTAGAAGGAGCTTTGGAACCAGGCTGCCTGGGTTCAAATCTTGACTCTGCCACTTATCATTTAACTGACCTTGGGCAAATCTTTTCAACTTCTGTCTCAGTTTCCACATCTATAAAATGGGGCTAATCATAGCACCCCTCTTGTGGGGTTATGAGGATTAAACGAGTTAACAAGTAAAGAGCTTAAAACAGTGCCTGGCATATAGTAAGTACCCAATCAACATTAGCTGTTGTGATTGCCATTATTATTAGTAGTAGTAGTTTGCTTGCACAGGAGAACTAGGAAGTCAGAAGGGTCTATGCCCTCACCAGCAACTCCACTTCTTAACCGACTTCACCTGATGCCATATCAGCACGCATCCCTCAGCCAAGAATTGACACTGAAGCCACAAGAAAATTACCAAATGAATTCTGAGCCACCCAAACTCAGTGACCACTAAGCTTACATCATGACACCGGGGTATGAAGAATTCATTTACTCATTGATCTATTCATCATTCATTGGTCTTCCTGGGCTAGCCTATCCAAAATTCCACTTCCTATCCTTCTCTGCTTTTTCTCCTTAGACATATCATTATCCAATAAATTGTACAGTTTACTTACTTATCTTGTCTATTATCTGCCTAGTTTCGTGAAGGCAGGGACTTTTGCTTTGCTTTTGTTTCTTCCTCTATTCCCAGGCCTAGAGCAATGCTTGGCACAGGGTGGGGACTCAATAAATATTTGTTGAATGAATGAATTCATTTACATACGTATTGGGCATCTAATATGGCACCAGTAGGTGCTTCTGCCGGGTCTTGTCTGTCGGGCCTTGGAACCATTCCTACACCTGCCCATGCTCTCCCCTGAAATGTAGAGGTGGGAAGCTGGGAACCACATTCCCAAGCATCCTTGCCAGCACAGTTCTGAACACAGATTAAGTTCTGCCCATGAGAAGCATCTGCATGAGATTTGGAAGGCAGAAGGGAGGTAGAAACCATTCTCCTCCGGCAGCTGTGCTGGGAGATAGGTGGGTTTGCAGTCATGAGTTTCAGAGTGGCTGGCTGAACCCTACGTTCCCCTCCTGACCACCAGCCCCAAGGACAGCAGGGCAGCTGGAACCTCAGCAACAGAATCCTACAGTTCCCTCACCTCTGGGTACAGCAGCAGTGTCCTGGTTCTAAGGGCCAAGGAACACCAGCGACTCTGAAAATGAGTGGTGCTCAACAACCCTGACTTTTGCTCCTCCAGCCCTTCCATCAGCTTTGTAAGCACCTAATTTCCTGTATTAAATCCCTTTGCCCAAAATACCTAGAGTGGTTTCAATTTTCCTGACCAATATGGAACTCAATAAATATTTGTCACAGTAAGTGAATTCACTCATCGTTCAAGTCATTACTGAGCAATTACATGACCGCCACTGGGTTAGTTCTCATTATCCTCACAGCAAGGGGAGTTCCCATTCTAGAAAGGAAACTGAGGTCAGAGGACCCTATTTCAGATACCTACTGTAGATGTACCACAGGCCAGGCACTCTGCCAGGTGCTAAGGACGCAAAATCAAAGATGACTCACGCTCTGTCCTCAAAGAGCACCCTCGTCTACATGGAAAATAAACAATGGCAGCTACCCCTATGCTGGCCCCCTCTGCCTATGAGACCACCACCATCCTCTCAGCATCTCACTGACTTTTTTTTTTTTTTAATTGAACAAGGTCCTTTTGCGCTATTCTCCCAGGCTAGAGAAAATCCCCCTGCAGGCTCTTATAACATCACATGGCTGGTGGAGGAATTTTCCCACTGGTCTAGTTCTCTTTCCATACAGATGCTACCTTACTTGGAATGTCTATATGGCTGGATTCTAGGGTGAGTCTGAGATAATATGACCTCAAGTGCAGGTAGGCTCTTTCTATCATAACCATGCCCCCCAGCAGTGGCATCTGGCATGGTTCTGAACTATTAGTGCCTTGAGAGTAGACTGCTTGTAGCTTAGAGCTCTTTAGCCAGAAATTAATATGGTACATATGGAACAGGCACACCTCGAAGATATTGTGGGTTCAGTTACAGACCACTGCAAATAAAGCAAATATCGCAATAAAGCAAGTCACACAAAAATTCTGATTTCCCAGTGCATATAAAAGTTATGCTTACACTATCCTGTAGCCTGTTAAGTATGCAACAGCGTTATAACTAAAAAAAAAAAAAAAAAAGTATATACCATAATTTAAAAAACTTTTTGACTTTATTGCTAAAAAATGCTAACCATCACCCGTGCCTTCAGCGAGTCATAGTAATAACATCAAAGATCACAGATCACCATGACAAATATAATAATAATGAAAAAGTTTGAAATATTGCAAGGATTACCAAAATGTGACACAGAGACATGGATTGAGCAAATGCTGTTGGAAAAATGGCGCTGACAGACTTGCTTAACGCAGGGTTGCCACAGCCCTTCAATTTGTAAAAAAAAAGCACAATATCTACAAAGTGCAATAAAACAAGGTATGCCTGTACATTGACTGAATGGCCTCAATTCTTTACCTCTTCTAGTACCCAGGCCCTTTACAGTGCGACTTGCAGCTTTTCCCATCAAGAGGTGGCACCTATTTCCCTACTTCTTAAATCTAAGCTGGCCTTGTGACCTGCTTTGACCAACGGAAGTGACACTGTATCACCTACAAGCCTAAGCCTTAAGAAGTCTTGAGCATTTCTGCTTGCATTACTGCACGTTCACCACTGTGGTGAGAACATGCCTGGCTAAACTGCTGGAGAATGAAAGATGCATGCAGCAGAGCCGGGTCACCCCACCAGACTTATTCCACACCAGGCCATTCTAGAGCAGCAGACACCAGCCAACCTCCAGACATGTAGAAGAACCCAGTCAAGATCAGCAGTTGCCAAGCTGACCACCGTAGACGTGAGAAAAATAAACACTTTTTCCTATATACCACTGAGGTTTGGTGGATATTTCTTACACAGCTATAGCTAACCAATATACCTAGCTTGTTAAAAAATATGAGACACTCACATACGTAATTTTTTGGAATCCTTTCCCCAAAAGGCAGGTATTCTCTTGACTGTCCTGAGCACTCCCTGAGGGCAGCTTGTATTTCTGCTACAACCTCTACTTCATTCCAGTTTCTCGTGGTTTGCATTTTACATTTACAGGTGTAACAGCTCGATCTGGTTTTGCCCTCCACGGTATCTCTATCAGTGTCTGGCACACAGCTGGTGTTCAGAAAAGGTTCAGGTTACCCATGATGACCATGAACAGTTTCTCCCCCTTCACCCCAAGCCCCAGTGTCTGCTCACCTCCAGGGGTGGGTAGGGCTGCATTCCCAATGCCTGGATCTCCACTGTTCCACTCCCAGTCAGGGGTGCTGTGGCACTATACACCTCCACCACGCCATTCCCGCCAGGGTTGGGACGCCCGGGGGGACCCAGGCTCTGGGATGGGGGTGGTGGAGGCTGGGGGGGTGGAGGTGGAGGCAGTGGTGGAGGGGGTGGAGGAGGAGGTGGAGGCTGGGTGAGGTAGCTCGGCGCAGAATGCATGTTCAGGCTACTCTGAAATCAGAAGAGAAAATTAAAGTGTCACAGCCTCTTGATACCAGCTGTCTGATTTATCAGTGGGGAAGGACATTTGCCTTAGCCAGCCATGTGGAAAGAACAGCCACTCATAGGCAGCTCAGAGGACGGGGCTGAGAGGGGGCATGGAAACAAAGTCATGGGAGAATTCGAGGAGCCATCAGTCTGGAGTTGCTATCCCTTTTCTCCATGACAGTCAGCAAAAATGGCCCAGCTTGTGCAGAAATGAGCTCACAGAGCAGGCCTCATGTTGTCTTTAGAAGGGCTTGCTTGTAGGACCAACTCTGAACTGGCATCTGAGAACGTGCCTTGTAGAAGGTTCCCTATGTTGATAAGGCTATTTTGCCCACCTGGGCACTGACCCTACAACAACCCACCTAGACTGTTCGCACAAACAATGTGATTTATGGTGAACCCCTCCTTCCCACGTGGGGGTCTGGAATTTTGGTTTGTGGCTGGGTGCCTACGTGACCGATCCCCATAAAAGCCCTGGCCTTAGAGTCGTAGGTGTGTTTCCCTGGCAGAAACACTGTGCACATGTTCCTGCTCTTTTCTGCTGAAGGAAGATGCATGCTGTATGCAGCCCCGCCACTTCCCTGAGAGAGAACACTTCGGAGACTTGGAAGGACGTCAGTTTTCTCCAGACTTCAGCTGCTGGGTCTTTTTCCCTTGCTGATCCTGCTGTGTATCCTTTTACCTAATAAACCACAGCCATGAGCACAACCGTCCTGAGTTCTGGGCGTCTTTCTAGAGAGTCACCAAATGTGCTGGTGGCATGGATCCCCGAGACACAGCCAATGACTTCTAGAAATTGATTCTACAAAAATAATCAAGCAGGTGGGCAAAGATAACCATACGCGGATGGTATTCCAGTAGTTTTTATAACAGCAAAAAATGGCAACGACCTAAATGTCCTTCCATGGAAGCCTGGCTAAACAGAGGGTGGTCCATCCACATGGAATGGAACAGAACCCTTTGTGGTTGTTAAAGTGATGATGCTGATCAATATTTCATTAAAGGGTGTCTCTCTTAATTGCTGTTCCTTGGGTTCCATAGTCATATATGTCTAGAGAAAAATTTGGGGTGACAAAATCAAAAGTATTTCTTTACTGCAGGAAGAAGCCAGGGACAGAGCAAGGGAAGAGGCAGAAAGCCTCCCTCACAGCCTGGTTTGACCAGGGATCCTTTTTCTATTGGAAAATCCCAAGGAGCCACTGTTCTAAGGAACACTTTGGGAATACTGATGTAGGGTTGTAGGCACAGAGAGAGAATGATGTTATACAAAAGGCAAAGTAAGAAAAGCAAGTTCCAGAACAGTGCATATAGCCCGACCCATTTATATAGATGTGTGTATATATATATAGATATGTATGGGGTTTTTTTAATTTAATTTTTATTTTTGGCCTCGTTTGGGTCTTTCATTGCTGCGTGCAGGCTTTCTCTAGTTGCAGCAAGTGGGGGGCCGCTCTTCATTGCAGTGCACGGGCTTCTCATTGCGGTGGCTTCTCTTGCTGTGGAGCACGGGCTCTAGGTGCGTGGGCTCAGTAGTTGTGGCACATGGGCTTAGTTGCTCCACAGCATGTGGAATCTTCCCGGACCAGGGCTCGAACCTGTGTTCCCTGCATTGGCTAGGCGGATTCTTAACCACTGAGCCACCAGGGAAGCCCAGAAATAGCTTGCTTTTTTTTTTTTTTTTTTTTTTTTTTTCCTGGCTGCGTTGGGTCTTTGTTGCTGCGCGCAGGCTTTCTCTAGTTGTGGTGAGCAGGGGCTACTCTTCATTGTGGTGCGCAGGCTTCTCATTGCGGTGGCTTCTCTTGTTGTGGAGCACGGGCTCTAGGCACGTGGGCTTCAGTAGTTGTGGCACACGGGCTCAGTAGTTGTGGCTCGCAGGCTCTAGAGAGCAGGCTCAGTAGCTGTGGCGCACGGGCTTAGTTGCTCCACGGCATGTGGGATCTTCCCGGACCAGGGCTCGAACCCATGTCCCCTGCATTGTCAGGCGGATTCTTAACCCCTGCACTACCAGGGAAGTCCCAGAAATAGCTTTTTAAATAAATATATTTAAAACATACATATCTGAGTCTTTTCTTTTAAATATTTATTTATTTGGTTGCACCATCTTAGTTGTGGCAGGTGGGCTCCTTAGTTGCAGCAGCCAGGTTTATTAGTTGCAGCTCGAGGCTTCTTAGTTGCAGGTTGCCAGCTCCGTAGTTGCAACATATGAGCTCCTTAGCTATGGCATGTGAACTCTTTTATTTATTTGTTGGTTTGTTTATTCTTGGCTGTCTTGGGTCCTCACTGCTGCACGCGGGCTTTCTCTAGTTGCAGCGAGTGGGGGCCACTCTTCGTTGTAGTGCACAGGCTTCTCATTGCGGTGGCTTCTCTTGTTGCAGAGCACTGGCTCTAAGGCGCGCGGGATTCAGGAGTTGTGGCACACAGGCTTACTTGCTCCAAGGCATGTGGGATCTTCCCAGACCAGGGCTCATACCCACGTCCCCTGCATTGGCAGGCGGATTCTTAACCACCGCATCACCAGAGAAGCCCGACATGCAAACTCTTAGTTGCAGCATGCATGTGGGATCTAGTTCCCTGACTAGGAATTGAACCTGGGCCCCCTACGTTGGGAGCGTGGAGTCTTATCCACTGGAACGCCGGTGAAGTCCCTCTATGTGCATTTGAAGGTCAGGAAAGCCAGACACCAAAATTTTGGCAGTGTTTTCTTTGGGTAGAGAGTAAGGGTGATTGACCGATTGATTGATTTCCCAAATTTTTCTTTTTTTTTTTTTTTTTTGGCATCACTGTCTGGCTTGTGGGACTTTAGTTCCCCAACTAGGGATTGAACCCGGGCCCTTGGCAGTAAAAACGTGAAGTCCTAACCACTGGACCGCCAAGGAATTCCCTGATTTCCCAATTTTTATTCTGTAAAGTTTCAAACCTACGGAAAGGTTGCAAAAAGAATACAATGAACAATCTTTATACTTCATCTAATTCACCAGTTGCTACCATTTTGCCACATCTGCAATGTCTGTGTGTGTGTGTACACACACATACACACATTTGTGCTTTGTCAAGCCACTTGAAAGTTAGTTACAGACATCACGACAATTTATTACTTAAAACTGTACTCAGATGCATCTCCTAAGAACAAGGACATTCTCCTATATAACCACAATTCAATGATCGTACACAGGAAATTGAATATTGATATAATACTATTATCTAAAATATTCAGATTCCGGGACTTCCCTGGTGGCGCAGTGGTTAAGACTCCGTGCTCTCAGTGCAGGATGCCTGGGTTCAATCCCTGATCAGGGAACTAGATCCCACATGCATGCCACAACTAAGAGTTCACATGCCACAAGTAAGGAGCCCTCCTGCCACAACTTAGGAGCCCATGTGCTGCAACTAAGGAGCTGGCGAGGCTCAACTAAGGAGCCCACCTGCCACAACTAAAGACCCAGCACAACCAAATAAATAAATATTTTTTAAATAAATAAAATAAAATATTCAGATTCCTCCAAATTCTAATCTCCCCAAGTGTCCCAGTAAGGCCTTTACCACTTCCCCCATGCCCCACCCAATACAGGATCCAGCCAAGAATTGTAAATTCAGTCAGTTGCCATGTCTCTCTACTTTCCAGGTTAAGAATAATTCAAAAAAAAAAAATTTTTTTTTTTTTTACCTTTCTACTGTGTACTTTCTAGTGTTTTTCTAATGCACATGGAACACTTCTGTTAAGAATAAAACTAGGAGTCAAAACAACTGGACTGTGGCTATGAAACCCCAAAGTCATGTTCTGGGTCCCAGCTGAATGCGGCAACTTCCCCAACCACAGCAGGGCTGGCCAAGGGGAAGCTGACAGTCCTCCTTAGCTTGAGGGAGAGCTGGGGCCAAGCACCCTTCTCTCTACAAGATTCTGAATCTACA
The DNA here is from genome assembly GCF_026419965.1 of Kogia breviceps. Lineage (NCBI taxonomy): Eukaryota > Metazoa > Chordata > Mammalia > Artiodactyla > Physeteridae > Kogia > Kogia breviceps. The sequence goes on from NC_081323.1 coordinate 24,892,415, forward strand.
GGAGTCAACACGCAGGCCTAGAATCAAGATCCCGTGAGAAACTGGCCACCTCCTTACCTGCACAGGCGGGGGGCCCTGGGGCATGGGCTGGTCCAGGGACGTGAAGGCCGACATGGCAGACATGAGCACATCATCGCTTACCAAGATGTTCCCCTGCACCAGGGTCTGGATCAGTGGGGATGGGGGCACGGTAATGTACGTGGAGATCTGGACAGTGAGGGGGGGCGGGGAGAGAGAGAGAGAGAGAGAGAGGGGAAGGGAGAGAAAGAACATGTCTGAGGCTGTGGAAGGAAGCAGATGACATGATGCAAAAGATCTGGGTTCTGGAGTCCCACAGACCTGGATTGTATTTCCACTTCTGCTACTACTCCCTGCCATGTGACCCTGGGAGCATCACTCCACCTCTCTCAACCTCCATTTCCTCGTCTATCAGACGAGGAGAATAAGTCACACCTCCATGTAAGGCATATACCCTGTGACCCAGCAACAATCCTTCTGGGCCTCTATCCTAGAGAAACATTCACACCTGTCCACAGGGAGTCCACAGAAGAAGAGTACTCTGCACAGCCTTGTTTCTAATAGTGAAAAACTAACCTTGATGTCCATCAATAGGAGAATAGATCAAAAAATACAATATAGTCATGGATAGAATACTATAGAGAGCAAGTAAGAGGTATTACATGGAAAATCAAATTATATAACATGTACATTATATATTCTCATCTTTAAAAATCTAAAACAATACTACTATGTAATTCCTGTGCGTACTTAAGTAAGTATGTGAAAGTATAATAATATGCTCTCAGGTTAACAGCAAGGATGAAAGGCAGACCTCACAAGAGGGTGTCAAACATGCAGTGACTACTCCTGTCAGCAGATGTAAAGCGTCTTTTGTTTTGTTTATTTGTTGCCTTTCTTTCCTGGCATCTTCCTAAGTCGTCTGTCTGGAGGACCCCTGGGGACAGCAGCAACTGGGCCCCTGAACCCAGAGCCCCTGCTCAAACAGGATGTCCTTGCCCTCAACCAAACAAGGACAACCCAGGCAGTTTAGGGACACACCCCATGTTATGGCCAGGAAAGGCAGTGACATGTATTTTTACAACGTCACATGCATTAGGCTGAGACAGAAAATAGGAAATCATTTTCACGCCCATCCAACTCGCTTAGGCAGAGGGACTCGTGTCCGCCCATTACCAACCGATTGTGTTCTAAAGTTCTTTCCTTGCCCAGGACTGGAAGAATTTCCCTCTCTCCTACTGAAAAAAAAAAAAAAAAAAAGGGATTGCGGGGAGAGGGAACATTTTCTACTTAACAAAACTCATAATCAAGGAGTGAGAAAACAACTGTTCTGTGTTAGAAGATGTCGATGGTAACTTGAAAAGTTTAAATGTACTTGTCCTATGGATCTGGAGGTGAAAGCTTTTATCTTGATGGCAGGAATTATGTATCTACAATGGGTGAAGATAATGTTTTAGAGGAATAAGGAGACAAGAGGAAGCCAGAGGGAAACTTGACCCTGTGACCTGGCATCCTGGGACATGCCCAGCCCCGTTTATGAGGAGTCGTTAATCCCTCTGAGCTCCCACCCAGGGTGTCTTTGCTCCAGAACTGTGTTCCTGACTGAGAACTCTGCAAACTTCTCCAGATACCCCCAGCCTGCCCTGTGACCTCCAGACTTGTATATCTGTCTGCAACTTCACTGCCTCCACTTAAAGGTCCAACGGGCATCTCAAATTCAACATGATCAGCTGAACTCCTGACATCCCCCCGCAAACCTTCTCCTTGTTGTTTTCCCCACTTCAGTTAATGGAAACTCCAACTCTGGTCATCCTTGACTCCTCTTAATATCACACCCTACATCCAATCCATCCACAAGCTCTGTCAGCTCCACCTTCAAAATATTTCAAAAATCTCACCCCTTTTCTCCACCTCCACTGTTACTATCCTGGTCAAGCCACCACCACCCATTGCCTGGATTTGTACAGTAGCGCCCTCATCAGTCTCCTGGATTTCTCTCTTGACTCCTATCAAAATCTACTGTTGGGCTTCGCTGGTGGCACAGTGGTTAAGAATCCGCCTGCCAATGCAGGGGACACAGGTTCGAGCCCTGGTCCGGGAAGATCCCACATGCCACGGAGCAACTAAGCCTGTGCGCCACAACTACTGAGCCTGTGCCCTAGAGCCCGCGAGCCTCAACTACTGAGCCCACGCGCCTAGAGCCCGTGCTCTGCAACAAGAGAAGCCACCGCAACAGGAAGCCCGCGCACCACAACCGAGAGTAGCTCCAGCTCACTGCAACTAGAGAAAGCCCACGTGCAGCAATGAAGACCCAACGCAGCCAAAAATAAATAAATTAAAACAAATAAAATTTTTTTAAAAAATCTACTGTCTACAGCAGCTACAGTGACCTAGTTAAAGTGTAAATCAGACTATATCCCTCTTCTGCTCAAAACCCTCCAATGGCTCCCATCTCATGCAGAGTAAAAGCCCACAGACCAACACGATTTGCCAGGATCCCCCTATTGCCTCTCTGACCTTATCACCTCTCACCCTCCTCACTCACTCACTCAGCTCTAGCCACTCTCACCTCCTTGCTGTTCCTGGAATAAAGCCAGCACGCTTCTACCTCAGGGCCTTTGCACTTGCTGATCCGGCCCCCTGGAATACTCTTCCCCAAAGTAGCTTCATGACTATTCCTCACCTCCCTAGGTCTCTGCACAAATGTCACCTCTTCACAGAGCTCATCCCAGAGCACCACATACAAAAGGGCAAAACCTCCCATCCCTGTCTTGACATCCCCTATCTCTCTGCACTTATCCTGGGAAAAGTACATCTCTACACATCTGTTTGGGTACTATCTATCTCACTCAATGCCATGAAGGCAGTGACCTGGTCTATTTGTCCACCCCTGTACCCCCAGTGCCCACACAGTGCCTGACACACAGTGGTGCCCAAAAAAGAATTGACTAGGTAATGAACAAACAAATGGATAAATACCTGGCGATTGGCAGGAGGCGGGGCCTGCTGGACTGCTGTGGGTGCTGCCGAAGGTGTGTAGATGCTGTTGGTAGCCAGTGAGACTGTGGCCAGGGGCGGGGCACTCCCCTGGCACTGTTCCCGCTTGTGGGTCATGAACGCCGGCAGAGAGTTGAACTGCTTCTTACACTTCCCGCAGAGAAAGACATCCTCATCATCTAGGGGTCATGCCCACAGAGCAGCAGAGGGAGGGAAATAATGAAAAAAAGCAAGAAAAAAGGAGGGGGCATCACAGTGAGAAACGGGAGGCCCGGGGCTGGACCATGAGGAAGGCAAACTAACGGCATTCCATGACTCAATGCGCGAGGGTCAAGCATCAACTCTGTGCTTCCTATGAGCTTTCAAACCAGGCTGGCACCTGCAGGAATATCCAGCCAGGTTCACCCAGGAATCAAAAAATTAGAAATCAGGAAATTGTAAGGTGGGTTCGCTTCAAAGTTGAGACATTCAGAATCTTTATCCTGCCTGAATTTATTCACCAGTCCCCAAATGGGCTTCATGATCACACTCCTCAGTGACCTTGCATCCCCTGTCCTCCCTGCCAAGCTGCCTCTCTCAGAACAACTCATTCTGCAAGGCTCAGCTCAGATGTCACCTCCTCCAGGAAGCCCTCCTCAAGCAGAGTTCACAGTTCCTTCCTCTGGGCAAGCCTCTCTTATCACATTTTTCCCATCACCACCGTATTTCCTAAGGGAAGGAAATATCTCTTATTTATCACCATAACTACAATATTTTCTGGGCACATAGGAGGTCTTCAGTGGATGTCTGCTGAATGCATGAAAAACTAAATCAATTATTAGCTACAGTTAACACCGTCCATTATTGAAGGCCCACCACAGGCCATGCACTGTGCCCAGCTCTTGATATGTTGTGGCAGAAATGTCTAATTGTCATTCAATATTCACTCTTCCTTCTTAAAAAGTAATACAAATTTTAGTGAGAAACACGGCCATCTAGTTAAAGACCATATTTCCCAGACTTTTTTGCAGCTAGGCATGTCATGTGACCAATAGGAGAAGAGGAGAAGTATACTGTCTACACAACTTCCTACTAAAAGGAAGGGGTGGGCTTCCCTGGTGGCGCAGTGTTTGAGAATCCGCCTGCCGATGCAGGGGACACGGGTTTGTGCTCCGGTCTGGGAAGATCCCACATGCCACGGAGCGGCTGGGCCTGTGAGCCATGGCCACTGAGCCTGTGCTCCACAACGGGAGAGGCCACAACAGTGAGAAGCCCGCGTACCACAAAAAAAAAAAAAAAAAAAAAAAAAAGGAAGGGGTATGACTTCTACCTCCTTCTTTCTTCCCTTCCTGTTGGCTGGAGTGTGGAAATGAAAGTGGGAGGTTGGAGCAGACATCTTGGACCGCATGCTGAGAGCAGCAGAGCCATACAAAAGAAGCCGTCTGAGTCATCAGGACTTCATGCAACAAAGGAATAAACTTTAATCTTGTACAAACTACGAGAAACTTGCATTTCTTATTTATGACAGCTAAAACCAAATCCCAAGTACCCTCACAAGGTTCCTATGAGGTAGGACTATTATCCCCATTTTACAGATGTGGAAACTGAGGGCACAGAGAAGTTAACTCACTTGCCCAAGGTCACAGAGCCAAACTATGGGAACAAGGATTCAAACTCAGGTGTGTGTCTCTCTGTCCCCAGCATGGTTCCCAAGTACTCAAAAATCTTTGTAGAATGAATGGATGAACACACAGACTCACACAGGGCTCTAAAGGAAGTTCCTTGCCCTCTCTGTGTCACAGGGCCTGGGCTGTAAATTGGAGAGATTCATGACTTTGGGTCAAAGGTACAAGCATTGCTAAGCATCGGGGCTCCTAGTCATTCTCTGTCATGATCCCCACATTCACTACGTGACTGAAAAAGACTGTCCTCAGAGCTAAGCAAGAAGAGTCTAAGCCTGAAGATCCAAGCTGGGAGGATGGGGAGAGGCTTCAGACACGAGAGGACAACCTGGGAACCACAGTGGGCAGTTCACTGCCACACCCCCTTATCAGCCCCACCTGTTTTCACAGGAAGCTACTTACCCTTCCCACTGGTGAACCTGAGCAGATACTCACCCAGTGGCTGGATAGCAGGGGGTGCATTGACGCTCTGGCCTGTTGGATCAGGAACTGCTCCTTGGCCATCCAACAGTGACTGGACAGCTAGGACAGTCTGATTGTCCATTCCTGAAGAAAGAAAAGCAGCCTTTCTGGAAGGTGGGCCCAGCATCCTGCTCTGACTTACCCTTACAAGCCAGACCCATCGCAAGGCCCCCATGGCAAAAATGTCTGTCTGTGCCCTGATATGCTTTCTCTCCAACTTCTTTTGCAATAGAACCCAAGATTTTTGGCTGGGAACATGGCTCCAGAATAAAGATTACGCTTTCCAGCCACTCCTGCAGCTAGAGAATGTCTAAGTTCTGGTCAATGGGAGCTTTGGGGAAGTTTTCTTAAAAGCTGCCTGGTATGTGACCCCCTTCTTTGTCTGATCCTCCATCCTGCTTCCTAGAACAAGAAGATGATGGTGGGAACTCTAGCCACCATCCCAGATCATGAGGACAAGGGCACTACAGGGCAAAAGACTGGAAAGATTCTAGGTCTCTGAGGACCTTGTAGAACACAGCCACTGTCACAGCTCTCGACTGCCTTTTTCTGGACTCCCACATGAGCGAAATAAACTTCTAGCCTGTTTAAGCCACTGCTAGGTTGGGCTTCTCTGTTACTCATGGCTGAATCTAATCCAAAATGCAACAACCCCTCTGGAAATCATGTTACTAAGCCTTCCCCATCCACACCCCACAAATCCCACAAATCTGTTTGCACTTGGGCTTCTCTTGTTTTCCAATGTGTGCTTATTTTTTCAGTTCCTCAATAAACAGCATAATCTGGATTGTGGTCGGGGGGACTCTTGAGAAGCTGACTACGTCCATGTTTTCCAACCAGTTGTCACTGTTGAGGTTCTCAGTAGTACACTGTCCAGCTGTGTCACCAGCTGGAAGACAGGCCTCCTCACATCTAAGTGGCCACCAATGCCACTGCCTCCCTCCCCAATAACCCAGAGGGCGCCTCCTTCTCTCTGTCCTCACAGCCAACCTCTCACCTGGACACCTGCCCCAGCTTCTAACTGAAAGGCAATTAGAACCATTAGCTCCTGCAGCCAAACTGAATCCATACTTTCCCCTGTCACAGTGCAGGTTGTGTGCCTCCTGAGGCCAGCCGTTCTCTCCATCTCCTCCTGCTCCTTCAGAAGCCGTTCTCCACCAGCTGGCCCATCTCACACTGTGCCCACGACTTCTCCTTCCCAGCAGCGGCTACACACACTCAGGTTTCTCCAGAATGGCCTCCCTCGAACTCATGTTCTCATCTCTCCTCCCTTCAACATCAAGCATCCAATGAGAGCTGGCTACAACCCTCCATCTCCTCTGCCCACCTCCCAATCCTCCTCCACCCACTCCAGTGGGGCTTAAGCCCCCATCATTCACCAAAGACCACCTGGCAGCATCAGACACTCTTTCTTGAAACACTCCCTTCTCGGGCTCCAGGGCACCACCCTTCCTGGGTCTTCTCCTACCTCTCTGCTCTTTCCCAGCCTCCTTTACTCTCTTCTCCTGTCCATCCCCTAAATGTTTCTATTTTCGAAGGCTTCCTTCCATCTGGCTCTCTCTCCTCTCCCTCTTGCACTCTCCCTGAGAATCCTCACTCGCCCTCATTTAGTTCTCCCTAATATCTGGAGTTTCAAACCTGGGGTTCATGCTCCTCCAGGAGGAGCTTCAGTAAATCTTTTATCATCTAATGCAAAACTGTATGTCAGCATTTGTGTGCGAATCTGTACATGAATGTTCACAGCAGTTTTATTCATAATAGTAAAAAACTGGAAATGGGGCTTCCCTGGTGACGCAGTGGTTGAGAGTCCGCCTGCCGATGCAGGGGACACGGGTTCGTGCCCCGGTCCGGGAAGATCCCACGTGCCGCGGAGCGGCTGGGCCCATGAGCCATGGCCGCTGAGCCTGCGCATCTGGAGCCTGTGCCCCGCAACGGGAGAGGCCACAACAGTGAGAGGCCCGCCTAGCACACACACACACACACACACACAAAAAAAAAAAAAAACTGGAAAAACAGTTAAACAAACTGCAGTGCATCCGCACCACCGAGCACTGCTCAGCAATAAAAAGGAGCAACCTATTGATACAAGCAACAACTTGGATGAATCTCCAGCAAATTACAATGAGTGAAAAAAGCCAATTCCAAAGGTTATATACTTTATGATTCCAATTACATGACATTCTTGAAATGATAATATTTTAGAAATGGAGAACAGATTAGTGTGGTTGCCGGACATCAGGGATGGGGAGCAGGGGAAGGAGGTGGGTGGGGCCATAAAAGGGCAACATCTTGTAGTGACAGAACTTTTCTGTATGTCAACTGGTTATAATACTATAGGATAGTCTTACAAGATGTTACATTGTGGGAAACTAAGTAAAGGATAAATGGAATCTCTCTGTATTATTTCTACAACTGCACGTGAATCTACAGAAAAAAAAAGTATTTCAAAATAAAAAGTTTAATAAAAAAAAAAAATATTGGGGGCTTCCCTGGTGGCGCAGTGGTTAAGAATCCGCCTGTCAATGCAGGGGACACGGGTTCGAGCCCTGGTCCGAGAAGATCCCACATGCCGCGGAGCAACTAAGTCCGTGCACCACGACTACTGAGCCTGTGGTCTAGAGCCCATGAGCCACAACTACTGAAGCCCGCGTGCCTAGAGCCCGTGCTCAGCAACAAGAGAAGCCACCACAGTGAGAAGCCTGCACACCTCCACGAAGCACAGCCCCTGCTCCCCGCAACTGGAGAAAAAGCCCACACAGCAATGAAGACCCAACGCAGCCAAAAATAAATAAATAAAATAAATAAATTTATTTAAAAATATATATTGGGACTTCCCTGGTGGTCCAGCCTGGGTAGGACTCACGCTCCCAATGCGGGGGGCCCGGGTTCGATCCCTGGTCAGGGGAGCTAAAACCCACATGCATGCTGCAACTAAGATGCTGCATGCTGCAACTAAAACCCGGTGCAGCCAAAATAAATCAATGACTATTTTTTTTAAAATAAAATAAAAAATACTGCCTGTCAAAACTATGGAGACAATAAAAAGATTAGTGGTTGCCGGGGGTAGGGGGAGGGATGAATAGGCAGAGCACAGAGGATTTTTAGGGCAGTGAAAATACTCTGTATGATAATATCACAGTGATGGATATATGTCATTATACAACTGTCCAATAGAATGTACACCACCAAGAGTGAAACTTAAGATAAATTATGGATTTCGGGTGATTATGACGTGTCAATGCAGGCTCATCCTTGGTAACAAATGTACCACTCTGATGAGTTATGTTGATTAAAGGGGAGGTTATGAATGTGTAGGATCAAACGTATACAGAAAGTCTCTGTACCTTCCTCTCAACTGTGCAAACCTAAAACTGCTAAAAAAATTAAGTCTTTGAAAAAAATGCTGTCTATGTAAAACTCAAACCAAATGTGTCATTCCCCACCCCTAAGTCTGTCCCTCTCCTAGTAATCCTCATCAAGAAGAACAGGGCACCACTGTCCACCCAGCTAAAGCCCCTGGGGCACCCCTTAATCTTAAGGGATTCTTCCCTTAACCTATCTCCCTTCACACCCTGATTTCCGGTCCTTCAACAAGTCTAGCCTATTCTGTCTCCCAAATATCTCTCAGATCCACTTTTCCTCCATCCCCATAGCTGTCCCCAGAGCCCAGGCCACCATCAGTTCCCAGCAGGACAGCTGCAGTGGTCTCACCTCCCTGCGGCCACTCTGACCCCTCCTGTCTGTTCTCAGAGCAGCCAGGGTGAACTTTATAAAACTTAACGTTAGCTTGTGCAGCTCCCCTGCTGAAAACCCTTTCTTAGTTCCACACTGATGCCAAGATAAAGTTCAGAAGCCTCGTCTCTAGCTGCTCACATGAACTTCTGTGAATCCTAGACCTCTCTCCCCACCAGGGCTTTGCAAATGCAGCCCCCACTGCCTGGCTCATCTCCGGATGCCCACAGTTCTGCTGCCCTTCTCCTAGCCCAGCATGCATCACACAGTCCCGGGAACTGATTTTTCCTTTACCTTCTTCATCACTCAATACAGGAACACATTCTTGTAGTGAAAATTCAAACACTGAGGAAGTCCATGAACCTAGAGAGAAAGCAGGCCTCACACCATCCTGTTGGCCTCCCAGAGGGAGCCACCAATGACCCTGGCCTTCCACATCCATCACCCATCACAGCACTGAATACCAGCTGAGGTTATCTTTACTCTTTACCTCTTCTATAATTCCTACATCCCTTACCACCGAGTATTCCTGAAACTTAACCTTCCCAGATGTGGGGAGGATTACGCACTTCGTGGTGAGAGAGCTGATCCTCCAAGATGTTAAGAGACAACGCTGAGACCTCCTGGGGAGTTGCAGGACTCAAAGCCTCAGCCACATACCACTAGTCCAGCCTACTTTCAGTGTGCACTCTAATTATGTGTATACTCATCTCATCCCTCCAAGAGCATTCTTGGGTCTGTATACCCCAGCATCAACTCTGTGCCATGGCCCTGAATTCTCTGAGGCTTCCTCTCCAACTCCTAGCAAGTGCACGTGGAGGCTCTCCGTGTTTGCCTGTCTCCAAAGCTCACAATTCCCGAAGCCTGAGGACCATTCACATCCTAGGATCTCACAGAGCATGGGACAACCAGTCGGTGTGGTGTTTGCTGGTTTGGGTCTGGTAACTTGGCGTCCCAGCCAACCACACCGTTGGCACCCATCCTTTCTTGGTCTGGGTTTATAATACTCTGCACCCCGTCATGATGCACAAAGTAGTCACCCCGTGTTTGCTAGTTTCAGTCCAAGGCCTGGCCTTGCACACGGGTGGCGCCGATTCTTTCCTGGTCTGAATTGAAGACACTATGTCAGAGCGCGAGCCACACAGTTGGCGCTCAATACAAGTTCTTAATGGTCAGCACCCCTGGCTCAGCCCCTCTCCCCCCGCAGCCGCTGCTGCATCACGGTCCCCTGGACGCAGCCCTCCCCAGCCCTCGCGTCCGCGGTGCAGCCATGCTCGCCTCGCGGTTCCCGTCCTGGCTTGCACACCATCCCCCGGCTGTTCCCTCCAGGAAACTGCCCCCCAGCCCCAACCGCGCGCCGCCCGGGCTCTCGCGGCGGCTGCTGTTCCAGTCCGAGGCTCCCCTCCCGCTGCGCCAGCCGTCCACGGCTGTTCCGCTCTCGGTGCTCTCCCCCAGGGCCTTCTCTCTCCCGCTGTGCCTGTCCGGTTGAACGCACCACCCTACCCCCCAACCCGCCGCCGCAGCCGCCGCCCGGCCTAGGCTCCCGCGGCTGTTCCGGTCCCGAGATGCTCCCCCCACCACCACTGAGCCTCAACTCGGCTTTTGTTCAGGCCCCACTACTCCCCCACCCCTGCCGACCTCCGCTCCCGCGGCTGTTCCCATCCGTGGCCCTCCCGCCCCGCTGGCTGTTCCGGCCCGGCGCCCTCCGCCCCGCAGGCGCCACGCGCCCTGGGCCCCGCGCTACGAGTTCGCGGCGGGAGGGGGCGCAAGGCGGAACAGCCACCTCCCCAGTCCCCGCCGCCGCTCACCCTCCAGGGCCTCGAAGATCGTCTGCGCCATTTTGGAGCCGATGCTGCTGGAGCCCGAAGCCGGGCTGCGCGAGCATTGTGGGAGCCGTGGTGGCGGCGGCGTCGGGGCCGCCAGGGGGCGCCCTCCTTCCTCCTCGGAGCCCCTACACCATCCCGGAAAACCAGGAATGGCTCGCGGGACCCCCAGCGTCCCGTGCCTCCCCCAGCCCCACCTGGATATCCCAGTTATTGGACACGTGGACCCCTATCTCTGCAGTATTTTGATACCAGCCAGGGTTCTTGGCTTTCCCCAATGAATAGAAGTTGACTATAGGCCAGATAAGAAATTCAGGCAAGGCTTTATTGGGGCCCTTGCTGCAGCAGGGGGGAGGGAGAGCAAACGACAGGTTCCCTTGCTTGCTTGCCGAGGGGGGGCAAGCTTGTTCCTTATATGGGGTGAAGGTAGGGGTGTGTCCAGGGGTCAGGCGAAGGGGTGGCTTAGGTGTTTTGTCCACCCCTTAGGTGGTATTGTGTGAAGGGGGACATGTGCAGTACCTTGCTTTTGCTCCCAACTCCCAGTTTTTGTTCCTGGTTCTTCACAAATGGCAGTTGGGTTTTTCTGTCTATTTGTAGCTTTTGGGTCCCAACCCAAAAGGTACATGCACATCCCCAACCGTGCATGCATGCACACAGTTATTTTTAGTCCCATATAGTTTCTTTGTATTGTGTTGCTCAGGGAGACGTGTGTCCGGGTGCAAGCATTGCAGCCTTGCAGCAAAGGTTCCCAGGTCCCAGCCTGTCTCAATTTGAACACCTAACTCTGTGCACTGACCCCATCCCTGTTGCACACAGGCACCTCCCAACCCTGTTTTCTGGACCTCCAGCCCCACCACACTGGACCTGACTCCAACACTGTGATACAGACCTCTGTCCAACTGCCTGAGACCCCCAACTCTGCAACAGGGACTGAATATTTCCACTGTAAGCAGTGTAACAGGGAAGAGCAAAATCTGACTCCATGTTGGATCTGTTTCTTTTACTTTAACCTTTGCTTTTGGATGCTTTTGTTACTATCATCACTAAGAGGATGCTGTCTATAGCTGTAAGCATACATAATGGCTTACCTCAGGGAACCCTGCCCCTCTGCCTGAATGTTAAAGTGCCTTTGTTCAGCTCACAGGAAGACATTCAGACCCTACCCACCTATGAATGGCTGCAGGAAAGAAGAAATTAACACATCCCCTCTCCAGTTCTGGCCAAGCCATGAGGTAGTTTGCAAGACTTATGGCCTTTTTACTTTACTTCCTCACCTCCTCCCCACTCTGTTCTATAAAAGAAACTGGCATACAGACCCCTATAAGATGCTATTCTGGGACGTTAGTGTGGTGGTCCGAGTGTGGGTTGGAAAACAATTTCCAGACACAAGGCAGAATGTGAGGAAGGTAGAGTTTCTTAAAGAGAAGGGTCGCCGCAAGAACAGCAGGCTGACTTCCTGGTAGCCAGGGAGAGTTGACAATGAGCATGATATTTTCAGCCATCGATGGGTTTATCCAGGTGTAACCCCATTTTAAGTCGAAGGAAGGGCAGGGCTGTATTTTGATACACCCAGGTGCATATACACATGTTGATTTTTTTTTTTTTTTTTTTGCGGTACGCGGGCCTCTCACTGTTGTGGCCTCTCCCGTTGCGGAGCACAGGCTCTAGACACACAGGCTCAGCGGCCATGGCTCACGGGCCCAGCCGCTCTGCGGCATGTGGGATCTTCCCGGACCAGGGCATGAACCCTCGTCCCCTGCATCGGCAGGCGGACTCTCAACCACTGTGCCACCAGGGAAGGCCCCACACATGTTGATTTTTATCTGCTCTTCAGGCCTTTGCACATGCTGTTCTCTCTTACTAAAATGCTGTTCTCCCACCCCTACCCCTATCATGTGATACTCTTCAGCCATTGGAAGTTCCCCTTTTCTCTACCCCCTCAATAGGGAGCCCTCTAAGCGGGAGTGCTTCATCCATTCTGATGGGATGGAGGCAACCATCAGAGCTTGGCACAGAGGCAACCTGGGAAATGCTTGTTGACTGACTACTTGACGGATGGAACAACTGAATGAGCTTTCAGGGATATAGACCCTACCTCCAGCAGGCTCTCCAGTCAGGCTGCCCCCTGCTCCAAACTTTCCACTCACCTCCATCTCTTCCTCCACCAAAATCTATCGTCCTATGTCACATTCCCTTAGGGCAAGCACCTTGGCACTGAACCGAATCCAATCACAGTTTAGAGACTCCTGCAGTAAGTAATGTGGCAATTCCAGGTGTGGAGCCAAGCAGGGAAGAGGGAAAGTCTGGGAAATGCCCAGTGTTCCCATTCACAGTGAGTGCACCAGCCACCCAGAAAAGTTAACTTCTCCACGGTGAGGGGAGAAATCATGAACAGCTTCAACTAGACTCCCAGCCATAAGGGGAAGAAACTAAGGACACACAAAGCAACGCTGGACCCTGACATCTTGTTAGGTTCATTGGTATAGGTAGGAGGCAGCAAAGTGTGGTGGTTGTTATGGGATGACTTGTGCCCCCCACCATTCATATGTTGATATCTTAATCCCTACTACTCAGACTGTGTTTGGAGATAAGGGCCTTTAAAGAGGTAATTAAGGTTAAGTGAGGGCACATAGGTGGGCCTTAATCCAATATGACGGTGTTCTTAAAAGAAGAGGGTATTTGAATGTACAGAGAGACTGAGGGGTGACCATGTGAGGACACAGTGAGAAGGAGAAGGCAGCCATCTGCAAGCCAAGGAGAGACGCCTCGAAAGAAACCAAGCTGGGCTTCCCTGGTGGCTTGGTGGTTAAGAATCTGCCTGCCAATGCAGGGGACACAGGTTCGAGCCCTGGTCTGGGAAGATCCCACCGCAGAGCAACTAAGCCTGTGAGCTACAACTACTTACTGAGCCTGCGCGTTTGGAGCCTGTGCCCCACAATGGGAGATGCCATGACAGTGAGAGGCCCGCGCACCGTGATGAAGAGTGGCCCCCGCACAGAAACGAAGACCCTACACAGCCAAAAATAAGTAAATAAATTTTTTTTTTAAAAAAAGAAAGAAACCAAACCTACGGACACCTTGATCTTGGACTTCTAGCCTCCAGAATTGTGAGAAAATAAATGTCTGTTGTTTAAGCCACCCAGTTCATGGTATTTTGTTATGGAGGCCCTAGCAAACGAATACAGTGGATAAGTGGATAAGTGGATAAGATCAAAGATTCTGGAGCAAGGGGCTGAATTCCAATCCGGGATCCATCAATTATTAGTGAAATCATCTTAAGCAAGTTACTTTGTTTCTCTTCAAGTTACTTTGTTTCTCTGCCTTAGTTCCCATCAGTTAAGTGGGCATAATTATAGTACCTACCTCATAGGGTTGCTATGAGAATGAAATGGTTAAAAAAGCACTTAGGAAACAACTCCTGACATACAATTAATAATCTGTAGGTGATCATTAAATAAATAAATTCAATTTCACTGGGCAAAGGTGAAGAAATAGGCCAAACCCTAAGGAACTCAGAGTTATGTACCATTAAAAAGGGTTACCAGGGGACTTCCCTGGTGGTCCAGTGGTTAAGACTCCACGCTTCCAATGCCAGGGGTGCGAGTTCAATCCCTGGTCAGGGAACTAAGATCCCACATGCCATAAGGTGCAGCCGAAAAAGCATTTTTTTAAATGTGGGGGGGGCACCAGGCAATGGTAAGTGTTCCTATATGGTGACTCTTTACCCCGGGCTCCCTGAGGGCAGAAATTTCTTAATATCTGTGAGAAAGGGCTTAGCAAAAGAGTGCACTCAGGAAATACTTGCTGATCCAAACAGTTTCCAAACACCCTTTCCTAATGCTGGGCCATGTATCAGGGATTGGTGACTGATTCTGCATGGGAGTATCAAGTGATGTTTCTAGAAGTTCTGTTTGGTTCCTTTTCAAATTTTCCATGTTTAAAAAAATAATAATTTTCTGTTTTCTGTAGCTATTTTCGAACTTTAAATCTTGTATGCACAATTTTTTAAAACCTGTGGCTGCAAATTACAATACCTGAAGTCTGTGTTTATCTGTTCCTCCCATCTGTTGTATCTATTTTTTCTTCATGAAGGAACCCTTCTTGGGTTCCTAGTTATCTCTGACTGTGTGCTGGTCTCACCTTGAAAAATTATTTGTGGTGGTTCCCTGAAGGCAAAGATATTGATAAAGGTGCCCTCTTCAGAGAGACTTTGCATTTGCTTTTGTCAAAGGTTTGGGGGCACTTCCAGTCACTTCCAGTGATAACTAGGGGCAATCCAGTTGTTACTTCAAACTAGGTTTCCAGTTTATGGCTTGAGAATTCTTGGGCTACTGGGCTCTACTCCCTGGGGCACAAAAGGACTCATCAATGGTCACAACTCCGTAAAAAAGGGCTTTAAAATATTCCCCTTTCCTTTTCCTACAACTGTTCTGCTCAGTATCAAGGCAACCTTTTCTGAACTCCCTTGGGGCTCGTGGTGTGGAGTGTGCAGCTTCATATCACATTAAACTCAAGGGTGAGACCCTTGGGGTCTCAGCCGAATGTGAGGAGATTCTTCTATTAGACTCCCCACCTTGGACAGGCCCTGGACTTTCACTTCTGTCCCTCTTGCCCTATGTGGTTGACGAACTGATATATATATATATAACATAATATATATATAACATATAACATATTTATGTTATATATAACATATATATAAAACATAATATTGAACAGGTTCAATATTAGCAAAAGACCTCATGTCATAAGTAGCTTTGGTGCTCCAATATTCCAATCTTCTTGTTGAATATCTGGTTACCAGCTTTCACCTAATAATTGGCCTGAGCATTCCCCAGACTTTTAAGCATTTCAGTGTTTTTCAGAGGATATTCTTATATTTTATCTAATGTTGCTATTTTCAGAGGGAAGATTAACTGAATTAGTCCACCATTACCCCCCCAAAAAGAAAGTCCAGTTATAATAATAAAATAGGCCCAGCATAATTCCTCCACACTGACCTCTGACCACATCCTCTGACACTGTCCCAGGCAATAATGTCACAGATAAATACCAGATGGCCCATGTACCAGGGGACACCCTCACAAATTACAGCCACCACTCTGTGTAACTGTTATGCAGTAACAACTCCACACAGTGACATCATACATAAATGTCACCCCTCAGTGCTCTGGGAGATAACCCAGAACTATATTACTCAAAAAGCCTATGTTGGGCACCTGCCATGTGCTAAGTACTGGAGTTACAGCAGAAAATAAGACAGACAAGGTTCCTGCCCTCATGGAATTTACCGTCTGGTAGGGGCAGTGGACAATGAACATGTAGCAAATACATAATTTCAAAGAGTGTAAAGTTCTATGAAGAAAATAAAAGAGGGTAATGAGTCAGAGTGGGCAGTGCTACTTTAGATGGGATCTCTGGGAAGACCTCTCTGAGGAGGTGGCATTTCAGCTGAAACCTGAAGGTTGAGAAGGAGCCAGCTATGGGAAGAACTTGGGGTGACGCATACTAGGCAGGGAAATAGAAGTGCAAAGACGCTGAGGCAGGAGCGTCACTCTCGAGGAACAGCAAGGAGGCTAGTTTTGCTGGAGAGGAGTGACCTAGGAGGCAAGTGACGGGAGGAGGGGGAGTGAGGTTAGAGAGGGAAGCAGGGGCCAGATCATACAGAGTCTTCTCTTGGCGGGCCGTGGGAAGGAGTTTGTTTTTTAAGAATAAATGGAGGGCTTCCCTGGTGGCCCAGTGGTTGAGAGTCCACCTGCCGATGCAGGGGACACGGGTTCGTGCCCCGGTCTGGGAAGATCCCACAGGCCGCGGAGCGGCTAGGCCCATGAGCCATGGCCTCTGAGCCTGCGCGTCCGGAGCCTGTGCTCCGCAACGGTAGAGGCCACAACAGTGAGAGGCCCGGGTACCGCAAAAAAAAAAAAAAAAGAAGAAGAATAAATGGAAACCCAAATGGTGCCAAGTCATTTATGGTCTGAAAAGATCGCTATGATCAATGTTAACCAATCGGAACTGTCATGTGTAAAGATAAGGCCTGGTTCCCCTCAGTGCCACCATCCCAACTCTAAGAAGGGCAGCTCCTCTTTCAGGAAACTTGCTTCCAAGCTCACAGGTGACACACCTCTCTCCAAGCCCGAGAGAAACATGCTTTCTGATTGGACAAATCCAGGAGCATGTTTCTAAGCTTCTTTAGGTGGAATCGGGCGGAGCCCACTGTGACTGATTACAAGCTCTCCCTCTCTTCCAATCAGACCGCTATTAGGGAGAGTGCTTGTGTCCCATTCCCCTGGTGAGATGAGTGAGTCCTGTGATTGGCTCTCCTTGTATGAGTGACAGCAGACGCACCTTATGGGCGCAAAGACGTGGCTGCGCTGCCCGGCCCTGTCGGGCGCTGAGGGTTGTGCAGGAGGAACCCCGAGCTGTCAGGGCGGGCGTCCTGCTCGGTGCCCGCCACCCCGCGCGCCGCCTGCACTATGGCCGCCCCGCCGCAGCTGCGGACTCTGCTCCTTGCGATCAACGCACTGTTGCGCAAGCGCCGCTACCACGCAGCGTTGTCCATGCTTAAGGGCTTCCGGAACGGGGCTGTGTAAGTCGGGCGGTGGGGCGGGGCAGCGGCTGAGGGATCGATCTGATGGGGTCGGAGAAGTGGGTTCCGGGACCGGCGCCGCCGCGCTGTGCGCCCCTGAGCAGCCCTAGTGTGTCCCTAGGTCTCTCGGTGTCCAGTATCGGCGCAGTGGGCGCTGGATTTTGGGTTCCGAGCGTCTTCTGAGCCGGGGCTCCCACTACACTGTTTCTGGGTCTTCCGTGCTTTGCAACCTGGACCTCTTGCTTGACTGCCTCCCAAGCAGCCCCTGTCTCCCTTCATTTGGGCCCAGTTTCCCCTCTCCCGCCGCTGTGTGCCCTTGTGTCTAATGGAAAGCTGGACTCTGGCCTCTAGCCAGCCAGCGGCCCTGCCTCTCTGTGCTCCCTCCATTAAGGTGCGCGTGGGCTTTCATCCCGCTTCTCAGTTCTCTTTTGTAAGTCGCTTCTGGCACAGGGGACTCCTGATAAGCCTCAGGCGTGATGTAAATGAAGCTGCAAATATTTGCTGAGCAAATTGAAGACCTGCAGAAGAGGTCTTGGGGTCATTTCCCCTGGCTAGTGCCAGGACGGGAGCTCAGCTTCCTTTAAACTTCATGCATAGCAGCTATCATTTATTGAGAGCCTACTGTGCCAGAACTGGGGACGCATCAGGGAACAAATGGAAGATATGCGTGCTCTTGAAGTTGGCATTTTAGTGGCAGCATGGCATGATTGTGTGGATGTGACCACCTTGGTTTGAATCCTGGTGCCCCTTACCTGCGTGATCTTGAGCAAGTCTTTTAGCTTCTCTAAGCCTCAATTTCTATAAAATGGGGCTGATAATAGTACTTACACTGTCAGAGGCTTGAGTCACTATGTGTGAAATGCTTAGCACAGTGCCTGGTATGTATATAACTGTTGGCTGCTGTAATTATTGTTCTATTCACATGGATGTCTGACTGGCTCACTCCTTCTCCTTGTTCAAGCCTCTGATTGTCACCTCCTCAATGAAGCCATCCCTGAACTTCCCACCTCCTTCCTTACTGAATTTTTCTCCATAATACTTACCACCATCTGACACTAAGTAGTTCACTTATGTATCCTGTTTTTCTACTGTCTTTCTCACTGGAAAGTGAGCTTCATGGTGATGCCAAAAATCTTGGCTCTCTGTGCACCAATGCCAAACAAAAACAGAGACAGAGATTTGGAAGAAAAGAAGAAGCTTTATTCTTTGCCAGGCAAAGGGGAAACACAGCCAGCTAGCACCTCAAGAACTGTGCCCCCCCCGTCTCTGGGGAATAGGGCAAGGTTATATAGCCGGGACTGGTGGTCTGGTAGGTGATAAGGCTCAAAGTAATTAAGGTCTTGCAGTTAGCTTCTTGCCTTATTTCCAACAGTCACAGCTGGCCTCAGGCAGCCTGGTAATTGGGTCTGTTTGGTAATTGGGTCTGTTGGCCTCTGGGTTGTAGGCCTGTGACCTTCTTTCTGAAATGCAGACCTCACAAGGGTTGATTTGCTACCAAGTGAGTGCAGGGAGTGTAAATACCAGGTGGATAATGTAATTCACACGGGATCAGAGAGTGTTAGGGGCAGGGTATAATTCACACAGAGTAAGGGAGTGATAGGTACAGGATGTAATTCACATAGTGTCAGAGAATATTAAGAGGTTAGCTTTGTGAAGGACAAATCTAGTTGCAGACACTACAGAATAGTAACAGTTAAAATAAAACTAGGTTTGATGAACTCTTTCAGTCCTGTTTATGCTGTTTCCCCAGGCTGTTCATTGTTACTTTATTTTCCTTGTCTATCAGAAAAGTCTAATTTCTATTTTTGCTGCAACAATGGGGACAGAAAGTTTAATCTATTTTGTTCCTTGCTATATTCCTAGTACCTGGTACATAGTAGGCTCTCAAATATTTATTGAATGAATGAATGTGCAATGTAGGAATTGCCATTGTCCCCATTTTCTGGATGAGAAGACTGTGGCTCAGAGAGGAAGATTCATTGCTCATGGTCAAGTCACTTAGTCAGGGTTGGAGCCAGGATTCAAACCCAAGGATACCTGATCTCAATGCCAGCCTCTTGGCTTCCATGGGCACCCAGAGTCAGGGAGAAGGTGGTTCCCGCTGGGTCTGGCCAGATCATATCAGTCATGCTTTGGTGTGACCAGGGTAGGGTGGGCCCTGAGATAACATCAGTGGGCCCAAGCCCATCTGTAAGGACCTGGATTCAAAGTGGGGAGACTGATGATTAAATTACCATGGCAATACCAGATGATCAGGAACGTTTTACAGAGGAGGTGATGGTGCCATTTTGAAGGCTGAGTTGGAATTTGCTGGGGGTGATAAGGGCATCTCAGGCAGAGGGGATGGTTTGAACAAAGGCCTGGAGGTGGCTGTTTGTCAAGAGAGCCCATCCATTCAGGGAGGCCAACTTGGATGACTGAGAACTGAGACGTATGAACTGTGTGAAATGTAACTCATTTTGATGCTCCACTCCTAAATATATCAATGTGCATCTCTGAAAATAAGAGCATTTTCCTATATGGCTAGATTATCATGATTACATTTAAGAAATTAATCATAATCCTATAATGTTGACTGCTGTCCAGTTGATAGACAAAGTGTTCCAGTTGTCCGCCAAATGTCCTCTATAGCAAGTTTGTCTAGACCAGGATCTTCCAGGATATCACACTGTACCTGCGTATCCTTTAATCCTTTTTAATCCAGGGCATCCCATTTTTCAAGATGCAGAGTGATCCTGTGAGTGGTAGTAAGTGGCTCCCACCTGAGTTTGAGGAGTTTGGGTAGGGGGCCAAGCAGATGTAGGGAGTTGGGGGTATCGTTCTGCTTGTGTCTGTGGTATAAGGAAGGACCCTTTTAGCCCTGGCCAGCTGGAGGAGGCCAAGGGTCTCTTTATTCAGGGGAAAGAGACATGACTTTGGAGGAGGTGGAGCAGAGAGCTTGCTGGGGCCAGGATGAGGGCCCTGCCCACAGCTAGGCAGTGAGAAAAGAAGCCATTCAGTGTGGCCACCACTACAGTAACACTGCTGTCACTTGATCACATTTTTTATTTGACTTATTTTTTGAAAATTAGGTAGCATATTCACAAAAGGCATAAAACGTTAGAACTTTATAGAAGTTTACGCACCTTGCTCTAACCAAGCATAGAGCACATATACAGCCAGCTCGTTCTTGTACAGCTGTGTGGTATTCATTCCACTGGCTGCTGGGTCCATGATTTGTTTACCCAGTAGCCCCCTGTGGATAGACACATGTTTGCTCCCAGTCTTCTGCTGTTTCAAGCAAGCCTCACAGATCCTCATATGACAATATGGGGCTCATGACAGTTGTCTCAAGGAGGCTGCCAAAGATTTTTAGACCTTATAGCCTGGTAAGATTGGGGCCAGACAGCAGGAGAACTTGGTGGGGCAAGGGGAAGTCCAATAAAGAAGAAAAAGAAGGGCAGAGACACTAATATTGGTTGAATTAGGAACTTTTACATGCACTATGTCCTTAACTGCCAGAAGCAACTCTGAAATGGAGAATACTTTTTTTTTTTTTTTTTGTACGCGGGCCTCTCACTGTTGTGGCCTCTCCCGTTGCGGAGCACAGGCTCCGGACGCGCAGGCCCAGCGGCCATGGCTCATGGGCCCAGCCGCTCCGCGGCATGTGGGATTTTCCCGGACCGGAGCACGAACCCGTGTCCCCTGCATCGGCAGGCGGACTCTCAACCACTGCGCCACCAGGGAAGCCCGAGAATACTTTTAACTGATGGGAGAAGGGAGGCTCAGAGATGTTAAATGATTTATCCAAGTGTGTACAGCAAAACAGGGCAGGGCTTTGGCACCAAATATTATTTCCTTTGTACTACCCACTTTGGTTTGGTTTTTTTTCTTTTTTTTTGGCCACACCAAGTGGCATGCGGGATCTTAGTTCCCCCACCAGGGCTCGAACCCGCACTGCCTGCATTGGAAGTGCGGAGTCTTTTTTTTTTTTTTTTTTAAGAAGATGTTGGGGGTAGGAGTTTATTTATTTATTTATTTATTTTTGCTGTGTTGGGTCTTTGTTTCTGTGCGAGGGCTTTCTCCAGCTGTGGCAAGCGGGGGCCACTCTTCATCGCGGAGCGCGGGCCTCTCACTATCGCCGCATATCTTGTTGCGGAGCACAGGCTCCAGACACGCAGGCTCAGTAGTTGTGGCTCACGGGCCTAGTTGCTCCGAGGCATGTGAGATCCTCCCAGACCAGGGCTCGAACCCGTGTCCCCCGCATTAGTAGGCAGATTCTCAACCACTGCGCCACCAGGGAAGCCCAGAAGTGCGGAGTCTTAACCACTGGACTGCCAGGGAAGTCCCTGTACTATCCACTTTGAACCCAGCTCTAACTTGAAAGCCAGAATTATTTTCCCTCCCCAAATGATGTCAGGATTAGGGATGGGGAGGGGGCACATGGAGAGAGCAAGAAACTGATTCAGTGGTGCTGTAGTAACTGTTTTTCTTTTGTTTCTACAGCTATGGAGCCAAAATCCGGGCCCCTCACGCACTGGTCATGACCTTTCTCTTCCGGAGTGGCAGGTACCCATCCCCTCTGCACACCCTTCAAACTGGGAGAGAATGTGGTCACCCCTCAGTGCCAGGGCTGTTGCAGTAGCTTCCTAGCTGGGTCTAACCTGTCGGCACCACCACCTCCTAAAGCACAAGTCTGATTCTATTTTCGCATCTCGAAAATTCCCCTGGCTCCTCACTGTCCTCCAGAGAAGCCCAGCTTCCAGGTGTGGCCTTCAAGGCCCTCTGCAGCCTGACCTCAGGGACATCCCCCCTACTCCCCCACATCCACCCTGGGGTGCCCTTGGCACCAAGACTCACTGCCATTCATTCATGTGCCACATGAATGGCACATTCTTACGTTTCTCATGCAGTACCCCCCACCAGGAATGCCCTTTCCTCTTCTACCCCACCTTTATTTCCTTCCTAGCAACCCATACCAGTTCTCTGAGGATCACTTTTTCAGGAAAACTGTTCATGACCTACCTTCTGCCCTTGTTCAGACTTCCTGGCCTTCGTCTGATCTCCCATAACTTCCCTCAAGAAACTTCTCAGAAATCACTTTGGGGTCTAGTTTTTAATGTATGTAGCCTCATCTGGAGCTTATAAGAATCACACATGGGGGACTTCCCTGGTGGCTCAGTGGTTAAGAATCCGCCTTCCAATGCAGGGGATGCAGGTTCAGTCTCTGATCAGGGAACTAGATCCCACGTGCATGCCGCAGCTAAGAGTTTGCATGCAACGACTAAGGAGGCTGCAGGCTGCAACTAAGGAGCACACATGCTGCAGCTAAGGAGTCAGTGAGCTGCAACTAAGGAGCCCACAGGCCACAACTAAGGAGCCCGTGAGTTGCGGAGCACACATGCTGCAACTAAGGAGCCCGCCTGCCACAGCTAAGACCTGGCACAACCAAAAAAAAAAATCACATGTGGACACCCTACTACTCAAATCCAGCTTGCAAGTTTTTTTTTTTTTTTTTTGCTGTGCTGCACAGCATGCAGGATTTTAGTTCCCCCACCAGGGATCAAACCTACGTCCCCTGCAGTGGAAGCATGGAGTCTTAACCACTGGACCACCAGGGAAGTCCCTGTAAGATCTTTTCTTTATGTATTTTTCCTTTTTATTTATTTATTTATATTTATTTATAATTTTTGGCTGTGTTGGATCTTCGTTGCTGTGCACAGGCTTTCTCTGGTTGCGGTGACGGGAGCTACTCTTCATTGCAGCGTGCGGGCTTCTCATCGCAGTGGCATTTCTTGTTGCAGGGTATGGGCTCTAGAGTGGGCAGGCTTCAGTAGATGCAGTGCGTGGGCTCAGTAGTTGTGGCTTGTGGGCTCTAGAGCACAGGCTTAGTAGTTGTGGTGCACGGGCTTAGTTGCTCCACAGCATGTGGGATCTTCCCGGACCAGGGCTCGAACCTGTGTCCCCTGCATTGGCAGGCGGATTCTTAACCACTGCGTCACCAGGGAAGCCCTGTATTTTTCCTTTTTAAAATTTATTTTTGTTTTAGTTTTTGCCCTCCGAATCATTTTTTTAAATTGAACTCATTCATTTAGTAAATATTTATTGAGCATGTGCCAGACACCCAAAGATTATTATTATTTTTAATAAATTTATTTATTTTTATTTATTTATTTTTGGCTGCACTGGATCTTCGTTGCTGCGCATGGTCTTTCTCTAGCTGCGGCGAGCAGGGGCTACTCTTCGTTGCGGTGCCCAGGCTTCTCATTGCGGTGGCTTCTCTTGTGGCGGAGCGTGGGCTCTAGGGCACCCAGGCTTCAGTAGTTTTGGCATGCTGGCTCAGTAGTTGTGGCTTGTGGTCTCTAGAGCGCAGGTTTGGTAGTTGTGGCACACGGGCTTAGTTGCTCCGCAGCATGTGGGATCTTCCCGGACCAGGGCTGGAACCCATGTCCCATGCGTTGGCTGGCAGATTCTCAACCACTGTGCCACCAGGGAAGCCCCCAGACACTGTTTTTAGGTGCTGGGGATACAGCAGTGAAAAAAAACAGAGAATGATCACTTCCCTTGTAAAGCTTGCATTCTAGCAAGGAGTAGCAGAAAATAAACATAATAAGGAAAGTATATGATATGTTAGAAGATTGTATGGGCTGTGGGAAAGAAATATTAAAGCAGGGAAAGAGGGAAAGGGGATCCAGAGTGCTGGAGGAGGGGCAGGCTGCAGAACTAAATAGGAAAGGCCTCAGTGAGAAAGTGACATTCAAGTAAAGACTTGAAGGAGATGGAAGAGTTGGCCAAGTGGGTATCAAGGGAAAGAGTGTTTCAGGCCAAGGGAACAGCCAGTGCAAGGGTCCTGAGGTGGGATCATGCCTGGTGAGTTTGAGGAGGCTGCAGCAGAGGGATTGCAGGGGAGAAAACAAAGAGAGGAAGGCCACAGGGGTAACCTAGGCCCATCCTGTCCAGCTTTAGGTCATAGAGAGGAGTTTGGCTTTTCCTTTAAGTGAAACAGGAAATTGTTGTAAGAATTTGTATAGGGACATGCCACTATTTGACTTATCTTTTAATAGTGAGAGAGTGAAGAGTTTGCTGCTAGGGGTCAAGGGCAGAAGTAGGTGTAAAGTAGGAGGCTGTGGCAATAATCCAGTTGAGTAACTGTGGTGACCCAGACCTTGATGGTGGCAGTGGAGGTGAGAGGTGTTCAGATTCTAGAAACATTTTGAAGGGAGGATTAGTGCCAACACTTGACAAGTGGGAAATCCAGCTTGCCTTAAAACTGTCAGCGCTGGGCCCATGTTCCTATGGGCTGAGAACCAGCTAACTCCTGGCTCTCCCCACTCACCTGGAAGACTTCTACAGGTCCCAGAAGACACACTTCAAGGTCCTTCTCCAGCCTTGAGGGCCCTTGCATTTGCCAGCCCTGAACTGATCTCCCAGAATACACTCTGCTCCTCTCCCTGGTTCTCCTCACTGCCCCCTAGTGATTTTTTTAAAAATAAATCAACTCATCTGTCCTACTTAAATGTTTGCTTCTCTCAGGATAAAGACAAAACTTAGCACGGCCCCGCCTATCCCCCACAGCCTTTGCCCCACACATTTTCTGCTCAGGCCTTAATGGTTTCTCTCTGTTCCTTTACTCCCCATTCTCTGTCCCTCCTCAGGACTTTTGCACGTGCTGATCCACCGCCTGGGATGCAACTCCTCTCCCTTCCTGACCTCACTGACTCCTCATTCTTCACACCCCAGGATCATGTCTTGTCAAGGTCAAAGTCTGACCTTTGTGTTGTGATTATTCATTTGATAATTCCCTCTCCCTTTAGATCATAAACCTCATGAGGGCAGCAAGCAGATCTCTTTTTTCTCAGACTTGTATCCCCAGATCCAGCACATAGTACATACTCACTCGCTCATTCATTTCTTCACATCTTCACTCCAAAAAAAAAAAATTTATTGAGCACCTACTATGTGCCAGGCCTTGTACTGGGGGCTGAGGATGAACAAACCAGATGTAGACACCACTCTCTGGTAGCTTCCACTGGGATGGGGTGGGAGTTGGGGGAGATAATAAGCAAGTATATAAATGTCAGGTGGTGATAAGCTATGAAAGAAAAGTTGGGTAAGGGAACAGAATATGATGGGCGTTCTTTTATGTAGAGTGGTCAGGGAAGACCTTTCGGAGGAGGTGGGTTGGAGTCAAGGCTGGAATCCAGTGAGGGAGCAGCCCCAAGGACATGGAGCATAGAGGCCCAGGGTTGAATTAGCATCGGCCCATGAGCTCCTTGCCTGGGTCAGTTTTGCGTGCCAGGTGGGTGAATGCCCTGGGGGTGGCTAGGCCTGCACTCATGGTGGCTCCCTGTGTTTGTGCAGCCTCCGGGAGAAGCTGTGGGCAATCCTGCAGGCCACGTACACTCACTCCCGGAACCTGGCCAGCTTTGTGTTCACTTACAAGGGACTCTGCGCCCTGCAGTCCCACCTCCAGGGCGAGACCTACCAGGTGCACTCATTCCTGGCTGCCTTCCTTGGGGGCGTCCTGGTGTTTGGAAACAACAATAACATCAACAGCCAGGTAAAGGCCCTCTCCTGGATGTGGGTTGGGGAGAGGGCTGGAGGAGGAGTGTGGGACAGGATTCAGGCATAGAGTTGGGGATGGGAGTCAAAGAAGACAAGCTCTTGGTTCCCTTCCGGGTCCGAGGGTCTGTGGTTCACCAGTCCCTGTGTGACCTTGGGAAGGTCACTTCCCCCTCAGTTTCCCGCTCTGTTAACCAGGTGCCTTGTTGGAATTCCATGATTCCCCAAATCAATGTGTGTGCAGCTCTCTGGGGCAAAGATTTAAAAAAACAAAACAAAACAAAAACACAAAACACCACTCTGCAGTGATGTGAGAAAAAAACATGACCCTGGAGTAAGATTTTCATAAAACAAAACATACAACATTCAAAGAATTGTCTCTTATTCTGTAACTTGCCCTTTTTTTCTGGTTAAAGTTCTGTTTTTTAATGAGGTGATGAAACTAAATGCTAATCGTTGCTGCTGCTCCTGTTTTAGCATCCTTCTTGGGCAATATGAAAGTTGGCAGTCTTTCCAATTTGCCTCCCTCAAATTTCTTAAATATTCTTTTTTTTTTTTTTTTTTTGCGGTACACAGGCCTCTCACTGTTGAGGCCTCTCACTGTTGTGGCCTCTCCTGTTGCAGAGCACAGGCTCCGGATGCGCAGGCTCAGCGGCCATGGCTCACGGACCCAGCCGCTCCGCGGCATGTGGAATCTTCCCGGACCAGGGCACGAACCGTGTCCCTTGCATGGGCAGGTGGACTCTCAACCACTGCGCCACCAGGGAAGCCCTTATTCTTAAATTATAAAAATAATATTTTATTTTCACATTTTAAATAATGCAAACTAAGCACCCCCTATGTGCCTGGCACACTTCTGGGTGCTTAGAATACCTCATGATAAAATTAGAAAATAAATTGGAAAGAATGTTCCTGTCCCCCACCAAATGTCCAGCCACTGTCTAGAGATAGTCACTTTTTTTTTTTTTTTTTTTTTTTTTTTTTTGTGGTATGCGGGCCTCTCACTGTTGTGGCCTCTCCCGTCGCGGAGCACAGGCTCCGGACGCACAGGCTCAGCGGCCATGGCTCACGGGCTTAGTTGCTCCGCGGCACGTGGGATCCTCCCGGACCAGGGCACGAACCCGTGTCTCCTGCATCGGCAGGCGGATTCTCAACCACTGCGCCACCAGGGAAGCCCGAGATAGTCACTTTTTAAAAATTAATTTTTATTGGAGTATAGTTGATTTACAATGTTGTGTTAGTTTCTGCTGCACAGCAAAGTGAATCAGTTATACATATACATATAGACAGTCACTTTAACTGTATTGTGTAGCCTTTCAGAACTTGTCTGTTCTTGTGTCCTTGTATGTAGTAAGAGTTTTCCACCAATGAGATCATACTACATTTTTTTTCATGTAACAGTGTATCTTGGAGGCCTCTCTTGTCATTCCCTTATCCTTTATAACATTAGTAGAGCCCTCTGCTGATGGGATGGACCAGCCTTGATTTCACAGTCTCCTCTGGATGGACATTTAGAGGCTCTTTAGCCTTTGGCCATCACACACACACACTGCAGTCTACATCTTTGTTCAGACATCTTCCTGTACTTATGTTAGTCTGTCCGTAAGTTCCTAGACATGGAATTGTGGAATCTAAGGATATGAGCATTTTGTATTTTGGGAAAGTTTCCCCAATTTTGTTTTTTTGATAGAAATTTCACTTGTCTATGAACTTCCAAAGTCTAGGAATCCTGGACACACCCGTCTCCTTCCCTCTCCCCTCCTTTCCCTGACCCCTGGCAACAGCTGCTCTGACCTCCATTTCAAAAATGTTGTCATTTCAAAAATGTTGTCATTTCAAAAATGTTGTCATTTCAAAAATGTTATATGATAGACATTTCTCCAAAGAAGACATACAGATGGCCAACAGGCACATGAAAAGATGCTCAAGCTCGCTAATTATTAGAGAAATGCAAATCAAAACTATAGTGAGGTATCACTTCACACCAGTCAGAATGGCCATCATCAAAAAGTCTACAAATAACAGATGCTGGAGAGGGTGTGGAGAAAAGGGAACCTTCCTACACTGTTGGTGGGAATGTAAATTGGTGCAGCCACTATGGAGAACAGTATGGAGTTTCCTTAAAAAACTAAAAATAGAGTTGCCATATGATCCAGTAATCCCACTCCTGGGTGTATATCTGGAAAAGACGAAAACTCTAATTTGAAAAGATACATCACCCCAGTGTTCATAGCAGCACTATTTGTAAGACATGGAAGCAACCTAAATGTCTGTCCACAGATGAATGGATAAAGAAGATGTGGTGTATATATATATATATATATATATATATATATATATATATACATATATACATATATATATATATATACACACAATGGAATATTACTCAACCATAAAAAAGAACGAAATAATGCCATTTGCAGCAAAATGGATGGACCTAGAGATTATCATACTAAGTGAAATAAGTCAGACAGAGAAAGGCAAATACCATATGATGTTGCTTATATGTGGAATCTAAAAAAATGATACAAATGAACTTACTTACAAAACAGAAACAGACTCAGAGACATAGAAAACAAACTTATGGTTGCCAAAGGGGAAAGGGTAGGGGAGGCACAGATTAGGAGTTTGGGATTAACAGATACACACTACTGTGTATGAAATAGATAAACAACAAGGACCTACTGTATAGCACAGGGAACTATAGTCAATATCTTGTAATGACCTTTAATGGAAAAGAACCTGAAAAAGAATGTATATACATATATATGTATATGTATGTGTGTATAGCTGAATCACTTTTTTGTTTTTAACATCTTTATTGGAGTATAATTGCTTTACAATGGTGTGTTAGTTTCTGCTTTACAACAAAGTGAATCAGTTATACATATACATGTGTTCCCAGCTGAATCACTTTGCTGTACACCTGAAACAAACACAACATTGTAAATCAACTATACTTCAATTTAAAAAGATGTTATATAAATGGAGTCATTGTAGTATGTAACCTTTGAGGATTGGCTTTTTTCACTCAGCATCATTTCCTGGCAGTTCATCCAAGTTATTGTATGTATTAGCTGTTCATTCCTTTTCATTGCTGAGTGGTGTTCCATGTTATGGACATACCTGTTGAAGGACATCTGGGTTGCTTCCAGTCTTTGGCTATTAGGCATGCAGCTACTCAGAACATTCTTGTACGTGTTTTTGGTGAACGTAAGTTTTCACTTCTGGGGTAAATACCCAGGAGTGCAATTGCTGGGTCATATGGTACATACATACTTAGTTTCATAAGAAACTGATGAAGCATTTCCAGAGTGATTGTACTGTTTTACATTCCTATCAGGAATATATGCGTGATCCAGTTTCTTCACATCCTAGCTGGCATGTGGTTTATTACATTTCAAATTTTAGACATTTTGATAGGTGTATAGTGCTATCTCATTGTGGTTTTAATTTGCATGTCCCTGATGCTTAGTGAAGTTGAACCTTTTTACATGTGCCTATTTTCCTTCTGTGTAACCTCTTCAATGAAATAACTGTTTGTGTCTTTTGCCCATTTTCTAACTGGATTGTTTCTTTTTTCACTGTTGAGTTTCGAGAGTTTCTAAAAATATATTCCAAGTACTAGTTTTTGTCAGATATGTGTTTGTAAATATTTTCTCCCAATCTAGCTTTTCTTTTCTACCTCTTCACACGGGCTTTCACAGTGGAAAACTTCTGAGTTTTGATGAAATCCAGTTTATTAATTTTTTTTCTTTTATGGATTGCGTTTTTTTGTTGTCAAGCTACCTTTTAGTTTCGAGCAGTGGAAATATATTCATTTTTCAGATTTTTTAATGAAAAAGAATAATAAAGCCATAAACAGTCACATTTAAATGCCTGCTACGTAATCGTTTCAAGTCACCTGGCACGCAGGCGGCGCCCCAGGGTGGCAGAAGGTTCCCGGTGGCTGGGCCCACCTGTAACCCCCACCTCCCTGTCATTCGCTCCCTCAGATCAACATGTACCTGATGTCACGCCTCCTGTTTGCCCTGTGCCGCCTGGGCGTGGGGAAGGGCTACATCCCTGAGCCCAGGTGGGACCCGTTCCCGTTGTTCACCGGGTTACTGTGGGGGCTGGTGCTGTGGCTCTTCGAGTACCACCGGCCCACGCTGCAGCCCTCTCTGCAGTCCTCCATGACCTACCTGTACGAGGACAGCAACGTGTGGCACGACCTCTCGGACTTCCTCATCTACAGCAAGAGGCGCCCCTCCGAGTAACTTGGCCCCAAGGTGCTCATGGAGGCTCCCGCACCCAAGTCACCATCGGCGGGCTCAGCTCAAGATTGGCTCCATCAGCGAATCATCCCAGGGGATCCGGCCGTTTCAAGACCCGGGGTCTCAGACTCTAACTTTTATTAGCCCGGGGCTCCATTTGCCGAAGTGAAAGCACTGATTTTCAGACCCCATTAGGTACTCTTGAATGGTGGAACGAGCTGCCAGATCAGGCTGAGGAGCCTTGGGCGTGGTGACAGCTGTGCTGCTGACTCTGTGAGACCAGGGAAAGTCACACCCCACCCTGGGCCTCAGGGGTCATCGCACTCAGAGGAGGGCACTGAAGTCTCTTTCTGGTGGGTATGTTTTCCGACCGTTCTTCTGGAACAGAGGGCTCCTGGCTGGTGGGTAGTGGGTTGCAAATGCGTTTTTAGAAAATATTCAGTTCCTCGTCTTAGGTGTTCTACTGGAGAAGCTCTAGCGTTTCCACTGTCCAGTAGAAACACGATGTGAGTCATATACGTGATTGAAATTTTTTTAGTAGCCACATTTTTTAAAAAGTGGAGGGAATTCCCTGGCGGTCCAGTGGTTAGGACTCTGAGCTTTCACTGCCAAGGGCCCGGGTTCAATCCCTGGTTGGGGAACTAAGATCCCACAAGTCGTGGGGTGTGGCCAAAAAAAGCGGGGGGGAGAAGCAGGTGAGATTAACCTTAATCATATCTTTTAACCCAGTATTTCTAAAATATTATCATTTTAACATGTAATAAATGTAAAAGTTACTGAGATATTTTACATTCTTTTTTCTTGTAGTAAGTCATCAAAATCAGGTGTGTGTTTTACACTTACAGCATTTCTCAATTTCAACCAGCCACATTTCAAGTGCTTATTACTAGCCACATGTGGCTAGTGGCTACTGTTTTAGATAGCACAGATAATATGCTCTACCCTCGCAGAAAATTCTAGTGGACAGTGCAGATATAGAGCTAGAAGACATGGGTTTGAGTCCCCACTCCACCACTGTGTAACCTTGGGGAAGTTTCTTAACTTCTCAGAGGCTCAGTTTCTAGTAAAGTGAGGGTAATCATAGTAGTACCTGGTGTCCACATTGGACTTGTGTAACTACAACGGCTGCCTCTACTAATTACATCCATGTAGTGAGCTCCTACTTCCTCTTGGGTGCTTTGCACTAATTATTTTTATCCCATTCAGAGACCTTGCAGGTATGTATTTTGATCTCCATTTCACAGATGTGGAAACTGAGGATCAGAGAAGAGAAGTAACTTGCCCAAGGTAATACAACTAATAGTATGACAGCCAAACCAGGGTTTGAACCCAGATCTATATGATTTCAAAGCTCATGTTTTTTTAGTGCCTTACTTTAAATTTAGAAACCTAAACTATGCTATGCAAATGTTAGCTAGTTATAGGGGTGCAAACTCAAATGCCTATAGGGGCCTGACAAGTGGTATAAATGATAATGTTCTGGGTGCTATGCAGTTGGGAGTGACAGGGACGTGGGGAACTGGAGACTCGTGTGCCAGACTGATTTTTGAAAACCACCAAGCTTGACAGATCAAACAGTTCTTCAGGAGATTTGGTCCATGGACCACCAATTTGAATAGGCATACTTCAGTCTTTTTTTATATTTTGAAAATTATGGACTTCCCTGGTGGCGCGGTGGTTAAGAATCCGCCTGCCAATGCAGGGGACACGGGGTCGAGTCCTGGTCCGGGAAGATCCCACATGCAGCAGAGCAGCTAAGCCCGTGCACCACAACTACTGAGCCTGTGCTCTAGAGCCCGTAAGCCACAACTACCGAGCCCATGCGCCACAATTGCTGAAGCCCGCGCACCTAGAGCCCCTGCTCTGCAACAAGAGAAGCCACCGCCATGAGAAGCCCACGCACCGCTACTAGAGAAAGCCCTCGTGCAGCAATGAAGACCCAAAGCAGCCAAAAGTTAATTAATTTTTAAAAAAGAAAAAAGAAAATTACTAGTAGAAATATCCACGTGAGTCACTGACCTTATTAAAATGCAGATTCTGATTCAGTGGGGTTGGGGTGGGGCGTGAGATTTCTGTATTTCTCGCAGGCTCCTGCTGCTGTTCTGAGCTACACCTTGAGTAACAAGGTGGTAGGGAATGATATGGGGCCAACCAGTAGCCCATGTGACAAAGGAAGAAACTAAGTCACAGAGCTGTTAGGTCATCGAGGTGGGATTTGGTCTGATTCTAACTGCATGTTCTCAGGCACAGTGTTGTACTGCAGGCCTGGAGGAGGGGATCTTGACGTTTCCCTAGTTCACTCCGTGGAGGCTGAATGAGATCCCAAGGTTATGAGGAGGGGAAAGGGTGGCCATCAGCAAGTGGGCTTTGTCGCAGATGCTGCGGTGCCCCACCCATATCCTGTCTAACTTACCACTTCAGTGCACACCAGCCACCCAACTGCCACCCTGAATCTTTCTGCCTGAGGGCTCCTCACTTGCTCTTGGCACCTGCTTTGCCAGCCTGCAGCAGACCTGCAGTGCTAGAGGATTGACACATCCTGGGAGCAGCCCTCAACCAGTGACTGATGACTACCCCCACTCCTGCACCCCTCCCCCAGTTATCACTGGCTGGGATAACTCTGAGGTGCCCGTTCCACACTGGCTGCCAGAATACCCCAGCAAGACTGAGCTCTGGCTGCCCACAGTGGTCACTTGTGTGATGACACCTCCTCCTTGTCTCCCTTCCTCATGCCCCTACCAGCGCTTTGAACCACTTCCCACGGAAACCATTTGCACTCAAATCCTCGTCTTGGGGTCTGCGATTAGGGGAACCCAAACTAAAACTGGCCTCTGGTGCTGCGAGTTGAGAGGCAGCACAAGTGGTGGTTAAGGACATAAGCTTTGGAGCCAGAGGGTCTGGGCTCAGTTCCAGCCTCGTTGGTCCCTTGCAAGTGACTTAACCATTCTGGGCCTCCGTTTTGTCATCTGTAAAATAGGCATTCTAATAGCGCACACCTCATAGGGTGGTCTGGAGGATTAAATGATATGATAGCATATGAAGTAAGCACTCGATAAAGGTTTGCTTTCATTTCCAACATATCAACCAAATGTAAAAGAAAGCATGACCCTGAGGACTGCAGACAGCTTGCTTTTTTAACCTGTCCTACCCACCCTCAGCTGAAGGTAAAAGCCTTGGCTGCCTGCCCTCCTGATGTCCCCCCACTGCCGCTGGGGGTTGGCCAGCTCCACTACCCACTGTCTCTGCTCTGTAAGAATAGGTTCCCCTCACAGATGGCATCTCTCTGGATCCTGCCAAAGCATCTGGTGCCTCCAACTGCTCACTCCAGGGGGAAGGCAGTGTGGTCCTTGTGCAGGCGCAGAGCCCTGGCTCCTAGGAGGAGTCCCCACTCAGCTCCCTCCTAGCCAAGCCTCCATTTCTGCAAGACCTGGAAAATGGGGATTACCGGAGAGCTTTTGGCACACAGTAGGTGCTCCATAAATGCTAGTTCCTGAAACAGCAGTGTTTTAACGTGTATTTATTAAGCACCTGCTACATTCCTATGAGGTCTCTTGACAATGCAAAGCTATAAACAAAATTTTTTATTCAATAACGCATACATTTAAAAAAAATGTTAAAAAAAATAAAATAAAATAACGCATACACATAGTGCAAAATTTAAGTGCTACAAAAAGTGTGTAACAGGGAAGAATCAAGTTCCCCCTGCACCCCAGTTCCACCTACCTGCCTCCACCCCAGCCAGGGCCCCCACCTGTCAGCACTTTCTAATACAGCCTTCCTGAGACATTCTCTGCACAACCACCCATCTTTGTCTTCTAAGAAACTTGTACATTGCACTGTCATCTCAAGAACTCTTTGACATTTCCTCCTTGTCCTCTGCATGTTTGGTTTCTCTATGATCAATAATCTGACATAAAGTGAGTCCTGGACTTCCCTGGCGGTCCAGTGGTTAGAACTCTGTGCTTTCACTGCCAAGGGCACGGGTTCAATCCCTGGTGGAGGAGCTAAGATCCTGCAAGCCACGCGGCCAAAAAAAAAAAAAAAAATCAATGTTAGTATCATTAAAAAAGAAAAAGTGAGTCCTTTCTTTGAGCCAATTCCTGTCCCCCACAGCTCCACCCTCCAGTCCCCAAATATCTTGGGCAGATCAGCACGAAGCACCCTAGGTGTCCCGAGCCTTGTCGTAGATGACGCCCAGCACTCAGGCCCACAGAACTCCAAGTGAAAGGGGAAGCACAAAATCGAAGTGAATTTGGGGCCCTTCTGCTGCTGCACTCCCACATCAGAGGTCATTCAGGGAACCGATGTGAGAGCGATGATTCACAGGCCGAGGCGCCAAGAAGCCGCCTCCTGGGATGCTCGTGGCTCCCGCCTTCCACTTCGCAGACTCCAGAAAGGATCCTGGAGATGGCGTTTCTGTCCACGTTGTTCGCTTCTCCCACTCCCGTGAGTGTGTTTTGTGTTTATGAGAATCAGGCTTTAAACCTGACACCCTCCTAAACCAGTGCCCCACCTCCTGGAGCCAACAGTCTGTGACTTCAGATGGGTTGCTTCCTGTGACAAGTTAGAGGGCATTTATAAAAAGAAATGTTACGTTTTTTCCTCCCCTTGTCTTGTACCAGATTCATAGGGATGGGGGATGTCTTCTTTCAGCCTTGAAAAGCATTTTGGGTGAGAGGGTGTTAATTTTAACCAGAGGCCTCCTACGGGTCTCACTCTTGGGAGCTGGAGGCCGCAGGGGTCCAGCTAGAGGACAGAGGGAAAGCTGGGCTGTCTTCTGACTACTGCTTTTAGAGAGGGCTCCCTGCTTTCTGTTACAGGCCTGTGTGCTCATGATTTCATAAATAAGATGGGACCAGGCAGCACTGAAATGCAGGTCATGGTGTCTCTGTCAGAAACCTTGCTCCCCGCTGCTTTTTCTGGGCTCCCCCTTCAGCCTCTCCTCGTGGACTGTACATCAGCTGAGAGAGGGTTCAAGGTCAGACCACGTCAGCTCTTTTTTTTGGCCACGCGGCTTGCAGGATCTTAGTTCCCTGACCAGGGATCGAACCTGGGACCTTGGCAGTGGAAGCGAGGAGTCCTAACCACTGAACCACCAGGAAATTCCCCACATCAGCTCTTTTAAGACACTCCATTTTAGGGTGTCTTTTTTATGTGGGTCATGAACCCTTTTGGCATCTGGTGAGGCCTATGGGCCCTTCTCAAGAATGGTGTTTTTAAAACCCATAAAATAAAGTAGGATTACAAAAGACAAAAATTATATTGAATATTGAAATAATTATCAAAATATTTTTTAAATTTGTGATTTAATAATGTATGTTCTTTTTCTAAAAATTTTAAAGTATTTATTTATTACTTATTTTGGCTGCACCAGGTCTTAGTTGCAGCATGCAGGGTCTTTAGTTGTGGCATGCGGGATCTAGTTCCCAGACCAGGGATCGAACCCGGGCCTCGGGAATTGGGAGCATGGAGTCTTACCTACTGGGCCACCAGGGAAGTCCCTTGTGATGTGTGTTCTTTTTTTAACACATTAGATAACAAGATCTAGTGGCAGGTC
The DNA here is from genome assembly GCF_026419965.1 of Kogia breviceps. Classification (NCBI taxonomy): domain Eukaryota; kingdom Metazoa; phylum Chordata; class Mammalia; order Artiodactyla; family Physeteridae; genus Kogia; species Kogia breviceps. The sequence goes on from NC_081323.1 coordinate 24,928,051, forward strand.
CAAAACTACCACGATTTCACAGGTGCAATAAGCATAAATAGTATCTCAAGATCCCTGCGGCAGCTGTGATATGGAAATAGCTGTGATTTCTCTTGGAGACAAAGTCCCAGGTTGCTGCTAATTGGCCTCTGGTTTGTTGCCTACATTTAAAATTGAAGGAAATGTTATATTTCAGTTAGAGACTAATGAAAATATAGGTATAATTTTTTTTCCTGTTCAAGTTCATGGAACTTGGGTTCATGGATCGCAGATTCAGAACTCCTGCTTGAGAGTGACCCTGCCAGCCTGCCCCTGTGACAGCTGACATTGTTTACCAAGCCCTGAGCACAGGAATAGTAAAAATAATGGCTAATATTGACTGAGTTCTTGCTAGGTACTAGGTACCTGGTGATATTGGACGCTAGGATGGATTGATTGATTTTTGGCTGCACGCGGGCTTTCTCTAGATGTGGTGAGTGGGGGCTACTCTTTGTTATTGTGCACGAGCTTCTCATTATGGTGGCTTCTCTTGTTGCGGAGCACGGGCTCTAGGCACACGAACTTCAGTAGTTGTAGCACGCAGGCTCAGTAGTTGCGGTGCACAGGCTTAGTTACTCTGCAGCACGTGGGATTTTCCTGGACCAGGGATCAAGCCCGTGTCCCCTGTATTGGCAGGCGGATTCTTAACCACTGCGCCACCAGGGAAGTCCAGGGAGGCTAGGATTTAGCAATGAAAGAAGCCAGTTCCTGCTCACCTGGGGCTTACCGTCCAGGGAGGGAAAACTGACAAATGAATATACAGATGTGGTCATTTCAGAGTGGTAGATGCCAGGAAGTCAGTAGTACAGGCGCTGTAATAGAGTGACTTGGGAGGAGAACGGCAGGGTCTGTTTTTCCCTCCTCCTCTCTGAGGAGATGCTGTTTGCTCTGAGACCCAAATGATGAGGAGCGAGCCATGCAAAGATGTAGAGGAAAGGTGTACCCCGCAGAGGATCTGCCAAGTGCACAGGCCCTGAGGGGGGAACAGCTGACAGCATCCCAGGGCCTGGCAGGAGGTCTGTGTGGCTGGGACAGAGTGCCAGGCGGGGGCTCCCTGGAGTGTTGGAGACGGAGTGCCGGAGGCTGGTTGGGCCCATCAGGCAGGCTTCGTGGGTCAGAGTGAGGGCTTTGGGGTTTTTTTCTAAGTGTGACAGGCAGCCTTTGGCAGGTTTAAGCAGGAGAGTGATGTGATATGATTTACATTTTGGAAAGATCCTTCGAGCTGTGTGTGGAGAACAGAATGTAGGGGGCCAGGCTGCCAGCAAGGATCCAGTGAGGAAGCCAGGCAGTGGTCCTGGTGAGAGACTATGGCAGCCTGGACCGGGTCGGGGGTGGGGTGGGGCTGCGGGGTGGAGAGAAGTGGGCAGATCTGGCGTGTCATTTGGAGAGCACCTCAGTGGCCCAGGGTTTTTGGGAGGTGGGGGTGAGAGAGAGGGGTGTAGCAAATGACGCCCCCAGCTGAGAAACAGGCCCTGACCTTGCCCCCCGCCTCGCCTCCGCAGCCCCCTGCAGCCCTCCACTGCCCCTCTGGGGGCGGCCACCCGCCCACCGGGCCCCTGGCATGCGAGCTTCCCAGCTGGTCCCGATTGTTGTTACTCCCCAGGGAGTCATGGGAACATACTCCCCCTGCCTCCTCTGCCCCCCTCTTCCCAGACAGGCCCAGACCCTAACAATGCCCCTCAGCCAGCCAGTGGCCTGGACACAATGCCCCTGTTTCGGTTCATTGCCAGCTCCAGGAGGCCTGCTGGGTTTCCTGGCCTGTTTGGCACATACATAACTCCGGCTTCCAGCAGGCATTTTTTTGTTGTTGTTGTTTAAAAAAAAAAGGGGGGGGGAGAATATCTCTGGCTCCTGCTCTCTGAATATCTTAATATATGATAAAAAGCCTTTCTCTTCTCATCCTGAGCTCTCCCTACTCCCCTCCCTGACCGCATTTGCCATGTGCCTGTCAACCCGGAGGCCAAATGCAGGTCAGCAGGTGTCAGAGAGAAAACGAGAAAAAGAAAGAAAAGCGGCTCGCTCCACCATGGCCAGCCTCAAATGTGCTGGTGAGGCTGGAGGTGATGAGAACAATGAGGGCCTCTGACGGGGCAGGCCCCGGCCCTGCGCTCTTCATTCACCTTATCATCTCCTGACTTCTAAGACGCCATCCAAGATGAGGCACGTTATCTTGAGCCGCTAAGAAAGAAAAGAGCTGCCGACTAAATATGGACATGCCACTGATTGTGTGATGCGCTTCAATTTCAGAGATGTTAAATATGAAAAGAAAAGTCTGAGAGAGGACTTCCCTGGCGGTCCAGTGGTTAAGACTCTGTGCTTCCATTGCAGGGGGCAGAGGTTCGATCCCTGGTTGGGGAACTAAGATTCCTGAATGGTGCAGCCAAAAAAATTTAAAAATTAACTAATTTTTTAAAAAAGTCTGAGGATCAGTGGAATATGGGATTGTCTCATCTACCCACTTCATTGCCCTCCAAATGTATTTTTCTTCCTGTCTTTGAACCTAATAGAGTTTGGGAGGCAGTGCAAGGATTGCTGCTTGAAAACTCTCCTGTTCTGCAGCCTAACAAGAATTTTTTTCTTTTCTCTTTTGGAAAAATCAGGAGGAGATGTAGGCAAGCTGCTCCAGTGATTCATCTTTCATTCTTAGTAACAGCTGACATTTATTGAGGGCTCTCTATGTGCCAGCCACTGCCCTAAGCACTGTAATAACTCAGTTAATGTCCCAACAACCCTATCAGGTAAACACTATTATCATTATTATTACCATCCCCATTTTACAGATGAAAAAACAGAGCTCCTCTGCTCTAAGGGCTCCCCACCCCCTCACTTCCACGCCGGTCAGGGGAGGCATAGCCACTGTGTCTGTTTTTCTCCCCTCTCCTTGGAAAAGCATAATCTCTCCACAGAGGCTGGAGTGATGGAGAGAAGGGGAGAGGCACTGGGCAAGCCTTGGAGAGGAGAGGGGTCCCCAGAGCGTGAGCTCATGCGATAATGGGGGCTTGAGGGAAAGGAGGCTCGCCTATCAACCAGAGGCCTATCCACTTCCACTGACCTTGGACCTTCTGGCCCACCCCCACTGAACATATGGACCAGCTAATGGCCGAGGACTTGGCCAAGGCCACACAGCCAGGCAGCTGCTGGCTGGCACCAAGCCCTGTGAACACCCACTTTCCCTACTCTGCCACGTGCATATCTTCTCTTTAGCTACCCACAAAGCAGAGGAGCTGTGCTGCTGCTGTAATGATGTCACTAATAGTAGTTAACATTTATTGGCTGCTTACTCTGTTCCAGGCACAGGCATCAGGGATTGCAAACCCAGGTACCCAGAATGGCAGGGCAAGTAAGGTCACCGAGTGAGGCAAGCCAGGCAGGGACGCTTGTGGCCTGGAGGGTCAAGGCTCTGGCTAAATGGGGGACAGCAACTGCTCAGCACCCTGATGGCCTGCCTGGTAATTGCCAGATATTACTGGCTTTTTGTTAAAGCCAGATATTTGAATTTTTATATAGCATTTCCCAATTAAAAATTTTTTTAAACTAATTCATAATTCAGGAAAAAATAATCTGGGTAAATTAAATCATACCTGTGCCAGTTTGCAAACTCTGCTTGTCTTGTCTTCCCATTTAACCCTGACATCCATTCTGTCAAGGAGCCTTTGCCCCTTGTTCTACGGATGAGGCAAGCAAAGGTCTTCAGTGGGGTAAATCACTTACCCATCTGGCCAAGCCACATGGTTGGGGTCTGCCTGACTCCCAAGGCTTGCTCCCATGTTAGACAGCCTCCCGAATGGGTAAGAGGCCTGTGTTCAGACACAGCCAGAACTGGCACAGTGACAGACACAGCTAGAACTGGCACAGTGACGGTTTACTCCAGGGACAGTAAACCGTCAGTCAAACAATTCAGTGTAGTGACAAGGGATCATTCAGGATGAATGTAACATTGCAGACATAAAACTCCCCACCTCCTTCTGCCAGAACTCAACAATGGATTCCTCTGTGCCCCTTAATAAAATTAAGTCACGACAGAATCATTTCTCCTTATTATAATGGGATGTTCATGTTTGTAGATTTTTTTTTAAGCTATGAATGTACGTTTAGGGGAGGTAGTGTATGTGGAATAAATAGCTTTGAACTATTCGTGTCGCTTGTCAAACTTCTTAATGAGCATATTGTGTAGATACATAGAAATAATTCTGACTCTCCCACTGGACTGTGGGCTCCAGGTGTCAGAGATGAGTGTTTGGCTTCCAACTGTCTCCCTAGCACCTGGCACAATATCTGACACATAGTAAATGCTCAGTAAATATCTGTGGATTGAATCAGTGAGGCTCAGAGGAAGTGAATTGACTTGCCCAAGGTCACACAGACTCGGAATCCGGTTTACATCCACCTGATTTAGAAGCCCGTGCTATCACTCCTCTACCATCCTGCCTCTTGGAAAGATGTCTTCAGGTGGAGGATTGTGGGCCCAGGAGCTTCCACGCCTTTGGACTCCTCTGGAGTAAGAAGTTGGTGATGGTGGTGATGGAGGTCAGCACCTATTAATTAAGCCACTATCCACCATAATATGTTTTGTAAACCACACATTATAATCTTGACAGCCCTGAGCCTGGTTCTGGGGTATTTACAGAGGGTGGTAGGTATGAAGGGCAGGTCCTGGGTTTTACAGTGGGAGACTGTTCAATTCTGCTGTGTGACCTTGAGTTGCAAGTGCCCCTCTCTGAGCCTCCATCACGCACCATGTGGATAAACAAGCTTCACTTATGAGAGTATCAGGTTGAAAGGAGATCATCAGTGGAAGTGGCTGCCCAGTAATTATGGATTTGTTGGAAGCCTACCAGCCTGAGAACTGTTGAGAACAGCCTTATCAGGATCTGTCGGGCTTGGGGCCAAGAGGCTCTATCTATCAGGCCTTTGCTGTTTTCAAGTGGGTATTAATAGATACAGAAGGCCCGTATCTCTTCCTGGATTTCACATTGGGAATTCTGCTCTTCACTCCTTTCTGCTGCAGCAGGACAGGAGGGATTGTGGGAAGGAGGGCACCTGCTTCTACCTGGGAGGTTGTGTACTTGAATACTTTGGGCAGGGCAGGGCTTTGAAAAACCCCTGGCTTTGGCCTCATCGATCCTGAATAATAGCTTTCTCATCCGCTAGGTAAGCTCATGCCTTTTAGGTCTCAAGTTTCCTCATCATAAAATGGGGCAGTAGTATCTGTCTTCCTTCTCCAACAACCAGTACAGTGCTTGGTACATAACAGGTGCCCGATAAATGTTTGTTGAATGACTACTGGGCATGAGAGGGCTTTACAGAGTGAATGTTACTGCTGTTGAGACCCTTTGGGAATGTGTGAAGGAAGGAAATTCCCTTTGGAGTGGGAATGTTGCTGGCTTCTCTCACCCTCTTGTCAGGATCTGGCTTGGCTATTTAGAATGAGACCTACCATTCTTATGGGAGCTTCTCTAACTAGGGAGAGAGGAGGGGGACAGGCCAAGCCCAGGGTTGGGAATCCATGTTGGCCAGATTCTATCACTGGCTGGCTTCACTTCTGAATGGGCCTCAGTTTTCCCTTCTGTACCATAAGTGAGAGGCTTATTTAGTCTCTCTGGTCCCCTCTAGTGCTGACATAGTCTGGGATTTGCGATGAGTAATTTCACAAACTGCTTAGGAAACTCCTGCTGCGTTCCTAAACCACCTCATAGTTTATAAAACATCTATACTTTTCATCCACCTGGCAACCCTGGAAGGCACCAGGGCAATAAGCACCCTCCCCTTTTTTTAAAAAAATAAATTTATTTATTTATTTTTGGCTGTGTTGGGTCTTCGTTGCTTTGTGCAGGCTTTCTCTAGTTGCGGCCAGTGGGGGCTACTCTTTGTTGCTGTGCGTGGGCTTCTCATTGTGGTGGCTTCCCTTGTTGCAGAGCACAGGCTCTAGGTGCACGGGCTTCAGTAGTTGTGGCATGTGGGTTCAGTAGCTGTGGCTTGCGGGCTCTAGAGCACAGGATCAGTAGTTGTGGCACACGGGCTTTGTTGCTCCGCAGCATGTGGGATCTTCCCAGACCAGGGCTCGAACCCGTGTCCCCTGCATTGGCAGGCAGATTCTTAACCACTGTGCCACCAGGGAAGCCCAATAAGCCCATTTTACAGATGAGGAAACTGAGGCTAAGAAATGTCCACAGGGGGCTGTAATTTGAGGCTGCCCCATACATTTTGGTTATACAGGAATACCAATTTTTTCTCAAATATGAACGTGCATAAAAATTACCTGGAATCAGGGTGGGGAGTTGCATGTGAAAATGAGGATTCCTAGGCACTTAGATTCTAAGTTGGCAGGGCTGCGGTGGGCCCATAGTTAGCAAGCACTCAGGTGATTCTGAAACCGGGGGCCTAAGGACTACTCTTGGAGAACCAGGGCCTTCTCATTGCATTCCAGGTAGCCTCTAGCATCAGCCTCTATTTCTTTAATAACCCTTCTCAGCACCTGCTCTGGACCAGGCTAGTGCTGGGAAGAGGCCCTAATGCAGCTCCCAGTCTGATAGGGGAGGCAGATAGAGAAATCCATTGTGTACTCAGTGCTAGAACAGAGGCTAGGCTGGGCAATGGAGGAAGTGAGCTAGCTCCAACAGCAGAGGGCTCCCTGGAAGAAGTGATGTTTATGCTGGGCCTAGGGATCTCATTCTTGATTGCGTCTTACCTACTTTTTTTTTTCTTTTGATGGGTCATCCCCACCAGATGGCAGGCAAGTTCATAGAAATCATCAAACCTTTCACATCTCTGCCCTCAGTGCTGGCACAAAGCCTGGCATAGAGGAGAGGACAATATTGGTCAAATCAGCTGACCTGAGCAATGAGAAATGGCTGATGGAGAGGTCCCAGGGCCTCTGGATTAAATGCATTTTCATGCTCAGCACACTCACCTTCTCCCTTTGTTAGATCTAACATGGAATTACTTTATTTATTATTATTATTTTTAAAATTTATTTATTTATTTATTTTATTTTTGGCTGCGTTGGGTCTTCATTGCTGCGCGTGTGCTTTCTCTAGTTGCCCAAGTGGGGGCTACTCTTCATTGTGGTGCGCGGGCTTCTCACGGCAGTGGCTTCTCCTGTTGTGGAGCATGGGCTCTAGGCGCGCAGGCTCAGTAGTTGTGGCTCGTGGGCTCTAGAGCACAGGCTCAGTCGTTGTGGCCCACGGGCTTAGCTGCTCTGCGGCATGTGGGATCTTCCCGGACCAGGGCTTGAACCCGTGTGCCCTGCATTGGCAGGCGGATTCTTAACCACTGCGCCACCAGAGAAGCCCCCTGGAATTACTTTAATAGTGGAAATTCCACTAAACATTTGTTACCTCTCTATTTCCCTCCTCCCCTTTTCACTAAACTGTGAGTTCCTTAGGGCCAGGAGTCAAGAATGGGGCACAGAGCAGGCTCTCAAAACGTTTGTTGAATGAATGAGTGAATGAATCAGTTTAAGCAGAAGCTGTGCATAGGATGTTGAAGAGATTCCAGCTACAGGAGGGCTTGTAGAAAAGCCCCAAGCTGCACTGAGTCAGACATCCCTCCCCATCTTCTGCTTGGACTCTGGGTGAGAGGGATAGGGTGGGTGCAGAATTTGAAAGTGAATGGCATTGGTGGGGCAAGTTGAGGAAGGGAGATGTGGCTGGGGTTTTGGAGGTGAGAACCCAGAAAAGAGGAGGGGCAGTTTCTAGAGATCTGACCTGAGTGTGCTGGGGCCACAGGTGGGGGTTCTGGGGGTCACGTGGGGTCAGCTGACTGTGAGATATGCAGAGCGGACATTCTATCTCCACTTAGAGGCATCAGCAGGATGGGGTCGGTCGGGGAGCGGTTGGCTGCCCCCCTCCTCGGACAGGGGTCATCCCCTCTGGGGGCGGGGAGTGCGAACGCTCCTGGCACCGCCCCGACAAAGCCTGCGCGCGCCCCGTCCTGAGATTGGCCGGGACGCCTCGCGCCGCCGCCCCGTCCCGCCCTCCGCCGCAGGTCCGGCGCGCTGCAGCCAGTAGGCGCCGTCGCCGTCGCCTGCGTCACAGTCCGGACAGCCAATGGTGGCAGCGCTCGGCGGCTCGTGGCTCTTTCGCGGCAAAAAGGATTTGGCGCGTAAAAGTGGCCGGGACTTTGCAGGCAGCGGCTGCCGGGGGCGGAGCGGGATCCGGAGCGGGATCGAGTCCTCGCCTCGGCCTGCCGCCATGGGCCCGCGCCGCCGCCGCCGACTGCCACCCGGGCCGCGCGGGCCGTGAGCGCCATGGCCGTGGCCGGGGCCCCCACGGGCGGCCCTTGCGCGCCGGCGCTGGAGGCCCTCCTCGGGGCCGGCGCGCTGCGGCTGCTCGACTCCTCGCAGATCGTCATCATCTCCACGGCGCAGGACGCCAGCGCCCCGCCGGCCCCCGCCGGCCCCGCCGCGCCCGCCGCCGGGCCCCGAGACCCCGACCTGCTGCTCTTCGCCACGCCGCAGGCGCCCCGGCCCACACCCAGCGCGCCGCGCCCCGCGCTCGGCCGCCCGCCGGTACGGACACCAGGGACACTGGGCCGACTGCGCTACCTGGACCCCCGCGCAGACCCTGGCGGGGCGCGGTGTTTGGCCCGGCGGCAGCTGGGGCGGGGGAGGGTGGGCTGACGCGCCCGGGCTGGGCGGTGCCGAGCCTGGGTTGGTCCTCCGGGCCCCGCCCCGGGGTGCAGGGTGACCTCGGGCCAGTCCTTGTTTGCTGCTCTGTGCTCTGGGCCTCAGCTTCCTCGCCAGAGACGCTCGAGGGTCAGACCCAGTGATAATAATGGCCCCACGTGTATTCAGCTATCGCTGACTGCATGCCAGGTCTCTGGCAGACTTCAAGGCAGCTAAAACTCACATCCATGCTGTGAGCTCGGTGTTGTCACTGTGCCCATCTGAACTGTGTCCAGAGAGGGGAAGTGACTTGCCCCGTGGTCACAAGGCTGCAAGTGAGATTTGAACTGAGGCCTGCTGGCTTCAGACCAGAGCGTGTGTCTGGGTGGTGGGCATGGCTGCTTAGGGAGGTCATGGGGGGCGTCCTGGGACCAGACCATGGAAGAGCCACTGGGGAGACCCTCCTTCCTGCCTCGATGCTGGACTGCCAGGTGCAGGCCTGGCCCTCCGGGCCTCTGGGGACAGGCCGCCTGGCTGGGAGGCCTTCTCTGCAGGGGCGGGGTGGCTGGGCCAGCTGCTGACCCCTCCCTCTGCCTGTTCTTCCATCTGCCATCCTCCACCCTCCCAGACCCTGGTTGCCATGGAACCCCATTAATCAGGCAGGCAGACCCCTGGGCCCCAGTGGAAGTACTGGGTGGGTTGGGCCTCTGGGAGCTGGAGAGGAGGGCCCCCAGTGCCAGGAGAGAGTAAATGCCCCAGGGAGATGCCTTGATAAAGTGCTCCCTGAGCAGCAAGAGGCTCAAGACAGTTCAGACTAGGGGGCCCAAAAGAAGCGGCTGAATTACAGGGGGAGAAGGGAGTGGAGCCCTGGAGCTTGGTCCTGTGGGCTCCAGGACAGGGCGTGGAGACCAGTTTGACTGGCACAACCTGTGAGTGAAAGTGAGGCATTGATGGGCAGGATGGGGTCTCCGCATAGGGCTTGGAGCAAGTTGTGGGAGGAGGCAGGGCCCAGGGCAAGGAGGTGGAAGCTGCCCAACTGCTGATGGCCTGGGTGGCAGCTGGTCCCTGAGGCATCCCGGCAAGGTTCCCCCAACCCCCTTGGCCCCTTGCCCAGTGTGGCCTTCCTTCCGGAATCACCGAGATGCTAATAATAATAGCAGGCACCATTGTTTTGAGACTGTATTGTGTATTAGGCCCTGTGCCAAACACTTTACCCAATTAACTCATTTAACCCTTTCAACAACCTTCCCCTTTCACAGATAGGGAAGCTGAGGCGTAGAGATGTTAGAACATTCCCTAGTTAAGTCAGCTAGTGAGTGCTGGGACCAATCCAGATTTCCTGAGTGGTTAACTGCTGGGATGCCTTGCATACTGGAGATGCTAATAGAGGTTGAAGGAAGCCCAGGGTCCCTTCCTCCTAATGAGTGAGAGGGATGGAAGTTGTACCAGGAGTGGGCCATCTGGCTCATCTCCTGTACCCCAGCAACCTGTCCCTGTGGGTACCAGCTTGGGGCCTGGACAAGTAGCCTCCAGTTTAGCTGATTGATAGGTACCTAGCGGGCCCAGGGCTGTGGGTCCTGCCCTTGGGGAACTGAACTTCAGGCTCAGAGGGACAGCCAGGAACTGGGCTGAGGACATATGCCCTCTGCTCCACCCCCAGTGGTGTCAGGGACAGCCTCACTGGGCCTGAGCATTCCATTCATTCAACTGTTGTTAGTGAGGTTCTAGGCACAGGCAAGTAAGGAGCCTCTGCCCTCACAGTACTTAAGGGCCAGTAGGCATTTTCTGCCGTGGGCAGGGGTGAGGGCTGGTGCGGTCTTGGAGCTGAAGTCCAGAAACATAGGCCCAGCTTTTGCCATCCAACACCCTCTAACATTGTACCTGTGGGTAGCCACTGGCCATCTGAGCTATGGCCTCCACTGACCCTCTGCTCTAGCATTTGTTTGGGGCAGTCCTTGAAACAAGTGACAGGCTAAGCTTCTGCGTGAGTGAGCATTCATTGAGTACCTCCTGCATACAAGTCTGTGTGCAATTCAGCCATTCCTCCTGTCCCTTCCTGTCCACCTCTACCCTGTCGTCATGGCTGGTAAAAAACAAACTAAATATAATACACATTGACTATAGAAAAAGAGTTAAAAGGCTAGAAAGTTGAGGGGGACAAGATCCCAACCCCATCCATTTTTCCTTTTTTCTCCTGAGCCTGCTTTTTTTTTTTTTAAGGTGGTTATGACAACTTTCTTTTTCTAAAGTTTTAGAAATTGAAGTTTTTCCTTTATGTCCATGTTCCAACAGCACATCATCCACACTTTAGAGATAAGGCAACATGGTCCTCATGGTCCTCCCTCCCATACAGAGGTCACCCCTGAAATGGATTCTACAGTAATAGAAACTGAACCAGAGAAAATGGTTTCATGAGCTCTTTGTCCTCAAGAGATCACATAAATGCACTGCGTTATGTTTTTCTTGTCAATATGTCTTCGGGAGGCTTCTGTGTCAACCTGCCTCAGTCCTTCTTGACAGTAGCGTGGTATTCCAGAGGCTGGATGAACCAGTTTTTGTGTCCCCTCCCATGGATAGGTGTTTGAGTCATCCAGATTTTTTCACCAATGTTTTGTTTGTCTTCACCCCTGCCTTTTGGGTCCCTGTGCCTGCATCTCTAGAGAGCAGCAGAAATGGGCATCCATCTGCTTGAGCCCTTGTTTTAGAGTGTGGCATTGATCTGCCTTCAGGGTGGGCACCCCTATGGGGAGCAGGAAGGAGGCAAGGGGTGCGGTTGGCTGGAGCATACTAGGGTTCAGGCCCTAGGGGCAAGGCTGGAGAGGGGGTACATTCTGGTTCGGCTTTAGGGGGCCTGGCTTCCAGACTAGCCTCTGCCCAGCCCACTAAGGTTTAGATCCTGACTCCACCTCTCACTATGTGACCTCTCCGAGGGGCAGGCTCCTCAGGAAGTGGAAGTCCTCAGAGCACCTGCTGCAAGATGGTTGGAGGGTTTGATGGTTGCACGCAGGTAAAGCGGTTACCTAGCGGTGCTCAGTACGCAGGAAGCACTCAGCGCGTGTTAGCTCTTCCATCCACGGATCCCTGAGGGAATCCATGAGTGTGTGCGTGAGAGGGAGTGTCGGGGTCCGTCAGCATGTGGGGTGGTTCATTCAGCAAACATTTGTTGATGCCCAGACCCTGTGTACAGAGACTATTCGGACCCAGTGCCCGCCTCTGAGGGGCTCCCTGGCTTCTGGGTGAGACAAACGCATCTGCAGAAATTTGTAGCGAGAGACCATGTGGGGAAAGGTTGGGTTTGAGGCAGTTCTGAGGGAGAAGAGGCTCAGTTTCTCTTGTGGGATCGGAATGGCTTAGGTTATGGGTAAGGTGCCTGCCCACAGAGGGGGAAGCGTTGGTGTGAATTAGGAGGGAGGGAGGCAAGGGCAAACCAGGGAGGGGACCAGCATGAGCTAAGGCTTGGAGACACAGGTTTGTGAAGAAAGATGTCTCAGCAGAAGTTCTTGTGGAGAATTGGTGACAGATGAGGATACTAAGGTGGAGGGTGACAGATGGAGGCAGGGAGACCAATGGGAAGACAGCTGGTCCAGGTGGGAGGTGCTGGTAGCTGTGGTGACAGGATATCTTGGCAGCTAGATGTGATGAGAGCAGCAGGTGGGGCTGAACCAGGTTCTAGCTCAGGAAACCCTGTGGGTGGGGGAGGGGAGGGTACATCAGGATGCAGTGGAGATGCCTGTGAGACCTTCAGGGCAATCTCCATCCTTGAGTGGTGTAACTAAATCAGAGGGCATCTGGGCAGGACTCCTGGCTCTGCCACTTCCTGCCTGTATGACCGTGAGCTTCTCTGGGTTTCAGTTGTTTCATCTGTAAAATGGGGCCATTACTGTGCTACCATATTCACAGTCAGAAACCAGAGAGAGGCAGTGACTTACTCAGAGGACCTGTTTCCTAATGGCTTAAAACAACAAACATTTATTATCATACAGTTTCTGGGGGTGAGGAATTCCGGGGTGACTTAGCTGGGTGCTTCTGGCTCAGGGCCTCTTCTGAGGTTACTGCCAAAATGTTGGCCCGGCTGCAGTCGTTGGAAGGCATGGCTAGGGTTGGAGGATTTGCTTCTGAGCTTAACCTGTGTTGCTGTTGGGGGGAGACTTCAGTTCCTTCCCACTTGGGCTGCTTGAGTGCCTGCATGACATGGCAGCTGGCTCCCACCAAGAGTGAATGATCCAATAAAGAGAGCAAGGAGGAAGCTCCAGTGCCTGTATGATCCACTCTCAGAAGTGACACACGTCCACCATATTCTGTTCATTCGAAGCAAGTTACCGGATCTGGCCCATATTTAAGGGGAGGAGAATTAGGCTCCATCTTTTGAAAGGAGGAGTTTCAAAAAATTTGCAAACTACCACATGCCCCCAAGAAGGTAGTGGTGGAACTGGGGCTTGAACTTCTGCCTTCCAGTTGAGTGTTCTGTCCTTTGGGGTAGGATTGTGTCCCCTGGGACCTCCCCTTCACTCACACACTTGGGCATCCTGGGAGAGAGACTGAGGCAGGGGGCGGCCCAGGAGCACCAGGCCCTCAGCCAGGTCTCTAGTGGCCCCACTCTCCTGGTTACTGGGCATCCTCCCGTTGTTTTTGCCGTAGGTGAAGCGGAGGCTGGACTTGGAAACTGACCATCAGTACCTGGCCGAGAGCAGTGGGTCAGCTCGGGGCAGAGGCCGCCACCCAGGAAAAGGTACCCCCCGAGCTTGGCTAGGGCAGGCCTCCTGGTTGGACCCAGGTTGGGGAGGTGTGGACAGGCAAACATGCTTGCAGACTAAGCTCTGGTCTGTTAGGCCTGGCCCTGAGCCAGGCCTCTGGGGGCCCCAAGGGGCAGCTGGAGTGGCCGCCTGGCATGGCTTCCCCAAGCCCTGGGGGGTGGGGAGTTCCCCGGCCGGAAGAGGAATGCTGTGGTTGGCAGGCCGCCACAGGGCCTCCCTGCTTGGCCTCACCAAGGGGAAGGAGCCATCTGCCCCCCAGCCCCATCCTCCAGAGCCTGGCTGGGGCTGGGGGGTGGGGGTGGTGCTGAGGGACCCTACCCTGCCTGGCCCCCAGGTGTGAAATCCCCAGGGGAGAAGTCACGCTATGAAACATCGCTGAATCTGACTACCAAGCGCTTCCTGGAGTTGCTGAGCCGCTCGGCCGATGGTGTCGTCGACCTGAACTGGGCAGCTGAGGTGCTGAAGGTGCAGAAACGGCGCATCTATGACATCACCAACGTCCTTGAGGGCATCCAGCTCATCGCCAAGAAGTCCAAGAACCACATCCAGTGGCTGTAGGTACCAGCCAAACAGGAGGGTGGGTGGAGGCCCGGGGCCAGGCCAGCCCGGAGGAGCTGATAGCGATACCCACTGTGGCTGCCCAGATCACCATCTTACTGCTGGGCAAACCGAGGTTTAGAGAGAAAAGTTGGCTTTCATGAGGTGATAGATGCACGAAAGAACACAAATCTTACCTGTCTAGCTTAATGCAACTTTACATATTTCTTCACCTGGGTAACCACCATCTGGATAAGAATAAGAGACGTTTCCAGCACCCCAGAAAATTCCCTTGTGCCCCTCCCCAGACAGTCCACATGCCTCATACCACCAGGTGACCATTGTTCTGGTTTCTGTTGCCATTGATGAGATTGTTTAACACAGCTGTTTTATTCTTGTTAATTCTTATTTTATTTTTTCCTTTTCACCTCTTTCCCCGGTCATCCTACTCCCTTCTCTGACACATTTGTGTCCTCAGTTTTTGGTAGATATTCCATTCTACATCATTTTTTTCTTTTCACTTAAAAGAAATGCTTCCATGTCTGCATCTAATGCATTCTTGTCCTTTTACACAACTGCATAGTATACCACGGCATGTCTGCCCTCATTTACTTATCCAGCCCCCTATGAGGGACACATGGGTGTTCACAGACATTCAGACCCGACGTTGAACCCAGCCAGTCTGCCCTGGAGCCCAGCTTCAGCCCTCTGCTGTTTCCCAGCTGAGGAGCCAGGCCAAGAGGAGCAAGGGCTCGCCTGGGTCATACACAACAGAGGCAGTAGCAGACTGTTCTGAGGGTCACGCCTCCTGGGAAGAGGGGCTGGGAGCTGCTAACCCTCCCTTTGCCTGCCGGCAGAGGTAGCCATGCAGCAGTGGGGATCGGTGGGCGGCTTGAAGGATTGACCCAGGACCTCCAGCAACTGCAGGAAAGCGAGCGGCAGCTGGACCACCTGATCCACATCTGCACCACGCAGCTGCGTCTGCTTTCCGAGGATGCTGACAGCCAGCGATATCCTTGAACTGCCTGGAGGGTGACCGTGGCCCCATCCAAGTGGGAATAGAGAGGCTACCCTGGGCCCTGGATTCAGGAGAGGGTTCTGGCTTTGAATACCAGTCCTGGCCCAGCATTTAGTCACTGTGTGACACTGGACAAGTGACTCTGAGTCTCAGCTTCATCTGTAAAAGGGGAAAATAATCCTATTCCAAAGTTGCACAGATTAAAACAAGAAAAGCTAGGATACCAATAACAAACATTTATTTAATACAGTGATTCGGTACCTGGTTGTAGCTTCAAGGTTAGAGATATAAGTTTTTATTTGTCTTTTATTTACAAAAATAGAAACTTTACTTTAAAATAAGCTTTTTTTTTTTAAGTGAATACCCAAATTACGTTTATACATTTTGGAGATAACTACTAATTGACACCAAGGTCATGGGTCAGAGTAAATTCTCAGTACCAAGCCTGTATTTATGTAATTTATATGAAATTGCAGGCAGCCATTATTACCTTCAGATCTGATGGGTAGAGAGTGGTCTCGTTGTACAGATGTGGGAACTGAGGCTCAAGGGCATGAGACAGGATTGAGTGCCAGCTATGTGCCAGGCCCTGGAGTGGGAGATGCAGAGGACAGGAGTGACTCAGCGGGTATGGGCTCTGCCTTATGAGGTGTTTGGGTGGGTGGCCCCCAAAGGCCAAAGGTCATGTGGTCCTTGACTCCACCAACCCTGGCCTACGTGACCTGCCAGGACCTTCGTAGCATTGCAGACCCTGCAGAACAGATGGTTATGGTGATTAAGGCCCCTCCCGAGACCCAGCTTCAAGCCGTGGACTCCTCAGAGGTGAGACCTGGGAGTCTAGACTGGACCAGGACAGGCTGGGCTGGGCTGGTAGTTAGCTGAGCCTCAGTTTACTCTGCCTGCTACCTTCACCCAGACCTTTCAGATCTCCCTTAAGAGCAAACAAGGCCCCATCGATGTTTTCCTGTGCCCTGAGGAGAGTGCGGGCGGGATCAGCCCCGGGAAGACCCCGTCCCAGGGTGCAGCTTCCGGGGAGGAGGACAGGGCAGCTGACCCTGCCACCACAGTGCCACCACCACCATCATCTCCCCCCTCATCCCCTGCCACGGATCCCAGTCAGTCCCTGCTAAGCCTGGAGCAAGGTGGGTGAAGGGTGGGTGGGCAGGGTGGGGTGGGGCCCCCTCTCTCGGGTGGGTGGGCAGGCGTGACAGCCCCTCTGCCCTCCCCGCTGGGGTGTCCCCGGCCTGTGATGCTCCCCCGTCTCCCCAGAACCTCTGCTTTCCCGGATGGGCAGCCTGCGGGCCCCCATGGACGAGGACCGCCTATCCCCACTGGTGGCGGCAGACTCGCTCCTGGAGCACGTGCGGGAGGACTTCGCCGGCCTCCTCCCCGAGGAGTTCATCAGCCTGTCCCCCCCGCACGAGGCCCTCGACTACCACTTCGGCCTTGAGGAGGGCGAGGGCATCAGAGACCTCTTCGACTGTGACTTTGGGGACCTCACTCCCCTGGATTTCTGACGGGGCTTAGGGGGACCAGGGCCTCCTGGGATGCCCACCCTGTCTCTGCAGCCCTGGAGCCCCTGCCCCTGGCCATCCTTCTAGTCCAATTGGAAGCGTTTAATTTATACCCCTCTCCCCTACCTCCAGAAGCTTCTAGCTCTGGAGTCTGGCTACTGCCAGGAGGCTGAGCAAGCCAGGAAGGGAAGGATTCTGTTTGTGGTGTGTATGTGCATGCACCCAACACCCGACACGTGTGTACACGGGGTGAGTGGTGTGTGAGCATGTGTGTGTGCATGTACCGGGGAATGAAGGTGAACACATCTGTGTGTGCACTGAAAACATGCCCCAGTGTGTCCACGTGTGTGTGCATGAGCCCATGTGTGCGCATGGCGGGGGCTCTAACTGCACTTTTGGTCTCCTTGCTCCAGGGGCCCCATGAGGCCCAGGGTGGCCACCTGCCCCCAGAATCCTGCGTGCTGACCGGGCCGGGTGGCGAGGCCTTGGCCTGCTCGTTTGCAGGACCGCGAGAGCACTTCTGTCGTCTTAAAGGTTTTTCTGATCGAAGCTTTAATGGAGCGTTATTTATTTATCAAGGCCTTTTTGGCAAGCTTGGGGCATCAGCAAAGGGTAGGAGGGATGCGGGGCTGATGCCGCAACTCCCTTACCCCTGAGCGAGGGCAGGGGTCCCTGAGCTGTTCTTTGCCCCACTCTGAAGGAGCTGAGGCCTGAATGGTTTATTTATTGGGAAAGTGAGGGAGGGAGACAGACTGACTGACTGACAGCCATGGGTGGATCAAGGGGGTGGTCTCTCCCCACGGGGTCACTGCAGGGCCCCAGCTGCCCCCAGGATGGATGTGAGATGGGAGAGGTGAGTGGGGGACCTTCACTGACAGGGTGGGCGGGAGGGGTGGGGTGAAGGGCCTCCCCCCCAGCCCAGACCACAGGGGCCCCTCCTGTGGCATTTGAAGTGCCCCTTCCACCCCACTTCTTGCTCTGCCCCACCCTCCAATCTGCACTTTGATTTGCCTTCCTAACAGCGCTGTTCCCTCTGCTTTGGTTTTAATAAATATTTTGATGATGTCTGGGCCCGGTTTGGGGACTATGTACTAGGAGCAAATGTGAGGGTGGGAGAGGTCAAGGTTGCTGGGAAAATGCCCATTCTCTACTTCCCTCTCCCTGTCCCTGCCTGGCTTCATTTTATTTGAGCCTCACCGCCCCAAGAAAGGTAGGCTTCATCACCTTTTTTACCCTAGTTTAAAAACTGGTCCGATGAAGTAATAAATGAACTCCCTTCCTTTTTCTAGCCCCAGAGGAGCCACTCTGTTCAGTTTGCTATGCTCCTTCCAGATGTTTCTGGACATTTGTAAACATGCAACAGATAATTACAACAGGCTGATTCCGTGTCAGGTTCTGGGGACACACGTTCCCTCCCCTCATGGAGCTCTCAGGACCTGCTGGAGGAGACTCAAACAAATGAGAGGATCAGGGAGGGCTTCCTGGAAAAGGTGGTACTTGACCTAAAGCTGTAGGATAGAAGAAATTAACTGAGGAGGAAGAGGAAGAACACACCAAGCAGGAGAGGGCCTCATGGGCAAAGGCCCCCAGGGCCCTGAGGACCTGAGAGAAACCAGTGTGGCTGGAATCCTGAGGTGAGGGCCAGGGTGGAGAGACGTTCGGTCTTGGGCTTTATTCAGGGGACAAGGACCCTGGTGAGTCTGAGAGAGGAGTGACACGCCCTGTTTTATATTTTTAAAGCTCCCTCTGGCTGCTGTGTGGAGGATGGATTGAAGAGGGGGCCAGAACCGAAGAGCGAGAGGGAAGAGAAGCCTGAGTAGAGCTTCAGAGTGCAAGGGAGGGTGACTGGGAGACGGTCCACACGGACCTATTTAGCAAACCCTTAGGTGGGCTTTCCCTGAGCCAGTCCCTATTTTAAGCCCTTCACTGTCAGCCCCCACAACAATCGTACGAACTGTCTACCCTTACCCCCATTTTGCAGAAGATACAGACGCGCAGAGGCGAAGCCACTTGCGGGTTTTTCCCACCAGGTGGCGCGCTTGTGCTCCTGCCGTTTGCTCTGTTGACCCTGTAACGGTGCAGGACCTGCCCTCGGTGGGCGCGCGCAGCCCCTCCCGTTCTGTTCCTGGCTGTGTAGTACTCCACGCTGGCCGTCATTCTCTTAGCCCTTACCCGGTGCAAATGACCCTTGGGTGGCTCCTTACTCCGCAGTGGCCGCCTCTCCGGGAGGTGGGGAGTCGCGCAGGTGAACGGTTTTGTTGGAATTCTGCATTGCGCGGCTCTTGCCGCCCTAAAGGCTGGAGTTTGCTCCCTTCTTTCAGACGGGGAAGCTGAGGGCCTGGAGAGGGGCTGGCGGAGGGCCGAGCTCCAGGACTGGCCAGCGCGGGGGCCGGGCTGGGAGGGGGCCTTGGCGGCCCTCCGGGCGGGGGCGGAGGCGGAGCCGCGGGGGGCGGGGCCCTCAGCCTCCGCGCCGGCGCCGATGGGCGGGCGCGCCCCCTTCCTGTCCCTCGAAGTCCGCGGCGGTGGCGTCCAGAACCCGCAGCCGCATAGAGCCGGAGCCGAACGGGTGGCGGTGCCATGGCGTGCGCGGGGCTGCTCACCGTGTGCCTGATCCGGCCGCCTGCGCCGGAGCCCCCGCGACCCCCCGCGCCCGCGCCGGCCGCCGGGCCCGCAGGACACGCGCTCTTCCAAGACGTGAGTGGGGAGCGGGCCGGGGGCGCCGGCGCTGTGGCCCTGGAGGTGGTGTCTCTCGCGGTGTCTCCCCAGGTCTCTGTCGTATCTCTCCCTGTGTCTCCCTGGACTCTGTCTCTCACTGTCTCTCCCTGCCCCCGTCTCTGCGGTTCTCTCACTCTGCTTTTCCCTGTCTCTATGTCCGTCTCTCTTCCTCCAGGTCTGTTGGGGGCCCTGCCGCTGCCTCTGGGTCCCTGCCTCTCTCACTAACCCTGCTGTCTCTGTTTCCGTGTGTCTCCCTTATCTTTATCTCGTAGCCTTTGTGTCCCATTCTGTTTCTCATTCTTTCTTTCTCTCTCCTTGTCTCTGGTTCAGTGTCACTGTCCCTCCTGCCCCCCAACCCGAAACCACCCCATGTATGTGTCTGGCCGGGGGGGTGGGGTGGCTGTCGACCCTTGGTCACAGGAGCAGTCACGGTGCCCCTATATGGCGGCCTGGGTCCTGGTTGACCCAGGCAGGGAGGCCTGGAAGAGGAAGCAGTCCCCTGACTCCTGACCTGCTGCTGACCCCAGAGTTCCTTAGATTCAACCCAAGGATCCCACAGTTGGTCGGGGCTGTCCACAGTCATTCTCTGTGGTCTGTACACCCTCTCCTGACTGGCAGGTGACCCTGCAGCCCCTATGGACACCAGCGTGGAGCAGCTTGGCCCGACCTCGGTCACTGCCCTGAGCCCCTTCCCCACCTTTCACCCCAGCCCTCAGCCCATCCTGTACTTCTCATGCCCCCACTCCCAGAGGTCCCTGCCAGTGGGAAAGGCTGTACTCCTGCCCCCTCCCCACTGTCCCTAGTGACTCAGCACTTGGCCACAGTCCTCCCTGCTGGAAGGGACCTGACCCTCCCACTTCCCAGATGGAAAAGCCAAGGCTTGGAGGGTTAGGGATATGTCCGAGATCACACATGGAGGCAGGGGCACACTAGGGTGTGGCCCTAGGTGTCCTCATTCTCAGCTTAGTACCCCTCCCCCACTCTCACCCCCCTGTATCTCCAGGCTGCTGGGCTGCTGTGTGGACCCTGAGCCAGTGGCAGACCTTCTCTGAGTCAGGTTTCTGGCTAGGGATTACATTCATCCTTGAGCCTCACTGACCCAAGAAAACAGCCAGAGGGAAGAGGTATTCAGGACCTGGAGCTGACAGGGGCTCTCTTTCCAGGCTTTGGCCTGCTGCTCCTTGCCAGGCCTGCTGGTCTCCTATTTGCTGGGCTGCTTTGGGTGACCTGGGAGTCTCTGGTCCCTAGGGGAGACAAGGACCAAGTGTTTACTCTGCTTCGCTCTTGCTGCCTCCGTTGCCCTTCCTGTCTGCTTCTCCATGAATACAGTCTGTCCACTCTTGCACGTACACACACACACACACACACACACACACACACGCATGCACGCACGCACGCACACAGAGGCCTGCCAAAGACCCTCATACTGAGTCAGCCTCATAGGAAGCCCCAGCCCTGGAAGGGTTAACCCTGGGCTGCTCCCCTGTGTGCTAGTGGGAAAACAGGCACCCACAAAGGAAGGACTAGCCACTACCTGCATGTCAGGGTCTTCAGCAAGCTCACAGAGACACAGTCCAGAGTGGGCAGAGTCTGGGACAGACCATAGCCACACAGGAGAGTTGGGGTTCAGGTCTGGGCTGGGTGCCCAGGATACTCAGGCAGCATCTTGGCCCATCTCCCCACCTTCCTCAAGCTGGGACTGTTTGAGGGCTGATGTATCAGACAGAACTTGGGACTGACTCTGGGTGTGGGAGGTGAAGGTGCAGAGAGCTGGCTTGGAGCACCCCCCACAAGGCCAGGCCCGCAGGAGAAGTGAGCAAGCAGTGGGGCCTGCTGTGTGCTCTTCCTGTGCTCACCTTGCTGGAAAAGCTCCGGCAGGGCCGAGCTGGGCAGGGAGCTGGGACCATGCTGGGCAGGAGGAAGGAAGACGCAGGGGGCAGGCCAGCCAGCTGGGGCTCTGTTGAGTTGGGTGGGGGCCTCTTGCCTCCCAGCTCACAGCTCCCATCCATGCCCTTTTGTCCTTTAGGTTTTCCGCAGAGCAGACAAGAATGGTGAGTGTGGTTTCCCCTGGGTCCCACAGTGGGGGGTTGGGTGATGGACATCAGGGAGGCTCAGGGGAGGGTTGGGGGTTTGGGGGCACAGTCTAGAATGGAGAAAAATCTTGAGAGGACCCAAATCAGGAGAATGAACCCAGGTGTCCTCCTCGGAGGAAGTGTTGTTTTGAATCAAGTTTGGCAGGATGGAGAGTGGAGGAAATGTAACTTAGCCAGAGTCTGGAAGTGGGGGCTTATTTTCATGCAGTGCCCTGGCACACTGGGGGGTACTTCTCATATATGACCTTATGTTGCCCTCACAACTGCAAACTAGGTGAGAATTCTTTACCCCATTTCACAGACAAAGGAGCAGGGGCCCCTAGAGGTAAAGCAGGCTGCCTGAGGTGGTGGACCTTGAACCCAGGTCTAATGTGATGCTTGGTTCCAGACTTCCTGTGTGAGGGGATTGGAAGGGTGCGGTCATGGAGATGAGGCCCTGTGGGGGATTTTATCTTAGATTTTCAGAGTACTCAGTAACTTTCCACATTACCAACCATCTGGATACAGGGAGGGCTTGGGCAGGATAAAGCTAGGTCCAGGGAATCAGCTCCTCCTGCCTTAGGTCCTGGGCAGTCTCAGACTCTGTTCTGGCAAAACCTTGAAAGCTAAAGCAGGAGCCATTAGGGGACCCTGCAGGCAGGTTGCTGCGCATAGATGACTCAGAGCAGCCCACGGTGCCTTGATTGGCCAGTGGAGGGTCTGAGCTGAGACAGCCCGTCAGCCTTGACCTCACTTTCAGCTGAGGGCTTCAGACCTGTTTATGTTTCAGCCTCCTTGATAGAGGATTGTGTCCCCACCCCTCGCCCCTTCTCCCTGGGTCTCTTCAAATTGGTGGAGACCATTTGTTCCAACCGGTTGATCAGGGCACATGGTCTCATTTGGATCACAGCATCTTGTCTGGGGAAGTTCAGACCCTCCCCCAGCTCCGCTCTCCCCACCCCATCTGCTTAGAGACCTCACAGGTAACGCTCTCAGCCTCTGCTACATGTCCCCTGTGATGGGGAGGTCTTTCCCTCCTGAGCCAGCCTGCTGCTACTTAACAGGGGCTCCACTCTTAGGAAGATTTTATCTGACTCCCTGTGGCTTCTCTGTGAAGGGCCTGGGTCCAGAGCACGGAGGTCCCCTCCACCCTGGAGCCACACTGGCCAGCATGTGGGGCAGAGACCCATCCCCGAGTCCTCCAAGTGACATCTGGCCCTGCCATGATAGCATGTGACCCAGGCTATTGTTCATTTGTTTCTTCATTTGGCAAACATTGAGTCTGTACCCAGTGCCACATGTGTACTGCCCTGTCCCTTGGGTGCCTGCAAAGTGGGCCCTGTTACCTTAAGTGGGCACCTCTGGGGGCCCCAGCCCTTTTGTCCCCAATGGCCAGGGCTTCCATCAAGCTCAGAATCCCATTCCACTTGGCTGGGTGGTTGTGAGATGCTGCAAAGCCTTCAGTGGGCCTGGGTCTTGTGGCAGGGGTACAGCCAGGGCCAGGGATACTGACTCTGCTCTTTGTCCACCCACCCCGCCCAGATGATGGTAAGCTCTCATTTGAAGAATTCCAGAATTACTTTGCCGATGGGGTTCTCAGCCCCGGGGAGCTTCGAGAGCTGTTCAGCAGTATTGATGGGCATCCCGCTGAGTGAGTACTCAAGGGGGATGTGTGCGCCGCATGTAGATGTGAGGCCTGGCTGTCCCAACCCCACTGTGTCCCCTGCTGCTTTGGTTCCTTATAGAGAATGAGGGGGGCAGAGGGAGAGGGGTGCCAGGGCTTGGTGCCAACTTTACCCACCCACTTACCCCCTCCCTGGCTCCAGCCTTGCTCATCACACTGCTTCCAGCTGGGACCCCAAAATAGCCAGGCCTGAGTCACCACCTATGGTTCAGCCCACAGGGGCCCCCTCTTCCAACTCCTGCTTCCTGCAGGGACCAGAGGATGCCTGGGGACAGCTGGGCCCCGCCTGCTTCCACCCATGGATGCAGGTGCTTCCACATCTACAGGCCTTAGTGCGAGTTTGCTTGCCTTCTCTCCTGCTTCCTCACATGGGTGCACACACATGCACAGCTATCCCTCCCTCTCACTTCCCTTCCCCCCATCTCCTTAGAATAAATCCTAGGCTCCCAATCCTATAGCTTGGGCTGGACCCTTTGTCTGCAGTGCTACCACCTAACTACCACCAGATACTCCAGTCAGATTTCTTCTCCTTCAAGGCCTAACTTAGGCAGCCGCTCCTCCAGGAAGCCCTCCCTGACCTACCAAGTAATACTCCATGCCTTCTCTGCATTTCCACAGACCTGGGACCTGGTTTCCCCTTCCCAGCTCTAACCACTCCTCTCTGGCCTGTGTTCATATCTGCCTCCCCGGCCTGAAACCCCCTTGGAGACAGACAGTGGGACTGAAATTTTGCCCTCAGAGATTGTTTGGTGGGCTGATAGTACCCGTGCTCCCCCTCTCTGTCCACTGAGCAACTTAACCTGGGGTGGAGTCAGAAGTTGCCTCCTTGTCAGCCTGAGCTGGGCAGGAAGAGGAGAGGAACATTGGCTTCAAAGTCCCAGTTTACCAGGCCCAAGTCAGCAGGTCTGAAGGGCGTCTTCTCTTTTCCCTGTAGCAATTTGGAAACGGAGAAACTGTGTGGTGAGTAGGCCCATGGGAGCTCTTGTCTCCCGGGACCCCTGGGTAGGTGGGTGTGATGAGAGGCTGTTGCTGGTGTCCCATGGAATAGGATCGGCTGGGCTCAGGGTATGAGGCCTGGTTGGCTGCTGGGGAATTCCAGCTTGTAAATGGGGGGGTGGGGGTCCGGGAACCTTTGAGTACCTCCTCTGCCCTCAGACTACTTCTCTGAACACCTGGGCGTCTATCGGCCTGTGCTGGCTGCACTGGAGTCGCTGAACTGTGCAGTGCTCACTGCCATGGACACCACCAAGCTGGTGAGTGGAGGGGCTGATAGTGGGGGGCCCAAAATGAGGGCAGGGGGTGTCTGCTGTGCTGTGGCAGCCTCCACCACTGGGCTCAGGTCTGTGGAGCTAGAGGCCTGGGTTCTAATCCCGGCTCCCACTTTCTGGCTGTGCATCTTTACCTCTCTGGGCCTCAGTTTCCTCATCTGTAAACTGGGCATTATAATAGAACCTACCTCCAGACATTTGTTGTGACCATTAAACGAGAATGAAGGCAGGGATTTTTGTCTGTCTTGTTCTCTACTCTATTCCCAGCACCGAGACCTCTGCCTGGCACGCAATAGCCACGTCACACCTGGAGCTGCTGCTGCTACTGCTTTTATTATTGACCAGACCTAACTGTTGTGGGGTATGAAGGCCAGCTCCCAGCAGGGATGGGCTGTGGAGGAGGGCACGCTCACACACATCCAGAGGCTCGTACTGGTGTGTGGAGCTTGGTTGGGGGGCAGCCTAAGGACATGTGTGAGTAGGCAGGCATGTGTGCACCCCATATGTTTGTGTCTGTGTATGGACACGTGCGCACAAGCATAAACAGTGCTCATGGCCCGGGCTCCAGGCCCTTGGCTGGTATTTTAAAAACACCGAAAGGCACCCCTCCCTTTGTGTTCTTTTTAAGAAATGTCTCCACCTAAGGGGGTGAGGAGGGA
This sequence comes from Kogia breviceps, assembly GCF_026419965.1. Classification (NCBI taxonomy): domain Eukaryota; kingdom Metazoa; phylum Chordata; class Mammalia; order Artiodactyla; family Physeteridae; genus Kogia; species Kogia breviceps. The sequence goes on from NC_081323.1 coordinate 24,952,895, forward strand.
ACAGTGAGCAGGCCTGTGATTGTGCCTGACCTCACTTGGAGGCTCTCAGCAAGCTGATGATCATCTGAGGACAGGGCTTCCCCTTCTGGTTGCTTCACATGGGATTTAGTAGTTTTTCAAAGGGTCACCCCTTGGGGCCTGGCATGGGATTGGAATCCAAATGGTATATGTTGAGGGGTTGGTATGTTATGATGACTTCCATATCTGTGGCCTGGACACAGGTGGGGGCATCGCCTTCCTTGTTGCCATGGAAACAGGGCCCTGGGGGTGGGCCCCTAGACTGGCATTCTCTGAACTGGCACTGGTTAGTGGGGATTCAAACTGCAGGTCAAAGTAAGGGCCCCAGGGGTCCTGACCACCTCCTCCTGGGCCAGAAAGGGGTAGAGGGTGACCTATCACCCCACGACTCTGCCAGCTCCAATCGCTGAGCCTTTTATCTGGCACTCAATGCCTCTGATAGAGCTGCAGCCTAGCCTGCCAGGTGTCTGCCTCTGCAACCCCCCCCATCGTGGCACCACCCCCTCCAGTCCAACATGAGTCAGTTGAACACTTTGTGTACCAGTCTGGAGCCACATTCCTGGTACATGGCCCGGGTCATCCAGTGTTATTGGAAGGAACGCAGTGAGGCCACCATGGAGCCGCCTGTCCACACTGCTGTGCCACGCCCGGGCTTGGCCACCAGGCGGGGCTGCAGTGCCTCATAACCGTGCCGCCAGCACTGGGCTTCCAGCTCCATCTCTAGGCGCTCAGTGAAGCCAGGGAGAAGCGTGGAGCCACCGGCCAGCACCACGGTGTTGGCCAGCCGTGTCCGTAGTGTTGCAGGCATCCTCTGCAGTGCCCGGAAGGCCAGGGTGGTCAGTTCCGGCTCAGCCTGGCCTAGCAGACCCGGCTGGAAGATAGGTTCCGGGCAGCGGAAGCATTCGCTGCTGAGGCAGACAGAGCACCCATTGCCTAAGTCGAAATTGACAGGATGGTGGCAGGCAGGGTTACAGAGGTCACCCTCGAAGTCCAGCGACACATAGCAGCAGCGCTTCTTGAGCTGTGTGATGACCTTGCGGGGCAGGGCATGCAGTCGTTGATCGGGGCAGGCTGCCACCAGCAGGTCCCGCAGGTAGCGCGACAGAGTACTGCCTGCCACGTCCAGCCGGAAGGTGGCCTCGTGCCACGAGTGGCCCGCATAGATGGGTGTGGCGTGGCACACGCCTGCACCCGCCTCCAAGGCCAGCCTTCTGAGCGCGCCGACAGAGCAGAGCGCCAGCAACGCGGTGCTGGCCATGTGGCACGAGGCACTGCCAGGGCCTCGAACAGCAGCTCGGCCACCCTCTCGCGGCCCGCGGGTGGAGCCGACGGCGAGTCGCTCACCAGCACCGGCCACTGCTCTGGGCACACCCGCAGGCCGCCCACCAGCAGGCGCTCCCACAGCCCCTCCAGCGCCTCCCGGTCCACCACCACGCCGTGCTTGATGGGGTGCGCCCGCGCCACGCCGCCCGCCAGCTCGCAGCCGGGCGCCCCGGGCAGTACGGGCCGGTCCCAGCTGGGCACCAGGCTGGAGCTCTTCAGTACAGGCGCGGCTGCTCCTCGCCCGCGAAGCCCGCCTTGGTGAAGCCCGAGCCCTGGTCCACCACCACCGCGACGCGGCCCAGCGAGGGCAGCCGGCGGACTCGGCGGCTCCCGGACAGCGACGCCACCTTCGGGCCGGCCACGCCCTTCAGCCCAAAGCTCCGCCCCCGGCGTGAGAACCCCGCCTCAGCTGGAAATGATGGTGGCCCGCCTTTCAGCTCTTGGCTCTGCTTCGCGGGCCTACGTCCCCGCCTTTCTGCACTAGAGAACTATCGCTCTTATTCCTTGGGCTCAGCCCTCTGGTCCTGAAGTCCCACTCTTCTGGCCGGAGTGGAGGTCTCTTTTCAGCTCTTGGCTCCGCTCCTGGGCCTGAGGGCCGACCTTTGGTTCAAGTGTCAGTCTCCGCTCTAACTGGGCTCTGGCTAAGTCCCTCTTGGTCCTCCTCTGGCTCAAGGCCCCACCCCCTCTCTGAGGACTCGCCTGGGTGGTTTGGCTCCGCCCCCTAAGTAATTCCCTTGGTGAAGTGGATGGTGAGAGGGCCGTTTTAAGAGATTGAGAAGCCTCCAGGAGCAGCTCTGAGAATGAAGGGGCCTTGTGGCAATGTTTTCCAGACATATATCCCCCTTGGGGACCCAGGAGTCCAGCCCAGCCCTTGAGACCCTGGCGGTCTCCTGGCACTTCTCAACTGGGCTTGACCAAAGTATTGTAGTTCCTGGTCGTGGAGTTGGGAGGGGGTGGTCAGAGAAGGAAGGAAAAGAACTTGGACTCATTGTGACCTCAGTTCTCAGCACCTGCCGTGCTTTCACAGCCTCTACCCTGATGAAAACGCCCCAGACCCATCCTCTCTCCTGGGACAGGGTCAAGGGCAGTGATTTTGACATCCAGGGGTCTGGCCTCAGCCGCTCAGCCCAACCAATTTGATTCCTCCCCAAACCACTTCGGATTATCTGATGTGCTCTGGCCAAATGTGAGGCCCCTTCCCTCTCAACGCTGAAGAGGAAGCTCTTAATCATGGACCTCCAGCCACCCTGAAGATCTCTGTGTGCTTAGCCTTCAAGGGCCCAGGTATCCCACAAAGGGATCCTACCTTCAGGGGCTTACAGACGTGGACCTGAGTTTGTGACTCAGTTCTGAGGCTGACTCACTGTGCACTGAGCAAGTCCTAATCTCTCTCTGGGCTCAGTTACTTCCTCCAAAAGGTGGTCGTCCTCACACACAGGAAATAGTCCACGTCTTGTCTCTGCAGAGTCTCTTTATTCTCTTTAGGACCATTCTGGTTGCAAGTTGGAGACCCATTCCGGTGAGCTTAAGCTAAAATATGGACTTTTATCACAGGGATCTTGTATGTCTTATGGATACCAAGGCAAGGGTGAAATCAGGTTTTAGGAAAAGACTGGAATCAGGGTCTGACTGCCGGCCTGTGGGGGACCCAAGATGTGCACTGGCTCTGTGTTCTGTTTATATTCTTAAGACTGGCTTCAGCCTGTGCACGTTCCTGTAGAAAACATAGTCCCCTACAGCTCCTAAATTACAGACCCAGGGAAGGGGCTGATAGGACCAGCTTGGGCCAATTGTTTATGCCAGGAGGTGTGGCCACATTGAGGAACGGGGTTACCCTGATTGTAACCATGTGGATGGTAGGAAAGGGTCAGTTCTCACAGAGCAGCAGGGGAAATGCTATGGGTAGTACAGCCTCCAGCCTGATGCAGGTGATGTGGTGTTGACACTGACAAAAGTGTATCTTCAGCAGAAGCTGTGCCTGTGGTTTTAGTGAACTGGGACCTTCACCCCTGATGCATCTGTGCCCAAAGGGGGCATTCTGATGTTGGTCTCCAGTGGAATGCAGGCTGCAGGTTTGGCAGGGCTGGAGGGGGTAGGGTCCGGAGCTGGGTTTGGGACCCAGGAGAGAGAGAAGCAGCAGGGTCCCACTGCACAGAAAGCGTGCAGGGCCTCTTGTGGGTGAATTAGGGAGGTGAACCTCGAATTGAAGACCACAAGTGGCAACATGGCCAGAGCAGAGGTGAGGGTGGAAGTCACTAAGAAGCCCTAGAGGGGAAGACCGAGGCTGGGGGTCTGGACCTGTACATCCCAGTAATAAGTATGGGCGTTTTCCCTGTGCGCAGCAGAGAACCAGTGTGAGCTTATGAGCGGGAGCGTGAACTGCCCTATAGATCAGTGGTTTGGAAGAAGCCTTTGGTTGCAATGTGGGGAAGAGGATGGGACAGGGTAATGTGGGAGACAAGTGACTGAGGTGCCTTGGGGGTTACCAAGCAGAGTGGGTTAGGAGTGAGGGGTCAGAGGACCAGGGACCTCAACCTCTCCTCCTGGGTGCTCTCACAGGCAGAACGTGAGTCTAAGCCTCAAGCTATGCTGACGATGAGACCTTCACAGTTCTTCCCCAAGGTGGTGGCTTTTTGCCTGGGACCTTCCCTTAGCTTAAGAAGGACCTGTGAATGCTGGAGACTCTTGGAGCTTCCTGGCCTCTGCTGGAAGCAGGCCCCTCCTCCTAGCGTGGCCAAGCCTGGGTTTGCCCAAGCTCTCTGCGATTGGGCCTGCAGAGCCGTCAGGATCTGACCCCGGCCTGGAGCTGGAGGGGAGAGGAACAGCCTCCCTCCACTGTGGCAGGGTGCCCCCCGCCCCCTGCCAGCCCGGAATAGGGGTTCTGACTCTTGGGTCACAAGAAAAGAGGAAGCAAAAACAGCCTTGGTTCCAGGCCATGGCTGTGGCTCTGCCTTCAATACGCCCGTTCTCCCCTGTCTCGCTCAGGGCCTCAGTTTCCCCCGCCCCAGTTCTACGCCCCCATGCCTCAGACAGGGCTACAGGCGCCAGGGTTGCTATGCGCTCTTTATTGGTATGGACTGGGGTCCGGAGGTCCGGACCAGGCACGGAGGTCCGGACCACGCACTCAGTGCCGCGGGCGAGGGCAGCGGCGCCGCTTGCTCGGCTGCTCCTAGGCAGGGTTGGCGTAGCCGCCCGCCTTGCTCTAGGTCAGCAGACGGCGTTGAGCCACTGCCAGCCATGCGCGGCCTTGGCCCCGCCCCCGGCGCCGGGCCCGCCCCCGGGCCCACCCGCCGCACGGCACCCGTCCTCCTGCAGCCTTGCGTCCAGCAGCAGCAGCAGTTTGACTGGGATCGTCTTCGTTGCGCGCCCACGCGCGCCCTCGCGCCGCTCAGCGCCGTCGCCCGCACCTTGCAACGTAGGCGCCGCCGCCTGGGAGCCCACGGGGGTGCCTGCCGCGTCCTCACCCGGCCGCCCGGGCCGCGCGCCAGGGCCCGCCGTCGCCTCGGCTAGCTGCTGCCACTTGTCCACGGGGAAAAGCAGCACGATCTTGGTCTGGGGGTGGGGCAGGGGCGTGAGGGGAAAGAGCGCGCCCCACCTTCCTATCGGGGACCCTCACCCACCCGGGTTCTATCTCCTAGGACCCTGCCCCCTCTACCTCTACGTTTCCAGGACTCCTGCCATCCTCCCATCCCGGGCAGGGGGAGGTGGGGGAGGCAGGCACCCTGCCCCTCTCGCCCAGGATCCTGCCTCCCCTCTGGTTACCCTCACCCCCGCCCCCGCCAGGCTGACCTACTGAGACCTAACTCTGGTCACGTTTATGAAATCCGCTGCCTGCCTTCCCAGCCTCAATGCTGAGACCCTCACCCACCCCGGCCCCGGTCCAGGGCCTCTGCCCACTTGAGGAGGGGGAATGGAAAGGGGGCATAAGGGAACTCCCTGTGCCCATAGCCCCAGTGGCACCAGCTAGGGCTGATTCGCCATGCCAGGACCTCCACCCATCTGTCCACCATTGGGAGAATCCCCTCCTGCTCCCCCTCCTAGGCTCCCAAGTCTCATCCACCTCCTGGTTTCTGGAATACCCGCCCTCCCTTCTGGGTTATTAGAACCCCATCCACACCCACGTGGGTTTCTGGGATCCTCATCGTCGGAAGGGGTTCTCTAACCCCTTCCATGCCTCACAAGGCCTAGAGTCCCAGCATCCCCTCCTGTCCACCTGTCCAGGTCCCCTGAACTCCATCTGCCCCTTGCCCCCCTGGGACTCACACTCGGCTTCTTCCACTTGAGGTAGTTGAAGAACTGCTGTTTCCGCCAGCAGGGCTGGTCACCACTGGGGGGCCCGGCCCATGCTGCCTCTGCCCTGCCCTCTGGCTGGGGGTCCTCTGTCCCAGGGAGGCCACCTGGTGATCTCATGGGTCGACCTTACCAGCTCCAAGCTCCGAGCTGCTCCTCCCAGAACACACGGGCCAATCTCGGCTCCATTTACTCTGTCTGTGACTTCCGGCCTTGTTTTCTCAGCTGTAAAACTGGGCTAATGATGATAAGTGAGGCTATGCTTGTAAGGTGCTTAGTGGTGAGAGGAATTTCTGTGACCTGGGTTTGAATTATGACTCTGCTGCTAACTAGTTGTGTGACCTTGGCCAAGGTAATCAACTTCTGTAGGCCTCAGTCTTTTCATATGCAAAACGGGGTCAATTATGTTTCCTGTAAATTATTATTAGGATTAAATGAAACTCTGCTTAGAAACAGGGCCTGTCGCAGAATGGGTGCTTGTGTCAGCCAGGTTCTTTGGTTGTAAACAACAGAAACTGATCAGTCATCTTAAGCACCAGCAAGGGAATTTATTGGAAGGATTTCAGGAAGCTCAAAGAACGGCCAGGAAGTCTAGAGATCAGGCTTGGAGAAACCACTGGCCTATCTGAGAATGAGAGGTCCCAGCCCCCACTCTGTCCCTGCCCATCTGATGGCTGAATTGAGGCAGGTTATGGGCAGAAGACGAAGCCCTTGATGTAGGGTGCCCCTGGAGCCCCTTGTGGAGGGGGGCACCACAGCTCCCCAGGACTCCCACCCTGTACTGTGTGTGTGTAGGTGGAGTGGGCAGGTTTCTTCTTAGAAGTATGTTTGACAATGAAAACAATGGCAGTTCTTTATTGAGAACTTATGTGCCAGGTACTAGGCTGAGCCCTATGTAGGAGATAACTCAGTGGAGCCTCTCAACAGCTCAGTGAGATGGCTATTACCATCCCTGTTTTATAGGTGAGGAAACTGAGGCACAAGGAAATGAAGGTAGCTGGGGAATCTCTGAGCATTCCAGGTGGGCAGCACAGGGCCTGGCACATGGTGGTCATCCCTGTCTCTGCCAGCCTTGGCAAGGGCTGGGGGGAAATGGCAGTGTATACGGGGATCAGTGCTGGGGTGTGTGTGTGAGGCCAGCGACCTGCTGTCTTGTATCTGCAGCTCCTAGTAAGAGGTGCTCAGTAAATGTTTGTTGTATGGATGAGTGAGTGAATGAATGAATGGATGAATGAATGAATACTAAGCCTGTGAGTTTGGGGCCAGCTGGTGAGTATGGCACCATATCACACTGTCATTTTGCCTCGTGGGTCAAAATTGCCCTGCCCCACCCCACCCAGCCCAGTCTAGCTGTGCCTGTGGCCTCACTGGCTGAAGGTGGGAGCTCCAACAGGGAAAGGGCCTTGAGGGCCAGAGGATGGCAGAGGCTTCTCTGTGAGCTGGCCTCATACCTCCCAGTAAGAGAGGCCAGGCCCAGACAAGGAGGGTTTCCGGGGTCTGCTCCCCACTGAGTCCCAGTGCCTTTCTGCTTGTGCCAGGTCTGCATGTCCTCTGCTCTTTAGGCTGCCACTGTTGCTCTGATGAGCAGGGGGTGGGGCGCAGAGGGCAGCTCCCCATTCAGAAATATATGCTTGGAGCCAGGAGATGCTGACCATGCCCCCTCTGCCCCCAGGAGTACGAGCGGGCCTCCAAGGTGGACCAGTTTGTGACACGCTTCCTATTGCGGGAGACGGTGAGCCAGCTCCAAGCCCTGCAGAGCTCGCTGGAGGGGGCGTCAGATACCCTGGAGGCCCAGGCCCATGGCCCACGGTGTGTGAGGAGCTCTGCCCACCTGCGGGTCCGGTTCATGAATGCCCCTTATCTCCATGTGTCAAGGCCCTCAGCTATTATCATGTTCCATGTTCTAGCATCCTGGAGCCCAAATTCTTTTTCTTAGGCAGGGAGGCCAAGAGGGGTGAGCAGGGCTGGCTGGCTTTGAGGCTGGGCCTCAGTGTCCTGGGAAGCCTGTCTTACCCACCCAGGCCCGTGCTGGGGCCCCAGTGCTTGGCCCCATGAGTCTGGGAGCAGTGGGCTGACCCTCCACTCTCCTCAGGTTAGATGAAGAGAGGGTGGAGGTGCAGAGCAGGCCCCGAGGCAGCCGGCGGGCAGGGCGCAGGGCCCTGCGGAGTGTCAGTCGGTCACCCACCTGGTCTCCTGGCTCCTCTGACACAGGTGGGTGTGCCTGTGGTGGGATGGGAGGGCACGGCATCCCCCAGGGCCCCAGTGTTTGCTCCTCCACTTTCCCTCAATTCATCCCAAGAAGCCCCCAGCCTGAGGGGGCACGTGCCTGACCCCCAGGGCAGAGCTCAGAGGCTGAGATGCACTGGCGGCTCCAGATCAACCGTCTCCAGGAGCTCATAGACCAGCTGGAGTGCAAGGTGAGTGGCCGTGTGGCCAATGCCCTGTGCCTGTGGACCTTTTGGGAATCCACCCAAGCCAGGCACACGCCAAGGACCTGGCCCACGCTCTGTGTCCCTCACAGGCCCCTCGGCTGGAACCCCTGCATGAAGAGGAGTTTACCAAGGGGCCCAACTCGGTGAGTGTGTGAGAGAGGATAGGCAGCTGGGTGTGGGAGTCTGGGAGGAGATCATGAAGTGAGGAGGTTCATGGGGCCAGCTGCCCCCAGCCTCTGTCTTGCATATGACCCCTTCTCCAGGCTTGACCCAGCCCTTGTCCCCTGGGCCTGGCAGGCAGGTGCTGGGTTCTGGCCCTTGCTCTGTGACCCTGCAGAACTCTGTCCGTCCATGGGCGTCAGTGTCCCTTGTCTACAGTTCTGAAAGCTGGGTCTGGATCAGTGTGGACGGAGGCTAAAGGGGGCAGGAGGAAGTGGTGCCATATTGCAGGAGAGTGGGACAGTGGCTGGATCAAGGCAGCAACCTTGGTGATGGGAAGAGGAGGATGGAGTCAGGGAAGCTGGCGGCCACGCTGCGGCAGGAGCCCGACCTCAGGGTTGGCTGGGTCTGGTGCAGGACAAGAAGGGCGGGGTCGTCCTGGAGGCCACAGCAGCCCCTCACCCCATGCCCTGCCCTACCCCACCCCAGCTGACCAGGCTGCCTCTCTTGCCAGCACATCCTCATGGCCCAAAGGCAGGTGCAGGTGGCAGAGGAAGCCCTGCAGGACTTCCACCATGCCCTGTGCTGCTACGTGGACTTCACAGGGGCCCAGAGCCATTGCCTGCAGTGAGTCCTCAGCCGGGTGGTGGGGTGGCCAAGGTCGGGGTGGGGGGTGAGCACGAGGAATGCTGGGACTGAGTGTCCTGGGCCAGGGCTCTCGTTAGACACCCCTGGCTAGGTGGGCAGAGGTGGTGGCAGCCCAGGCCTGGCCTGGCCGTCTCTTTGGCCCTGCAGTGTGTCTGCCCAGAAGATGCTGGACAATGCCTCCTTCACCCTGTACGAGTTCTGGCAGGATGAGGCCTCCTGGAGAAGGTATGAGTGGTGGTCTGACAGCTAATGTTTATTGAGTATGTGCCTTGGAGTGAGTCAAGCCTGGGTTCAAATCATCCTCTCCTATTCACTGGCTGTGTGACCTCAGGAGAGTTACCCCTCTGAGCCCCTGTGGCCTCCTTTTCAAAATGGGAGTGATCATAGTTCCATCCTCTTATCACCTAAATGAGATGACATGTAAAGAACTGAACACAGTGCCAGGTACAAGGTAGGTGGTGCACAATGAATACACACCTTTACCACTGTGCCACACCCTATGGCAAAGGGCCTATGCCACACACCTTGTGTGTTATTTCATGTAATCCTCCCAGTATCCCACTGAAGTGGACACTATTGTCCCCATTTCACAGAGGAGAAAACTGAGGCTCAGAGCCACTATGAGGAAGGACTCAGATCTGAAACCAGGCAGCAGGACTGGGTGGGAGTGGGGAGCTTTTAACCATGTGGTCCTGGTCCTTGGGGACCGGCTCCAGCCTTGGTACACTCTGCGGCCCTCCCCAGGCACCAGCAGTCCGCCTGCAGTAAGGCCTTCCAGCGCATCCTCATTGACCACCTGCAGGCTCCAGACACCCTCACCACTGTGTTCTTCCCAGGTGGGCTTCAGCTCCCAACCCTCTCCACAGCCCTGGGAACTGGGGGGAAGGGCAGTGGGCACCTGATGGCCTCTGACTCCCCACCTCTGACCCTCAGCATCCTGGTGGATTATGAATAATAACTGAGCCTGACCTGCATAAGCCAAGGACCCTGGAGCCCTGCCTGCCTCCTTCTGGAGCTTCTGGACTGGTTGGCTCAGCTCAAGACCAAGAATGCTGCCACCTCCTATACCTGGGGCCTGGCTCTCAGAGGCCTCCCCTCCCAGAGCCAGCTGGCAGAGAATCTCTCAGCCCAGGGATCAGAGACTGGGCTGCTTGCTTTGTATTTCTTTCTTTAACAGTGTATTTTATTGCTCATAGCTTTGGCCTCTGAGGCACTCTGGCATCTGTCTAGCTCAGGAGGCCTGGATTCTGGTCCCCTCTGCCCCTGCCTTGCTGTGTGACCCAGGGCAGGTCCCTTCCCTCTCTGAGTGGGCCTTGGGCTGTCTGGCTACCTAGTGGGTGCCTGCTTTCTTCTTGCTATCTTGGGGCCAGGCTTCTGCTCTTCCCCAACCAGCAGCAGAACCAGGGCTGATGCTCAGGGACTGTCCATAACCCCGAACCTCGACCCCCGAGGCTGGGCTGGATCAGTCTGCAGTCTGCAAGGACCTGGGTGTCCCCATCACCCTCCTGGGCTGGCAGGCTCCTGACTCTTCAGCACCTGCGGCTGCACCAGAGCCCTCTGCAGGATCCTGGGTTGGTTTGCATGTCATTTGCATATCATTTGCATGCTCATGCCCACCCATACTAAGGGCACTATGGGAAGCCCCAAGGTGACCTTGCTAAGTAGCAATAATTTGGCTCCAGAGTCACCTGCTGCCCCCAGATACCTCTGAACCCCAGCCCAGGACCCCAGCACAGAGGCAATAAAGGCAGTAGTCACCTCTGGCATCGTGTCCTCTCTATCCTTTGGCAAGAAGGCCAGGCCCCCATTCCTGCTGATAGTGGGAACTTAATCACGCCCAATCCAGGTTTCCTCAATTCAGGACCCTCTCACCCCACAAACCCTGGTTCTAGGGTCGTTCCTGGGAAAGGAGAATGGACATGGGCTCTGCCTTAATCCACCCCAAATCCTGGGGGTTCTAGCTTCACCCCCGCTTCCTTTGCCACCAGCGTGTGGCATGGAGCTGTGGACAGGCCACATAGCCCTCTCAGGGTCCCAAATAGCATGGCTGATCCCTGTGAGAAGACCTGGCCCCAGACAGAAACTCCCCCGCCCTTCCAGGCTGGATTTGTCACCACCCCTACCACCTGACGGAGCCATAGGGCAGTTCCAGGAGAGCAATGGCTGAGTCGGTCCTGCCAGCTACTGGTGGAGCCTCCTGTGAGCCATCCTGGGGGAAGGGACTTGGGGCATGGAGGGAGGTGACCAACACGGAGGGAGGTGAAAGGTGGCTACATAGGATGCGGGCTCTAAAGGGGAGGCACGTGGCACCACAAGAGCAGAGGCTGGCCTCTGACCTCGTCTGGAGGGTGTTGGGGTCAGGAGGTTTTAGGCAGAAGAAATGCACAGGTTCAGGCTCTGAGGGGGAGGAGAGCTTGCCTCATAGAACTGAAGGAAGCCCAGAGGCGGGCTGAGGCCAAGGCAGGGAGGCAGCAGGGCCTCAAAGGCACATAATCTTGAGGAAGCTGTGGTAGGTTTTAAGGGGTGACTGGCCAGTGGGCTGAGTGACATTTCACCAATGTGCTTGACTGCCCTGGTGGTGCCAGGTCATGGCTGGGCCCTGAGGCATGGCCAGGAAGGCAGCTCAGGGTAGATGTCCTAGTTTGGGAGGTTTCTCCCCAGTGACCCCTGTAGGAGTTCAGACTTGGCAGGGACAGACAGAGCTGCTCTCACTGGCCTAGCCACCCAGGCCAAAGAACCAGCACGGGGGTCCCTGGGGGCTCCTCGGCCAGCACTACACCAGACTGCACCATGCCACCCCACTTCCTAGACTCTTGGCAGTTCCTAGAAAGTGCTGCCAGCACCTGAGTCTCTCAGGTCTGGGTGGCTGGAGGAGGTGTCAGTATGTCTTTGCTAGAGAAGAAGGCCATCCAGGAGGAAATAATGCTACTTTCTGTCCTGTGTTCTAATTCCTTCCGTTCTGTTTCCTTTACGAAAACAGTACCAACTGCAAACCCTCAAAACTAAAAAACTTCCCATTGCCTTCTTTGAACAAAGATGCTGAAATTCTTTTTTTTTTTTTTTTTGATGCTGAAATTCTTAAGCTCAAGCTGACACCTCTTAAGTGGGTGCCACCCTTTGCCTGTCTCATCTCACCCTGCAATGGAGTTCTGAAAGTTAACGCTTTTTTTTTTTTTAAAGATGGGCTGCATCTTCCCTTCCTTGCTGAAGGCTTGGAGGTGCCAGGGAAGGTCCTGCAGGTGGAGGGGAGAGTGTCAGTCCTACAGGGTTGGGGAAGGCCTCCTGGAGATGGCGATGTTGGGTTTGAGCTGTGAAAGAATAGTGCAGCAGTCTCCAGACAGAAATGAGGGGCAGACAGGCAGGGAGAACGCTGCAGACAAAGGGAGCAGAAGGAGGAGCTGCAGAGTGTAAGGGATTGGAGGTGAGTGGCGAGGCCAGGCCAGAGGGAGTTTCAATGATGTCTTGCAGGTAACGCGGAGGCGGGGGGGTTGCCAGACGGGAGTGCCGTGGGTGGGCACGGAGCTGGACTGCAGAAAGGAGCCTGGAGTTACAGCTACAGGGAGAACAAAGTTCTGAGCTGGGGCTATGGGGGTACTGAGGGCCCCAGGCCTTTAGGTGTGTCTACCTGTCTCTCGAAAGCCTACATTCATTTCCATGCTGCCATCCCCCCAGGCCTCCAGGTCTTGGCCACCATCATCTCTGGCCTGAAAGACTATGGGCAGCCTCTTCACTGGGCTTCCCTTCTGTACTCCACCCCACAACAGTCCATTCCCCATAAAGGAACAGAAAGAAGGGGTTTTCAAAACATCACCTTGGTGACCATACTCCTCTGGCTAAGACCCTTCAATGGCAACCCCCTACCTTTAGCACCAAGATCAAGTTTGATTTCTTGACTTGGCATTCAAGGCCCTTAGCAATCAATACCCACTCGCATTATGCGCAGCCTCATCCCCCTAACACACTCCAGCTGAGCTGGACTATTTGCAACCTCAGTCCCTAGGTTTGCAACTCCCCTTTAGAACTTTGTTCCTTCGCATCCTCTACCCCATCCACTCTAGAATTGCCTCCTTAGGACTTCCCTGGTGGCACAATGGTTAAGAATCTGCCTGCCAATGCTGGGGACACGGGTTCGAGTCCAGGTCAGGGAAGATCCCACGTGCCGCGGGGCAACTAAGCCTGTGCGCCATAACTACTGAGCCTGCGCTCTAGAGCCCGCGAGCCACAACTACTGACCATGCGCCTAGAGCCCGTGCTCCGCAACAAGAGAAGCCACCGCAATGAGAAGCCTGCGCACCGCAACGAAGAGTAGCTCCCGCTCGCCGCAACTAGAGGAAGCCCGCATGCAGCAACGAAGATCCGATGCAGCCAAAAATAAATCAAAAAACAAACAAACAAACAAAAAACCAACCACTGGGCACCTGCTTTGTGGCAGGTGCCGGGGCTGGCAAAACGTCCAGGGCTGGTGACAGCACCCAGGTCAAGGACAGGCAGAGTATTGAAGCTGGGCAATCCTGGCTCCTGCCAGCTGCCACCTCTACCCCTTCACCCACTCCCTGCACCTGCCTCCTCACCTTCCTCCCACCTGTGCTGGTGACTCACCTGCATATATCAAAACCTGTCCTAGGGACTGGGTCAGTGCCAGGCCAGGTGCTGGAGAGACAGCAACAGTCTAGGTGGCTGCCACTGCCCTCCTGCTCTCAGAGAGAAATATGCACACCAAATCCCCTTAACACAGACCCTGACGGGTCAAAACAAAAGGCCTTCAAGAAGTTATTCTCAGGAATTCCCTGGCGGTCTGGTGGTTAGGACTCTGTGCTCCCACTGCAGGGGGCATGGGTTCGATGCCTGGTCGGGTAGCTACCATGCAGTGCGGCCAAAAAAAAAAAAAGTTATTCTCTAAACAAATACTACTTGAGGAAGACATCAGGCTCCCAGAGGGATGCTGGGACAAAGGTGAATCCTCAAGGACATCACATATTGGCAGAGAGAAAAGCAGGTTGCGATGGCAGCCTCTGTTTACAGGGGCTTCCTGGGTACTAAGCCCTATGCTAAGGGTGACTCCCATATGATCACATTTCACCTCAGAACAGCCCAGTGGTGTAGGTACCGTTAGCATCCCCAATTTACACATGAACCAGAAGCTCAGCAAGCAAGTGCGTGCTCTGAATCACACAACTAGTTCTACTCTCTGGTACCAAGAGCTACTTGCTGTCAAACGTGAACATTGCTGAGCAAAATTTCAGGCATCCTCTGGTAATGGAAACGCTGGAGGAGGGAGTGAGGCCAAGCCCTGGGGCTGCAGGATGGCAGACGGGGCAGCAAGAAGAGCCATGGAAGCACAGCACGAGGTGGAGGGTGGATCTGATGTGGGCTTTTCAGAGCTCAGCCCTTGGAAGGTAGGTGGTGCGGGTGCTGAGTACTCATCATTTCTGCAACTCCCTAGGAGGCACCCAGAGAAGGTCAGTGGAATTCATGGGGCAGATAGGCAGCCTCAGAAAAGGCTGGTGCAAAGGGGAAGGCAAAAGGTGCTGGGGTGTGCACTCTGGACAGGAATCTGGCTTGTGGATGGAGGCAGCAGAGGTAGCAGGTCTGATTCTGTCCACAAGAGGGCGCCTGGCACCAGGCAATGAAGCCGCCCTGGAGCATGGGGGGTGGTTCGTTGCTGGTTCCCCCACGGTCTTGGGAGAGAGGATGTGCAGCAGGGGATACATCCAACTCACTACCTTGAAATTCCAGCACCAGAAACAAGCACAGACGGGCAAGATGAGTTCAGATGGATGCACGTTTGCTTATTCTGAGATTGTATCATCTCAGGCCAGTCAATAGTGCACTATTTATTTCAATGATTGTAATTTCCAGAATTCTATCTTCAAATCTGCCTTAGTCTCTTACTTTTTTTTTTTTTTTTTTTTTTTTTGCGGTACGTGGGCCTCTCACTGTTGTGGCCTTTCCCGTTGCGGAGCACAGGCTCCGGATGCGCAGGCTCAGCGGCCATGGCTCATGGGCCCAGCCGCTCTGCGGCATGTGGGATCTTCCCGGACTGGGGCACGAACCTGTGTCCCCTGCATAGGCGGGCGGACTCTCAACCACTGCGCCACCAGGGAAGCCCAGTCTCTTACTTTTTGCTAATTTTTTTCCAGCACTGTCTTTAGAGGTTTCATAGTTATTTTATATTCTGTGTCTGATAATAACAGTATTGAAGTCCCAGGGATCTAAATCAGTTTATTTTTCCTGTTCGGGAAGCAGTTTATTGTTGCTCCAAGTTTAAGAATTTTCACTGACAGAAAATCAACACTTTGAAAATCTGCATTGCTTTGCTCAGCTTCTGAATCTTGGTTTTTGAAGACATATTTCTCTCTAGTACAGACAATCATTACACCTGTGACTGATGGCTCAATATTAACTTCCAGTTTCAACACTTAGCCTTTACTTAGAAAGCTCTTCAGAACCGTTTTTAATCCAGCAAGAGTGGCTTCATCTAAAGGAGGTACAGTGGTAACTGCAAGGTACTTCTCCACTCTGGACACTCATCACAGTAGAAAAGTCAGAACTATGGCTCCAGGGGTATTGTTCAAGCGACCATTTTCAGCAAGCAAATTGATCCAACCCCATGTGAGGGGTGAAAACCTTTTTTTTTTTGGCCGTGCCATGCACAGCTTGGGAGATCTTAGTTCCACGACCAGGGATCGAACCCAGTCCCTTGGCAGTGAAAGCGTGGAGTTCTAACCACTGAACCGCCAGGGAAGTCCTGAGAAAACCTCTCTTTTGCTGTCATGTCTTTTAGGCTTTTCACCTCAACATAACACTTTACATAGGGATTCATAATAGAAGCAGCCATTTCAGGTTCCTTCAAGATTTGTGCTACTCTCAACGATTCTTTTGCTACTTGCTCCAGTTTATTCTGTTTACATGCAGCAGAATAAAGAGAAGTGGCATACCGACCTTTGATACCATATATCTGAACACAGGCTTGATGGTGGCCTCACAGGCTTGATGAACGGCCTGAGCACAGATGTACTGAAGCATCGCACCTGCCGGGAGAGCCTGGGCACTGCTGGGGCAGCCTCTTCTCCTGGGCGGCTGTGGGTCAAACCTGAGTTGATGAGAGCTGAGTTAATTTTTAGTTCCTGCTGACTGTTGCTCATAGTGGCTCATTTGCTTGGACATGAACTTTAGTAACTATCTTGGACAATTTATACTTGGTTGATATGTAATAATGATATTTTAATATTTTTCTCTGGAGAATTTGCATTTTTGCTTCTGCCAGACACCAGGAGATACAAGCCTGGAATCATCTTAATTTCTCAGTCAAGGGATTCTTTGACCTCTGGAGTAATGAGATTCTGAACCTCAGCTCCAGGAGAGCAGACATAAGAGTAGTCTCTGGGGCTTCCCTGGTGGCGCAGTGGTTAAGAGTCCGCCTGCTGATGCAGGG
Source organism: Kogia breviceps (assembly GCF_026419965.1). Lineage (NCBI taxonomy): Eukaryota > Metazoa > Chordata > Mammalia > Artiodactyla > Physeteridae > Kogia > Kogia breviceps. Next base: position 24,969,200 of record NC_081323.1, read on the forward strand.
GACACGGGTTCGTGCCCTGGTCCGGGAAGATCCCACATGCCGCGGAGCGGCTGGGCCCGTGAGCCATGGCCACTGAGCCTGCGCAACAGTGAGAGGCCCGCGTAACGCAAAAAAAAAAAAAAAGAGTAGTCTCTGGTCAGTTTTTCTCTTTCTTCCAGCAGGGCCAGAGAGATGTTCTCTGCTCAGTTCCCTTTGCAGACAGGTCAATTTTCCCTGCTTGCCTTTTCACTGAGGTCAAAGCCAGTGCCCTGGCTTTATGGAGAGGTCCCCATTTTGTTTCTCTATTTTGTACAGGCTCAAAGCTTAGTGCCACAGTCCCCCTAGAGGTAGTTAATCCCTCCAACTCTTGACTTCTTGGAATTTCTTTTGCCCCCAAGCAGCAGTTTTCCTCTACTGTACCCAACTATCTTTGTGGTTTCAGCTTACTCTTTTTTTCTGTCCCTTGGGGATTTCCTAAACTTTCTCATCTGTGACCTCAGCAAAAAAAGTCAATTCATTAGAATTTATCTGGCATCCAGGTGTTTTATGATAATGGCAAAATTTTCAGCCTATTTATATAGCAAATTTAACATGGTATTTTACTATATTATCCCAAGTCCCTGGGATCATTTTTCCAGGGCTAAGGCAGACTGTGGATTGTTGACTTGTCTACCAAATATGCTTTGGTGCTAGACTGACAGTCACGAGGCTTGAGATCCTGTAATTGCTGAGTGGTGGACTGCAGTGCCGGGGAGCTGTTGAGAAAAACTGGCAGTTGGCACCATCTGCACGAACAGCTAAACCCACACCTTGCCTTCTAAGGCCAAGGCCAAGGTCATCCTCCTCCCTACCCTGAGATCTAGTAACCAACCCTTCCCTTTGCATTTTGGGGGCCTGTGAAGCAGATGGTGCCAACAAGCCTCTTGCGCAAGGCTGCTCAGAAGTAGTTCTAGGGCTGAGGCCAGAGATGGGTATTCAGGTGACAGGAGTGAGGCTGGTGCCAGGTCCTTGGGAAGTGAGGCCTCAGGTCCCTGGTTAGGAAACTGGACTGACAGCCCAAGACTTCATATGTACAGGTACACACAGGTGTGCCTGCAGCAACCTGTGTCATGTCACAGCTGGTCAGACCACCTCAGAGCCATGTAAGTACTACTTGAGTCCTGTCGGAGGAACAGCAAGCTGGTGGGCCTTCAGGGAAAGCAGTTTGAACACAGGCTTCAAGGACCCAAGAAATGTTCAGTTCTAGAAATCCAGCTTTGGAAAATTATCCCAAAGAAATAAATCATGCTAAGGTAGATGTTCACTTCTATGTTAGGGAAAATTTGAAAGCAGCCCAACAGGAGGTGAAGAGTTAAATTATGGCCTTGAGGGAATTCCCTGGCTGTCCAGTGGCTTTCACTGCCGAGGGCCCGGGTTCAATCCCTGGTTGGGGAACTAAGATCCCACAAGCCGCATGGCACAGCAAAACAAAAAACAGAAAATTATGGCCTTGATTAAATCATACAACCATTAAGCAAATAAATGTGAAGGCAACAGTGAACTTATGATTTATATAAAAAGGAAATGAATGAATATTCCCAAGTCCAGGTATGTTAAAAACGTTTAAGGAAATAACATAAGAGTTATTAGAAAAAAGTACCTACAGATCCACTATCCTATTTTGCAAACTTTCTGTGGTTGTATTTTCCTCATTAAAAGATCACTTGGGCTTCCCTGGTGGCGCAGTGGTTGAGAGTCCGCCTGCCGATGCAGGGGACGAGGGTTCGCGCCCCGGTCCGGGAAGATCCCACATGCCGCGCGGAGCGGCTGGGCCCGTGAGCCGTGGCCGCTGAGCCTGCGCGTCCGGAGCCTGTGCTCCGCAACGGGAGAGGCCACAGCGGTGAGAGGCCCGCGTACCGCCAAAAAAAAAAAAAAAAAAAAAAAGATCACTTAACGGTGAAGAGCTAACAAGGAGTTGGGAGTTATCTGTAGCTGTTGTTGGCACTTGGCTTCCCAGAGGTCCAGAAGCTGGAACTGCCTTCTTAGCAGTATCTCTTGTGTTCATTCCCCTGGGTGCTCTCACGCCATAGCAAGAACCAGTAGGGCCCCACCCCATCTCTGAAGATCGAGGAACAAGGCAGAGGGGACGCAGAAGCCTGCCGGCAGGACGTCTTACAGAACTACATGCACCACCTTCCCTCCTAGTCCCATTCCAGCTTGAGTCAGAAAAGGAATATAGCCTTTTTATTGACTACTTTTAAGTAGAACAAACTAAATACATATTTAACAGTTTTGGTTCATTTATACAGTACATTAAATAAGTTATGCACAGAGTTAAGTAACAAAAGTTCCTATCAGAGTAGAATGACAAAGCACAGAAAAACCGACTCTACCGCATCCCGTGGGTGGTTTCACATTCAGCATCCCCCTTAAAAAACCACGCTTGGAAGCTTAGTTTTTTATTTATTTACATTATTGGCTTTCTTTTATGGATGGAGCTTTTGTAGCCTCATCAGGAACTTCGAAAAGCCTCTTAGCCAAACGGCACTTTCAGCCATTCGCCTAATGCTTATTGCTGCTTCTCTCTTGCCAACTCCAATGCAGGGACGGCACTATCCCTGCCAGCCGCACATGCCCTATTTGGTATAAGGATCAATGAGTGTACACTGGGCAGTTGTGGGTCTAACCGGATGGGGTAGCAGGGGAAGCTCCATCCCTGGGGCTGTGGAGGCAAAGGGCAGATGCAAGGTCCGCCCTCAGGCCTCAACCTTCTCCTGGCTCATGATGGAAAAGGTCACCTGCACCATCATCTTTGGAATTGAGCATGTCAACGCACGTGGGCAAAGAGGCAGGTACTCAACATTTTGGTTTCACAATAACTACAGAGTCGGAAGGGCCCTATTCAACAGCTCACCCTGTACAACACCCCACTCCACCCCAGGCAGGACTCCTTCCCTACAGCTGGCCAGCTGGCCCATGCTGGAACAGTCCAGGTCTAACTTTTCTTACATTTGGTTCAAACCTGCCACCACCTAGTTCTCTGTAAATAGCTTTTAAAAAAAACAAACCTAAGAAACTTGGCTTGCACTATTGACTTGGGAGCCTGGAAACCAGTGCTGAAGAAAGCCTCCAAGATGAGTTCTATTTTAAATGATTTACTCAATCCATAATCCCATCTACAATTTCCAGGACAAACAGCCACCTGGTCATGATTTATGCTTTCATCCCGAAGAACTCACGACCACACAATTCCAATTGTGTTGTTGAAACTTCAAGCCCACTTGCTGAGATATCTTCTGGAACTACCCATAAAAAGGTCTACCCTTTGCAAGCAGGTGACAGTACTGGGGATCAATTTGACTTTGGGACAGGCTGTACAAAGTAAAGTGTAGATTTTCTGTCTAGAAGCTGAGGATGCTCATGTTGACAACAAGAAGTGAGGAACTCCTGGTGGACCAACTGGCCCAGATGTATAAAGGTCATCCACACTGTAGAGGGCCCACTGCAGCCGATGCCAGGCATGGACCCATGCTGGGGAGATGGGTCGTTTCCAGTCTTACATCTACTGAGAGACATACATGACTCAGCACTGTCTAAGAGAAGATGAACTTGCTGTGACCTCAGGGTCGCATGACTGTGCCTGAGAAGATCTGCTTGAGCCCCATCCCAGGGGCTGCAAGGATGCTCCCAAGTGGAGTGCTCACATCTCAGGAGGAGGGCTGCCTATTGCTGAGCAGGTAGAACTAACCTGAGTCTGTTTTCACCACTGGGTGGAGTCAGGCCTGGTGCAGGCACTGTGGCCCCAAAGGATGATCGAAGATCTGAGGATCCAGCCCTCAAGCTTCCCTCAGAACATTCAACGACAGCTCCCATGATGGCCACTTCTGGTCTTCTCTGGCTCCTGCAACCATTCCTCACCGGGGAGAGGACAATGATGTCCCATCACTTGTCACATTTGCTTTTGGCTTCTAGGATAATATTGAAGAGCCTATGACTGCCCTGACAATTCCTTCAGTACCACCACTATGTCTTTTTTTGTCCCCTCAAACTATAAAGGTTGATCCTCTAAGCAGTCTATTAAGATATTTTAAATCTAATTAAATGAAAGGGGGAAGCCTGAATCTGCACCCTCAACCTGGCAGCTGGAGTGGTTATCAGCTGACATGGGAAACCAAGTGGGGAACCTGGACTCACCCCTGCCCCTCCAGTCCCCTCACCCCATCCCAAGACAATGTCCCTTCTCCTAACCAGAGAGCTGGAGAATTTCAGAAGAGCGGGAGGTGGCGAAAGGGACTGTTTACATTTAAATAGGAAGTCTTGGACAGATGCCCTGGCAACCTATGTGTGAAACTGACCAAAATTAATACAGCAAAAGGCCTGATATCTGAACTGCAGTGTGGAACACTGCCTAAGTTTTCAGCTTGGCCTCTGGGTAGCAGATGAGCAAAGCCATTTAGAATAGCATTACAAAAACTCTGAAAGTTAAGCTGTCATTGGAACCACACTCCACAAGTCAGCTGGGACCTACCTGCACACTAATCCTAAACCTTACCTGCAGGGCTTGACATAGAGCCCTGATGAACAGTATTCGGTTGGTTTTGGCTCTTTATTCCAACCTGAAAAAACCTGAGCTACCCTGGCTAGTCCTGTGGCCACTGACGACTTAAAGAACATGCCTAGGTGTTCATCCAACTTGCCAATAAAAGAGGGAGCTAAGGACAGACCCAGTGGACACCACGAGACACCCTCTTGCTGCAACAGGTTTATAGGCTCAGTGACCTCCTCTCAGGGGACATCCCACGTCTCAGGGAAATGCAGGCAATTCCTGTCTGAGGTTCTGATTTCATCTCTGTTAGTCAGGACACCCCAACTGCTACAGCTAAGGAGTTCCACAACAAAGTAACTATTCTGTTATTCTTTCTCTGGGGATGTCTTACTTTATGTAGCGGAAATCCAGGTATTTTAAAGGTGCCTTGTTCTGAGTTTCTTTTAAGACAGAAAATCCTTGGGTAAAGTAAATTAGGGACTTAAAGTTCTTAAAGTAAGATACACCTATATGTAAGGACAATGTTACCTATGCTGATACCTTACTGAGAGCTTTCAATTCACTCTGGTCAATGCACAGAAATTGGCCATCTAAAGCTGAGCTTTCAAGGGCCGGCGGGACCTTGCTGCAAGAGAGCGCTGAAGGCTTGGAGGTGGAGTGGGGGAGGGTCAGAGTCCTTGGGCTCCCAATAAAACTTGAATGACAGGGAAGTATGTGTGTGGCAGTTCCTAACGTTTTAAAGGGACTATAGATGATGTCATGTTCGGAGAGCTAGGTAAGCAGCTGGAAAACTCCCTGAAGACAGGAAGAAAAATTGGTCAGGCTCTCTCAAATGGTTGTCACATTTCACAGAACTTTTCTTAGCTCAAAGAGGGCAGGTACCAACAAAACAAGAGAAGGGAAACAGATTGTATGCCCAATAATAAATTGATATAGGACATAATGACAAGGTTTGAAGAATTCCTTCAGGTCCAAAAGGGTTGCTCAGAAGTGACCAGACCTTGACTGGTGAGGCAAGTTGTAGCCACACCACATCTCATCCTGTGGGTCAACTACGGCTTCAGAGGCGCCAAATAGAGACCACGGGAAGAAGATCCACGCAGTGATCTGGACATGTGTGGTATGAGATAAAAGGACACAGAACAAGATGACTGTGCAAAAAGCCAAGTGGTGACAAAAGGTTCTGCATTTCCAATATATGATCTGTTCAATAATGTGATGATATTAGTTTGGCCAACATGCTCAGAGGGAACAGACTATCCACAGTTGAGTCTCATTCTCCCTCAGACCAATCCATGCGCTGAAAACTATTTTCTGCATAAGCAAAATCAAATAAGAGAAAAAAAAATGGGTCCCAAACTAAAATAGCCAGCCAGGTTAGAAAATCTTGTCCAAAATGATCTGTGATGTTTGGTGGAAGTTTTATTTTTTATTATGGGTGCTTTTAATGAAATGGTGACTTCTTTCCTGTGGTTTCTGAGACTCTTAAGTCTGAACAGCAGGGTCGAGGAGGGAGTCCTGAGTGCTGCTTTTTGCCTGCCCAAGTCCCCACGGGACCAATCAGTGGCACCTGCTGAGGGTGGAAATGGGGCTCAAGGAGCTGTTAGGGGCAAGGGGAACTCCCTTTGGGAGACAGGCCTCCTCCCGGCTTGCTATCAGTCTCCAGGCCTCTGCCGTGGGAGGATAATGGAGTAGGGGACAGCACATGGGGTGAGCTGCCTCCAGCCTGGCTGGGCACATTCGACAGTCTGCTGCCTCACGAGGCAGGGAGGGGAGCTGGCAGGCTACACAGAAAAGTGGCCGGCCATCCCAGCTTCAGCTGGGAGAGGAACAAACCAGGAAGCCATGGAGGAGGCAGCTCCAGCCAGCTGCCTATGTGCAGACGGGAAACTGCGGCAAGTGTCTGGAGAGGCTGGGGAGCAGTGCTTGCTGGGGCTTGAAGTCTTCCTGCCTCCACTTCTCTTGATGATGACGCAACAGCTACTTGCACTGGTTCAAGCAGCCAGCCTCCCGTGCAGAGTCTGTCGTGCTGTGAGGTCATCAGGGGAAGTGAGTCTGGGGCTCAGAGTCCGTTGGTGTCAATGGCTGTCACAGAGGCAGGTGTTGAGGAGCGCGAGGTGGTTGCTGAGGTCTTGTCCAGGGCTGGACTTGGCACACTGCAGTCGGCAGACCGGGCTGAGGAGCCCCTCCCTCCAGGAAGCAGTGGCCGGCTCTGGCTGTGGGGACTCTGGCCGTGCAGGTTCTGGCCACAGAGGCGGTGGTGGCGCTCCCAATCCTTATGCTGGCAGAAAGAGCCGCAATATCGTGCGATATTGCAGCCACTGCAGGTCTCACTGGCTTTGCGGCCACAGTTCCAGCAGTTCTGCAAGACACAGGCATCCGTTAGCTGCTAGGATCCTGGGGGGCAGGCTTGTCATAATTTGTCACCTGCACTGTAAAACAGCAGGTGAGGCTGTACAGGGAGAGAGTGGGTTTTGGAGCTGCACACACCTGTGCTTGCCCTGCCTCTACTGTTATCTGCGTTCTGAGTTTCCTTCATCTGTACAACAGGAAAACTACCTATCCTGGGCTGATGGGACAGCAAGATGAGGGGTATGTGAAGACATCGTAGGGCAGCTGGAAGTCCTGCTAAAGGTATCAACTCATTGTTTTGACTCACATTTTAATCCTCAACGACCAAACCAAATTCTGTCCCAGGGTTCCCCCAACATAGCTATCTAACCCAAGACCACACAGGTGCTTAGACAGCTTTCTTCCTTGCCCTTCCCAATGGAGAAATGACCTTCGCTGTGTTCACTGACAACACTTGATCTTTAAAAAAGTCACCTGCCAGAGGACCTGGGTGAGTGACCAGGAGGGTGGGAAGCTGTGCTACTCTCTCTGTGCTCATTCTCCTTTCAGTGATGTATCTCATCAGAGGTGGGCTGAGGATCATGGGAATACTTCTGGCTTGTTTGTAGGAGCCCCCTGCAATACCTTAGAACCTAAGGCCCTGAGGTCTACATCAGGGAGTTTTCCTACTATTCTTTGCACTTTCCTAGAGGAAAGCTCCCAGCACCTGCCCCTTGGTACTCTCCTCCCAGTAGGCTCCTGTGAGGACTTCTCTAGTGACACATGAGTGTTCTGCACTTGAGGTCTCCATGACCCACTTATAAGAGAAAAGCCTTATGGCATTGGTCAGGTGAAGCTATCAGGAAAGCAAGGTTTTCTTCTTAGGTGTCAAGAAGGACTTGATCAGTCAGCCAGCTGCCCTCTCCCCTGCAAGTTCTCCAGAATGGCAGAAGCCAATCACGAGGCCTGGCCTGACACTCAGAGAAGACAGATACTGTTCCCAATGAAATCAGAACACTTGCGCAAGTGTAAAACAACTGATAAGGGCCAAGAAGGACCTGAGGCCACCTCTTGCATTGTACAGGTGGAACACTGAGGGCCAGTAGGCAGGGACTTGTCTGACGTTATAAAATGATCACGTGGCTATGCAAAGCCTGGAACCGGGACCGCCTGCCCCCACTATACCCAACGTACAAGTTCAGTTTCAAAAAGCCTTAGAAAGGACTGTAGATTCCCTTGTAACACAACAGGTTTCTCAGGAAATACACTCTAATGACTGCCCCAACCTTGCCAACACCAACACTGGAGGACCAAGACGGGACAGAAGTAATTCTGAGAATCATTAAAGATCCCCAAGCAAACTGCATTCCAGAGAATTTCATACTTTGGAGCCTGATAGGTTGACTCCAAACAATGCTTTGGTAGAACATTATTGCTTGTGGGGAAGAACTCAGTTGCCTTCATGGGGCTGCGGTGGAAACACTGGCCTCTACTCCCTCTGTCCAAGTCTGCAAGAACATCTCAAACTGGGGCACAGTATTAGACCAATGGTGCTTTCACCTTGGCTACCATTACATTTAAAATATTTATTACATGATTGATGGGATACAATAAAACAAGATAAACAGCCTCCCACAGAGGTGGGATCATAGAAATGCAGGAACATTTCTGGCAAGGGTCAGAGAAGCCAGGGTGAAAAGGACACTTTACATTCCCTGTCTCTGTGGCTTTTCCCTGATTTCACCAAAAGTCTTTTTGCCAAGAAACATGACGAAAGGTTTATTGTGGTAGTCACCCTTCAAATCAGCATTTGTCAAAGCTGGAGCAATGCACGTGGCCAAAAAGGCCTTTGTAATTAATGGGAAAGGTTATGAACCTTCTGAGTTACTGGCCAAGGAAGTCAGAGATGAGATTCCAGAATTCCCTTTGTCAAGCATGGGCCATAAGTCTATGCCAGTTATTACTCAAAGTGGCCCAGGGAACACCTGTATCAGAACGACCTGGGGCTTGTCAAAATCCTTGGGACCCATCCCAGAGCTCCCTGACCTTATTTCAAACCTGGCCTAAAGGAGAAATGATTCCTATCTTATAGTCAACTGCTAGCCCATTATGTTTGCCAGGAAATCCAGGCTGGGGACAGAAGGGGACCTCTCACTTCATCCCTCTACCTGAGGCATTCCAGGGGAGAGGCTTCAGTCTGGCCTCAGAGGAGGCAGCTGTTCTGCAAGAGCAAGAGCTGCCATAGCTTACACACCTATGTCATTAACAACATAACAAAATCCCTTCTGTCTAAACAGGGCATTGCAGTTTAAAAACACTTCCACAGGGGCTTCCCTGGTGGCGCAGTGGTTGCGAATCCGCCTGCCAGTGCAGGGGACACAGGTTCGATCCCTGGACCAGGAAGATCCTACACGTCGCAGAGCAAATAGGCCCGTGAACCACAACTACTGAGCCTGTGCTCTGGAGCCCACGAGCCACAACTACTGAGCCCACATGCCACAACTACTGAAGCCTGCGTGCCTACAGCCCGTGCTCTGCAATGAGAGAAGCCACCGCAATGAGAAGCCCATGCACTGCAACGAAGAGTAGCCCCTGCTCGCCACAACTAGAGAAAGCCCATGCAGCAACGAAGACCCAACACAGCCAAAAATAAATAAATAAAATAAATAAATTTATTTTAAAAAAAACCCACTTCCACAACCATGATCTAATTATATCTTCCTAAAAAGTATAAGACCAGCAGGACAGGGGCTGCTACACACCCACTATACAGAGAAGGAGACTGACTCATGAAGGGTATTTTGCCAGTGTGAGGTGAACTAGGACTAGCACGTAGGGTTCCTGGGCTCCTTCTGCTATACAAAACCACCTCTCACAGGATGGATGAAAAACTCCAGGGGTACCTCCAGATGTCAAGCAGAATTTCCTGAATGAAATGGAAGGAAATCAGCTCTCCTGGTCCAACACAAAATTACTCAGAGCTTAGGCCCTGCTATCCTGCCCCTGTTTTGGAAGGAAGTTTGCTGGGATGGATGCTGGTGTGTGCCTCACCTGTAAGCCTCTTTGTGGACTGTTTAAAGTTCTAGCTCCCTTTAAAGCACAATGCTATAAATGGAGAGCTGGGATTCAAACCATGCAATCCAGATCCAGAACTCATGCTCTTAGCCAAAATGTTACATTCTTTCTTCAGAGAAAGACATAGTTAAAGATAAACATAGATATAAAAGTAGATAAATATGGACAAATATAGGTATTGATATGGATGGCTATAGATAAGGAATTAAATACACAACAAAAAAAGTAGGAGGGGAGAAGGAAAAGGGGAGAGTTAAAGGAAATACTTTCTCACAATTCAGTTGGGAGTGCTACAATAAGGACTTTTTCCACATCCTCTGTGAATGGCAACATGATATTTAGGCATTTTCATCTTCACATTGCCATGCCTAACACTGTAATACTGAAAAAGATCGTTTAAAGAGGATGAGAAAATAAAATTTGTCATTTATAAAACAAACCAACAAAAAAATCTCAGTTCTTTATAACTTCAAGAAAATATCCCAAAGACTAGATGGGCTCTACCTACTTATAGAAACAGGCTTGTTTCAGGACTTAAAGTTTGTCTTAAAGCTGAAAAGTGACTAAAATGAAAGTTACAGAAAAAGCTCATTACATTCGAAAGGACTGTTATGATGTTTTTTCACATGCCTTTTCTTTTCAGTTTGTTGTCCTCATTATGGTACAAGAGTGTCCTGTATAGAAGCATCACCACATCCTGGGGCCCTAGGCAGTCAGGCAGGCCTACCCAATCTGTCACTTCAATCCATGAAAGGACTATCCTTTCTGTAAACAGATCAGATGCTACAGGACCCTGCATCTCCTTTCTCCTACTCTGACTTCAGCGATGTGGGATTACATCAAATTCCCTGAGCCCCAGTCTCATTTGTAAAACTGGACTCCAACAACACCCACATCTCACAGGGTCACTGTGAGGACCACAAAGACTACATACACACTTCGCTCTGTATCTGGCACACAGCAGGCCCACTCAGGTAGGCAGTGGTGGTCATTGTTGTCACGCAAGTCCACAAACTCTGTCTTTAGGGTGAGTTTTCAAAACTTAAACCAATATAATGAGCCAATATACAAGAATATAATAATTGAGAAACAAACCTCTCTGGTACTGAATAAAAATCATAATCATCTAGCTCAAGAGCGGACTGTTGGCCCTTACTACCCAGCACTTGAGAGGAAAGCAGTGGGCTTGGTCACTCTAGCTGCCCCAGCCCCAGCCCGCAGCCCAACAGTGCTCTGACCTCCGTCGACTCTTCTTGCTCGTTTATGACGAGAAAGGCGTCCTCTGCGGCCTGCCGTTTGACATCCGCTATTGTCTGCTCCATCCGAGCTCTCTCGGTAGCAATCACTTCAAAGGCTTTTTGCTCTGCCTCAGCAACGGCTTTCTGTACTTCTGACATGGCCTGAATTTTCACCTTATTCACAGCTTCTTCTAGAAGAAAGTGACAGTAAAATCAACTGGCCGAGAAATCTTTCCCCTCCCACTCCACATCATTTCTAAGAAGGGACAGAGGTGAAACCTGATGACTTTTCTAAAAATACACAGGGATGAACTTATGACATAGCATTCACTTTTATTCTTATCCTCACTTGTCCACTCATGCTAGGGGCTGGGGAGAGACCTGAGTAACTAAGATGTATCCATATTCTCACAACTGATCAAGTATAAAGGTGGCTGAGGTGCCATGATACATGTCAGTATAAGAGACAACAGTTCCAAGGGGAAAAGTGGTCAGCTCTGTAAGTGGCAGAGGAGGATCAGGAAAATGTGTCTTGGTTGAGATGGTAGGTGGAAATGAATTTTTAGAAAGTCTTCCATTCCCCGCTAAGGAATTTGGCCCTTCTTCTAAACAGAATGTGAAACCCTAAAGGGTTCTATGCACGGAGAAAAGACTGAAGACAGAGGTACCAACTGAGAGGTTGGGGCAATAATCTGGCTGATAAAAAGAGACTGAATTTAGGCAGGAGCAAGTGGCACAGAAAAGGGGATGAGATAGAATGAGCTGGTACATCTAAGGGTCTGGAGGTGGAGGTAAAGGTGAAGAATGGAACTGCTATGCAATGAAACAGATAGTAAGCAAAATGCTGGTGTGAAGGCAAGTGAGAAGGTCGAGGTGCATCCAGGTACAAATGACCAGGAGGCAGTAGGTATGTGAGACTGAACTCAGTAGAGAAATGCTGCCTGAAGATACAGTTCTGGGCTGCTAGGTGCCCTGGGCCTCCAAAGCGCTGTCCAATTGCCATCACTCCACTTGATTCCTGATCAGTTCCTCCCAGCACCACCGCCCTGCTTGGTTTCATAGGATGTACACTCCAAATGACATATGCTATGCATTTGAGCCTCAGTCCTAAGTTCCAGTGTGAATGACCTCCCTCCTGAGTCCACAAAACTGGACAACTCAGAAGCCTAAGCAAAGTCCCTTACTGTTTGGCTCTTGCACATGACCTAGGCTCAAAAGAGATCTAAACACAGTGTTGCCATCCTAGAACCTTCCATCATATCGCTCCAGCCAAGAAAAGCAAGTTTTCACCCTAAAGGTCAAGGATGATGCTGAGCTGATCAGACACTAACTCCATTCCTTTACTCTTGGTGTCCCTGCAGGTCCACTGTGGCCCACCACAGCTACCTTTCAGAGACCTCTTTTAATTTACCAGGTAGATGTTGAGTGTCTCTTATTGAGCCAACATAAAAATGCTCCTAAGTGTATTTTATCTTCTCAGTTTAAAGATGAATCAGTAAGAATCATAGTTTGGAAATCGACCTCACTGAAGGTCATCTAAGGTCACAGATGGCACTGTCACAGAACAAGCACTCAAATTTAGCTGGCCCACGCCAAAGTTAGGCTCTTAACCATAGTTAACCAAAGGTTACCTCTCAAGTAGAAAATCACTAGTTATCAAAGAGATCTTTTGCATTGTAATTTTTCACTCTATCTTTACAATTATCATCTTCATTTCCCACAACTCTACTTGTTGGTAGTATAATATACACATCCCCATTTCCAACTGCAAAGATTTTTCCGAGGTGTTATGTAGTTTTCCAAATTATTTTTAATGGTAAGATAATATTCTGTTGTGGTGCCACACTATAAAATTCATAACCAATTCATGGATATGTGGGCATTTCCTGGGTTGCCTCTCCCTTGCTCCAAGAATACATTAAAAACAGTGTCATTTTACATACTGCTGCCTTTTTAACCATTTGTGTGCCTAAATCTGGATCATTCCCTTTTATTATTATTTTTAAATTTATTTTTATTTTTTTGGCCGTGCCGTGTGGCATGCAGGATCTTAGTTCCCTGACCTGGGATCGAACCCGTGCCCCTCTCTGCAGTAGAAGCTTAACTTAACCACTGGACCACCAAGGAAGTCCCTGGATCATTCCCTTTTATTTTTATTTTTTTTTTTGCGGTATGCGGGCCTCTCACTGCTGTGGCCTCTCCCATTGCGGAGCACAGGCTCCGGACGCGCAGGCCCAGTGGCCATGGCTCACGGGCTTAGTTGCTCCGCGGCATGTGGGATCTTCCCGGACCAGGGCACGAACCCGTGTCTCCTGCATCGGCAGGCGGACTCTCAACCACTGCGCCACCAGGGAAGCCCGATCATTCCCTTTTAAGATTCAAAGCACGCCAGTGAGAAATGAGTTCAAAATTTCCATGCGGTCATGGTTGGTAACGCTTAATAATTTCATATATAAATCTCTGATGAATTATTTAGTGTCATTAACAGGGTCCTCTAAAATTTTATCAGTAATTAGGTGTTAAAGACTTTGGTGACTAATTGGTCAGGGTTGCATTACCTTGTACTTTCCTGATTGTCAGTGAAAATAAACATTTTTCAATATGGTTAATTTGTTTTTCTCATGAGGTGTGTGCTCCTATCTTCTGTCCATCTGTTTATATTATGGTCTTGATATCAACTGGGTATTAACTTTTTTGTAGAAATAAATTTTATCTTAGAAAGAAAACCAAAAACTGTATATTGGACTACAAAAATTTCACTGAGAACGGGAGGCAAGAAGGAAAAGAAGGCTAGTATTGGATAAGGTAATATTAGGGATATAAGGTTAGTGTAATCCCCTGTCTTAACACAACAAGCAGTTCCGACCCTCCCGTATTCTTATAGAAAATGACACCTACCAAGAACAGTCGTGATGCAGCTAGAGACAGTGAAGATGAAAGGAAGAGCAGAATGAACCAGATGTGGGAGCATGAGAACACAGTGACGAGAACAGGCAGAAATGAATTAAGCTATACACCCAGAAACAGGGCATATAAGTAGGGAAGGAAGAGTTGGTTACTTAACGCCTCCCAGTAGAAGGGGGTGATAAGGACTTGGATGGATTGAAGGGAGTCATTCCAAATTCTTAATCAGCAAGTAACATGACAGGCAGTCCAGAAGGTAGGACAAGCTGAAGGGGGAGAGGCAGGAGCCTAGAGCTCTTTGAAGAGGAAGTTATGAGAAAACCACCTTTCCCCCAGATATGTGCTCTACGCTCATATAAATTAGTGAGTACATGTGATCTATAAGCAGACAGACATACCAGTTTTTTTCCAAAACTCCACAGGTACATATCCTGTTCCTGGCCTACTGTTGAATTCCCGCTGAGAATCTACAGAAGAGAGAGAAACAGCATAGGGTCAGAAGCTGTCTATAATTGACGTGTTTTACTTTTGTGAAAAATTATCAGATCTCTCATTCACCATGTAGAAAGATTCAAACATATACATTCATTTACTGGAAAAAATGTTCTGACAAGGAATAAAGTCAGATTATAAACAGTACACTTAATTTGTAGATGCTTAACATTGCTAATCATCAGAGAAATGCAAACCAAAACCAGAATATCACCTCAAACCTATCAGAATGGCTGTCATCAAAAAGCACAAATAGGGCTTCCCTGGTGGTGCAGTGGTTGAGAATCCGCCTGCCGATGCAGGGGACACAGGTTCTTGCCCCGGTCCGGGAAGATCCCACATGCCACGGAGCAGCCGGGCCCGTGAGCCATGGCCGCTGAGCCTGCGTGTTCAGAGCCTGTGCTCCGCAACGGGAAAGGCCACAACAGTGAGAGGCCCGTGTACCACAAAAAAAAAAAAAAAAAAAAAAGAAAGAAAAGAAAAAGCACAAATAAAAAACATTGGTGAGGGTGTGGAGAAAAGGAAGCCCTTGTACACTGTTGGAGGGAATGCAAATTGGTGCAGACATTGTAGGCAACAGTATGGCAGTTCCTCAAAAAACTAAAAACAGAACTACCACATGGATCCAGCTATTCTACACCTGGGTATATATCTGAAGAAAACGAATACACTAATTTGAAAAGATACATGCACCCCAATGTTCATAGCAGCAGTATTTACAATAGCCAAGATATGGAAGTAAACTAAGGGTCCATCAACATATAAATGGATAAAGATGTGGTACATACACACACAGGAATACTACTCAACCATAAAAAAGGATGAAATTTTGCCATTTGCAACAATGTGGATAGACCTGGATGGTACTGTGCTTAGTGAAATAAGTCAGACAGAGAAAGATAAATGCTGTATGTTATCACTTACATGTGCAATCTAAAAAATAAAACAAACTAGTCAATATAACCAAAAAGAAAACAGACTCACAGATATAAAGAACAAACTAATGGTTACCAGTAGGGATAGGGAAGGCAGGGAGGGGCAAAATCGGAGTAGGGGATTAAAAAATACAAACTATTATGTATAAAGTAAATAAACTACAAGGATGTATTATACAACACAGGGAATACAGCCAATATTTTATAATAACTATAAATGGAGTATAACTTTAAAAATTGTAAATCACTATGTTGTATACCTGAAACATATATTGTAAATCAACTATACTTCAATAAAAAATAAAACACATGCATGCCTCAAATATTAGTAGTATTTCAAAGTAGTGAGATTAAAAGTGAACCTCACTTTAAAAAACATAATAAATTTATTATTTATTTTTTTAGCTGCATTGGGTTGCTCTAGTTGCAGCGAGCAGGGGCTACTCTTCGTTGCAGTGCACAGGCTTCTCATTGTGGTGGCTTCTCTTGTTGCAGAGCTCGTGCTCTAGGCATGTGAGCTTCAGTAGTTGTGGCTCGTGGGCTCTAGAGCACAGGCTCAGTAGTTGTGGCGCCCGGGCTTAGTTGCTTTGCGGCATGTGGGATCTTCCCGGACCAGGGCTCGAACTTGTGTCCCCTGCATTGGCAGGCGGATTCTTAACCACTGCGCCACCAGGGAAGCCCAAGCCTCACTTTCTTTTTACTTATCTCTATGTCCTTCCCCACTATGAACATGTAGGTATTTTTAAGGTACTTCCCTAAAAACAAATGTGTAAACATAACAGTCAATATTTATGCACATATACATATGTGTATGTGCTGGGTCTGTATCCAATTTAACTGTATCCATCATGCTCAGGTCTCTGGCAACTGTTTTCTATCGGTCACAGAATATGGCTTTTGCTTCTTGCCAACTCTGAATCCTTATATGTGATTTAAGCAAGTTCCCTTTAAAATGCTTATAAACTTAAAAAAAAAAAAAAAAGCAACTAGTAAAGAAAATACTCTGATTTGGAACAGTGTATTTCAAATACACTGTTACTGGGAAAAGCATGGGGTGGAGGGTGACTTAACATATATCTATTGTGATTATAAGATATAATATTTTATAAGCATTGCTTTAAAAAGTATGAAAACTAATTAAGGTAATTTGAGTTTTTTAAAACTTTTTAAAAATGAGTCAGTGCTAGCAGACTTACTCACTTTCTTATGCTCTGTTGAGGTTAATCTGAAAAGTAGATTTTATGTTCTGAACACTCATTAACCCATGGTGCAAAGAGGAACCAGGGGGAACACCCAGTGTGGCAAGGGAGGCCAGCCTGGCATGAAATGTTTGCCAGAGGAACTTTAGTCCTTATAAGAATGCCTGAGAATTGGCTGCAAACTGGTCTTGGATAGGAAAGGAATCTCTCCTATTC
The DNA here is from genome assembly GCF_026419965.1 of Kogia breviceps. Lineage (NCBI taxonomy): Eukaryota > Metazoa > Chordata > Mammalia > Artiodactyla > Physeteridae > Kogia > Kogia breviceps. The sequence goes on from NC_081323.1 coordinate 24,986,094, forward strand.
CAAGAGCTATCAGCACAGAGAACCTACTTCTGTATCACCCCAGAGCTGAGGGGATAATGAGGTGTTTTTTTTTTTTAATTGTGTAAAATACCTACAAAACTTACCATTTTAAAGTGTATAATTCAGTGACATTTAGTACATTCATAATGTTGTACAACCATCATTTCCAGAACATTTTCATCACCCCCAAAGGGAACCCCATATGTCTAAAATTTTGATAGTGTTAGTACTTTTTGTGAGACTGAGATCTCTAGGAAGTGCTAACACCACTTCCAAGAACTGAAGAACTGAACTCTTTTCCACATAGGTAAGTTCCTGACTCATGTGGCCATCTGTCAAATACCTAGAAACCCAAGATTCATAAAATAAATACAAGGAAAAATCTAGGACTGGAAGAGGCAAAGTAACACAAGCTAAGGAGAAGGTAGTTCATCAGTGTCAACTAAGTCTTAAATAAGGAAAACCTGTAAGGAAAAGAGTTTGTGTAGATAAGCTGTCATTGGTGTTAAATGACAGAAGAAACACTTGCTTACTTGTGTGGATATCGGGAAGCCTTGACGAACAAGGAAAAGCCACTTCATTTCAGTCATCAACTTTGTATCTGTCCAGTCATCAGTATTTTATTTCTCTGACAGATGTAAGAGGGGAGGATGCAAATGACCCTAAAGGAACTTCTCAGCTTAGTCAGGACATGCCTGGAAACTAGCAACATTTTCATGGTATTTCCAGAAGCCAAAATTTTCAGCTCATTTACTAAGAAAACTAGAGTTTCAGAGGCTATTAATCAAAGGTCAGACAGAGAATGCAAATACATGGATCAGAAATGGGGGACTAATGGTATTGTGGTTCTGTAAGAGAATGCTCTAGTTCTTAGAAGAAACAAAACAAAGCATTTAAGGATGAGTATCATGATGGTTTAGGGGAGACTGTACCTAGCTATCTACCCATCTGTAAAGAAAGAAAGCAAATGTGGTAAATGTGAAAAACTGGTGAATCTAGGTATGGGGCACATGATTGGTCACTGTGCTGCTCTTTTAATATTTCTTTGTGTTTGAAAAACTTCAAAACAGAAAATTGAGAAAAGTTATCTTTAAGTATAGGCATAGAAAATTCTTTAAGAACACACTAATTTGCTAGTAAGTGAGCCCAAGAGAATAGAGAAAAAGTGGGTGGGGATAAGATTTTTCACAATCTATATGTTTCTGTAATGCTGGACATTTTTGCAATGCAGTTTATTTTTTTAAAATTCCATTTAAAGAATAAAGAAATTAAAATACCCAAGAAAATGAAGTGGATATAACATTACCAGATATTAAAACACACTCTGAAGCTATAATAATAAGTTTGATATTATACTGGGAAGCTATCATAATCACTAAGATTGTGTGCTGGTTCTGGAATAGAATGGCCTACTTACAATCTTTCTTTTTTAAGTTAATTTATTTATTTAAAAAATTTATTATTATTTTCTGGCTGCACTGGGTCTTCGTTGCTGCACACTGGCTTTCTCTAGTTGCAGCGAGCAGGGGCTACTCTTCGTTGCAGTGCACGGGCTTCTCATTGTGGTGGCTTCTCTTGTTGCGAGGCACAGGCTCTAGGCACAGGGGTTCAGTAGTTGCAGCATGCGAGCCCTAGAGCGCATGGGCTTCAGTAGTTGCATCGTGTGGGCTCAGTAGTTGTGGTGTGCAGGCTCTAGGGCATGTGGGCTTCAGTAGTTGTGATGTGTGGGCTCAGTTGTTGTGGCTCGTGGGCTCTAGAGTGCAAGCTCAGTAGTTGTGACACACGGGCTCAGTTGCTCCAAGGCTTGTGGGATCCTTCCGGACCAGGCCTTGAACCCGTGCCCCCTGCATTGGCAGGCAGATTCTTAACCACTGTACCACCAGGGAAGTCCCCTACTTACAATCTTGACATAATAGCTGTAGGACTACTTTGGCCAAGTTTCTAACTTATTTAAGCCTCAGTTTTGCCATCTGTAAACAAATCTAATGGTAGTTCTTATATCTCAATAGGCAGTTTTGAAAACACAGGTAAGGCTTATTAGCACTGGCTGGAACATAGTAAGAGCCCACATAAGCTATTATTACTAAAAGTGGTAACTAATATAGTCAGAAAGATCAATGAAGGAAATAGATAGATTGAAGTATTTAACCAAATTAGCATCTGATAATTACTTCATTTTAACAGATAAAGGATGGGTATAAACTGATGGTAGGAAAATTTAAACTATCTGGAACATTAAAAGTTGGATAGCTAATATGCAAACACACAAAACTTGAATATAATATAGGTGAAATTTATTGTGCCTTGGGTAGGGATCAAGGTCAAGGAAAAACCATAAAGAAAATGATAGATCTGACCTCATATTAGCTATCCCATCCATCAAAATAAAACAAGATCAAATGAACACAAATGTCTGTATCCACAACCCATTAATTTTACTAAGGATATACCCTAAAGGAAAAATCCCTACATATATTTTAAATATTGCATTATTCACTGAAAAAGAAAAAACAAGCAAAAAACCTTAATGTTCAACAATAGGAATGGCTTAAGGAAATTATAGTTTATTTCCATGGTGGAATACTATAGTATAGTCATTAAAATTATATTCATAAACTCCTCAATGATGTGAGAAACATGCTCAATATGAAGTTATGTTTTCAAAGAAATCAATACAAAGTTGTAATCCAGAATTCTCAGACACATCCCCAAACTCTTCAGTGGGATGATAAACTAGTAAATTCTTTATGTTTCTGTATTTTCTACAATGAGCCATACAGTTTGACTAACCGTTTAAAAGAAGAAAGAAAGAAAGGAAGGAAGGAAGGAAGAGGAAAGAGAGGAAAGAAAGGAAAAGAAAGAAAGGAAAAGAAAAAGATAGCCACCTCATGAGGTTGCTCTAAGAATTAAGTGATAATGTACATAAAGGAATGGTTCTCAGCTCTGGAAGACCAGGTCCCATCTCAGACAAATTAAATCAGAATCTCTGGAGGTGGGGCCAGGGCATCAGTTTTCCAAAGGTCCTTAGATGGGTTCTAAGGGGGTATCCAGGGCTAACTACTGAAGAAGAGTACCTGGCTTGGAACCCAGTGTTCATGGTTAAGGTCTCCCAAACCACACTAGGAGTGTCACCTACCTGTAGGTCATATATATATTTTCTGTTGTAACAATGGTAAAGTGTCATTTTAGTTGATTCTTCCAATATTGGTACATCTTGATCTTTCAAGTTGCAGGCATTATTGATTGATTAGCCATTTCAGAAGGAAAGAATTCATTCTCTTTTAACTTCCCCTCAGCCCACGAGACACAATAATTCCTTCCCCTTCCCCTCCCCCAAATAGAGATATACTCAAATTCTGTTACATCAATAGTCAACATTTACAGTACTCAATGTAAATGCTAATCACAGATGAGTCACATGGTTCATATTCTATGAATCTTTTTTGTTTTTATAAATTTTATTTATTTATTTATTTTTGGCTGTGTTGGGTCTTTGTTGCTGTCCGCAGGCTTTCTCTCTAGTTGCAGCAAGTGGGGGCTGCTCTTCGTTACAATGGGCAGGCTTCTCATCGCGGTGGCTTCTCTTGTTGCTAAGCACAGGCTCTAGGTGCATCAGCTTCAGTAGTTGTGGCACGTGGGCTCCAGTAGTTGTTGCGCACAGGCTCTAGAGCACAGGCTCAGTAGTTGTGGCGCACAGGCTTAGTTGCTCCACGGCATGTGGGATCTTCCCAGACCAGGGCTCAAACCCATGTCCCCTGCATTGGCAGGAGGATTCTTAACCGCTGCGCCACCAGGGAAGTCCTTCTATACATCTTTTTATCTTCCTGAACAACTTTTTGTTTTTCTTAGAGCTAATAACTGATTTATTCATGTGCTAAGTTTCTTATGTAATTATTTCTAATTCAATCTCAAATTCTCTTCCTGTGGTGTAAATATTTTATAAATTTCCTTTTCTTGAAAAAATCTCCAGCAAGCTGATGGGCTATTCCAGTCTGAACTGGCTGCTTTCTGGACTATTTCAGCCTGGAATGTCCCACTGTTGTTTGGGACCCTCTCAAATATCCCAGGGATTCCATTCCTCTCTTTCTCGCTTGCATCCTGTTTTATCAATTCCATGTTTTCTCCACTTTATGGTTTACTTCCCTGTGTTGGGGCATATCCTACCCAAATGCGGTAAACACCATGATAAAAGGTAGATGGGAGGTGCATTTTTTCCCCCTTAAATTGTGGGTTATTAATCTAACAATTGTTTTGGTTGCATACAGAATTCTTGGTTAAAATAATTTTCCTTTCGTTGTCTTCCAATTTTCAATGATGCAAACTGGTAAATCTGTTTCTTCCACTGTGTTTACTTGATGGACTAGTTCAAGCTGGAATGCTGCCTTTCAGTTCTGGGTAAAATTTAAAAAGTATTTCAGTAACTATTTAATATTTTCTTTCTGTTCACTGTTTCTGAAACTCATGATTTAGATATATGAGTTTGATGGATCCTCTAGGTTATTTAAAATTTTTTCTCTCTATGGATACTAAAAACATTTTTGTGTGTGTGTGTGCTAGGCGGACCTCTCACTGTTGTGGCCCCTCTTGCTGCGGAGCACAGGCTCCGGACGTGCAGGCTCAGTGGCCATGGCTCACGGGCCCAGCCGCTCCGCGGCACGCAGGATCCTCCCGGACCGGGGCACGAACCCACGTCCCCTGCATCGGCAGGCGGACTCCCAACCACTGCGCCACCAGGGAAGCCCTAACAACATATTTTTTAAAGTTTTCCTTTCTCTGAGAAGCTGCTGTTAACTCACATTTCTGTTTCTTGATTTTGGTCTCCACCTTTATTAGAGGCTTACCTCTAGAGTTTGGTCATATGAATGCAAGCCACTAAAAAGCTCCATGAAAGCCCCTTGACTGTGGACTTAATTGCAGGCAGCTTTCCCCAAATTGCCTGATTACTGGACTCATTAAACATATATATATTCAGATGCCTGGGTCCTTGAATCATAACTTCCAGGGAAAGGTCTAGAATGTGTAGTTCTAATAAACACCCAGGTGACTCTCACTCTCAGAAAAAACTGGGGAAAACTGATAGCTGAGTCAGTTTCTTTACATTTAAAAACAAAAAACCAAAACTTTAATTGCAAAATATTAGATGCTAACAAGTTCATAAAAATACTAATGTACAATTTAATGAAAAATTATAAAGTGAAAACACATAAACCTCCAGATTAAGAAAGAAAACACTTTTGGCAACCCCCAATCCCCAAGAAGTGAGTAGTGTAAGCCATAGTAATGTTTAAATAATGCCAGCCGGACTTGTAATCCTGTCCTAATAGCTGATAAAGATGATTAGAGTTCACTCTGCACTCTACATCATCAACATCCTCCATGCCACACACCCAGAGGAAACTATTCTCTGGAATTCTGTGATAATCATTTTGTTTTTCCTATTGTTTTCATATTTATTTGTGTCCTTAAATAAAATACCAAAATACATTCCTTTCATGCATCCCTGAGCAAAATCTGTTCCTGAAAATATTGTGAACCACAAATTTTCAGAGAGAGGAAACCTTCATTCCATTATTTTAAATGGGGAAAACAATAATGTCATCCAAAGTCCATTCAAGTTCTCTCTAAATCACCAAAACATATAAATATTAAATACTTAAATAACAATCCACCAGAGGTTTCTATATAACGTCAAACATTTAAAACACTACTTATATAACTATTTAAAAGTCACTGGTGAGTATGTTTGTGTGCTATGCCCCAAAACACTGCCCAGTATAGACAGTGCTACTCAAAGTGCTGGTCTGCAAACTGTTATTAGTCATAAGGAGCTTATGCAGAATGCAAGCAAAACAATTACGTCTCTAAGTGAGCTACTTAGTGTAGCAGTCTCTTCCGAGAGTGAAGCAAACAGTGCCTGATCCATCATCACAGACCAGTAACAAGTAGTTTTTGGAGTGGTTTTGGTCCACATTGAGTAGCTCACTTGTTTAGGATATTATGATTTCCTTCTACAATGCAAGCAACAAACGTACTAAAAGAGAAATAAACAATGAAATAAAAATACTAAATATGTATAATATGCATAAATAAAGACACTGAAAGATACTGTTCAAGTCAGACAGATTGATAGTGCCCTGAGAAACCTGAGAGGAGGAAACCCTAGGATCCATGAAGAGGTACACCTGTAGTGACAATATAATTTATCATCCCAATTGTCCTCATTTTCGAGAGTAAGAGAGGTGCTGGTAATAGTTATGACAGGATGATAGCCATAGTCACCCTAGCTAAACCCTCAATGCAAAGCAATGTTTCTAAACAACACCAGCAAGACCTGTAGTCCTGGCTGGAGAAGAGCCAACTCAGCTCACTCTGCACTCTACGCCCTCTCACTTGCAGAGCTTCGATGGAAGGTTTGTGATTTGGGTGGTCAACTTAGGGTAAGTTTCTGTGAGCTGTGACGGGGAGTATTTGTGAAGGTTCAGATGGTGAGAGATAACTGAGAATTAGCTTGAGGTTCCTTTTAAAAGAATTGTACTATAAGTATTTGACGTCCTGCTGTGCTGGATATTCTACACAATATTGCTAATCTATGGCTGGCTCAAGAGTCACCTCTGTGGGTAGGGTGGGGGAGAGGAATCCCTTAGTTTCCAATGTCTTTGCCTCTATTTTGGGGGTAGTCTTTTTGAGACTAATGGCTGTCTTCTGTGGAACATGCTAGGTTTGCCATAAGAGGAGTCATTCTCCAAGGGAAAACTGGGAGCTTGAAGTGGGTGGGTGGGGAAAGACTCTGATCACAGGTGGCCCCTCATTTAGCCATGCCTTTGAATAGGGTGCCTTTTCAGTTACTGGGTCAATGTGAGGGAACATTTTTGGAGGAATAGCTATGGTGTCCTGGATGTATCCTGGATTGAGAGCTCAACAATTGTTCATATCTCTGCTGCTTCAGGGTGGGAAAAGGCAGGAAGGCACAATCCAGCTTGGTACAGTAAAACTTTTCATTTTTTTGTCCAGGCAGAGGTTAATAAATGGTAATTTTCTAAATAGGGAATGGGGAAAACGGGATGGAAGCTGAGGTGAAGCTTTTTAGGGCTACTGTGAGGAATGAATGTGATATACATGAGAGTCCCAAGTACATTCAGCCAGGCTGAATTTAACATCCAAACATTCTTTGATCATCACTCAGCACTTATATACAGTATAGAGTTGAAAACAGAAAATGACAAACATTCTCTTTCTATGTGGGGAAGACAGTATTTCTTGAACATGCCAAATACTGAATCCTTGACATATTTTTTATAGTTACCAAGGTCTTTCTAATTCCACAATCTAGTACCATCTTCCTTTTAAAGTAAAATATAAAAAGTCTCAAAAATAAAAAATAACAACAACAAAAAAGATATATACAAAGCCTCCCTTGTCAACTGAAGTGATACTCCCCTTACCATTGCTGAGAGAATCTGCGCTCCCGGGACTGTGCTGCCTGGAGACCAACTCACTCCCTGTTTTCCTCATCTCTGTGTTTTCATTGTATCGTCTTTTCCAGTAGTTGAGTTCTTCACGATCTGATTCCTGACAGCGCCTCAGGACTGCCATGGAGCGCCTTGTTTTCTCTACCATTTCCATAATGCAGTTCAGGGCCTGAGCCAGGCAAGAAATCAGGCAGAGCCATGGGATGAGGACATTCATACAATCAACATTGAAAATCAAGGACAGGTAAACAAAATATAAAGAGTAAAGGTTTAAGAAACTTACAGATTTAGCAATATCAAGTTTATATTTGAAAGGCTTTCTTATTATTTCTCTTTAAATATATACACACAATTTTTAAGATTTCAAAATAATACTTTTTGGATTCTTCATGGTTAAAGCAGCCAGTTTCATCACAATATGGTTCTTTAAAGAGTATGGTGAAAATACATTATATCTCTGCCTAAAGCAGGAGATTTATATAAGAATGCAATCAGAGAATTACATTCAGAGACAACATCACTCAGGAAGGAAAAGCTACTGTATGTATATTTCAAGCAGGTATTACATCTTCTCTTCCCTTTTTAGTGAGAGGGGAAACTCTCTTTTCCAATGGGGCAGAGTTTTACATTCTGTGCCAGTGTACTAGTTCTCATTTGTATTTGGAGAAGCTCCATTTATTTAACAGTCCATTTATTATACCAGGCCCTGTGATAAGCACCTTGCATATCATTACAACCCCCCATGAATTCAAATAATATAGCATTATTTTTTTTTAAGATATAAAAGTTAAGGCTAAAAATGGTGAAAGAACCTGCCCATCACAGAGGTAGAAGTGGCAAAGCTGGGACCTAAAACTCATAAGCCTATGTTTTTAACCATGATACAACATGGCTTCACTTGGTTATGACTTCAAGTGATCACCCCACCACAAAGATGTGGGAGTTATTCTTAGCTCTCTAGCTGGGGCAGTAGTAGATAATCAGCTTTTATTGCAAAGACATTGTAGCTCTGGTTAGTTCACTTCAAGCATACACACTCTTACTCTCCGTAACATTAAGAATTAAAAGTAACAAGTAGTTAGGAAAACTATACACTGTAAGATTCTTACATGATCAAGATGTTTCCATTCATCAGCCCATTCCCTTTCTGTCAAACGGTGGTCTACCAACTCATCTTGATAGCCTCCATTTAGACCTATTAGAAATTAGATTAAATTTGAAGATAGAGGGAAGAATACAGTAAACAGAATTCTACCAAGTAAATACACATACATTCATAACAACTATGAGCACACTATTAAGGCCAATGACTCACAATGATCTAAAACCACAAAATGACATAAAACCAACAAGAAATCACTACTCAGAATGTATTAAAAAACTCCTACAAATCAATTATGAAAGACAAATAGCCCAAAAGAAAAACAAGTAAGAGAAATGAATAAATAGGTATGCCCCAGACAAAAAAGTACAGATGATCCATAAACATATAAAAAGACATTCAAACTTATATGTAGTCACACAGGGTAAATAAAATCTTCACTAAGATGGTTCCACATCTATATATTGGAAAATATTAAATTGTCAATCATACTAAATGTTGGCAAGGTTGTGGCACAATGCAAGCGCTTAATCACCACAAACAGAGCTGGTGCTGTACAAGCACTTGGAAACAACTTAGTATTAACCAAAGTATAATTTTTTGCATGGTTTTTGATATACGTTACTGAAATTTGCATGAATGCAATGACTGTGTGAATCAAGGATATACTGAATTATCCACTATTTTGAAAATCATGTCACACATGGCAACACTGCTGATAGTATCTGAACTGTCAATGTGACACACCTGTTATCAGTCTGAATTTATACCTGTTGTATTCATAGTGATTCTGTATTTGTGCAACCATCTGCTTATTTCATCATATCTTCTTGTGTAGTCATGCCTGAGCACTAATATATTATAAAATATTTTATGTATTATACTTTAAAATATTGATCCTAAAATTATGGGACTAAGGTAGGCTATAGTATCCATAAATTTCATTTTAGGAGAGTAGATTGGGGGAGTGTTACAGTTTGTTTGTTTAAAAGTTGGGGGTAGGAAATGATTTGGTAAGAACTACTGTACTAGGGCATACATTTTCAAAAGAGGACTGGGGAAAATTAAGGAATCTATAACCAGCCTGGAAAACAAATGATTGACTGTAAAATAAACCTTCAAGGTAGAGGATTAAAGGTCTTTCAAGTAGAACACTTCAAGATGAAAAAACCTTTTTCTAAAATTGTTAGAAATACAAGGAAAATCTGACCAAAATGCAGTTCTAGCTAGTTTTTAGCATACTTCTCTCTTAGAAGGTAACGAATTCAACTGGCAAAAAATGTGTATGAATATAGAAGAAATCAATAGGAAGGTGAATTTTTAACATAAGAACCATACAGAACAGCTGCTAAGGGAGCCATCAGGGCATACTGGGAATGTACCCAAGCTCTCGGCATAAGAAAACTGGGGTCAGAATCTTGTCTCTGTCACTTTCTAGCTATGTGATTCTGGCCATAGTTCTGTCATCATGTATAAAAAGGCATAAACTCCATGGAATCCTATGTGTGAGGATTAAAAGAGATAATGTACATATACCACAATCTAATTACTTAAGACTCAGTAAATGTTGGCAGCTGAGAACACCACTGCAGTCGTGGCCCACACCATTCAGCTATTACTGCATGAAGCCAGGGCCCTACTGTGGTCCGAGCTTCTGAAAGATGCTAGTGAGTCTAAGTCAGAAGGGGGGACAGGCAACTGTTTTGCAACTTTTTACTCCACAGGGCAACCCACAAATGGAAATGCAGGGCCAATTCTGGAAACTAGCAGCCCTTTGGTTCTCTGCTCTGACATATCTCAGCAGTTAAATTACAAAGAACCTTCTACAGTAAACTTATTTGAGTTTTGACAAGGAGCTTTGTTCAAAACTGATCTCGGGTGAGGTCTGCTAGGGGCCTTTTTGTTTTTTCTTAAATTTAATGGTTGCTGAAGATGCATATACCAGGCAGTCCAAATGTGACAATTACCCAGCACAGGAGGTGGTGTTCTCTCCATTTTATTTTTTTTAATAAATTTTTTGGGTTTTATTGGCTGCATTGGGTCTTCATTTCTGTGTGTTGGCCTTTTCTAATTGTGGCGAGCACAGGCTACTCTTCGTTGTGGCACACACACTTCTCATCGCGGTGGCTTCTCTTGTTGAGGAGTATGGGCTCTAGGCGCACAGGCTTCAGTAGTTGCGGTGCATGGGCTCAGTAGCTGTGGCATGCAGGCTCAGTAGTTGTGGCTCGTGGGCTCTAAAGCACAGGCTCAGTAGTTGTTGTACACAGCTTAGTTGCTCCGTGGCATGTGGGATCTTCCCGGTCCAGGGATCTAACCCGTGTCCCTTGCATTGGCAGGTGGATTCTCAACCACCGTGCCACCAGGGAAGTCCTTCTCCATTTTAGATATGTGTAATCTGAGGTACAGAGAGCCTAAGCAACTTGCATAAGATCACACAGCTAGTTAGAATGCAGAGCCAAGATTTAAATTTAGGTATGCCTTACCTCTGACCTAAATGTCTCTGCACTTTCACCTCTTAAAGCCACATGTTTTACATCTTTCTTGCTTAATTTTAAAAACATTTTATTCTGAAATAAACTCAGACTTACAGAAATGTTGCAAGAATAAAGAATTCTCATAGACCCTTCACCCAGATTTCCTAAACGTGAATATTTTTACCTCATTCGCTTTGTCATTCTCTATTTTTCTTCTGAACCATATCAGAATAAGTAATATCCCTTTATTCTTAAATGCTTCATTGTGTATTTCCAAAAATATGTTTAGCCTACTTCTATCATATAATAATAGCAACAAGGTATGAATTGAGATCAATTTCAAATGAGAATACTATAACTCTAACATTCTTTTTTATGTATAATATTGTTTTAGCTTATCAGTGGAAAAAAGCAATGGTGATAGTATTTTGCTTTATAACTGAGTAGGAAAGAAACCCATGGATTCAATCTGAATTTGAATCATTACCACGCTGCTTATGCCACTTACTAAGATTGTGGTGTCTATCACGAACTTCTCGATGTTCTAGCATCTTGTTGGGTTCACGATATAGGTGGGAAGTTGCAATATCTTCTAAGGTATAGTGCTGAAGAGGTGGAGGAGTAGGATGGAACTGGCCCCCAGGATTCATGAGGGGCACAGTCAGGGCAGGACTGTGCCGGGGAGCAGGGCTAATGGTACACACTCTCTTGGCAGGAGGCTCAGGAGGAATTGTATCTCTTTCAAAACTGCTCTCTTCCCGCCTGTAGAAGAATGGGAAGTACATGTCTGAGCCTGTCAACAAGGGTTCATGCAAACATTGCCCAAGCACCTACTTTGTGCTATGTATTGTGCTATGCACTTTCACAAACAGGAAGATGATAAGAAAAGTTTGAGATGAGGCATGAACTGAAAAGTCTTCAGGAGCCAGGCGGATAATTGAAATTACTGATTTATCCCAGCATGAAAAGAGAGGTCAAATCTATCCATAACCAAGCAGAAACATCTCAACCTCATGAAGCAAGGGAGAAACTAAGATGACAGCATTTTCTTATGTGATAGGACTATGGAGGATTATGGGTTCAACTATATTTAGAAATGTTTCAAGGTCAAATTTGCTACTGTGGAGGTCAGTATTGGAAAGAGACAATTCTCTACACGGGAGAAAAGAGGCTCACATAATTAATATGCTTGTGAATTGGCAGGGTATTTAGTCATTTGCTTCAATTGTAACACATTTTCCACTGTTATTAAAATGTTGCTTCCTTGACAAACCATAGAAAATAGCGGTAGATACTCATACATAAATTTTGAGGATAAATTATATTAATATAATTTCAATCTTCAAAGTAAAGCTGATTCATTAACTGTTATACTTTTACAAGACTTCACGTATCAGAAAAAAATGCCTTGAACAGATTATATTTCTCATGGTTCTGGAGCAGTGGACCCACAGAATGCTCAAAAGTAGAAATTTATCAGAGGGGGTATACAGAGTCATCTAAAGAGTTGAGAAGCATATTGCTGCCTAATGTTGGGACAAAGCAAAACTAAGAGTCCATCCCTACATATTACCACAGTAATCAAGTTCTTTTTCTTTCACAAGTAAAGGGAAAGCTCAGAGTGGTTCCAGAAAAGCAAGGATGACAAAGCTCTTCTCTGCTCACCTCTCTGGACTGGGCCTCTTTCCATTTCCATGCACCTCCATGAGCAGCTCAGAAGAGTCAGCAGGGGATGCAATACTTGTGTTGAGCAGAAGGTGTTCATGCTGAGCCAGGTACTGGGATGGTGTCTGCTTGGCGGCCCGAGCACAGTGCAGCAGTTCTCGCTGCAGCAGAGGCAGGTTCGCCTTGAAAAGAAGAGGCAGGGGCTGGAAGGCAGTTTTCCCAGTGTTGGGCCCTATACACAGGGCTCAGCACCTCAAATGGCTTTCAAGAACAAGATGACACAAAACAAAAGCCCTTCACTCTTTGTCATTCTAATTTTCATATGCCCCCCTCTGAATAAAGTGACATCCATTACACTGAACTTGAATTACTGTTAACGTGCGTCTTGTCCCCAACAAGATGTAAATCTCCTTAAGGAAGAAACTGCTTTATTACCTTTGTGGCCTAGTACAGAGTCAAAGCTCAATAAAGCTTTGTTGAACATAATTATTTAAAAACTTAAACATTTTTGAAGACTTCAGTTAGTTAGCAAATTAGTAATGCCTACATGGGAGTAGGAGGAATTCAGTCTTTCCTGTATCATTTTAAGTCCAGGTTTCTCTCTTGTGAATCTAAGCCATTTCTGATAGCACTACTCAACCTTACCTTCCTGTTCTCTATTACAGCTGCCATGGAATTCCAGAAACAGTGACTATTCTGGCTTAGTTGGAACATGGGGTTTTGAAAAAAGTAACAGGGGTGATGGAAATGAAGGCAACAAACCTTAGACTAGTCTAGGATCTGAGTATACACAGGTAACCCATGGGCAGCTATTTCTTATTGTGGTGCTCCACTGAGCATGTTTCCTTATTTTGTAAAAGGATAATTATTTATGTACTGTTTATTTTTCTTTCTCCTCAAACTTAAACCTCTAACAGGACAAATCATACAAAAAACCCTGTTCATCTTTAAATTTAACTGTTAAGTCCTTCATATTTAGAATATACTTTCCCCATATTTATTTTATTTAAAAAATTATTATATTTCCCCCCAAATTTAAAAACAACTCAGACTGAGCCCATAATAAGTCTTTATCCTAAGGGAAACAGATGAGAAAGTCAAAAGAGAGTTTAATACATGCAAGTAGTCATCCCTTTACCAACAGTTAATTTAGCAGCACCATAGTTAGTAACTGTTTTAAAGCAGCAATAAATTGACAAAAACCCAAATGCTAGCCAAAAAGCTGCCAAACAACCTACCTCATGCTGTTTTCCAAAATAACAAGAGTTAAGAATAGAGAATTTGATGATATAAAACACTTTTAAGTCTGTTCTATAACCTCAATCTTGTAGCAACTGTAAAAACTTAATTGAAAAAAAAATCATGTCAGATCTTTACATTTGTGACATGTGCCCTCTGATGAATTTTTAAATATGCTAATCATTTCCTATTAACACAAATTTCCCAAATCTCTCTGATTCTGGAGTCTTGGGGGAAATAATTATCTACTGGCTCTGATACACAGAAAAGAGACCAAGATAGAACACACAGCTGTTTCAAGGCTGAAAAAGGCACCACAGACTGCTCTGAGAGGCCAAGGAGTCAATGCCATCAGAACAGAGCCCAACACAGGCTGTGCACTGAGACACAGGCATTTTCCTGCATGACTATAATGCTCTAATTTTAAAAGTTTTAAAAAACCAGAATCAGTACTTCAGCTAAGATGACCCGCCTTTTTGATGCATTACACTTACTTAGGAAATAAAGGTAAAGTAAAAGAAGGTAAAAGGGGCATATTTATTTTGTCAAGACAAAACTGAAGATACTATGTGAGTACTCATATAAAAGAGAGAAAACAAATTTCTACAAATACTGTACTGACAAAAGTCAAAATACAGGGAGTTCCCTGGTGGCACAGTGGTTAAGAATCCACCTGCCAACACAGGGGACACGGGTTCAAGCCCTGGTCCGGGAAGATCCCACATGCCACGGAGCAACTAAGCCCATGCGCCACAACTACTGAGCCTGTGCTCTAGAGCCTGCAAACTACAACTACTGAGCTCGCAAACTACAACTACTGAGCCCGCATGCCACAACTACTGAAGCCTGCGCACCTAGAGCCCGTGCCCCATAACAACAGAAGCCACCACAATGAGAAGCCCCCGCATCACAACAAAGAGTAGCCCCCTCTTGCTGAAACCAGAGAAAGCCTGCACGTGGCAACGAAGACCCAATGCAGCCAAAAATAAATAAATTAATATTTTTTTAGAAGTCAAAATACAAAAAAATTGAGCTCAGTTTTTTTGGTATAGTCTACTACTAATGAAAAGAATAGAATTCATTTGATAGGGAGGAATTGAGAATAACATTTTTAGCTTGTTTGGGGTTCAAAGTTAGTGTCCCAAATTACCAAATCGATTACAAATGTTCATCTCCAGGGCTTTGCAAAACAATGTGGTGGGCTGGATACGGGTCATAAGGTTCCAGACTATGCCTGGTCTAGAATACATTGTTATCTGACTCTAGTCATTTATTGCCTTTGACCTATTTTATAGGACTGCAACTTATACATAACCAGTTGCAAAGCAAAAAACTTGTTGTCTATGAACATGCATAGAATTACATGCATAGAGGTTCTAGAGACTTCCCTTGCCCACTGCGGAAGAAGCCAATTTTACTTTTGTTTGCATATTCTTATCAATAATCCTGACCTATAATGTCTGTTCTTTGGCTTCTCCCCTGAACAGGTTATAACACCTTACAGATTCCCTCATTAATAATGAATTAAATAAAATCTATGACACAGGTTTATTTTCTAAAACCTGTATGAGTCATAATGTTACCTGTTTTAAAAAATTGTTTAATGGGAAAAATAGTAACTTTACAGTAGGAAAACATGGTGGACACCACCTTTACCAATTGATCAAAGTCCACATCACCAATTATGAGACAAATTAACACCTATGTCTCCTGATAGCATGCAGTAATACCACCTACCTGCTATTTCTGCCTAAAATGCATAACCTCATTCTCATCATGAAGTATCAGAAAAATCCAAATTGAAAAATACGCTATAAAATAACTATCCTGTACTCTTCAAAACTGTCCAAATCATAAAAGACTGAGAAGCTGTTCCAGATTAAAATGGACTGAAGAGATATGACAATGTAATCCAACATGTGATCCTGAATTAGATACAGGACCCCCAAAAATGACATTTTGTTAAAAAGGACATTTGTGGGACATCTGGTGAAATATGAATAAGGTCTATAGATAATAGTGTTATAAATACCAGTGTTAATTTCTTGATTTGATAATTACACTAAAGTATCAGTATTTAGATGTATCATGTCTGCAGCTTACCCTGAAACATTTCTGAGGAAAAAATAAATGGAAAGAAAAGAGAATAATAATGCAGATGTGATAAAATATCAACATTTGGAGAACCTGAATTTTATTGTACCATCTTGAAACTTCTTTGTGAGCATGAAATTATTTCAAAATAAAAAGGTTTTTTTTTTAAAGGAGCATATTATATATAAATTTAATACTGGCTCACCTATCAGGTACGCATAATAATTTTAAACAGTGTCCCCAAAAGTTATGTTCCAGGGGACATTAATTCCAGAGGACGTAATTAGAAACTAGAGACTAACTGGGGGGAGGAGGAGGCCTCCTCCCATAACACACACTCTTCACCCCCTGGCCACAACCACAAGACTGTGTCCAGTTACTTCCTCTGCTAAGAGCCCAACCTCCATGCCATGCACACCTCCATCCCACTCTACTCCTGTTCCCTGCCTCCCCACCTGCTCCTTCTGTGTGTCACCAACAGTGTCTGCATACACACCACAACTCAAGGCTTTTGCAATTCTCATCTCATCAAGCATAAAGCTTATTCGCAAACCACTCACACTTCTGTAGCAGCCCCAAATAAAATAAAGATATCAAATGTGGCAAGCTGCCCTGATGTAGATCACAGAACAGGGATCAGTAACAGATCTTGAGGAAATGTTGAAGATAAATTACATTCCAGTAGTTATCTCATAAAAATTACCTTGAGGAATGGAATAACAAAAGGACGGAGAGGAAAGTTTGTAGCCTCTTGGAGCTTGCAATGGAATTCTTCAATTGTTACTGTTGAGTTCTGAAAAGATAAACAGCATTGTTCAACTTCTAAAACTGGACAGTGTTCTAACATAAATCTGATAGTGCTGAACCCTTTGAAATAATAAGGAAAAGGATAACTCCAAGAGCACTACTGTGAACTCAAATCCCTCTCAAAGTTTAACCAAATTCTGTTTCCTTTATGAAAGAAATTCAGACTCCTTGATTTTCTTCTCTACTACCCCAAATCTAACAAATTCCCCTCTATGTTCAGCAGCCTAGGCAGAATAGGGCATTGCCTTCCTCTTGTGAAGAGAAGCACTCAGGTTGCTTGTATTGAGGGGTTCATCACAAGTCACCTCAGGTACAGGTAACCAAGCTTACAGTGTTTCCAGCTGAACAGTTCCCAAATCAGTCCAGGATATCAACTTAATGACTCAGAGCCTCACGTCTTCAGAAGTTCATTTCTGCATTGGTTCTGCCTACCTCCTAGCATCAGTTCCCTAAATCTTCCAAATCGGAAGTTAACAACAAAAAAAGATGCCTTCTACCTTCCAGTGGTCTGTTTGCAAATCAGAACACCTCCAAAGGGCAGAATGCCACTGGTTAGATTTTAGTATTCCCATGAAAGTTATTAGCACTTCCCCTGCATTTTTTCAGGTCTTTATTTATTTTTATTTTTATTTTTTTTTTGGTGGTACGCGGGCCTCTCACTGCTGTGGCCTCTCCCGTTGCGAAGCACAGGCTCCGGACACACAGGCCCAGCGGCCATGGCTCACGGGCCCAGCCGCTCCGCGGCATGTGGGATCTTCTTGGACCGGGGCACGAACTCGTGTCCCCTGCATCCGCAGGCGGATTCTCAACCACTGCGCCACCAGGGAAGCCCTCAGGTCTTTCTTTAAACTAAAATTCTCAGCTCCTTTGCTAAGAGGAATGAATGTACCAATACAAATATTTTCTTCAAAGTTCAGAAAATATTTTTATTTTTACTTCAATTCCCTAAAACACAGCAAACTAATAAGTTCAAAACAAAACAAAATAAAATATCAATCTGAATTCTTGCTTGTCTGAAAGAACAATGATGATTTCTAGGATTTATTTTTATAAAATCATCAAGTGTTCAAAGATGTAACATGTACCACACAAATTATTCATCAGCAAAATACTGTTTCTTAACAAGAAGAAATGGAAAACATATAGGTCCTCAACACAAAAGTGCATTAAAAACTGTAATACCATCATACATCATACTGCTTAAGGTGGAGGGCAGATTTGTATGCATTGAAGAAAGGTGTCTATAATATACTAAGTGAAAAACCAGATAACATAGCAGTATATTCCAACAATCCACTTTTGAAAATAACACACATACATTTATATAGTATTTTAAGTGTCTGGAAGGACAATTACAACAGTAGTTATTTCTGGATGTGAAATTATGTTGGATTTTCCAAATGTATCATACAATATTGAGAAAAAACTAAAATATTTCCCTTTGGGAAAAAAAGAGTGTATCAAATTTAACCATGTTAAATGAAAATGTTTGTACAGTTTACCCCATTTCATACCAAAAATGTTCTTTTAAACCTTAGCTGAGTGCTTGTTTTAAGTAAATGACAGGTATACAACTCAACCAACTCTACCGGCAATCGGGAATAAAAATTAAGTGTAAGAGAATGCTATTCACTCCTTACTACAAGTAATGCAATCAAGCCTCAAACAGTAAACACAAGTAGATTAAATCTATGGAAAGACTGAAGGAAATGACTAAGTTTTCTTATGGATGGACAAAGGAGGGAAAAGATTAACTTAAGTTAGAGAAATGGACTCAAGGCTATATATACTATAGATCACAGGCAATCCTCTATCTGAGAGGGAAGATAGGCCATTGTTCTGTTATCCTTCCCTCTCATTCAGTTACTTAATCAATAAGAGCAGTTTGTTTCCTCATAGTCTAGTGGGAAAACTGAAAAGTAAGCCATTCATTACAGTATGATCACAGTACATGTGTGCAGGACACTACTGGCATGCAGACTTAAGGGGACAAGGAAGGCTTTACAGAAGCGCCATCTGAAGAAGTGAAAGTACAGCCTTGAGAAAGATGTTTCTGAGGAAGACAAAATGTAAGAATGCAAAGTATGAGGGGAATCTAGTCCACTGGATCCTAAGGGCAACACTTATAGAGATCTTACAAGACAATGGGTACAGATAGGCCACCAGACTAAAATTTTTTTAAGATTTTGAAATAATGGTAATCATAGGAAGTTGCAAAAAATAGCACAGATAGGTTCCTCTGTATCCCGGCACCAAGGTTCTCCCAATGTTTATATTTTATGTAATTATAGTGCAATATAAAAACTAGGAAACTACCATGGTAATATGTGTGTATAGTTCTATGCCATTTTATGGCATGTGTACATTCACGTTATCACCAATGAAATCAAGAACAAGAAGTACAGAAACCCTATCTACCTTTATCTTCCCCGGTTTATAATAATAATTGTCTTAAACATTTCCTTTATATATACAGACAACCATAACAGACAAGGTTATAATTTTTGCTTCAACCATCAAACATAATTTAGACAACCCAAGAGAAGTAAAGTCTATTGTGTTTACCTATATTTTTACTCTTTACATTTTTCCTTCACCTATCCTGATATTTCAAGATTCCTTCTTTTATGGTTCCTTTCTGTTTCAAGAAGCTCTTTTAGCCTTTCTTTTCTTTTCTTTTTTTTTTTCTGGCCGTGCCCTGCGGCTTGTGGGATCTTAGTTTCCCAACTGGTGATTGAACCTGGGCCCCTGGCAGTGACAGTCTGGCACTGGACCGCCAGGGAATTCTCTAGCCATTATTTTAGTGTAGGTCTGCTGAAGACAAATTCTCTTACCTTTACTTCATGTGAAAATATTTTGATCCTTCTACCCTTCATTCCAGAAGGGTATTTTTGATAGATACAAGATTCTGGGTTGACAATCTTTTCTCCCAGCACTTGAAAAATATGCCACTTCCTTCTGGCATCCATGGTTACTGATGCTTTCTCTGTTGCTTTCAAGATTTTGGGGGATGGGATGGGATGTCTTTTTTTTTTTTTTTTGCCACACCACAGGGCTTGTAGGATTCCAGTTCCCTGACCAGGAATTGAACCTGGGCCCTGGCCCTCAGCAGTGAGAACTCGGAATCCTAACCACTGGACAACAAGGGAATTCCTGGGATGGGATGTCTTCTTTGAGGTCTGCTCAGTCTTTTTGAATCTGTAGGCTTGGATCTTTTGTTAAATTTGGGAACTTCTCAGGCATTATTTCAGCCCCACATTCTTTCCCTCCTCCTACTGTGACTCAGATCTTTTGTTATACTCTTTTAAATCCCTGAGGTTCTGTTCATGTTTTTTTACTTATTTTCTGTATGTTGTTTAGATTGGGTAGTGGACTTCCCAATAAATAGACTGGGTAGTTTTCTATCGTTCCAGCTTCAAGTTCACTGATTCTTTCTTCTGTTCTCTACAGTCTATTATTGAGTCCATCACTGAGTTGTTTTTTTGTTTTTTTAAAATTTTTATTTATTTGGCTGCATTGGGTCTTTATTGCTACACGGGCTTTCTCTAGTCATTGTGACTGGGAGTCGCTCTTAGTTGCGGTGCATGGGCTTCTCCTTGCGGTGGCTTCTCTTGTTGCAGAGCATGGGCTTCAGGCATGCAGGCTCAGCAGTTGTGGCATGCAGGCTCAGTGATTGTGGCACACTGGCTCTAGAACACAGGCTCAGTAGGTGTGGCTGACGGGCTTCGTTGCTCCGTGGCATGTGGGATCTTCCAGGACCAGGGCTCGAACCCGTGTCCCCTGCATTCACAGGCAGATTCTTATCCACTGTGCCACCAGGGAAGTCCCCATCACTGAGTTTTTAATTTCATTATTATATTTGTCAGTTCTTAACTTTCCATTTAGTTCTTCTTTATATCTTCTATTTCCTTGCTGAGGCTCTTTATTTCTTCATTTGTGTTGATAACTGCTCACTGAAGCATTTTTATGATGGCTGCATCAAAACCCATCATATATTTCAAACATCTGGGTCATCTTAACTGATGTTTGTTGGTTACCTTTCTCATTCCACTTGAGATGGTCAGTTCTTGGTATGACAAGTGATTTTCTGCTGTATCCTGGATGTTTTGGGTTCTGTGTTGTAAGACTCCAGATCTTTTATCTACATCTTCTATTTTCAAGGCCTTCTCTGATAGCGTTCCATTGGGAAGAGAAGAATCTTTGATGCTGTCAGGTGGGGTATAATCCCAGGCTCCCCACTCAACCTCTGTTGATTTGTAGAAGGAAGGAGGGGTTCCCTACTGCTGGGCAGGGATGGGAGCTCAGGCTCCCCAATAGGCCTTGAAGGGGAGGGGGAAGGGTGTACATTATTGTGTTTCTTTTCCTGAGGTGTTTGACTGCCACAGAGTGATTTTTTGTCCAAAAGTTTTCTATCTTGCTTGGTTGCTCCTTTTCTAGTCCTTTGGCTAGAAAGAGGTGGGATTTTTTTTTGGTGGGTTTTGGTTTGTTTGCTTTTTGTCTGTGCTCATTAGTATTTCCCTAATACTGGCTTCTCCAGACCACAGTCCAGGATATACGATCACAGCACGAAGTCAAGGGAACTCACTGCTGTGTATTTCCTTGAGTCTCAAGGTCACTGGCCAATCTGCCTTCTCTCCATCTTTCAGAGTCTTCTTACTTTTGTTTTATACATAGCGCCCATTGGTTTTTTTTTTGCTGTATTTGTCAGGAGGAATAGGAAGAAGTATACCTTTCTGTTATACCTGAACCAGACTTGATATGACTACATCATATTCCATTAAACTGAGGTACTGTCATTTACTCAAGCTTTTATAGAACATTTAGGTGGTTCAATTTTTTTTGACATTATAAATAATGTTAATGCACATTGTTTATTATTTTCTTAGGATGAATGTCAAGGAGAGATACTGGTAGGTCAAAGGAACTGTCTAGTTAAAGGTATAAAACTACCTTCCAGAATGTGTATTCTCCAAATAAGTAGGCAGAGTACAAAACATTTACCCTTACCTTGCAGTGGAAATTGCCATGCTTGCTTCCTGGTACAGTTAAGGACCACTAGCACCTTACCTCTTCTCTTGCACACCAGAAACACCAAATGCACACAGGTGAACTAAACTCTTGCTACCTAACTGTGTGGCCTTTTCTGACTTTGCTAACGAAGTCTCCTCCACATGGAATGACTGTTCCATTTACATATGCCTGCCAAAATCTTAATGATTCCTTTCATAAATACAAGACCAAATAAGGGCTTCCCTGGTGGCACAGTGGTTAAGAATCCGCCTGCCAATGCAAGGACACAGGTTTGAGCCCTGGTCTGGGAAGATGCCACATGCTGTGGAGCAACTAAGCCTGTGCACCACTACTACTGAGCCTGTACTCTAGAGCCCGCGAGCCACAACTACTAAAGCCCGCATGCCACAACTACTGAAGCCTGCGTGCCTAGAGCCTGTGCTCTGCAACGAGAAGCCACTGCAATGAGAAGCCCTTGCACCAAAACGAAGAGTAGCCCCCACTCACCACAACTAGAGAAAGCCCGAGCACAGCAACGAAGACCCAAAGCAGCCAAAATAAATAAAGAAATAAATAAATCTATAAAACAAAAAGACCAAATAAAGCTTTCACCTATACAGAAATATAATAATCTAAAGGTGTTAATTCTCCTCCAAATTAGACAATGTTTTCAACAAGATGGTAGAAAAAAAGAGAAAAAGAAAAAGGAAAAAGGAAAAAAAAGAAAAAAGAAAAAGAAAGGAAAGGAAAGGAAAAATAATGGATTGGTAAGCTCAAATGCAATACACATAAGGCAATCATTTTATCTATGAATAATGGCAGTTTTATTTATGTTTCTCCAATCCTTATATGTTTTAAAAAATATTTTATTTATTTATGTATTATTTATTTATTTTGGCTGTGCTGGGTCTTAGCTGGGGCACATGGGATCTTCGTTGCGGCACGCAGGCTTCTTAGTTGGGCATGCGGACTTCTTAGTTGCGGCATGTGGACTCTTAGCTGCAGAATGTGAATTCTTAGTTGCTGCATGCATGAAGAATCTAGCTCCCTGACCAGGGATTGAACCTGGGCCCCCTGCATTGGGAGCATGGAGTCTTATCCACTGGACCACCAGGGAAGTCCCTCCAATCCTTATATCTTATTTGCTAGGCTATAATGTTCAGGATTACAGTGAAGAGAAAAGAGATCCTATCTGTTTCCTAATATCAGAGGGAAAGCTTTTGAAATTTCACCACTTAGCATCATAGGCTTGCTAAAGTGTGTTTATACATACAACTGTCATCAGATTAAGGAAGTTCCTGCTATAATTGGTTTGCTGTTTGTTTTTTAACAATGAATGGATATTAAATTTAACAAACATTTCTCACCTTGTATTGTCTCCAAATATATTTATAGTTTCAATATCAATTGCTATAGACTACATGTTTTTGTGAGCCCTCAAAATTCCTATGTTGAAACCTCATTTCCAATGTGTTGATATTTGGAAGTGAGGCCTTTGGGAGGTGGCTAGGTCATGAGGACAGAGCCCTAGTGAATGGCATTAGTGCCCTTCTAAAAAAGCCACCAGGGAGCTCTGTTGCCTATTCTGCCCTGTGGGGAAACAGTGAGAAGATAGCCATCTATGAACCAGGAAGTAGGCTCTCACGAGACACCGAATCTGCTGACACCTTGATCTTCGACTTACCAACCTTCAGAACTATGAGAGATGAATATTGGTTGTTTATAACCCACCTAGTCTATGGTATTCTATATTAAGAGCCTAAAAGGACTAAGACGCTGATCTGAATGAAAATCTCAGTATGTGAGATTAAAAATTGGTATAAAACTTGGGAAAACCATTTGACCTTATATACTAAATTTATATACATATATACCCTATGAAATCACAATTCCATTGTTCAGTGCAATGCTTGTACACATGTACCATAAATTAAAATGCTCATTATTTGTAATGGCCCCTGTACAGAAAAGAGCTAATACAACTGGTCTACAACTGCTAACCATAAGAAAGCCTGCTTGCAAGGTAAAAAATTGTAACACATGCTACAACATGGATAAACCTTGACAACATTACACTAAGTGAGATAAGCCAGCTACAAAAAGACAAATACTATGTGATTTCACTAATAGGAGGTACCTGGAATAGTCAAGTAGAATGGTGGCTGACAGAAGCTGGGGAAAGAAGGAAATGGGGAATTATTGTTTAATGGCATAGAGTTACAGTTTTGAAAGATGAAAAGTGTTCTGAAGGTGGACAGTGGCAATAGCTGCACAACATGAATATACTTAATATCACTGAATTGTACACTTAAAAATGGTTAAGCTGGTAAATTTTGTGCTATATGTATTTTACCACCTCCTCATGATGAAACAATTTTAAAAATTTGGAAAAAAAAAAAAAAAAAAAAAGAAACATTAACCCAAGCACAGCCATTTAAAAGAGATGACTGGCTACATCTACATATTCTTTCATAGCTAGAAAAAAATTCACTTTCAGTGTGTGTGTGCGCATGCATGCACGCATGCAAATGAGCTTTCATTTTTTTCTTTTATTCTTGAAATTAAGCAGACTTTATTTAAAGTAATTTGCTGCTGGAATTGGCATAACATTCTGATGGCTACTTTGCTTCCAATTATGTTCAAATTCATTTTGACATTTAAAGCCAATTTTATTAGTCTAGAGCCAGAA
Organism: Kogia breviceps; assembly: GCF_026419965.1. Taxonomy (NCBI): domain Eukaryota; kingdom Metazoa; phylum Chordata; class Mammalia; order Artiodactyla; family Physeteridae; genus Kogia; species Kogia breviceps. The sequence goes on from NC_081323.1 coordinate 25,010,643, forward strand.
AGACTTTTCCATAATACTCTAAAATTTGACCAATAAAGGGACCCCCCTCCCACCCCAAACAAACAAACAAAAAGTTTCCCTAATGGATGGGGGTACAGTTTTTACAAACTCTGATTGATGCTAAACACCACTTTTCCTTCTATGAGTCTGGAGTTTCATAGGTGCTACACCAAGAGTGCCTATGTGCCCAGACCCCAGGAAAAACCTTGGGCATTGAGGGTTTAATGGGGTTCCTGGGGCAGAAACATCACACATAAGTTGCTGTATTTTCACTGCTGGGGGAAGACTGAACTCTGTGTGACTGTTCATAGAGGAGAAAAAGGAAGCCAATATATGGGTTCCTCCAGATCCCAACTGTGTTTCTCACCTTTCTGATCCAGCTATGTATCCTTATTATGCCTCTGTATTAAATCTTAGGGACTTCCTTGGTGGTCCAGTGGTAAAGAATCCGCCTTGCAATGCAGGGGACGCAGGTTTGATCTCTCATCAGGGAACTAAGATCTCACATGCTGCAGGACAACTAAGCCCGCGTGCCACAACCACTGAGCTCATGCGCCTCATCTAGATAGAGCCCGTGTGCCACATACAGAGCTCATGTGCTCTGGAAGCTGTACGCCACAACTAGAGAAGAGAAAACCCGCATGCCACAACTAAAGACAAGCCTGTGTACCACAATGAAGAGCCTACACACTGTAACGAAAGATCCCGCATGCCTCAACAAAGATCCTGTGGACAGCAACTAAGACCTGACGCAGCCCCCCCCCCCCACAAAAAAACAAAAAACTTAGCTGTGAGCACAACTATATGCCAAGTCTGGACAATTCTAGCAAATCTTAAGACATGGGGGTGGTACTGGGGGACCCCTGATGCTGCCTCAAAATATAAACAACTCAAATGTCCATCAAAAAGTATAAACTGTGGTATATTCCTACAATGAAACATTTTACAGCAATGACAATGAACCACCTACAGCTATACAAAACAGGGATAGAATCTCAAATGATGAAAAAGTCATTTATTGCATTTTGCCTTGTATGAAAGTGGTTTCCTCTGTACAATACTGAGTCATCTTTTAAAGCAGCAGTTCATAAACATTTTAGTCTCATAATCGTTCTAAATAATACGGATTACATCTATTGATAATCACTATATCTGAAATTAAAACTGAGAATTTAAACAATATTTATTATTAACTCATTTCAAAATAACTGTACTTATCTAAAAAATGTAGTATACAGACTTGGTGCAGCATGGCATTGGCTGCGGTATTGATGTTAAGCAAGATTCCACAAGAGATGCAATTTGCTGCCAGAAGTGTGTTTTTCATCAAAAAGGCAATAACTTCAAGCACTTGTGGTGGATACAGATTTTTGCTGCAACTCTGCAAACGCAGGTGAGACACTACCCTGGGACCAGCTGGCCTGTGGACCTTGGGTGATGAGAGGGGAGTGCATTGCTGGGACACACAGGACATCTCCTACAGAGGACCACTTCTCCAAAGCTGAGAAACATAACTAACCTATCACATACATAAAAATACAAATAGCAATTTAGACAAAATGAGGTGGGGACTTCCCTGGTGGTCCAGTGGCTAAGACTCTGTGCTCTGGATGCAGGGGGCCAGGGTTCCATTCCTGGTCACAGAACTAGATCCCAAATGCTGCAACTAAGAGTTTGCATGCCACAACTAAAAAAAAAAAAAAAGATCCTACATGCTTGCTGCAAGTAAAAGATCCCGCACATGGCAATGAAGATCCCACGTGCCGCAACTAAGACCTGGTGCTGCCAAATAAATAAACATTTAAAAAAATGAGGTGACAGAGGAATATTTCAGACAAAGGAACGAGATAAAACCCCAGAAGAAGAACCAGTGATGTGGAGATAGGCAATCTACCCGAGAAAGAGTTGAGTAATGATCATAAAGATGATCAAAGGACTTGGGAGGAAAATGGATGCAGAGAGCAATAAACTAGCAGTTTTTAAGAAAGAATTAGAAAAATGTTTATTGCAGCTCTATTTACGATAGCCAGGACATGGAAGCAACCTAAGTGTCCATCAACAGATGAATAGATAAATAAGATGTGGCACATATATACAATGGAATATTACTCAGCCATAAAAAGAAATGAAACTGAGTTATTTGTAATGAGGTGGATAGACCTGGAGTCTGTCATACAGAGTGAAGTAAGTCAGAAGGAGAAAAACAAATACCGTATGCTAACACATATATATGGAATCTAAGAAAAAAAAATGTCATGAAGAGATTAGTAGTAGGACGGGAATAAAACACAGACCTACTAGAGCATGGACTTGAGGATATGGGGAGGGGGAAGGGTAAGCTGTGATGATGTGAGAGAGTGGCAGGGACATATACACACTACCAAATGTAAGTTAGATAGCTGGTGGGAAGCTGCCGCGTAGCACAGGGAGTTCACCTCTGTGCTTTGTGACCACCTAGAGGGGTGGGAGGGAGGGTGACGCAAGAGGGAAGAGATATGGGAACATATGTACATGTATATGTATAACTGATTCACTTTGTTGTAAAGGAGAAACTTACACACTATTGTAAAACAGTTATACTCAAATAAAGATGTTAAAAAAAAAAAGAAAGAATTAGAAAATATAAAGAACAACCAAACAGAAGTGAAGAATATAATGACAGAAATGAAAAATACACTAGAAGGAATCAACAGTAGATTAAACGAGGCAGAATTATGTATCAGTGAGCTGAAACACAAGTAGTGGAAATCACTGCCATCAAAAAGAAAAAAGAGGGCTTCCCTGGTGGCGCAGTGGTTGGGAGTCCGCCTGCTGATGCGGGGGACACAGATTCGTGCCCCGGTCCGGGAGGATCCCACGTGCCATGGAGCGGCTGGGCCCGTGAGCCATGGCCGCTGGGCCTGCGCGTCCAGAGCCTGTGCTCCGCAACGGGAAAGGCCACAACAGTGAGAGGCCCACATACCACAAAAAAAAAAAAAAAAAAAAAAAAAAGAATGAAAAGAAATGAGACCTCTGGAACAACATCAAGTGCACTAATTTTGCATTATAGGGGACCCAGAAGGAGTAGAAAAAGAGAGAAAGGGCCTGAGAAAATGTGTGAAGAGATAATAGCTGAAAACTTCCCTAACCTGGGAAAGGAAATAGTCACCCAAGTCCAGGAGGTGCAGAGTCCCATACAGCAGCAGTCCCCAACCTTTTTGGCACCATGGACTGGTTTCATGGAAGACAATTTTTCCACAGGGGGCAGGGTGGGGGATGGGATAGTTCAGGCATTAATGCGAGCGATGGGGAGCGGCAGATGAAGCTTAGCTCACTCCTCCGCCACTCACCTCCTGCTGTGCGGCCTGGCTCCTAACAGGCCACGGACTGCTACTGGTCCATGGCCCAGGGGTTGGGGACCCTTGCCATACAAGACTAACCTGCAGAGAAACACACCAAAACACACTGTAATCTAAATGACAAATATTAAAGATAAAGAGAGAATATTAAAAGCAATAAGGGAAAAGCAACAAATAACACACAAAGGAACTCCTAACAAGGCTATCAGCTGATTTTTTTCAGCAGAAACTCTGCAGACCAGAAGGGAGTGGCACAATACACTTAAAGTGATGAAAGAGAAAAACCTACAACCAAGAATACTCTACCCAGCAAGGCTCTCATTCAGATTTGGTGGAGAAATCAAAAGCTTAACAGACAAGCAAAAGCTAAAAGAATTCGGCACCCTAAACCAGCTTTATGACAAATGCTAAGGAAACTTCTCTAGGCAGAAAAGGCCACAATTAGAAACAAGAAAATTATGAAATGCAACAGCTTACTGGTAAAGGCAAATATACAATAAAGGTAGGAAATCATCCATATACAAAGCTACTGGGGAGGTAGTTAAAAGACAAAAGTAGTAAAATTTCTGTATCCACAATAAGCAGTTAAGAAACACACAGGGCTTCCCTGGTGGCGCAGTGGTTGAGAGTCCGCCTGCCAATGCAGGGGATGCGGGTTCGTGCCCCACTCTGGGAAGATCCCACATGCCGCGGAGCAGCTGGGCTCGTGAGCCATGGCCGCTGAGCCTGCGCGTCAGGAGCCTGTGCTCCACAACGGGGAAGGCCACAGCAGTGAGAGGCCCATGTACCGCAAAAAAAAAAAAAAAAAAAAAGAAACACACAAAACGGGCTTCCCTGGTGGCACAGTAGTTAAGAATCTGCCTGCCAATGCAGGGGCCATGGGTTCAAGCCCTGGTCCGGAAGATCCCACATGCCTCAGAGCAACTAAACCCATGCGCCACAACTACTGAGCCCGCAAGCGCCAACTACTGAGCCAATGTGCCACAACTACTGAAGCCCCACACAAGAGAAGCCACCACAGTGAGGAGACTGTGCACTGTAACTAAGAGTAAGCCCTGTTCACCACAACTAGAGAAAGCCTACACGCAGTAACAAAGACCCAATGCAGCCAAAAATAAATAAATAAATAAAATTTATATAAAAAAGGAAACACACAGAACAATTAGATGTAAAATATAATATCAAAAACAATAATTGTGAGGGGAGCAGAGTACAAATGCAGGGTATCTAAAATCCATTTGAAAGTAAGAGATCAGCAACTTAAAACAAGCATGTATATATATAGGCTGCTATACAAAAACCTATATATACAGGCTGCTATACAAAATCTATAACAAATATACATACAAAAAAGAAATAGGAATGCAAACACAACACTAAAGACAGTCATCAAATCACAGAAGAGAACAAAAGAAGAAAGGTGAAAAAAAGACCTACAAAAACAAATCCAAAACAATTAACAAAATGGCAATAGGTATACGCATATCAATAATTACTCTAAATGTAAATGGACTAAATGCTCCAACCAAAAGACAAACTGCTAAATGGATACAAAAACAGGACCCATATATATGCTGCCTACAAGAGACTCACTTCAGATCTCGAGACAAATACAGATTGAAAGTGATGAGATGGGAAGAGGTATTCCATGCAAATGGAATCAAAAGGAAGTTGGAGTAGCAATACTCATATCAGACAAAAGAGACTTTAAAATAAAGACTGTGGGGACTTCCCTGGTGTCGCAGTGGTTAAGACTCCGCGCTCACAATGCAGGAGGCCTGGGTTCAATCCCTGGTCAGGGAACTAGATCCCACATGCATGCTGCAATGAACAGTTTGCGTGTCACAACTAAGAAGCCACCAAGCCGCAACTAAGCAACACGCCTGCTGCAACTAAGACCCGGTGCAACCAAATAAATAAAATAAACAAATAAATATTTTTTTTAAAAAAAGAAAGAAAGAAAAAGGCTATGACTGGGAATTCCATAGTGGTCCAGTAATTAGGACTCCGTGCTCTCACTGCCGAGGGCCTGGGTTCAATCCTTGGTCGAGGAACTAATATCCCACAAGCTAAGGAGTGTGGCTAAAAAAAACCAACCAAACAAACATAATGATCAAAGGATCAATCCAAGAAGAAGATAGAACAATTGTAAATATATATACACACAACATAGGAGCACCTCAATTTATAAGGCAAATGTTAACAGACATAAAAGGAGAAACTGATGGTAACACAATAATAGTGGGGAATTTTAATACCCCACTTACATCAATGGCAGATCATCCAGACAGAAAATCAGTAAGGAAACACAGGCCTTAAATGACACATTAGACCAGATGGACTTAATTGATATTTATAGGGCATTCCATCTGAAAGCAGCAGGATACAAATTCTTTTCACATGTAAATGAAACATTCTCCAGGACAGATCACATGCTGGGCAAGAAAGCAAGACTTGGTAAATTTAAGAAAACTGACATCATATCAAGCATCTTTTAAAACACAAACACACGGAGGCTAAACAACATGCTACTGAACAACCCAATGGATCACTGAAGAAATCAAAGAGGAAATTAAAAACTACCTAGAGACAAATGAAAACAAAAACACAACAATCCAAAACCCTTGGGACACAGCAAAAGCAGTTCTAAGAGGGAAGTTTATAGTGATACTAGCTTACCTCAGGAAACATGAAAAATCTCAAATGAACAACCTAAACTTATACCTAAAGCGAGGAGAGAAAGAACAAACAAAACCCAAAGTTAGTAGAAGGAAAGAAATCATAAAGATCACAGCAGAAATAAATGAAGTAGAGACTAAAAAAAAAACAGAAAACATCAATGAAACTAAAAACTGGTTCTCTGAAAAGATAAACAGAATTGATAAACCTTTAGCCAGTCTCATCAAGAAAAAATAGGGAGAGGGCCCAAATGAATAAAATCAGAAAAGGAGAAGTTACAACTGACACCACTGAAACACAAAGGATCTTAAGAGACTACTAGGAGCACCTATATACCAATAAAATGGACAACCTAGAAGAAGTGGACAAATTCTTAGAAATGTACAATCTGCCAAGACTGAACCAGGAAGAAACAGAAAATATGAACCGGCCAATTACCAGTAATGAAATTAAATAAGCAACCTGGGACTTCCCTGGTGGCGCAGTGGTTAAAATTCTGCCTGCCAATGCAGGAGACATGGGCTCAATCCCTGGTCCGGTAAAATCCCACATGCCACAGAGCAACAAAGCCAGTGAGCCACAACTACAGAGTTTGTGCTCTAGAGCCTGTGAGCCACAACTACTGAAGGCCGCATGCTCTAGGGACCATGCTCAGCAACAAGGGAAGCCACCGCAATGAAAAGTCTGCACACCGCAACAAAGAGTAGCCCCTGCTTGCCACAGCTAGAGAAAGCCCGCACGAAGCAACAAAGACCCCACATAGCCAAAAATAAATAAAATTTTTTAAAAAAATTAAATAAGCAACTTAAAAACTCCCAACAAACAAAAGTCCAAGAGCAGATGGCTTCACAGGTGAATTATACCAAACATTTAAAGAAGAGTTAATACCTATCCTTCTGAAACTACTCCAAAAATTGGCAGAGGGAAGAACACTTTCGAACTCATTCTATGAGGTCACAATCACCCTGATAAAGATATTACGAAAAAAAAGAAAATTACAGGCCAATACCACTGATGAACACAGATGCAAAAATCCTCAACAAAATACTAGCAAACAGAATCCAACAATACATTAAAAGGATTATACACCATGATCACCACAAATTAATCAATGTTATACACCTATTAACAAACTGAAGAATAAAAACCATATGATCACCTCAACAGATGCAGAAAAAGCTTTTGATAAAATTCAACATCCATTTATGATAAAAACTCTTCAGAAAGTGGGCACAGAGAGAACATACCTTAGCATAATAAAGGCCGTATATGACAAACCGACACCTAACGGCTTACTCAAGGGTGAAAAGCTGAAAGCACTTCCTCTAAGATCAGGAACAAGACAAGGATGCCCACTCCTGCCATTTTAATTCAACATAGTTTGTTTTTGTTTGTTAGTTGTTGGGTTTTTTTTTTTTTGGTGGTACACGGGCCTCTCACTGTTGTGGCTTCTCCTGTTGTGGAGCGCAGGCTCCGGATGCGCAGGCTCAGCGGCCATGGCTCACGGGCCTAGCTGCTTTGCGGCATGTGGGATCTTCCCGGACCAGGGCACAAACCCATGTCCCCTGCATTGGCAGGCGGATTCTCAACCACTGCGCCACCAGGGAAGCCCTTCAATGTAGTTTTGGAAGTCCCAGCCACAGCAATCAGAGAAGAAAAAAAAAATAAAAGGAATCCAATCTGGAAAAGTAAAAGTAAAATTGTCACTGTTTGCAAACGACATGATGCTACATACAGAAAATCCTAAGAATGCTACCGGAAAAATACTAGAGCTCACCAATAAATTCAATAAAGTTGCAGGATACAAAATTAATATACAGAAATCTGTTGCATTTCTATACACTAACAATGAAATATCAGAAACAGAAATTAAGCAAACAATCCCATTTAACACTGCATCAAAACGAATAAAATACCTAGGAATAAATGTACCTAAGGAGGGAAAATACCTGTACCCCAAAACTATAAGACACTGATGACAGAAACTGAAGATGACACAAACTGATGTAAAGATATACCTTGTTTTTGGATTAGAAGAATGAACATTGTTAAAATGACCATACTACCCAAGGAAATCTATAGATTCAATGCAATCCCTATCAAATCACCAATGGCATTTTTCACAGAACTGGAACAAAAAAAATTTTAATTTGTGTGGAAACACAAAAGACCCCAAATAGCCAAAACAATCTTGAGAAAAAAACACTGCTGGAGGAATCACACTCCCTAACTTGACTATACTACAAAGCTACAGTAATCAAAAAAGTATGGGGCTTCCCTGGTGGCACAGTGGTTGGGGGTCCGCCTGCCGATGCGAGGGGTGCGGGTTTGTGCCCTGGTCTGGGAGGGTCCCACATGCCGCGGGGCTTCTGGGCCCGTGGGCCGTGGCCACTGAGCCTGCGCATCCAGAGCCTGTGCTCCACGGTGGGAGAGGCCACAGCAGTGAGAGGCCCGCGTACCGCAAAAAAAAAAAAAAAAAAAAGTATGGAACTGGCACAAAAACAGACACACAGATCAATGGAAAAGGACAGAAAGCTCAGAAACAAACCCATGCACTTATGGTCAATTAATCTACAACAAAGGAGGCAAGAATATACAACACAGAAAAGACAGTCTCTTCAATAAGTAGTGCTGGGAAAACTGGACAGTTATATGTAAAAGAATGAAATTAGAACATTCTCTAACACCATAGAGAAAAATAAACCCCAAATGGATTAAAGACCTAAATATAAGACTAGATACTGTAAAACTCCTAGAGGAAAACATAGGCAGAACACTCTTTGACATAAATCACCACAATATTTTTTTGGATCCATCCCCTAGAGTAAGGAAATAAAAAAATAAATAAATAAATGGGATCTAATTAAACTTAAAAGCTTTTGCCCAGCAAAGGAATCCATATACAAAATGAAAAGACAATCTACAGGCTGGGAGAAAATACTTGCAAACAATGCAACTGACAAGAGATTAATCTCCAAAATATACAAACAGCTCATATAGCTTAATATCAAAAAAACAAACAACCCAATTAAAAAAAATAGGCAAAAGACCAAAATAGACGTTTCTCGAAAGAAGACATACAGATGGCCAACAGGCACATGAAAAGATGCTCAACACTGCTAATTACTAGAGAAATGCAAATGAAAATTACAATGAGGTACCATCTCATGCTGGTCAGAATGGCCATCATTAAGAAGTCTACAAATAATAAATGCTGGAGAAGGTATGAAGAAAAAGGAAACCTCCTTTTTCTTTTACATTCCCACTGTTGGTGGGAATGTAAAATGGTGCAGTCACTATGGAGAAAAGTATCGAGTTCCCTCAAAAAACTAAAAATAGAGTTGTCATATGCTCCTGAGCATATATTTGGACAAAGCTATAATTTGAAAAGATACATGCACCCCTATGTTCATAGCAGCAGTATTCACAATATCCAAGACATGGAAACAACCTAAATGTCCATCGACAGATGAATGGACAAAGAAGACGCAGCATATACACACAATGGAATATTACAAAGTCATAAAAAAGAATGAAATAATGCCATTTGCAGCAACATGGACGGATCTATAAAGAGATTATCATACTAAGTGAAGTAAGTCAGGCAGAGAAAGACAAATAGCATACGATATCACTGTAATTTGTTTTTTTTTTTTTTTGGCTGTGTGGCGCAGCTTGCAGGATCTTAGTTCCCCAACCAGGGATTGAACCATGGCCCACAGCAGTGAAAGCACAGAGTCCTAACCACTGGACGGCCAGGGAATTCCAATTATCACCTAAATGTTGACTCTAAAAAAATGATACAAATGAATTTGTTTACAAAACAGAAATACTCATGGGCATAGAAAACAAACTATGGTTACCAAAAGGGAAAGTGGGGAAGGAATAAATTATGAATTTGGGATTAAAAGATATACACTACTATGTATAAAACAGATACACATAAAGGACCTGCTATATAGCACAGGGAACTATATTCAATACCTTGTAATAACCTATAATGGAAAAGAATCTGAAAAAGAATATAACTGAATCACTTTGCTGAAGTGATTCAGTGATACTGAATACTCACAGTGATACTCACACACCTGAAGCTAACACAACATTGTAAATTAACTATCCTTCAATTTTAAAAAATGGTTAAAATATGTAGCAAGGAAAATGGCACTGTTTGTACAGTTTTGCAAATCTCTCTGCTATCTAGCTTAATAAAAGAGAGCTGGATTCTCCTAATCTGCTTCTGCATTTAACATGTTTCAACATCCTATGTCACGCAGCCTCTAGAAAATTCCACAATACAGTCCTAAGAGAATAAGAGTCAAAAGGCAAGTAACATTTTATGGCTTCCCTGGTGGCGCAGTGGTTGAGAATTCGCCTGCCAATGCAGGGGACATGGGTTCGTGCCCCCGTCCGGGAGGATCCCACATGCCACGGAGCGGCTGGGCCCGTGAGCCATGGCCGCTGAGCCTGCGCGTCTGGAGCCCGTGCTCCGCAACGGGAGAGGCCATGACAGTGAGAGGCCCGCGTACCGCAAAAAAAAAAAAAAAAAAAAAAAAAAAAAAAAAAAAGGCAATTAACATTTTAGTATTATTATGAAAATGCTTTTGACCTCCTGGACTTCCAAAAGAGGTCTCGAGAAATCCTAGGGGTCCCTAATTACAGTTTGAGAACTGCCCGGTGAAAGTTTAGTACTGTGATTCATCTTTATCACATACAGATGGTAATATGCAGGAGCACAGTGTGCTTTTAGTTGAGGTAAATCTTGATGAATTCAATTTACAAACATTAAGAACTGGAAGCTCGTCCCTTATATACACTAAGAGTCAAACCCCTCCCAGCTGTCAATGTAAGAAGATCACTACTTTATATCATGGATTTGCCACTCAGTATGGAAAAAAAATTTGTTCCTTGAAAATCCTAAAGAAATTGTATTTGCATGAGGAGCTGAAGAACGTAATCCCTTTGATACTATTTATTTAGACCACAAAACTTGTAATTTCACGAATTATTATCTTGAAAATTAAACCATTTGTCTTTTTTCTCTGGTTTGGAAACAATGCACCAGGCACTGAATATATTAAGGAACAAAACTTAGTTAGTTGAACCTCAGTGGGCCTGTTGAAACTCACTTTTAAGAGAAATTCAAAGCCGTTTATCGGAATTAAATTGATACCATAAGAAACAATATGGTAATTGTTATAGATTTTGCTTTTGCTTCTTTGATAAACATTATCCACAACTGAAATCCATGATTCAACATTATTATACAAGTTAAACTAATCTAGACTATAGAATCTGCCACACTGCTACAAGTTAGGGAATGAGAAGTATGTACAATTTCTCTGCTGGCTTCAGTTCTGAGCCATATACTCAAGCAGCAGTCGACAGCGATGTACTTACCACCAGTGCTAGAACAAGAGTCCGCACCTTCTCCCCAATCTCAGGTGAGATATCATTGCCAAACTGTTGCAGAGTGGTGAGGAAACGTTTCAACTTGCTGAGCTGCCGGGCACCACAAGTGGCTGGCAACTGTTGATTTGTTAGTGCAGATGATGTGGAAGAGGCAGGACCATTGCTGAATCTCTGTGGTGGTGATGGGGCACCATTCAGGGTGGGAGGAGAATGGTTGATGCCGTTGCTCACTATAAGAAAGACTTGGTTTAAGTGCAAAACATAAGGATCTCTGTTAATTTCTTTTTTTGCATTTGCCTTCATTTATTCATTGAATTTTGTAAATCACATGTTAAAAGAGTACACAAGACACATTTGCAGCCCTCAACAATGTTGCTTTTATAGTGAGACAGGTTGCCAGGTAAAAAATGGTAACAGAATAACTTAAAGTGTTAGACGAGTATGAGTGCTACAAGAGCAAAGAGAAGGTACATCTAAATTCTACAGGTGCCAAGGGGAGGGATGGGTAGATTTTAAGACTTCTTGCAATGGGCTGCATGAGAGGAGTCTGGTAGAATATGTATTTCCAATGACTGGACACTCACGCCCATCTTTAATGTGACATCTCCTTCCCAACCTCAGGTTCCCAAAGAATCTAAGCAGTCAATTTAAATATAGCATCTGGGGGCTTCCCTGGTGGCACAGTGGTTAAGAATCTGCCTGCCAATGCAGGGAACACGGGTTCAAGTCCTGGTCTGGGAAGATCCCACATGCCACAGAGCAACTAAGCCTGTGCGTCACAACTACTGAGCCTGTGCTCTAGAGCCCACAAGACACAACTACTGAGCCCACATGCCACGACTACTGAAGCCCGTGCACCCAGAGCCCATGCTCCCCAATGAGAAGCCCACGCACTGCAATGAAGAGTAACCTCTGCTTGCCACAACTAGAGAAAGTCCACACGCAGCAACAAAGACCCAATGCAGCCAAAAATAAATTAAATAAATAAATTTATATTAAAATATATATATATAGCATTTGAACAAGATAGAAACTGGAGCATTGTGTTAACGTGAGAAATGTTTTTTTCTAGGCTATAGGTTTAATGACCTATTCCTGCAATGAGATATATATCTCTTTGACCACTCACAATATTCATGTCCATCAAAATCAGTTTTTCCCTGCCTTGACAGTGCCAAATTCTTAGTTATTCAATATAGCATTTTCTAGATACCATATGGGACACTTCCATTCTATATTTCTGCTCAAATTATAATAGATGTGATTAATTACGGTTTTCCTATTTTTGCCTGTTGTTCTTTTTTTCTTTTTTTAATAAATTTATGTATTTATTTTTATTTTTGTCTGCGTTGGGTCTTTGTTGCTGCATGTGGGCTTTCTCTAGCTGCGATGAGCTGGGGCTACTCTTTGTTGCGGTGTGCAGGCTTCTCACTGAGGTGGCTTCTCTTGTTACAGAGCACAGGCTCTAGGCGCACAGACTCAGTAGTTGTGGCGCATGGGCTTAGTTGCTCCGTGGCATGTGGGATCTTCCAGGACCAGGGATCAAACCTGTGTCCCTTGCATTGGCAGGTGGATTGTTAACCACTGCAGCACCAGGAAAGTCCCTGCCCATTGTTCTTAACAGTCATTTCTTGTAGTTTTAATTTGGAACACAACTCTAGAGCTATATTCTTGGAGGCAAAGCTCCTTCTTCCCTGATGAATGAAATAAAATTACCTAGTGTCTAAGTGTCAATAGATTTTTCATTTAATCATATCCAGGCTTGAAAATTTAAGAAAGTAAAACTAAGTCTAAAAACATATCATCTGTATTAAGAAGCATTATTTGACAGACTCTGCTGCTCCTACTAGATTTAATAACTTTGCTCTGTGCTGCCCATGTACATGCTTCCATTATTTTACTTACCAAATTATACTTATTTCTTTCTATATTTATACTGCCTTGAAAGACTGTCTACTTCTTGATTAAACACACATCTGTGTAATCATAATTAGCTAAGTTGTTATGAACTGTGTATGCTGTATGTGTATGGCTCACTGCATAAAAGGTTAACAGGCTGAGAAAAAGAGGGTGTCTCTACTGTGTCTTCCAGTAAAGGACACTAGAGCTACTGGAAAAGAAGGCTCAACACTCAACCTCAGCAATACAGAAAATCAGCTGCAATGGTGTACCATTTCTTTGTGTTCACAGAAAGGTCCATTGCCATTGGAGAGCTGCCCTCTTTTGAAGAAACCTGTAAAAATAATACATTACTATGCTTTTCGCCACCCTGACACTTATACGGGCTGTTTTACAATTTCTTCAGTGAAAGTGTTTCACATTTTCTGAAATAAAACATATTCATCCCTAAATAGTCAAATATGGGGGTCAAAAGGGTTGACTACACAAACACACACACACACGCACACACACACACGCACACACGCACACATACACACCCCTACTGTCTATATCTTGAAATTTGAATGGCAGCCTGGGTTTAAATCTGTTTCACTTCAAGATAGTATCTTTATCTAAGGCTGTTTAACTTTGAGATAAAAAATACAATTTAAGAAAAAAGGGTATCAAACTTCATTTCATGAACTTTGGCTCAAATTGTTACAGCTGCCAGTTACTCAACTTCAAATGTTTGGGGACAATAAATAATTAAACCTTCTTTTTTAAATTGAGGTTTTAGGACTAAATTTATGGAGTTACAGGGTTTGGGGAAATTCAGCTTTAGTAGACACTACCAAAAATTTTTCTCATAAACAATGTATGATTGTTCAAGTTGCTCCACACATACTCACCAAAACTTGATATTCCTTTTCATTCTGAACATTCTTGTGGCTGTATGTGGTACTACACTGGGTTTTAGTTTGCATTTCCTTGGTGACTAGTAAGGCTGAACAACTTTTATTTATTGTCTAATATAATTGTTATGGACTAAATTGTACACCCCTCCCAAACTCCTATGTTGAAGTTCTGGCCCCCAGTACCTCAGAATGTGACTATATTTGGAGATAGGGCCTTTAAAGGTTAAATGAGGTCATCTTCCTAGGTCCTAATCCAATATGACTGTTGTACTTATAAGAAGAGGAGGAAGCACCAAGGATGCACATGCACAAGGAAAGGCTATGAGAGGACAGAGCAAGAAGGCAGCTATCTGCAAGACAAGGAAAGAGGCTTCCGAAGAAACCAAACCTGCTGACATCTTGATCTTGGACTTCTAACCTCCAGAACTGTGAAAAAATTAATTTCTGTTGTTTAAGCCACCTAGTCTTTGGTATTTTTTTACAGCAGGCCTAGTAAACTAATAAAATAATCAAACTTTTTTGTAAAAAGCCTTACCGTGACAGTCCTGGAGTAGTTCAATCAATTTATGAAACTTACTTTGAATCCTATTAATCAATATAACAATTTAAATTCATTATTTTAGAGCCAAAGAAATTAAAGTAGATACTTACAAGCCAAAAAGTATGAAAACAAAATATTTAGACTACTAAATTTCCAAATACCTAAATCAGTTATATACTATTCTCAGAGGGAAAAAGCAACTAAGAAAAGAAACCACCAAGATACATGTGTGTGTGTTAACAGCCATTTTGAAAATGTTTAGTAGTATATATAGAAGGCTTAATGACATTCATTTAGATCCAAATGTCACTGTGAACCACAAACCCAAGTAATTAAGAGGTCTCACATGCTGTAGGAGTGAATGACACTGGCCTAGGTCCTCCGGAATTTATTGGTGGGAGGGGTGGCATGGTGGGAGGTGAGGATCTTGACTGTATCTTCACTTCCACAGGCGATCCAGGCATTGCTGGCACCCTTTTGTCAGCACCAACTGTAGAGAATAAAAGGAATGGAAATCAGAATTTTCTTTAAAATAAAAAGTCACAACAATCTGAAATACCAACATATTTACCTAGAGGACTGAGAAGTGAAGTAGATGCTTACTTAGTATAATAGGCTGAATGGTGCCCCCCCCCAAAAAAAATATGTCTACCTCTTAATTCCTTGAACTGTGAATGTTTCCTTATTTGGAAAAAATGTCTTTGAAGATATAATTAAGTTAAGGATCTTGAGGGGAGGAGATCACCCTGGATTATCTGGGTAGTTCCTAAATCCAGTATGAATGATGTCCTTATAAGAAGAGGAGAAAAGACAGACACACACACAGAGGCAAGTCTACTACGTGAAGACAGACATAGTCCCACAGAGAGAACGCATGTGACAATGGAGGCAGAGATTGGAATGTTGCCATCTACAAGCCAAGGAATGCCAAGGATTATCAGCAAACACCTGAAGCTAGGAGACAGGTATAGAATAGATTCTTCCTCTGAGGCCAAGAAGGAATCAACCCTGCTGATACCTTGATTTTGGACTTCTGGCCTCTTGAACTGTGAGAGAATAGTGTTGTTTTAAGTCACCCAGTTTACAGTATTTTGTTACGGCAATCCTAGGAATCTAAGACAAGGCAGCAAGGTCAAGGGATGATGTGACATCAGAGTAAACAGTGAGGATAGTGGCTGAGAAAGGAAGACACCAGGTTATAAATTCAGCTTATCTCAATGGCATTGTTTCTTGACTTGTTACAAATTAACTGAAGTAGTAGGGGGAAAAAAAACTAATGTGGGACTGTCCAGACAAGTAAGCATCAACTGCGTGCCATGGAAATAGAATCAGTCAGTTGTATATAAATTACTATGAATGATGAAATACATGTTTATACATATCAACTATTCTAAGTAAGAAAAATGAAGTGGAGTCAACATCTCTGATACCTGGCATGTCATTTATGATGTATATTGTCCAAAAAAAAGAAAAGTAGAGCTGACCCTAAGCTAAGCACAGGCTACTTCATCTACGAGGACAATTCATAATAAGCAGCTGTTTGATAACACTCGACGGCAACAAATCCCAGAAAGTCAGATTAGGTAGATTAAGTTTGATGTCAGAATTAGGTCTGAGCTAACAATGAAGAAGACTTGATAATGAAGAGAGTAATGTTCTAATATCTTCAAAAAGTTATTTTTTCCCATTAAAGGGAACTTGTTACCTACTTTGTTAATAATAGGGCCAGGGCTACCACAATCACCTTTAAATTGAGCTATGTTCCTCTCAGTAATTCCAGGCTTTTCCTTTAAGTACCCTGTGTTTATTCTCCAATAACTGCTGAATTCAACGCAAAGTACAAGAAATGGAGACCAAAGGCTCAAATGAGAACGTTAAATCAAAGTTTTCCTTCACTGAAATCATAGTTATAAACACAATACATATAAAAGGATTCATGACACTGGCAACAAGGTGCATCTTTGCACATTCAAGGGCACTTTCTCAAGAGGAAAACATCCCCAAATATTATTTTTATGCCTTCGTTTGCAGTGGTCACATTTTGGGAAGAAATATAATGAATATATAAAGTCAATCAGGGCAACAATGCCCCCAAGTTACAAATCCCCTGACAAAAATGTGTAGTTGAGAGCCATGTGAGCACACTCTGCCAGCCCTTCCCATCTCTGTCCAGGACATTTTCTTTGTAAAATGGACGGTCATCCTGTCTGATTAGTGAATTAATTAGCTATTACGTTTGCCTTTTTCTTCTTGACAGTGTTTTCTCAATGCCCTTCAGAGAACAGTTGACATGTTTCCAGCTCTTCCATCTGGGACCCAGCTTTCTGGAGTGGGTGGGAGAGAAAAGAAGGAAGGAACTAACAGTTGTCTCGCCCTGTTATGTGTTGTGTATAGTGTGCAACAACCTAGGGGGAGCCTTTCTTCAGACCACCTGCCTTTACAGCAAGAGTGCCAAAGGCCCGAGGAGGGCTTATCAGTGAGATGTGTTTTAGCAGTCAGCACTTGGCAGAATGAAAAACTCAAGATCAGCCCAACTGCAGATCACTGAATTATATACCAACTGAAAGCTTAGAAACTGGGGAAAACCCAGACTCCAGAGTACGGTTTATATTAGGTTAAAACTACTTATCTCTTATTCACGTCACTACTCACAAACCTGCAACACTAGTATGTTTCAAGCAACATACTCATGTTTCAAGCAACAACTATTGTCTAGTAGGAAAAGTATGGGTACAGAGCCTGAGAGGTTTGGTGTGAATCGTCATTCTAATGATGATTTTATCACTGAATGATAAAATCTGTATGAATTTTATCAAATCACTTCACCTTTGCAGGCCTCATTTTGATGTAAGTATTAGAGATAATGCCTAGGCTAGTGCTAGTTATAAAGAAGGTACTCAATAAAGAATAATGATGACTAGAGAACATGAAGACTAATGTCAAGTCCTGATTTTATCACTTAACTAGCCTTATGACTATGTCCAAGTTAACATTAACATTTGTTCCCCAAAGAAAATGTGTATACTATCAACAATCCATGTGATTTCAGAGATATTGTATGGAATGATCCAAGAATCAACAGTTGCAAAAGTACCCAGTACAATGTAAGATGATATTTTTGTTGGAAGCTGGGTGGCAAGAATGTACTTCATGATGTGAGAGCTCTATCCTAGTTTATAAACTGACAAATCCAGCAGTTGCTCAGAGGGTAAATAAGGAGTACACTCCAAAGCAGGCATTTTGACCCTCTGCTTGGCGGCCAGTACATTCCTTTATGCCATCACGTTTAAAGTGACTTCATTTCTGAATTTTTATAAAACTTAGCTTTTATAAAACATCTATCTACCTGGATCCCTTGAAAGAACCAACAAAATTTTGAGCTCTTTTCAATTCCAGAGAAACTTGAAGTTCAAAGAGAAGAAATTTTTTTTTTCTTAAGTGTGACTTCAGCCCATAAACACCACTGCATGAATCATCAGAGACAAAGTATTCAGTCCTAGAAAATTAAATTAAACCTTAGTTTTATCAGAAAGGTTCAACTTGATCCTAAACATAGATTCTAAGGTTCAAAGTAACTGATAGTTTACTCACCCTATAACTGTGCTTTGGTTATTTTAAATATTTGGATATATATGGAAATATGACCACATGAATTTGCACGATCACTGATGCTTCAACACCTAACAACATAAAGCCAAACAACTTGAGCTAAAGGAGAGGGACAAACATGGAAAAATATGTCTGGATAATTATTTTACCCCTTCATTGTGCAAGATGCTATGATGTCATAACAAAAGAAAACTGATGAAAGAGAGAACAAAATAATAAACAGTTTTCTGTGTGAGGGCAGTGTGATTTTTTTCCCCACATAGGAATTTAAGAATCAAACATGAAGCAAAAGAGCAGAATTATTCTGTAGCTTTAAGAGAAAGTAATACTAAACACAAACATAAACATCCTAGGTAAGTGCTACTTGAGAAGAATCTTGTATGATAAATTGCCCACAAATGAGGGCATTTACAAATCATTATGAAATGCTTTTCCATTAGTTTTTTAAAAATTACTTTGAGGTTCACAAAGGTACAATAAGTAGAAGAGGTATGAATATGAGAGAAGAAAAAAGCAATTATGTGAGGGGAAGGGCTACCCACAAACAACTGGAAAGAAGGGGAACTCCCAGGGCTGCAAGTGTGAAGGATGTTTAGGTGAAAGAAGGTGAGCTTGATGTGAAGGATGCTCTATCACTTACTTGTGTGACTATGGTTTTCTTCATCTGTCTCTGAGGGTAATACAATACAGGGTTATTGGGAATGGATACGTATGTAATATACATAATAATGGCTGGTACAACGCAGTAGACACTCTTACATGTTTACTTCCATCAGATTAACAATCTACTAGAAGGAATAATTTTATTTGGCCATTGAGATGTTTATCTATGCTAAACTCTGGGTAGAAGAAGATATGGTCAAGTGCTCCTGATTATCATCTCTGAGGAAAATAAGCTGAATACAGATCTTTCAGATGCACAGTACAGAAATACTGATCATTCCAAACAGGGTGTCCAAGAAAGCCATTACCATTTCTTTAAAACAAATCATATTCCTAACTAAGAAATAATCGTGATGGTTTAAAGAGAACTATTTTGGGGAGCAGAGGCTAGGTAGATAATTCTCTTTTTTGTATGTATTATAAGTATACATTTATATGGTTCAAAAATCAATATATGATATAAAAAGAAATACTCCCTGCTTCTATACCTACATATCCCACCTCATACGTAACCATTTTAATCTGTTTCATGTGTATCCATCCATTCTTTCTCTGTACAAACAAACGCAAAAATAAATTCTTACCCCACCCCCATTTATACAAAGACAGCATAATTACATTAAACTGAGCATCCCTAAGAATGGCACCATGCCTTTTACAATGCCTCAGGAAATGGGATCTATTCCCTTATTCCTCTGAATCTGGCCAGGCCGCCTGACATGCTCTGGTCAATATAATATGATGGAAGTGTAACAGTGCTGGTTCTACACCTGTCTCGGAACGCTAACCCTGCCGTGAAAGCAAATCCAGACTAGTCTGCTGGAGGATGAGACCACATGGAGCAGAGATGAGTTATACCAGCTAAGGCCAGCTGATCCCCAAACATGTAAGATCCTAACCTAATGAGTCTGATCTGTAGTTAACTGCTTGCAGACATATGAATCAATGAGCAAAAGCAAGAGCAGGAGAACTTCCCGACTCATAGATTCATAACCACCCCCCCAAAAAACCATTATTGTTTTAGGCCACTAAGTTTTAGCATGGTTTCTTATAGCAATAGACCAATAGGCAACTGATCCATACCACATACAAACTACACTACTCCTTGGTTTTTTGTTTCTTTTGTTTTACAATTTTACAGTATGTTCTGAAATTCTTTTTTTTTTTTGCGGTACGCGGGCCTCTCACTGTTGTGGCCTCTCCTGTCGCGGAGCACAGGCTCCGGACACGCAGGCTCAGTGGCCATGGGTCACGGGCCCAGCCGCTCCACGGCACGTGGGATCTTCCCGGACCGGAGCACGAACCCACGTCCCCTGCATCGGCAGGCGGACTCTCTTCCACTGCGCCACCAAGGAAGCCCCTGAAATTCTTAATTCCACAACCTTTTTTTTTCTTTTTAACAAATGCATGATGGGGGTAAGGGATAAATTGGGAAATTGGGATTGACATATACACACTACGATATATAAAATAGAGAACTAATAAGAACTTACTGTATAGCACATGGAACTCTACTCAGTACTCTGTAATGACCTATATGGGAACAGAATCTAAAAAAGAGTGGATATAGGTATATGTATAACTGATTCACTTTTTTTTTTTTAAGATGTTGGGGTTAGGAGTTTATTAATTAATTTATTTATTTTTGCTGTGTTGGGTCTTCGTTTCCGTGCAAGGGCTTTCTCTAGTTGTGGCAAGCAGGGGCCACTCTTCATCGCGGTGCACGGGCCTCTCACTATCGTGGCCTCTCTTGTTGTGGAGCACAGCCTCCGGACGCACAGGCTCAGCAGTTGTGGCTCACAGGCCTAGTTGCTCCGCAGCATGTGGGATCCTCCCAGACCAGGGCTCGAACCCGTGTCCCGTGCATTAGCAGGCTGATTCTCAACGACTGCACCACCAGGGAAGCCCCTAACTGATTCACTTTGCCATACAGCAGAAACTTAACACAACACTGTAAATCAACTATACTCCAATAAAATCTAATAAAAAAACAATAAATGCATGATAGTCCATTGTGAGGATGTACCACAGTTTATTTAAACAATCCTCTACTGATGAATTGGATTATTTCCAATCATCTGTAGCTGAATTTTGAGGTGCTCTAGATCCCATGCTACTGATTGACCTGTGCCAGACTTTGGCAGAGAGATAAAGAAGACAGGGCCCTGAGTTACAGGAAAGACCACTACATTTAAATGTGTACAAAATACTAAGAAAATAAAGAAGGAGAAGTATGACTTACTCATGAAATCCAGGGATGTCTCTACAGACCATTAAGCAGTTTACTGGGAAGGCTACATGGGCTTTCCAGGCAGCACATAAGGACAAAAAGCATTAAGGATATAGTTTGAATGGTGCCCCTAAAGTTGGAATCAGAAACAAGGGAAAAATCAGGAAAAAGATTTTCTTGACCACAATTTCTGTTTAACCACTGGCAAGAATAGGTAAATGTTCTAAATGTGTAACTGTCGTATAAGGAGCATTTCCAAAATTGGCTATTTTCATCTGTTAAAGATAGTGGAAAGAACATCAAAATTACTGTTGTACTTATTGGCTTATAAGGCTGGTTAAACTGATTATGGACATAAGACATGCTTAAGGATGAGCATTTCCCATCCTTGTAGCTCTGCCACAAACCTGACAATGCATCCAACTTTCTAACAACATCCAGGCTTCATATGCAGAGCTGGCCAGGAATAGTTGTTTATAATGACAGATAATTTATTATTCAACAAAAACTGAGGCATAAGCACTCAAGAAAATAAAATAACAGAAAATATTTTACAAGGGACCTTGAAGACAGAGCCCAACTAAAACAAAAATACTGCTTTACCATAAACTACAATAAGGATTGAAGAAACAAATTTTTCCATTCCACATTCATAAATACATTAGAAAAATTTATTTTTTTTATAGAGTAGGCTCTTATTAGTCATGAATTTCATACATATCAGTGTATACATGTCAATCCCAATTGCCCAATTCATCACACCGCCACCACCACCCGCGGCTTTCACCCTTTGGTATCCATACGTTTGTTCTCTATGTCTGTCTCGCAAATTCTGCCCTGCAAACCGGTTCATCTGTACCATTTTTCTAGGTTCCACGTATATGCATTAATATATGAAATTTGTTTTACTCTTTCTGACTTCCTTCACTCTGTATGACAGTCTCTAGATCCATCCACGTCTCAACAAATGGCCCAATTTCGTTCCTTGTTTTTCTTCGTTCCTTTTTATGGCTGAGCAATATTGCATTGTACATATGTACAACAACTTCTTTATCCATTCATCTGTCGATGGGCGTTTAGGTTGCTTCCATGACCTGGCTATTGTAAATAGTGCTGCAATGATAATTGGCGTGCATGTGTCTTTTTGAATTATGGTTTTCTCAGGGTATATGCCCAGTAGTGGGATTGCTGGGTCATATGGTAATTCTATTTTTAGTTTTTTAAGGAACCTCCATACTGTTCTCCATAGTGGCTGTATCAATTTACATTCCCACCAACTGTGCAAGAGGGTTCCCTTTTCTCCACACCCTCTCCAGCATTTGTTGTTTGTAGATTTTCTGATGATGGCCATTCTGACTGGTGTGAGGTGATACCTCATTGTAGTTTTGATTTGCATTTCTCTAATAATTAGTGATGTTGAGCAGCTTTTCACGTGCTTCTTGGCCATCTGTATGTCTTCCTTGGAGAAATGTCTATTTAGGTCTTCTGCCCATTTTTGGATCAGGTTGTTTGTTTCTTTAATATTGAGCTGCATATGCTGTTTATATAATTGGAGATTAATCCTTTGTCTGTTGATTCGTTTGCAAATATTTTCTCCCATTCTGAGGGTTGTCTTTTCGTCTTGTTTATGGTTTCCTTTGCTGTGCAAAACCTGTGAAGTTTCGTTAGGTCCCATTTGTTTATTTTTGGTTTTATTTCCATTACTCTAGGAGGTGGATCAAAAAAGATCTTGCTGTGATTTATGTCAAACAGTGTTCTTCCTATGTTTTCCTCTAAGAGTTTTATAGTGTCCGGTCTTACATTTAGGTCTTTAACCCATTTTGAGTTTATTTTTGTGTATGGTGTTAGGGAGCGTTCTAATTTCATTCTTTTACATGTAGCTGTCCAGTTTTCCCAGCACCACTTAGTGAAGAGACTGTCTTTTCTCCATTGTATAGCCTTGCCTCCTTTGTCATAGATTAGTTGACCATAGGTGCGTGGGTTTATCTCTGGGCTTTCTATCTTGTTCCATTGATCTATATTTCTCTTTTTGTGCCAATACCATATTGTCTTGATTACTGTAGCTTTGTAGTATAGTCTGAAGTTAGGGAGTCTGATTCCTCCAGCTCCGTTTTTTTCCCTCAAGACTGCTTTGGCTATTTGGGGTCTTTTGTGTCTCCATGCAAATTTTAAGATGATTTGTTCTAGTTCCATAAAAAATGCCATTGGTAATTTGATAGGGGTTGCACTGAACCTGTAGATTGCTTTGGGTAGTATAGTCATTTTCACAATATTGATTCTTCCAATCCAAGAACATGGTATATCTCTCCATCTGCTGATATCATCTTTAATTTCTTTCATCAGTGTCTTATAGTTTTCTGCATACAGGTCTTTTGTCTCCCTAGGTAGGTTTATTCCTAGGTATTTTATTCTTTTTGTTGCAGTGGTAAATGGGAGTGTTTCCTTAGTTTCTCTTTCAGATTTTTCATCATTCGTGTATAGGAATGCAAGAGATTTCTGTGCATTAATTTTGTATCCTGCAACTTTACCAAATTCATTGATTAGCTCTAGTAGTTTTCTGGTGGCATCTTTAGGATTCTCTATGTATAGTATCATGTCAACTGCAAACAGTGAGAGTTTTACTTCTTCTTTTCCAATTTGTATTCCTTTCATTTCTTTTTCTTCTCTGATTGCGGTGGCTAGGACTTCCAGAACTGCATTGAATAATAGTGGTGAGAGTGGACATCATTGTCTTGTTCCTGATCTTACAGGAAATGCTTTCAGTTTTTCACCATTGAGAATGATGTTTGCTGTGGGTTTGTTGTATATGGCCTTTATCATGTTGAGGTAGGTTCCCTCTGTGCTCACTTTCTGGAGAGTTTTTATCATAAATGGATGTTGAATTTTGTCAAAAGCTTCTTCTGCCTCTACTGAGATGATCATATGGTTTTTATTCTTCAATCTGTTAATATGGTGTATCACATTGATTGATTTGCATATATTGAAGAAGCCTTGCATCCCTGGAATAAACCCCACTTGATTGTGGTGTATGATCCTTTTAATGTGTTGTTGCATTCTGTTCGCTAGTATTTTGTTGAGGATTTTTGCATCTATATTCATCAGTGATATTGGTCTGTAATTTTCTTTTTTCTTAGTATCTTTGTCTGGTTTTGGTATCAGGGTGATGGTAGCCTCATAGAATGAGTCTGGGAGTGTTCCTTCCTCCGCAATTTTTTGGAAGAGTTTGAGAAGGATGGGTGCTAGCTCTTCTCTAAATGTTTGACAGAATTCACCTGTGAAGCCATCTGGTCCTGGACTTTTGTTTGTTGGAAGATTTTTAATCACAGTTTCAATTTCATTACTTGTGATTGGTCTGTTCATATTTTCTGTTTCTTCCTGGTTCAGTCTTGGAAGGTTATACCTTTCTAAGAATTTGTCCATTTCTTCCAGGTTGTCCATTTTATTGGCATAGAGTTGCCTGTAGTAGTCTCTTAGGATGCTTTGTATTTCTGCGGTGTCTGTTGTAACTTCTCCTTTTTCATTTCTAATTGTATTGATTACAGTCCTCTCCCTCTTTTTCTTGATGAGTCAGGCTAATGGTTTATCAATTTTGTTTATCTTCTCAAAGAACCAGCTTTTAGTTTGATTGATCTTTGCTATTGTTTTCTTTGCTCTGATCATTGCTATTGTTTTGTTGATCTGATCTTTA
This sequence comes from Kogia breviceps, assembly GCF_026419965.1. Lineage (NCBI taxonomy): Eukaryota > Metazoa > Chordata > Mammalia > Artiodactyla > Physeteridae > Kogia > Kogia breviceps. Next base: position 25,035,598 of record NC_081323.1, read on the forward strand.
TGATTTCTTTCCTTCTGCTAACTTTGGGTTCCGTTTGTTCTTCGTTCCCTAGTTCCTTTAGGTGTAAGGTTAGATTGTTTGAGATTTTTCTTGTTTCTTGTTTCTTTTTCTTTCTTTCTTTTTTTTTTTTTGGTACACGGGCCTCTCACTGTTGTGGCCTCTCCCGTTGCGGAGCACAGGCTCCGGACGCGCAGGCTCAGCGGCCATGGCCCATGGGCCTAAGCCGTGGCATGTGGGATCTTCCCGGACCAGGGCACGAACCCGTGTCCCCTGCATCGGCAGGCGGACTCTCAACCACTGCGCCACCAGGGAAGCCCCTTGTTTCTTGTTTCTTGAGGTAGGCTTGTATAGCTATAAACTTACCTCTTAGAACTGCTTTTGGTTTTGGATCGTCGTGTTTTCATTTTCATTTGTCTCTAGGTATTTTTTGATTTCTTCTTTGATTTCTTCAGTGATCACTTGGGTATTTAGTAATGTATTGTTTAGCCTCCATGTGTTTGTGTTTTTTACGTTTTTTTCCCCTGTAATTCATTTCTAATCTCATAGCGTTGTGGTCAGAAAAGATGCTGGATATGATTTCGATTTTCTTAAATTTACTGAGGCTTGATTTGTGACCCAAGATGTGATCTATCCTGGAGAACGTTCCGTGCACACTTGAGAAGAAAGTGCAATCTGCTGTTTTTGGAAGGAATGTCCTATAAATATCAATTAAATCTATCTGGTCTGTTGTGTCATTTAAACCTTCTGTTTCCTTATTTATTTTCATTTTTGATGATCTGTCCATTGGTTTAAGTGAGGTGTTAAAGTCCCCCACTCTTATTGTGTTATGTCGATTTCCTCTTTTATAGCTGTTAGCAGTTGCCTTATGTATTGAGGTGCTCCTATGTTGGATGCATATGTATTTATACTTGTTCTATCTTCTTCTTGGATTGATCCCTTGATCATTATGTAGTGTCCTTCCTTGTTTGTTGTAGCATTCTTTATTTTAGTCTATTTTATCTGATATGAGTATAGCTACTCCAGCTTTCTTTTGATTTCCATTTGCATGGAATATCTTTTTCCATCCCCTCACTTTCAGTCTGTATGTGTCCCTAGGTCTGAAGTGGGTCTCTTGTAGACAGTATATATATGGGTCTTGTGTTTGTATCTATTCAGCAAGCCTGTGTCTTTTGGTTGGAGCATTTAATCCATTCATGTTTAAGGTAATTATCGATATGATATGTATGTTCCTACGACGATTTTCTTAATTGTTTTGGGTTTGTTTTTGTAGGTGCTTTTCTTCTCTTGTGTTTCCCACTTAGAGAAGTTCCTTTAGCATTTGCTGGAGAGCTGGTTTGGTGGTGCTGAATTCTCTTAGCTTTTGCTTATCTGTAAAGCTTTTGATTTCTCCATCGAATCTGAATGAGATCCTTGCCGGGTAGAGTAATATTGGTTGTAGATTCTTCCATTTCATCACTTTTAAGTATATCATGCCACTCCCTTCTGGCTTGTAGAGTTTCTGCTGAGAAATCAGCTGTTAACCTTATGGGAGTTCCGTTGTACGTTATTAGTCATTTTTCCCTTGCTGCTTTCAATAACGTTTCTTTGTCTTTAATTTTTGTCAATTTGATTACTATGTGTCTCCGTGTGTTTCTCCTTGGGTTTATCCTGTATGGTACTCTCTGCACTTCTTGGACTTGGGTGGCTATTTCCTTTCCCATGTTAGGGAAGTTTTCGACTATAATCTCTTCAAATATTTACTCTGGTCCTTTCTCTCTCTCTCTTCTCCTTCTGGTACCCCTATAATGCGAATGTTGTTGCGTTTAATGTTACCCCAGAGGTCTCTTAGGCTGTCTTCATTTCTTTTCATTCTGTTTTCTTGATTCTGTTCCACAGCAGTGAATTCCACCATTCTGTCTTCCAGGTCATTTATCTGTTCTTCTGCCTCAGTTATTCTGCTATTGATTCCTTCTACTGTAGTTTTCATTTCAGTTATGCTATTGTTCATCTCTGTTTGTCTGTTCTTTATTTCTTCTAGGTCTTTGTTAAACATATCTTGCATCTTCTCGATCTTTGCCTCTATTCTTTTTCCGAGGCCGTGGATCATCTTCACTATCATTTTTCTGAATTCTTTTTCTGGAACGTTGCCTATTTCCACTTCATTTATTTGTTTTTCTGGGGTTTTATCTTGTTCCTTCATCTGGTACATAGCCCTCTGCCTTTTCATCTTGTCTGTCTTTCTGCGAATGTGGTTTTTGTTCCACAGGGTGCAGGACTGTAGTTCTTCTTGCTTCTGCTGTCTGCCCTCTGGTGGATGAGGTTATCTAAGAGGCCTGTGCAAGTTTCCTGATGGGAGGGACTGGTGGTGGGTAGAGCTGACTGTTGCTCTGGTGGGCAGAGCTCAGTAAAAGTTTAATCTGCTTGACTGCTGATGGGTGGGACTGGGTTCCCTCCCTGTTGGTTGTTTGGCCTGAGGCAACCCAACACTTTAGCCTACCTGGGCTCTTTGGTGGGGCAAATGTCAGACTCTGAGAGGGCTCATGCCAAGGAGTAGTTCCCTGAACTTCTGCTGCCAGTGTCCTTGTCCCCACGGTGAGCCACAGCCAGCCCCCACCTCTGCAGGAGACCCTCCAACACTAGCAGGTAGGTCTGGTTCAGTCTCCACCGTGGTCACTGCTCTTTCCCCAGGGTCCCGATGCGCACACTACTTTGTGTGTGCCCTCCAAGAGTGGAGTCTCTGTTTCCCCCAGTCCTGTCGAAGTCCTGCAATCAATTCCCGCTAGGCTTCAAAGTCTGATTCTCTCGGAATTCCTCCTCCTGTTGCCCGACCCCCAGATTGGGAAGCCTGACGTGGGGCTCAGAACCTTCACTCCAGTGGGTGGATTTCTGTGCTATAAGTGTTCTCCTGTCTGTGAGTCACGTACCCAGCAGTTATGGGATTTGATTTTACTGCGATTGAGCCCCTCATGCCGTCTCATTGTGGCTTTTCCTTTGTCTTTGGATGTGGGGTATCTTTTTTGGTGAGTTCCAGTGTCTTCCTGTCGATGACTGTCCAGTAGCTAGTTGTATGTCTGGTGTCTCGCAAGAGGGAGTGAGAGCACGTGCTTCTATTCCGCCATCTTGGTTCAGGCCGCTCCACTGGAAAATTAATTTATCTAATACATTCCTACAGCTCAGGGATCAGCAACCTTTTTCTGAAAAGGGCAAGATAGTAAATATTTTTGGCATTTTGGGCCATATGGTCTCTGTCACAACTATTCCACTCTGCTGTGGTGGTACAGTAGACTATACACAAAGAACTAGGCTGTGTTCCAATAAAATTTTATATGCAAAAACAGGCGTGGGCCATAGTTTACCAACCTCTGCTACGGTTGATTAAAACTGTAAAAATTCAACCGTCTACTTCTTAGTTTACTTTTTTTTCTATGCCTATAAAACTTTTTTTTTTTTTTAACCCACATCCACTGAAGTGGTTCATCTGAGTAATGTTTTTGTTTTCTTAAGACTGGATATAAAGAGACTTCTACTTATTGACCTTGAAAGAAAATAACATATGAAAATTACTTTAAAACAGAAAAAAATTATTTAAAGACAGAACACTAACAACATGAAGTCAGAGCTAAGGAGTTGCAAATAGGAGGCTAGTTACCTGATGTTCTTCCAAAAATCAGACAGACCTAAAAGGAGAACCTCATAGATGATCAGCATACCTGTGAAGGATCACTGGCTTCATGATTATGCTTATCTCCTCCTTAGTCATCTCTCTTTTCTGTATCTTCTACCGGTGCCATGTGACACCAGACACAGAGATAACCCAGAATATATAAGTAACTCTAATAACTTGATAATGACAAACAACCCAATTTTAAGAATGCACAGAAAGATTTAAAGGGACAATTCCTAAAAGATATACAAATGACTGATAAGGACATAAAAAGATGCTCAACATGCTAGTCATCAAAGAAACACAAATTGTAACACATCAACAAAAAGGAACACAATACCAGGACTTCCCTGGTGGTCCAGTGGGTAAGACTCTGCGCTCCCAATGCAGAGAAATAAAGCTGAGAAAATTAGCAAACCAAATCCATTAATGTATTTTTTTTTAAAAATCACTATCAAGCTGAGTTTATGTAAGAATATAAGGATAATATAACATTAGAAAATCCAATTATTCACCACAGTAACAGATTTTTTAAAAAACACCTTGAAAAGAATGAAATAATGCCATTTACAGTGACATGGATGGATCTGGAGACTGACATACTAAGTGAAGTAAGCCAGACAAAAAAGACAAATATCATATGATATTGTTTATATGTGGAATCTAAAAAAATGGTACAGGGCTTCCCTGGTGGCGCAGTGGTTGAGAGTCCGCCTGCCGATGCAGGGGACACAGGTTAATGTCCTGGTCCGGGAAGATCCCACATGCCGCGGAGCAGCGAGGCCCATGAGCCATGGCCGCTGAGCCTGTGTGTCCAGAGCCTGTGCTCCACAACGGGAGAGGCCACAACAGTGAGAGGCCCGTGTAACGCAAAAAAACCAAAACAAAAATTTAAAAAAATAAATAAATGGTACAAATGATCTTATTTACAAAACAGAAATACAGTCACAGATGTAGAAAACAAACTTAAGGTTATGGGGTGGGGGTGAGGGATAAACTGGGAGACTGGGATTTGATGTATACACACTACTATATATAAAACAGATAACTAATAAGAACCTACTGTATAGCACAGGGGACTCTACTCAATACTCTGTAATTACCTGTATGGGAAAAGAATCTAAAAAAGAGTGGATATATATGTATAACAGATTTACTTTGCTGTACAGCAAAAACTAACATAATATTGTAAACCAACTATACTCCAATAAAAATTAATTTAAAAAAATCCTCCCCCCCAAAAGCCACCTTAAAATCACCTCTATTACAGAAAAGCATTCACTAAAACTCAATTCCACTCATGAGCATGAATAAAACTAGAAATAGAAGGTCAATTCCTTAACTTGATAAAGGGTCTCCTCTAAAAACCCATATACTTATTGGTGAAATATTGCAAGTAATGCCTTTCAACTCCAAAAGATAAAGATGTCTAGTATCAATGCTTCCATTCAATATTTACTCAAGAGTCAAGCCATAGCAGCAGGACAGTTAACCAAACGTAATGGGTAAAAGGATTGGAAAGGAAGAAATAAAATTATCCTTTTGTACACACAAGATGACTTTCTATATAGAACCAAGAGACTCTACCACCCAATATTAGAATTAACATGCAGGTTCAGCAAGGTTGTTAGATAAAAGGCCAATATTTTAAAAATTAATTACATTCCTATACACCAGCAAATAAACAGTAATTTCAAAAAGATATGAATATACAACAAAAAGTACAAACCACCTAGGAATAAACCTAACACAAGATATATAAAACCTTTATAAAGAACATAAGTAGACTGAAAGACATAAAAGGAGACAAATAGTTGGAAAGATCTATCATGCTTATGGATGAGAAGACTTACTATCACTAATATTTTCTCTTCATTTTAATGTATAAATTCAATGTAATTCTTATTACATGCCAGCAAGACTTCTGGTGTAACCTGATGAGCAATTACTAAAATTTACATATAAGAGAAACATGTTAAATGTCCAGCAATAGAAAACAGATGACTGCAGGTAATTCAGAAATGAAACAGTCAATACTGTTAAAATAAGAGAACCAGAGCTCTATGTATCAAAAAGATAAATCCCAAAACAATGTAAAAATATTTGGGAAAAAGAGTATGTTGCAGGAAAAATATGGATAGTATGATACTTCCATAAAAACCATTTTAAAATTTATATATGACAAGGGATTGATTTACATATGATACATTTACATACATATATGTAGTTAAATATTTTTCAAAAGCAAGGGAGTAATAAACATCAAATTCAGGATACTGACTAATGCAAAGGGAAGGAAAGGAATGGAATCAGGCAGAGTCACAAATTGTAGTTCTAACATTTCACTTTGTTAAGAGATCTGAAGCAAATTATAAGACAAAACATTAAAATTTGACAAAGCTAAGGGTGGGTACATGAGTGTTTGTTATACCGTGCTTTTTTCTTACTTTGTAAACTTGAAATATTTCCTAAGGAAAGGAAAGATCACTAGCTGCGATGGGGAAAATGGTGAGATCATAATGCAGAAAGAGACTACTTACAAGGTTATTATAGTGGGAGATGATTGTGGCCTTGGATTGGAGTAGCAATAGGAATGGAAAAACAGGGATAAATTTCAAAAATAGTTAGAGTTACAATAAATAGGACTTGTTGATTGATTAGACAAATATCATACGATAGCACTTATATGTGGAATCTAAAATATGACAAAAATGAACTTATTTATGAAACAGAAACAGACTCACAGATATAGAGAACAGACTTGTAGTTGCCAAGGGGGAAGGGATGAGGGGGAGGGATGGATTGGGAGTTTGGGATTAGCAGGTGCAAACTATTATATAGAGAATGGATAAAGAACAAGGTCCTACTGACAGCACAGGGAACTATATTCAGTATCCTGTAATAAACCATAATGGAAAAGAATATGAAAAAATATATATGTATAACTGAATCACTTTGCTGTACACCAGAAACTAACACACTGTAATTCAACTATAGTTCAATAAAAAATAAATTTAAAAAAGGATAGTGACGGGACTTTCCTGGTGGTCCACTGGTTAAGAATCCGCCTTCCAATGCAGGGGACACGGGTTCGATCCCTGGTCGGGGAACTATGATCCCACACGCCGCGGGGCAACTAACCCCACATGCTGCAACTACTGAGCCCACGCCCACATGCCACAACTAGAGAGAAGCCTGCGTGGCACAACTAGAGAGAAGCCTGTGCACCACAATGAAGAGCCAGCGTGCCACTACTAAGACCTGAGGCAGCCAAATAAATAAATAAATATGTAAACAAACAAAACCTAACAACTGAGCTCAATACATATTTCTTTAAAAAAGAAAAAAAAGGATAGTGACTATTTATACACTAAATATTTGTTCATATTTTGATAGTTTATTCAGATCCTCTTCTTCAAGCTAGTAATCAGTTTCTTTGGATTAGTCATAAAGTCAAAGATTTATAACATGTTTACAAGCTCCTCACTCTCACTATTTCCCACGTTCTGCAATTTGTCCATACTGTTTCACAGAACATTCTGCTTTGCATTTCTCTGCTGATGTTTTCAGCTCCCAGTTCTGGAGAGCCAGGCTCAGTTACCCATGTCTACCTTCTATCTATCAAAGCCTTTTTAGGACAATACCATTCACAGGGAAAATATGAGTAAGACAACAAAGGAGGACAAAAAAAGAACATGGCAAGAAAAGGTGTTACTTTCCTACATTGGAATATGAAAAAGAGTATAGCTGATTTTTATGGAACTGTTCTTTTTGGTATACTAGTTTGGCTGTCGTAAAGAAGTATCATAGACTAGGTGGCTTAAATAATAGAGATTTATTTTCTCACAATTCTGGAAGCTAGAAGCCTGAGGTGTTGTCAGGGTTGGTTTCTTCTGGAGCCTTTCTCGTTGAATTGTAAGTAGATTTCTTCTCCCTGTGTCTTCACACGGTCTTCCCCTCTGAAGTCTGAAGATATCTGTGTCGGAATTCTCTTTGTATAAAAGAACATCAGTCATATTGGATTAGGGCCAACCCTAATGACTTCATTTGGACTTGATTACCTTCTTAAAGACCCTACCTCCAAATTCATTCACATTCTGAAGTACTGAGGGTTAGGACTTCAACATATACATTTTTAGGGGACATAATTCAGCCCTATAATAGTGAAGGTGGGAAGGGATGAAAAAAATACTTAGTTTAAGGAGGTTAAGCAGCTTTTCCTGAACCGAATTTTAGTATTCTCTCATTCATTCATTTGAAAATAGCTGAAGGTATCCTACTCCTGAGGATAGAGCTCAAGGAATAATTCTGAGATTTTTAGCCTGAGCAACTGGAAGGATAGCGTTGTTACTTACTGAGATGGGGGAAAATGTGAAAGAAAGATGGTGGGGGGGGGGGGAGTATAGTTTGAGATCAGGACTAAGTTTGAAATGCCTAGTAGATATTCAAATGGGGATGCTGCATAGGCAGCTGGATATAAAAGTCTGAAGATGAGGCCTGTGTTGGGAAAGTTGTCAACTGATGATACATAGATGCTATTTAAAGCTTGAGACTGGATATATTAGAGGAAGTGAGTATAGAGTAGAGGTTCAAGGACTGATCTTTAAGTACTCTAATTTGGGGGAATCACACAAGAAGAAACTAAAAAAGGAGACTGAAAATGAGCAGCACTATGTCAAGTCACTACATTATGCGATACACCTAAACTTATACAGAGCTGTATGTTTGACTATATTTCAATAAAAATGAAAGGAGGGACTTCCCTGGTGGTGCAGTGATTAAGAATCTGCCTGCCAATGCAGGGGACACGGGTTTGAGCCCTGGACTGGGAAGATCCCACATGCCACGGAGCAACTAAGCCCGTGCCCCACAACTACTGAGCGTGCACTCTAGAAGCCCACGTGCCTAGAGCCCATGCTCCGCAACAAGAGAAGCGACTGCAATGAGAAGCCCGCGCACCGCAACGAAGAATAGTCCCACTCGCCACAACTAGAGAAAGCCTGCGTGCAGCAACGAAGACCCAACACAGCTAAAAAATAAATAAAGTAATTAATTCATTAATTATTTTTAAAAAGAGAAGAAAATAAAGAAAAAAAAAGAAAATGAGCAGCCAGGGAAATTAGAAAAAAACAGAAGCCAAGTAAAGAGTATAATCTTCCACACTGTAGGCTCTGTGAATTTCAAAATTAAATATACAATTAATTATTCATATAGGAATACATTCTAGCTGTTCAGGTTGTTATAGAGATTAGACCTATGATTAAGAAAATACCTCTCAATAAACAAGTGGAACATTATCAAACTTACAAGCTTTTCCACAGCAAAAGAAACCATAAACAAAACAAAAAGACAACCTACAGAATGGGAGAAAATATTTGCAAACGATGCAACCGACAAGGGATTAATTTCCAAAATATACAAACAGCTCATACAACTTGACAATAAAAAAACCACCCAACTGAAAAATGGGCAGAAGACCTAAAGAGACATTCTCCAAAGAAGAAATACAGATGGCCAATAGGCACATGAAAAGATGCTCATCGTCGCTAATTATTAGAGAAATGCAAATCAAAACTACGATGAGGTATCACCTCACACCGGTCAGAATGGCCATCATTAAAAAGTCTACAAATAAATGCTGGAGAGGGTGTGGAGAAAAGGGAACCCTCCTACACTGTTGGTGGGAATGTAAGTTGGTGCAGCCACTGCGGAGAACAGTATGGAGGTTCCTCAGAAAACTAAAACTAGAATTACCAAATGATCCAGCAATCCCACTCCTGGGCATATATCCAGACTAAACTATAATTCAAAAAGATACATGCACCCCTATGCCCATAGCAGCACTATTCACAATAGCCAAGACATGGAAACAACCTAAATGTCCACTGACAGATGAATAGATAAAGAAGATGTGGTACATATATACAATGGAATACTACTCAGCCATAAAAAAAGAACCAAATAATGCCATTTGCTGCAACATGGATGCAACTAGAAAGTATCATACTAAGTGAAGTAAGTCAGAAAGAGAAAGACAGGGGCTTCCCTGGTGGCGCAGTGGTTGGGAGTCCGCCTGCCATGCAGGGGACACAGGTTCGTGCCCCGGTCCGGGAAGATCCCACATGCTGCAGAGCGGCTGGGCCCGTGAGCCATGGCCGCTGAGCCTGCGCTCCGCAACAGGAGAGGCCACAACAGTGAGAGACCTGCGTACTGAAAAAAAAAAAAAAAAAAAAAAAAAAAAGAAAGAGAAAGACAAATACCATATGATATCACTTACATGTGGAATCTGAAATATGACACAAATGAACCTATCTATGAAATAGAATCAGGGACATAGAGAATAAGACTAGTGGTGCCAAGGGGGAAGGGGTTAGGAGAGGGTTGGATTGGGAATTTGAGATTAGCAGATGCAAACTGGTATAGAATGGATAAACAATACGGTCCTACTGTATAGCACAGGAAACTACAGTCAATATCCTGTGATAAACCATAATGGAAAAGAATAAGAAAAAGAATGTATATAGATATATGTATAACTGAGTCACTTTGCTGTACAGCAGTAATTACCACAACACTGTAATTCAATTATACTTCAATAACAAAATAAATTTAAAAAAAGAAAATACCTTGCAAAACCAAACATTTTAAAACTTTGGCTTTGTCAAAGCATCAACAAGCAAGAATATAATTACAAAGAAGGTTAGAACAAATATATTATTTGTGGCAAAGGATACAAAAGCATTTAAGAGACTGCAGACAACTCTCGCTCCAGAACTTAATTGGGACAAGTCAAGCACAATGGCTAAAGGCTTTAGGACAGATAAAACAGTTAATATATAATCTTGCTTCCTCTCCCAATTTAAGACTATCTCTTAGTTGAAACAGAATATATAGTAAAGATGAAAAGGCTAGTCTGCAGCAAAAGATAAGAAGAAAAGGGCAGTCTGACAAATGGACCAAATTCCAAACCAGCTGGAGATTTAAGTCCTTGAAGAGTCGAAGGCAGGCTATTGTAGAAGAAAGAAGCGGGCATGAAATTAGGTGATTTGACTTTGAATCTTGATAGTTCTGCCAATTTATCAGCTTTGGGACCTTGCACAAGTCACTCCAGAGTCCTGCTTTCCTCATCTGTAACGTGGGAGGAAGGGAGGTGTTGAAAGGCCAATAAAGTTAACAGCTAATAAAGTGCTCTGTTACACTATTCAAGTATCAAATATTATTAGAAATCTATCTATCAGGAATGTATTAACAATCATTATACCACTATATGTTGAAAGTAACTAAAGGGTCTCTTCCAATGCTAATGATTTTAATATTTAAAGATATGTTGTAATTGCCTGACAACTTCAAAAGTGTGTTGATAACCCTAATGCAAGTTAAAAGCAGCAGCAACACAGCTGACTTGATAATGTAAATAGGGAAAAGTGAAAAATGGATTGTTGCTTCCCAGCTCCAACAAATGTTTATTTGGAATAATATAGTTATCTATTCTAACTGCACACCATCTGTTTCAAGTCTCCAGCAAGTTAATATTTCTCACATGAACAGAATGACTTAAAATTACATTTGATTAGCATCTTGCCTTGAGGTGAATGTTACCCCTACTACAATCTAAATCTCAACCTCTTAACATTGTGTGGCCATTACTGCCCTGGTCAGACACATGCAGCCAAAGTCAGGTAACTCGGAGAACTGAGACTGTCAGAGAACAAGCCTACTCCAGTCTTCTCAGTCACATAAAATCCTTCTTACATGTTTTTTTCTGGAGACAGGGAGAAATAATGAATTTCTCATGCAGCTAATTAATGGCTTTCCCAAGACTCAAACCCAGGTGTCTCTGCTTCCACCTGCTGATGCATCTGTGCTACAATTTCTCTGGGACACAGAATGTTCTAGAACAATATACCAGTAAATCCTGACAGGTCAACTCTAAAATATATCACAATATATTACTTATCCCATCTCCACTGTTCTACTTTAGCTCAAGCCACGTCATCTCTCACCTCTACTACTACAACTGCCTCCTAACTATTCTTTTTCCTTCTGTTTTGTCCCTTCCAATCAATTCTCCATGTAACAGCCAAAGTGCTGATTTTTTTAGATCTTGTCACAGATCTATTTAAACTCTTCTAATGGCTTCCCACTGTTCTTACAATAAAATACAAACTCTACCTTGGCTTAAATGCTATGATCTACCCAGAAGTTCTCAAAGCATGTTCTGGAAACCCTTGGAGGTTCTAGAGGGTCAAAGCTATTATCATCATTATCATCATCATCATCACCATCACAGGTTATCTGCCTTTTTTATTCTTACTCCTTTATGAGTACACAGTGGCTTTTTTCCAGTAACTACTTGATGAATGCTACTATAAGAGACTTGATGCAGAAGCAGACTTGAGAATCCAGTTATCTTCCATTAAGCCAGTCATTAAAGAGGCTTGCAAAACTATTGAACAGAGCCACTCTTCTATTGCTTTGAAAGATATTTTTCATAAAAATCTTGTTTATATTAACATGTAATGGGATTATTTTAAGGGAATATTTTAAAAATCTATTCTAATTTCTGATGGGAGTGTGTATCTTCCATTAAAAAAATATGTTCTTTGGGGACCCTTAACAATTTTTAGAGTGGAAAGAGATCCTGAAACCAAAGAATTTGAGAACTGCTGAGCTATGCCATGCCTATTTGTCCAACCTCATGTCCTCCTGTCCTGCCCTTGCTATGCATTAGCTATGGTGACCTTCTTTCTACTTCTCAAATACCCTGAGAACTCCCACTTCAGTGCCTTAACTCAGGCTATTCCTTTGGCCTAGAATGGTTTCCCCCAAGTTGTTGAATGGCTTACTCCTTATCATTCAGATGTCAGCACAGATGTCCTCAGAGGGAGCTTCCCTAAGTTACTCTTTACTCTCCCTACCAGATCATCCCATGACCATTATTTTCTTCATTGCACTTATTACCATTGCACCCATCAGGCAAGTATTTAGTTTGCTTGATTGATCCCATCTGTGAGGAAATAAAGGCCTTTTCTATTTCTTTACCATATCTCCAGTGCCTAGAGTAGGCAACACCAAATCACAATAATCAAAAGTGACTCAGCCTCCAAGTTTGGCTGGACTTGAATTATCTTGTCCTCTTACACCTCCCCATTTCCAGTGAGTCAGCCACAACCTTGTTACTTCTACCTCTTCATACCCATCTTCAACCTCTCTCTACCATCAAGAGCCACTGCCTTAGATTAGTCTCTCATTTCTCTAACTGGACTCTCTCTGGGATTCAACCTATTCTGCACTTTCCTAGCAGGTACCCATTTCATTAAGAATCCCCATTCTCTGTTGTATTTTGTTCCTCAGACTGGCCTTTGTGGTTCTCAGTCACTAAACTCTGATACTCACCAGCATCCATTCTCATGAACAGTTCTATACCCTATCCCAATTAGGAGATTCTCCTGTAAGTCACGGTCATTCTGTCTCCATTTCCTCAAACTCCTTCCTCCTTCTCTAGATACATTAAAATCTTCCCCAATGCTTTTGTTCCCATTTGTTGGTCCTGTTTTCATCATCTGTCACCATGCCTAGGACACTACCAAGCAAGAGGAGTGGTTTCATAATAACTGTTAGCTGATGAAGGGTGGGGGACATAAAAGGTAATTATGCTATTTAGTTTGTTTGTGTTACTAGCACAAGTATAAGCAAGTTATGCTTACTCTAATTCTAGGCCAGAGACTGTCCTATTAATCTTGAAAATTCATACCAGTTTACTTGACACTAGGGAGATAAAGCAAGTATGAAGATAGAGCTATATAACCCATCAGTATCACTTTAAAAAAAATCACTCCTCAAAAATCAAGAACTATTAATCACATATAATGAAGACAGTGTAATGTTATATTAAGTCATGAAACCATTAATTGTGTTAACTATAAAGAATCTGAATGTCTATGTTTTTAAATTGCTGGGAAATATCACAGACTAATGCAGACAACAAATCTTTCATTCATATAACTCTCTTCTCCATAGGCCTTTCCATCCCAAAGATGCTATGTTTCTCCAGATTCATCCTCCCCCAAATATACACAGCTGTTACTCTTTCAGACTGAAAAATATTAAATTTTAAAAGCTGTCAACTTTTGCGATTTTAATTATATTTTATTAAGTAATAATATTTGTCCAATGCAAAGACATATGTGCCCAGTCCCATCTTTCAAATAGTAAGGTAACCACCAAGTTAACTGTAACTTTAAAAGTTTTTTTTCTAAATCACATTACCATGCTCAGTTAACTTGGATGTACTAATATTTTTCTTTTCTGTACATATTTATTCTACAAACTTTTTTTTTTTTTCCGTTACGCGGGCCTCTCACTGCTGTGGCCTCTCTCGTTGCAGAGCACAGGCTCTGGACGCACAGGCTCTGTGGCCATGGCTCACGGGCCCAGCCGCTCCGCAGCGGGATCTTCCCGGACCGGGTCACGAACCCGTGTCCCCTGCATCGGCAGGTGGACTCTCAACCACTGCACCACCAGGGAAGCCCTCTACAAACTTTAAAAAGCATTTTCCAATGTTACGGCTCCACTTGATTCCATGTCTCTTAATATGTGAAAAATTGATTCATGTTCCCCCTGTCTGAAGACATCAGTTTCTGCCTTGGGGTAGACAACCACAAAAAACTGCAGACCTAGGAGTAACAGAGATCAAAGATCAAGCTCTCTTCCAAGAATGAGAAGCCCCTGGACAATCTCCCTGACTGTCTGACACCCAGTTTGTGTGAGGGAACTTTGAGAGCTTTATAAACAAGGAAACAGACTTTTCGGGAGGAACTATTCTATCAAAGACCTAGAAATGTAGCAGAGCCTCAATATGAATCCTGATCTGTATGAATCCAGAGACCTTGTTTTTTCTATCACTGTATCATATTCCAACATCAGCAAATATAGCACCTGCCATTACTGGATAACTAAGACGTAGTTCTTGGCAATGGTCACTAACTGGTAATAGTTCTGTCTTCTGGAATCTTACCATTCTTAAATATTTGAAGAAAATTATCTCATCATGACTAATCAAAAGACTAGTGCTTCCGCAAACCCACTATAACTTATATTCCTGCTGCACAGAGAAGCCAAGAAAAAATGGAACTCTATGTGTTTGATTCAATCTGGTTTCTAACAGTTCACTCATTAAACCCTCTTTCTGAGGAAACAAGGACTTTAAAACAATAACAAAAACAAACTAGCTGAGAGTTTGATGATTTCTTTTAACTACTTTCTGGAAGCTCTCTGTGAGCAAGACAATGGGATTACAGACATTTTTGAGTTTATGAGCAGATGTGCTCCTGAGTCATGTCAAAATATGCACTACATTTTAATTATTAGAGAAAGCCTCTGGTGAATCCACATGTAAGGCAATGATTCCTTCTAAACATTATTCAACTTAGCACAAATTCACATTTTCTAAGTGTGGATTTTTGCATAGGATTTCATAATACAGAGCTGTATTGCCCAAAGTGGTGGCCATTACCCACATGTAGCTAATGAGCGATAGAAATGTGGCTGATCTAGACTGAGATGGGTTGTAGGTAAAACAATGCTTTTGAAGATTTAGTACTAAAAAAGAGATTGTAGGGAATTCCCTGGCGGTCCAGTGGTTAGACTCCATGCTTTCAACGCCGAGGGCCTGGGTTCAATCCCTGGTTGGGGGACTAAGATCCCAAAAGCCATGTGGTGTGGCAAAAATAAGTAAATTAAAAATTAAAAGAAAATGTAAAACATCTCAAGTGTTTTTATAATGACTATGTTAAAATGATCTTTTAGACATAGTATATTAACTTAAATATATCATTAAAAGTAATTTCATGTTTCTTTTCTTTTTTTAAAAAAAGCCACAAGAAAATTTTACATACATGCCCCCTATTATAAGCCTACGTGGTTTGCATTATATTTCATTTGGAGAGCTCTGATGGAGAAATATGACAAAGTAATAGAAAAAACATGGTGTCTGGATTCAGACAGATCTATATTCAAAATGAGGCTCTACTACTTTTCTAACTCTTTAACAATAGTAATATTTCCTCCTGAAAAGTTTGTTTCCTTGTTTATAAAATGCAGTCAATACTGTCCAGCTGCTAGGGTTGCTGTTGACAAACAAATGAAATAAAAATAGAAAAAGTGAAGAGGAACCAAGATGGCGGAGTAGAAGGACGTGCTCTCACTCCCTCTTGCGAGACACCAGAATCACAACTAGCTGATGGACAATCATCGACAGGAAGACACTGGAAACTCAACAAAAAAGATACCCACATCCAGAGACAAAGGAGAAGCCACAATGAGACGGCATGAGGGGCGCAATCGCAGTAAAATCAAATCCCATAACTGCTGTGGGTAGGTGACTCACAGACTGGAGAACACTTATAGCACAGAAGTCCACCCACTGGAGTGAAGGTTCTGAGCCCCACGTCAGGCTTCCCAATCTGGGGGTCGGGCAACAGGAGGAGGAATTCCGAGAGAATCAGACTTTGAAGCCTAGCGGGAATTGATTGCAGGACTTCGACAGGACTGGGGGAAACAGAGACTCCACTCTTGGAGGGCACACACAAAGTAGTGTGCGCATCGGGACCCTGGGGAAAGAGCAGTGACCACGGTGGAGACTGAACCAGACCTACCTGCTAGTGTTGGAGGGTCTCCTGCAGAGGTGGGGGCTGGCTGTGGCTCACCGTGGGGACAAGGACACTGGCAGCAGAAGTTCAGGGAACTACTCCTTGGCATGAGCCCTCTCAGAGTCTGACATTTGCCCCACCAAAGAGCCCAGGTAGGCTAAAGTGTTGGGTTGCCTCAGGCCAAACAACCAACAGGGAGGGAACCCAGTCCCACCCATCAGCAGTCAAGCAGATTAAACTTTTACTGAGCTCTGCCCACCAGAGCAACAGTCAGCTCTACCCACCACCAGTCCCTCCCATCAGGAAACTTGCACAGGCCTCTTAGATAACCTCATCCACCAGAGGGCAGACAGCAGAAGCAAGAAGAACTACAGTCCTGCACCCTGTGGAACAAAAACCACATTCGCAGAAAGACAGACAAGATGAAAAGGCAGAGGGCTATGTACCAGATGAAGGAACAAGATAAAACCCCAGAAAAACAAATAAATGAAGTGGAAATAGGCAACGTTCCAGAAAAAGAATTCAGAAAAATGATAGTGAAGATGATCCACGGCCTCGGAAAAAGAATAGAGGCAAAGATCGAGAAGATGCAAGATATGTTTAACAAAGACCTAGAAGAAATAAAGAACAGACAAACAGAGATGAACAATAGCATAACTGAA